>NC_080753.1:8135000-8760000 GCF_020826845.1 Diceros bicornis minor
ACTGAAATAGTTTATACTTGATAATGGCTTAAGAAAGAGGAAACATTCAAGACCATGGACTATCTAATATTTACTGATAATTATTACATTAGAATTACATCTGTGCTTGTTTCTCCCACTGAATTGTGAATATTTGGACAGGAATATTTTTCTTATTTAATTTTATAATCCCCATATGCTTAGGCTTTATAATTAGTGGACACAAATATATATATGTATGTACATATATATATATTTTTTTCTAGCTTATTTACCAATACCAAGATATTTCAAATAATGGAGTTCCAAAAATGTTTTGGATCTTGTACAGATGTATAATCTCTAAAGGTGGTAATTTGGAAGGGATATTATGCTGTTGTTTGATTAAAAATTTGGATAATATTTGTGGAAAAATCTTATTGGAGAGCAAAACACCCACGAGATAGAAAAAGTTGGAAATTTAAAGCAGTGAATAAAAGAGGTACCATACAGCACCTCATTTTACAAGGTCTTGGCTGGATATTAGTAAAAACTGTGATTTATTTTATTCATTAAAAAATTCATTTAATAATATTCATGAAATACCTGTTCTATTCTATATCCTGTGCAAGCAATGAAGATCTCAAAATGAGTAAGACAATATTCTTTCCAGAAACATGGAGTCAAAAGAAGGGAACAGGTAACAAACAATTCATTATTCATTACAATAACTTTTAAGAATTTCTTTAATGGGCAAATAATGAGCAAGGATTCCACGAGCCAGCTTTTTACAGCTGCAAAATTACTCTGGACTAGTTCCACCTAAAGTCACAACAATGACAAATAGAAAATCAAAATGATCCTGAACATTTACAACACCTCCAACGTATATAATGAAGTAAACAGAATGAAAACACGAGGATAAAATCTGGTGTATAGCATTGGCATTGTATAGTTGTAATTTAGTGCACACGGACAGCTATCATTTTCTACAGGATAAATCAAAATTTCCTAACATCAGTAGAAACAGGAATGTCTAAAAATACCAGAAGCCCATATAATTTATTAAAGAAAAAAACCAAGTTTTTATTTTAAATATCACGTTGTCTGAAGTTTCTCTAAAGGTATTTTATCTTATATTTTGATTCTGGTGCCCAACAGCAAGGGCATGTACTTGAGCGAGGAGAAAAGAGGAAATGCTAAATAACGATTTTGATAATGTGAGACTAAAAAGTTAGAACAGAATATACTTACACTTCTTTCTTGTTCCTCGCCCCCCCGCCAAAAAAAAGGTTTAAGGCAACTTATAAAGATAAATCAAAGATAAAATAAACCTATAAAATGAAAGGTAAATGAAAAATAGGGTGGTAAAAAATGTTCTAAACAGCTTAAGTTATTTAGATTAGTATATAGTGTGCTTGCCAGGAGTGGGGCACAAACGTGACATTAAACTTTTTAGCAGCAGTGTGTGTGTGTGATAGAGACAGAGACATTGCAAGTCCTAAAATTTAGAGTTTATTAGATAACACTGTTTTCTAAAGAGAAACACGATTATTCTTGATACTGAAGTTCAAGTTATTACCATAAACCTAGAAACATGTTTCATAGGGCAGTTTCTTAATATGAGTTGGTGGCATAATACCAAAGCACATTTACAGAAGGAGACAAGAACAATAGTAACGAGGTTCTGCTACGTGGCTTTCTGATGATCTAGCTTATTTCAGGGATAGATTTTAAATTATCTAAGGAATGAATGAATTGAATATCTTTCCTGCTATATTGTTTGAATAACAAATTGAATATTCATTAACTCCGTTTCTCGCTACTGAGCTTTTGAAAGCTTTCTATTGAGTGACAAAGCTTTTGAAGTTATACTCCTTGACAGGTAGCTGGAGTACTTGTATTTTTCATAAAATGAATGCACAAGTTGTGTGTTCTTAATAGCTGAGCTGGGGAGATGGTAAAAATTGAAGAACCCAATAAAGAAAGGAGGAGAGAGTCTGTATATAATGCCATTCTATGTCTTCACGGAAGTGAGCAAAAAGAGACCTAACCGGAGCCACATTTCTATTTTGGGTGATTTTTGGCTTAATGAATTTCAAAACAGGTAAAGAGACAGTTTCAGTTTATTTTTTATTGAGATACAATTTACATATAACATGGTGTAAATTTAAGGCATACAATGTGTTGATTTGATACGCTTACCTATTGCAACATGATTACCACCATAGCGTTAGCTAACACCTTCATCACGTGACACAATTATCATTTCTTTTTTGAGGTGGGAACAACTAAGATCTAGTATCTTGGCAGCTTTAAAGTATAACACAGTATTGTTGACTACAATCACTACGCTGTGTGTTAGCTCTCCAGGGCTTATCTACTGGATGCAAGTTTATACCCTTAGACAGCATCTCCCCAATTCCGCTACACCCCGCCCCTGGTAACCACCAGGGATTTCTACGAGTTTGGCTTTTTGACATTCCATGTATAAGTAATATCATGCAGTGTTTGAAGAGATAGTTATTTTGGTTGTAACAAAAGCCAAGACAAATACACTATCTCTGTCTCACACACACACACACGCGCGCGTAAAGCACCTAGAGAATATTGAGCTTGGAGTTATGTAAGTTATTTGTGTACCTTATAACATAAACTAGTGACAAAATGTACATGTAGATAATTAAATGAAGTGACTTGTATAATATAGTGGAGTATCTTTTTAGTTTTATTTGCTAAATTTTTTTAAAAATCAAATTTTAAAGATGTTTACTAAAATGGCTTTGGTAATAGTTATTTGGTCAGTACTATATATTCAGCACTGGTTTCTGATAATAATTAGATAGCAGAAGCATCTGTCTACCACAAATATTCCTAATTCGTGATAATAACCCCACTTCATCTCTATAAAACATGTAAATACATATAATACACATAATAGGCAAAGAGCTTGCATCAGGCCACCCAACATGGTATGAAATAATTAAGAAACAAGTTAAAAAACACAAGTCAGTTCCCATCCCTTTTTAAGTGTAATAGTGGGATAGTACTTTTGAAATATTGTCTTCAAAAAATCCCGGTAATTCATTTTGCTTTTCAGCTCTCTGCTCATTGAAATTGAGGCATTCTTTGTTTTAGAAAAGGGAGATACAGCCAGAGAAAAGGAACAAAGAAGTTATATGCAGCCTTGATTTTCAAAAATAATTTTTAACACCCAGAGAAGGAAAAAAAGTAGTCTTGAAAGTGTGGATTTCTTTTCAAAAGGCAGAATTTTGAAAGCAGAAAGACTTGTGATTCTTAAGCCAGAGTAAAGAGAATGTAGAAAATGATCTTAAGGGAAGTTTCCTGGCATGCAGAGATGATGGCTCCTTTTTAGGCTGCAGGAGATGAACTGGGAGAGAAGAGCCAGAGAGATTAGTAGACTTAGAAGTTAAAGGCCTCAGAGGTGGCCAGGACCCACTGCCTCCTGGGGCTGCAAATTAGACTTTCCTTGTTTCCCGGAGCCCCTGAAAGAGGAGCCCTGCACACTAGAGAATTAATTGCTGACCTGAGTGCCAGGGAATGGAAGCATCAGCTAATGGCAAGGGGATTCTGCAGCAGAGGAGCCCCCAGATCAGAGCCTGGCTGGAGGATGTGGCTTTGTCTCACAAGGTAGAGCTGCCATCACAGCTTGAGGAGTACAGAGCTGGAAGGTGTGGGGTTTGAGGTCTTGGGTATGCCAGGGATCAGAGGAGGATTGGGGCAGCAGAGGTGCTAACCTGGTGCATAGATTGCTCTGAGGGAACAGACTACATGTTGCAATAACCAAATAGCAGGTGGTATGAGGACAGACAATACTGTCACTGTAAAGCAACATACCAATTGTACTTTATAAGAAATTATATGATTCATGTGGATCTATTTCCTTATGACATTGACTTGTTGAAATTTTGTTGTAGATTCAATACAACCACGGGTAGCCACAAGTCTATAGTGAGCTCATGGAGGTTGGGTCATAACTGATTTCTGTCCACAAAGAACAAAAGGAGGTGACGGAGAGCTGTTAACAATCCTATGTTATTCACAATAGATTTCTTTACAAGGCTCTACGAAATGTAAGAGTGAGCTTTAACAGAATATTCATGCTTGAGGAACATCTTCTACTTGTATTATCCATTGGCTTGAGAGATTTGCAATTTAACAAAAGCAAACATTTATTTAGGCTTATACTTCTACATTTTATCATTTACCACAATTCCCCAAACTTAGGTAGTTTTTGAATAGGCAGAGGATACAGGGTACAAATTTTAAAAGGTGTAAAAGGAATACAGTGAAAAATAATACTCCTACATTCCAAATTTTCTAATTTTTTATCTGGTTTCTCTCCCCAAAGGCAGCCTCTATTACCAGATTCTTGTGTCTCTTTCTACTCATTTGCCTTTCAAATTGACCTAATCTAGTCTGGTTTCTGGACCTATCACTCCATAGAAAAAATATCTTGGCTTATGTTACTAAATCACTCACACCAATAGACGTTCAAAATCTACCTCTCCCTGGACCTCTCAATAGCAATCACTGTTGGTTCTTGGTCTCCTTGGCACTCTCATCTTCCACTATTTGAAGGAGGTTTGAAGTCCTGAAGTCTTGGGCTTCTATCCTCTCTTAGGTAAAATCATCCACATCTGCAGATTCAATTACTATCAGACATAGATGACTCATATTTTTAACTTATGCTCAGGTCCATATAGCCAACTGTTCACTGGGTACTTTCTTTTGGATAGCCTAAAGCCATCTTAAAATCATTGTGTACAAAACTGTATTCAGAACTTTCTCCTCCAAACTTGATGTTCTTCTAGTTTTCACACCTCATTGAACATCATCACATTCCCAGAATCCTTAGAGCAATCTTGGATGTCTCTTTTTTTCTCTCTTTGTCTTATTACACCCAATTCTTTAGTAATGTTGAGTCACATTATCTCCTTAATATTAATTGTCCTTTCTTTTTCTACATTCAACCACAATTACACTATCCATACGGCCTTTCTTTTATACCTGGATTACTGCAATAGCCTACTAAGTATTCAACTTTTGTATGCTTTGAGCTCTACTTATATTTAATATACATATTTCAAGATGCTATTTTTCATGGTACAAACCTGATCATGTCACCCTCCCTCCTGAAAAACTTTAATATTATGCTTTTGTCCCTAGAGTGAAGCCAATGTTCCCTAAAGTGGCTTATGAGGCTCTGCATGATTTAGCCCCTACGTATAAAATCACTTCCGCCCAATGTAGCAACTTTGTGCCAATCAGAAGAAGGTGCCTCTTCTGGGAGATATACTCTGGCAGTGTCTCACTATGGTTCAAGTTAGCGTTTTTTATTTGTTTGTTCCCTGATAACACAACACTTTACTGAATATCATCTGATGCGGGGAGACCTCTTCCACCACTGGCTTTATTCATGCAACTCTGTGGATTCAACTCACTCTTCAAGGAGTGAGTTGTGAACATCCCAGATCCTCGAGTATATACACAGCTGCAATTTCCTTGTGATTACTAAGGATTGACATATTTACAACTTCAGCTTTGAGTACCCTTCTTATTTTTGGCACTTGGAGATTTTATGCCCTTTCCTTCCAGAAATCAGCTATATATTTAAAAATATTTGATAATATTTTACACAGCATTTGTATTATCAGTTAGAAATCCATTGATAGATGTCTAATGTGGAAACTTCTTATCTTTCTGGATAAATTTTGCTTGGATATAATACATCATTTACTTAACATACCTTTGGATTTGGTTTTGAAATATTTCATTTAATATATTTCACTTAAGTTGACGGGTGTGATTAATCTATTTTTTAATTTAGATTTTCTTATACGGTTTTGGTATAAACATTGTGTTTACCTTGTAGAATTGGTTGGTTTCTCTCTCCTCCCCTTCCCATGCTCTAGAATAATTGATATGAGTTGAAATATCAGTTCCTTGAGATATAGAAGAGTTTGTGTCAGTAGGGATATCTCTTTCTTGACCTTTTGATAAAACCATCTAGGCTTTCATATTTTGTTTGTACAGATTCTTGGCTACTATTTCAATATGTACTGAGGTTATGATCTCTTAATGTTATATAACTGAGGTTATCATCTATTAATGTTACTTCCCTTTTCAGCCAAGATGGAGTGAAAGAGACTGGATTTAGTCTCCAGCCTGAAAAACTAAAAAAACCAAATGAAACGTATGAAACAAAGCTACTCAGATATTGAACATCAGGCAATAAATGCAATGATCCTGAGAGATAAGAAGTAAATTTGGAGAATCTTATAATTGGTCACACTTTACTGCCAGAGTGAGTTTCCTGAGCCTAGCACATGCAAGGGGAACCCAAGCCAAGCCAGGTGGTTGATCTGAGATAAGGAGACAGAGATGGGAAGCCAGAGAGACAAGGATGACTAGAGTCCACAGAAAAGAGCACTGGAGAGAGATGCAGAGAGAGGTGACATCACTACAGATTCTGTAGATATTAAAAAGACAATAAGGGAATATTTTTGAATAGTTTTACGCTAATCAACAAAGTTAGATAAAATGAATAAATTCCTTGAAAGACAAGCTACAAAAGCTCAATGAAAAATAGACAATCTGATTGGCCCTATATCTAGAAAAGAAATTTAATTTATAGTTTAAAAATGTCCTTTAATGAAAATTTCAGCCCCATACAGCTTCACTGGTGAATTCTACAAAACATTGAAGGAAGAACTAGCAAATCTACACAAATGCTTCAGAAAAATTGAAGAGGAAAGAACATATTCTGGCTTATTCCATGAGGTCGAGTTGAGAACGATACTTTATTTTTCTTTGATGATTTAGGACGCATTTTGGGATTTATTAGTATCTTTATAATGATAGTTACTACCGTAGAATTTTACAGGCTCTATTCTGGTTTAGCTGTGTTTGTTTGTTTGTTTTTATGATATGATGCTCTTAGGATTTTATTTTAAATAGACCAAATGGCTCTTTCATTTGAGAATTTGCAACGGAGACTTGCATCTTGCTAGATCTGAATTTGAAATTTCTTTTATGGTCCAAAGTGGTTTGAGTTTGTAAAACCTTTTACAAATATATTTAAGTATTTTTATTATTTGTATAAACCAAGATTAAACCCTATACATTTTATTACAAAGGCATGCAATGTTGAAAAAAGTTAAAATTCTTTTCTTGTTCATTTGTTTAAATCAATTATGTAACAGTTTATCATTTCTAATCTAGTTTCAAGCTGTTATGATCTTTATTTCTCATGTTTCTCACTTTTTTATAATTTTAAAATATTCCATATATAGCTTAAATACACAAAATAAGGTGATATTCTTCCAAATTATTGGCTTGCAAAATATTGTCATTTGAATTATAATTATAATATTAATATCAAGTAATTTTGTTTGATAATTTAGGGAAAGGATAGCCACATATGTTATTCTCATAAAGGTTATTCTCTTTCTATGAAAACAATCAAATAGCAAAAGTATCAATACTTGTAGAAGTCTCTTTTGAATAATTCTAAGACACAATATTATAGGGAGAATGAGAAAATTTACAAAGACATACCATTACTCATTAGAAAAACACTATTTACTATAAGAGTACAGTTTTATTATTCAGCTACACAGTACTAAAATTTAATAATCACTCAATTTGATTGCATGCTTTTTCCACAAATTCTCAGTATAATAATTTGCGTTTGGCATGAGATATTTTTTTTATTGAGGTATAACTGACAAATGAAATTGTAAGATATTTAAAGTGTATAATATAGTGATTTGATATACATCTACTTTGTGAAAGGATTCCCCCATCAAGTTAATTAACACATCTATCATCTCACATATTTACTTTTTTTATTTTTTGGTGAGAACATTTAAGTCCTACTCTTAGCAGATTTCGATTACACAATACAGTATTATCAACTTTAGTCACTGTGTTGTACATTATATCCTCAGAGCTTATTCATCTTATAGCTGAAAGTTTGTCCCTTTTACCAACCTCTCCCTATTTCACCACCCCCGCCCCCTCCCCCCAGCCCCTGGCAACCAATTTTCTACTCTCTGTCTCTATAAGTGCAACTATTTTTTTTTTTTTTTTAGATTTCAGATGTAAATGATACTATGCAGTATTTGTCTTTCTCTGTCTGGCTTATTTCACTTAGCCTAATGCCCTCCAGATTCATCCATGTTGTCACAAATGGCAGGATTTCCTTCTTTCTCATGGCTGAATAATATTCCACTGCATAAATATATATATATTATTTCTGTATATATACCACTTCTTCTTTGTCCATTCATCCATCGATGGACACTTAGGTTGTTTCCATACCTTGGCTATTGTGAATAATACAGCAATTGACATTAAAGTACAGATATCTCTTTGAGATAATGATTTCATTTCCTTTGGATATTTATCCAGAAGTGGGACTGCTGGATCACATGGTAGTTCTGTTTTTAATTTCTTGAAGAACCTTCATGCTGTTTTCCGTAGTGGTTATATCAGTTTACATTCCCATCGACAGTGTACAGGAGTTCCGTTTTCTCATCCTCACCAGCATTTATCTATTGTCTTTTTGATAATAGCCATTCTAACAAATGTGAGGTCATATCTCATTGTGGTTTTGATTTGCATTTCGTTGATGATTAGTGATGTTGAGCACCTTTTCATGTACTTGTTGGTCATTCCTATGTTTTCTTTGGAAAATGTCTATTCAGGTCCTTTAACCATTTTTCAGTCAGGTTATTTGTTTATTTGCTATTGAGTTATCTGAATTCCTTGTGTATTTTGGATATTAATTCCTTACTGGCCACGTGGTGTGCAAATATTTTCTCCCATGTTATAGGTTGCCTTTTCATTTTGTTGATGATTTCTTTTGCTGGGCAGAAGCTTTTCCCACTTATTTTTGCTTTTGTTGCCTTTGCTTTTGGTATCACATCCAAAAACCCATTGCCAAGACCAATGTCAAGGAGCTTATCCCCTATGTTTTCTTCTAGGAATTTTATGGTTTCAGGTCTTGCATTCAAGTCAATAATCCATTTGAGTTGATTTTTGTATATGGTGTAAGATAGGGGTCTGGTTTCATTCTTTTGCATGTGAATATCGAGTTTTCCCAATACCATTTATTGAAGAGACTATCATTTCCATATTATATATTCTTGGTTCCTTTGTCATTAATTGACTGTATATGCATGGCATATAACATGAGATTTTAAGCACTGCTTAGGGAAATTTATTGATATTTTATTCTTGATTTGAACTAAGTTTAATAGAGATAAGTCATATCTGAAATGTAAACTTATGATATAACTGATTGAAAGTTTGGGAAACAAAGTTGTTTTTGGGAATGGTTACTGGAAAGAAATATTTTTTAATTCTTTTTAGCATAGAGTTTATCATATTTTCAAGTACAGCCTTCAAGGCCTAATGATCTAGTTTTTCCAACGTCATATGGAGCCAAGATTTGTGGAGACTTCACTGTCATTAGAATTGGCATTTTTGAAATGAAGTAATGAAACGAGGGGCCTTTCTTCTCCATTTTTCTTAGCACACATCTTCCCTCCAACAGAGGGGTCTTTTTGAAGCACCATATTTAGAATGAATCAAATTACCTCAATTATAGTAATTAATCTGATTGTTTTTCAAAGAAGCTAGAGCCAGATTTCAATGATTCTTTATGCTAAGTCTTACATAGAAGTAATTGCTTTTTAGAAACCTATCTCATGACTCCAATCTTTTCTAGAAGTATTCATCTAATTTTTTAATTATGTATTTTACTCATCAAGACATAACTTAAAAAATTTGGAGTTACAAACCACTTAACTTTTAAAAAATGTAAACAATTTTAAAAAGTTAAAATATTCTGCTCTGAAAAGAAATTTTGTGTTTTTTTTTTTCCTTTTGTGGGGAAGACCAAACCTGAGCTAATATCCTTTGCCAATCATCTTTTTGCTGAGGAAGATTGGCCCTGGGTTAACACCTGTGCCCATCTTCCTCCACTTTATATGTGGGATGCCTGCCACAGCATGGCTTGATGAGTGGTGCATAGGTCCATGCCGAGGATCTGAACCTGCAAACCCTGGGCTGCCAAAGCGGAGTGTGGGAACTTAACCACTATGCCACCGGGCTGGCCCCAGAAATTTTGTGTTTTTAAGTATCATTTACAACTTGTAGTTTGTGGTTGAAATATTCATTCAGATTTTAAATATGAATTTTAAGAGGGAAACAAGGAAAAGAAATGGAAACAGAATGCTATTCTAGAATAGAAAAGCCAGACTATTTCAAATATTTACATATTTTTAAAAACACAAGGGGATTTTCTTTTCAAGAAAACCACTAAAGTAGAAATAAATTGTTCTGCTAAAATTATTTATAGTTCAAGTCTTCCCATCTATCAGAAAAAATAATTTATTATAATTCAGATGAGTATATTTCCAACAAAAAATAGCAGATCTCTAAATACAATCCACTACACACCATGTATAAACACTATTTAAAATTAGTGATGATTTGTGTAGAAAAATTATGAAGCACTTTTATGCAAATGTGAAGAAAAAAATTACAGCTTATAAAATGTCCAAAATCTTTGGCTGTCATGATGCCATGTGATGAATCAAGTCAGACAAATCAAAACCTCAAGTGTGATAAAATCGTTTTTAAAACTACCAATTGCCAGAAATCCAAAAGTGCTCTGTTTTATATTATTAACTACTTGTCAGGTAGAACAAGAATACAACCAATCATCCATCCAGAAACTCATCTTTAATGAAGACTTTCGTCAGATTTCTGTTTCAAGTTTTTCCAACTCTTTATCTCTACTAAATTCCACAAAGTATCTAATAAATATGAGTTGTATTTATTTTGAATTTAATTTATAATCTGTATATTTTATGTGTTTAGTAGTTTTATGTTTGTATCATAGTTTAAAAAATCTTTTAAAAAATGCTGAATTTTAACTGATGAGATATTTGCTAACATTCTTTTGTACTAAGTTCATTCATACCATTTTGCTGATAAAAATCTTTTGTGCATTTAATTTGTAAACACTTTCTTAACAAATTGGTAAGTAATTAAAATAACATACATTTCTCATTACATTGTAGTAAACCCTGGGCTGCCAAAGCAGAGCACTCGAACTTAACCACTATGCCACCAGGCCAGCCCCTAAAATAGTATATTTTTATGTGCATAAGTTTTTTGGAAGGAGTGTTTCTGAGTATTTTTTCCTATTGGAGTTACGACCCTACATTTTTATTATTCAAGAGATATTTTCTTTTGTTTATTTGTCTACAAGTTTTTTTAGAAAAATTAAATCCAGAGCAGTGTTTCAGTGGGAAGCAGGCAATATCAGCTAGATAAGGACAGCTCCCGAAAGAGGCCATTTTGTATGTCAAGCAGATCAATACAGATTCATTGTATTTTGAAAACTGAGATAAGTAAAACACCAGATTAACAAATGCGAGTACAACAGTTTTAGAAATTAAAAAGTTTTTTAATGACTGGGTCAAAAGATTTCATTAACAAAATGCACATTTAATTATGTATTTTGAACAACATTGTGCACAAAATGGAAAAAGAGTAAAACTCTTTACTAGTCTACAGATGTTTTGTGTAATTTTTAAACTGTACACAAAAATTGATGGTGCTTCTTTGTCTGTAAGCCATCTGGTCATATTTTATTAAGACATCTGTCTGTTCTTTGTAGAAAATATAGTGAAAGCAGAATGGATTTAACTTAAATGCAAACTGTAGAAATTGAGTGTCTAGTTATTCAAAGAAAAAAACATAAAATAAAATATATACTCTTTCTCTATTGGCAGTGTACCTAAAAAGTTGACATAAAAATTTTAAGAACAACACTAGGAAATATAGATTTTTGACTTGGAATATATTTCTTCTTTTCCCTCACCAAATCTCTCCTTACTCTGATCCTACATTACTCTGCCTCTGCATAACCAAAGGTACTGAATCATTATGTATTAATATTTTAATATAACTCAGCTAGTTGGCAACTCCTAAAAGCTTGAGTGATCTAGCTGAAGTGAAAAACTTTTGAAAATATAGTGGTTTATTGAGGGGAAGCATTAATTATATGCCACGTGAAAAAAGAGCATTTAGCTGGTAGCTCTCTTCTTCCACCTGTCTGTTTCTCATCTCAGATCTAGGAGATGGATCTTCTTATTTCCCAGAAGTCATTTGATGCTGAAGTCCAAGGCTGGTGAAGCTCTTGGTCTGTCCTCTGTTACCTCTGATAGTGCATTTCCCCAGTCTGAACTATGGCCTTATTATGAACTGAATGTTGTGTCCTCTCAAAATTCATGTTAAACACTACTCCCCAATGTGATGGTATTAGTAGGTGGGGCCTTTAGGAGATAGGTAGGATTAGATGAGGTCATGAAGGTGAAGACCCCATGAATGGGATTAATGCTTTTACAAGAATCACAAGTGAGCTCCCTTCCTTTCTCTGCTCTCCATCACGTGAGGATACAATGAATGCTGGTACCCTGATCTTGGACTTCCAGCCTCCACACCTGGAAGAAATAAATTTCTGCTGTTTATAAGCCACCTGGTCTACGGTACTTTGTTATAGCAGCCCAGACTAAGACAGAAATTGTTCTGGGAGTGGGTGGCTGCTGTAATACCTAGAAATATGGAAGTGGCTTTGGAACTGGGTAATGGGCAGAGGCTGGAAGAGATTTGAGGTGCATGCTAGAGATATTGATGTTAAAGGTGATTTTGGTGAGGGCTCAGAAAGAAAAGAGGAGAGCTGTAGAGAAAGCCTCAACCTTTTTAGAGAACACATATATAATCAGGAAGAGAATGTTGGTAGAAACATGGATGGTAAAGGCCGTTCTGATGATATCTCAGACAAAAATGAGGAACATATTATTGGAAACTAGAGGAAAGGTGATCCTTGTAATAAACTGGCAAAGAACTTGGCTGAACTGTGTTTGTGTTCTAGTGTTTGTGGAAGATAGAACTTGTGAGCAATGAAGTGCAGATATTTAGCTGAAAAGATTTCTAAGTAAAGTGTTGAAAGTGCAGCTTGGTTCCTGCTGATTGCTTGTATTAAATGCAAGAAGAGAGAAACGACTTAAAGGTGGCATTGTTAAGCAAAAAGGAAGAAGAACTTCAAGATTTGGAAAATTCTCAGCCTATCAATATTTCAAAAAATGGGAACACTAAGGATAAGAAGATGAGCATGGATCTGCCATCTCAACAGAAGCCAGGGACTATTATTCAAGACAATGAAAACATGACCTTGAGGGTAATTCAGAGATCATCAGGGCTGCCACTCTCATCTCAGGCCTAGAGTGCACAGACCTGGGGGAGATGGCTCCCCATGCCTAGGTTTCAAAGGTTGGAGCCACCCAGCAAAGCCATGGGCACAGGACCCCAGCCCAGAAGAGCTGCAGGGGCCTGGTAGAGAGCTGATGTAGGGCCATTCTGCCAAACTGCAGGAGTGGCTTTGCCTCCCCAGTGGGCAGAACATGGAGTCAAAGAGGATTATTCTCCAGCTTTAAGATCTCATGGACTTGGTCTTTCTAGATTTTGGACTTGCGTGGAACCCGTAAATCTTTCCTTCTTCCCTATTTCTCCCTTTAGGTATGTGAGTGTCTATCCTACGCCTGTCCCACAGTGGATTTTCAAAGCACATAACTTGTCTGGTTTCACAGGTTCACAGCTAGAGAGGAATTTTGCCTCTTGATCTTGAGTCTTACCCATGTTTCACTTAGATATTTAGACGATACCTTGGACTTTAGACTTTAGAGTTGATGCTGGAGTGAGTTAAGACTTTTGGGGTTTGGGGAATGGAATGAACATATTTTGAATGCAAGAAGGACATGAATTTTAAGGGGCCAGGGGCAGGATGTTATGGACTGAATGTTTGTTCCCTCCAAGTTCATATGAAGCAACACTACACCTCAGTGAGATGGTATTAGGAGGGGGCCTTTGGGAGATGATTAGAATTAGATGAGATCATGAAGGTGGAGAACTCATGAATGGGATTAGTGCCCTTATAAGAGTCACGAGAGAGCTTGCTTCCCCTCTCTTTCTGCCATGTGAGGGTATAATAAGATGTTAGAGTCTGCAGCCCTGAAGAGGGCTCTCACCATAACCAACCATGACTGCACCCTAATCTTGGACTTTCAGCTTTCAAAACTAGGAGAAATACATTTTTGTTGTTTATAAGCCATCTAGTCTATGGTATGTACTTTGTTAGAGTAACCAGAACTGAGATAGTGTTTGTTCAAATGCTCTTGTTGAACACAACAAATGAGATAGCTGACTTGTGGGTATAGGTATAATCAAAGGTAGTTAAGAAGTCTTTGGCAAATGATGAAAATAGGGAGAAAGATTTGTTAGAAATACATGAGGAACAAATAAAATTCCAAAGGCACACAGCAAAGGATATATCAATTGGGTAATCTGTGGTTGAATGCAAAATGCTTGTGCCATGAAAGGTAGAAAATATCTCTGAGATACACCTCCAGGGTATCTCAAAGGACCAGCTGAGGTCTAACTCTGCTACTTGATTTGCCCTTTGGAAGTAGGCCAGGCAGTAGCCGGATCAGTCCTAGAATAGCTCATTCCACATAATGTCAGGAAGTTACCTTCGGAAACCTGTGTGGTTCTACTATTAAGAAAGTCTCGGTTTTAGAAGTCAAGATGGAGGCGTAGGCAGACTCTGAACTCACCTCCTCCCGCGGACACAGCCAATTGACAACTACTCGTGGAAAAATTATCCCTGAGACAGAACTGAAAACTGGATAAGAGGAACTCCTGCAACAAAGGACAATCCTAACTGAGGGGTAAGAGGCAGAAACTCCCTTCTGGAGAGGAAAAACGCCGCCTTCACAAACCGCCAGCTTCACGGCCACCCGGGAGCAGTGCACAGGTCCACAGCCCTCCCTGGAGGAGCAGGGCCCTGAGCCGGGAGCACCCCTGCTGTGGGTATTTTGTGGACCCAACACAATCGAGATGAGTGGCATAATATCTGACTTTGCTGCTACTAAAACATTGGGGAGCACCCACAAAAAGCTGGCTCACAAAGAAATTAAAACCGGCTCTTAAAGGGCCCACACACAAACTCACCCGTTTCAGAAAGCAACCTACAATCACCAGAAAGAAAGGTGCACAGTGTTTTGGTGAAAAGAGACTCACCTAATAGGCCCTGTGTGCATCTCGGTGAGAGGTGAGACCTCTAGAGGGACTGGGACATTGGCGGCGGCCATTGTTGTGGCCTGGTGAGGGCATGCTGACACAGACGCCACTGGAATTCTCCCTGGGGCCTGCTAGCCCAGGTCTGCCCCACCCACTAGAGCACCGATTTAATCCAGCTCAGCCAGGGCAGGCAGCCCACCCTAGAGACTGGCCCCACCCAACAACAAGCCCTCAGGCAACTTGTGGGTCTGCACAGATTGGTGACTGGATTCTCTGCAGCCTGGCAACTGAGCCCATTTCAGTGGGGCAGGGCATGCACAAGGAGCGGATGGAGAGTGTGGGGCAGTGGTAAGTGTATGGGGCTCCCGCCATAGAGAGACTGGGTCTGCTTGGGGAGGTCGGGGAGTGCACACAGGGCAGGACTGTGTTGACTGTGTCTGTGGACCTGTGGGTGGTGGGGCTTGTCAGCTGCAGAAGACTTGTGCTTCTCAAAGACCCACATAGGGGGTTTGCCCCACCTTCCAAAGCCTGAAACAATTGGGTTCCCCCATGCCTGAGGCCAGCCCCACCCAGCTGCAATCCTCAGAGTGCTGACAAGAGACTTAAAGGCTAGAGGCTTATAACAATTGTAAGCCCCTGAGCCTAACAACCTGCCATGCTGGGGGCCTACTCACTTAAAAGAAATACTGCAACACAAATGTGGTATTAGAACTTGCAGCCAACTGTGCTGGGGGTCCCCACACCTGATAAAGAGACTGAAGGGCCCACAACAACTACAAGCAGCTGAGCATTACAACAGCTGGCCAAGAGCATACCTTGGCCTCCCTGGGCACCTACAGGGAGAGCAAACAGGCCACAACAGAAGGACACATGTAGCCCACATAGGGGTCACCCCTGGAACATTGAGAACTGAGGGAAGCACACTGCAGACCTCCTAAGCCATCACATACATAAGGTCACCTATCCAAGAGCAGGAGACGTAGCTGACCTACCTAATACGTAGACACAAGCACAGGGAAAGAGGCAAAATGAGGAGGCAAAGGAATACATTCCAAGTAAGGGACGAGAACAAAATCCCAGAAAAGGAACTAAGTGAAACAGAAATGAGCAACCTACCCGACAAAGAGCTCAAACTAAGAGTGTTAGGGATGCTCACTGATCTGGGGAGAAGAATAGATGAACTCAGTGAGAATGTCAACAAAGAAATGGAAGATATAAAAAAGAACCGATCAGAAATGAAGAATACAATACTGGAAATGAAAAATTCACTAGAGGGACTCAAAAGCAGAGTAGAGGATACAGAAGAACGGATCTGTGAGCTGGACAAAAGACTAGAAGAAATTACCCAAGCTGAAGAGGTAAAAGAGAAAAGAATTAAAAAGAGTGAGGACAGTCTAAGGGACCTCTGGGACAACATCAAGCACACTAACATCTGTGTTATAGGTGTCCTGGAAGGAGAAGAGCGAGACAAAGGGACCGAGAATCTCTTTCAAGAAATAATAGATGAAAACTTCCCTAACCTAAGGAAGGAAACAGACATCCAGGTACAGGAATCACAGAGAGCCCCAAACAAGATAAACCCAAAGAGGCCCACACCAAGACACATCATAATCAAAATGTCCAGAATTAAAGATAAAGAGAGAATCCTAAAAGCCGCGAGAGAATGTCAAGTTACATACAAAGGAAACCCCATAAGGCTATCAGCTGACTTCTCAGCAGAAACCTTACAGGCTAGAAGAGAATGGCATGATATATTTAAAGTGCTAAAAGGAAAAAACTTACAGCCAAGAATACTCTACCCAGCAAGGTTATCATTCAAAATGGAAGGAGAGATCAAAAATTTCCCAGACAAGCAAAAATTAAAGGAGTTTGTTAACAAGAAACCAGTGCTACAAGAAATGTTAAAGGGATTGATTTAAGGGGAAAAGAAAAGACCACAAATAGGAAAAATTATCTATTTCCATGATAAGAACCTAATGGATACAAATGCACAAAAAAGAGGTTAGATATGATATCAAAAACATAAAATGAGGGAGGAGGGGAGTTAAAGAGTAGAGCTTTCAGACAGGGGTCAAACTAAAGAGACCATGAATTCTGTATAGAAGAAGAAAGGAACAGAGAAGGACTACTAAAACACTGAGGAAAAAAACAGTTAAAAAATGGTAGTAAGTACATACTTATCAATAGCTACTTCAAACGTCAATGGACTAAATGTTCCAAGTAAAAGGCATAGGGTGGCTGATTGGATAAAAAAACAAGACCCATATATATGCTGCATACAAGAGACACACTTCAGACCTAAAGACACTCACAAACTGAAAGTGAAGGGATGGAAAAAGATACTCCATGCAAACAGCAATGAAAAGAAAGCTGGGGTAGCAGTACTCATATCAGACAAAATAGACTTTATAATAAAAACTGTAAAAAGAGACAAAGAAGGCAAAGATCATTACATAATGATCAAGGGAACAATCAAACAAGAGGATATAACACTTGTAAATATCTACGCACCCAATGTAGGTGCACCTAAATATATAAAGCAATTATTAACAGACATAAAAACAGAAATAGACAGTAACACAATAATAGTAGGGGACTTTAACACTCCACTAACACCAATGGATAGATCATCCAAACAGAAGATCAATAAGGAAACATTGGCCTTAAATGATACACTACAACAGATGGACCTAGTAGATATATACAGAACATTCCATCCAAAAACCGAAGAATACACGTTCTTTTCAAATGCACATGGAACATTCTCCAAGAATGACCACATATTAGGCCACAAAACAAGTCTCCATCAATTTAAGAATGCTGAAATAATACCAAGCATCTTTTCTGACCACAACGGTACGAAACTAGAAATCAACTATAGGAAGAAAATCAGAAAAGCCACAAATACATGGAGATTAAACAAAATGCTACTGAACAACGACTGAGTCAATGAAGAAATCAAAGAAGAAATCAAAAAATACCTGGAGACAAATGAAAATGAAAATACGACATACCAGAATTTATGGGATATGGCAAAAGCGGTTCTAAGAGGTAAGTTTATAGCAATACAGGCCTATCTCAAATAAACAATCTAACAATGCACCTAAAGGAACTGGAAAAAGAAGAACAAACCAAACCCAAAATCAGTAGAAGAAGAGAAATAATAAAAATCAGAGCAGAAATAAATGAAATAGAGACTAAAAAAACAATAGAAAAAATTAATAAAACCAAGAGCTGCTTCTTTGAAAAGATAAACAAAGTTGATAAACCTTTAGCTAGACTCACCAAGAAAAAAGGAGAGAAGGCACAAATACTAAAATCAGAAATGAAAGAGGAGAAGTTACAACAGACACTTCAGAAATACAAAAGATTATAATTGAATACTATGAAAAGGTATACGCCAACAAATTTGACAATCTGGAAGAAATGGATAAATTCTTAGAATCATACAACCTTCCAAAGGTGGATCAAGAAGAAGTAGAGAATCTGAATAGACCAATCACCAGTAAGGAGATCGAAACAGTAATCAAAAACCTGCCCAAAAATAAAAGTCCAGGACCAGATGGCTTCCCTGGTGAATTCTACCAAACATTCAAAGAAGAATTAATACCTATCCTTCTCAAACTCTTCCAAAAAATTGAGGGAGGGGGGAGCTCCCTAACTCATTCTATGAAGCCAACATTACCCTGATACCAAAACCAGACAAGGACAAGAAAAAAAAGAAAATTATAGGCCAATATCACTGATGAACATCGATGCAAAAATCCTCAACAAAATACTAGCAAATCGCATACAACAATATGTTAAAAAGATTATACACCATGATCAAGTGGGATTTATTCCAGGTATGCAGAGATGGTTCAACATTCGCAAATCAATCAGTGTGATACACCACATTAATAAAATGAAGAATAAAAATCACATGATCATCTCAATAGATACAGAGAAAGCATTTGACAAGATACAGCATCCATTTATGATAAAAACTCTGAATAAAATGGGTATAGAAGGAAAGTACTTCAACATAATAAAGACCATATATGAGAAACCCACAGCTAATATCACCCTCAATGATGAAAAACTGAAAGCCATCTCTCTAAGAACAGGAACCAGACAAGGATGCCCACTGTCACCACTCCTATTTAACATAGTGCTGGAAGTCCTAGCCAGAGCAATCAGGCGAGAGAAAGAAATAAAAGGGATCCAAATTGGAAAGGAAGAAGTGAAACTCTCACTATTTGCAGATGGCAAGATTTTATATATAGAAAACCCTAAAGAATCCACCAGAAAACTTTTAGATGTAATAAACGAATATGGTAAAGTTGCAGGATACAAAATCAACATACAAAAATCAGTTGCATTTCTATACACTAACAACGAAGTAGCAGAAAGAGAAATTAAGAATACCATCCCATTTACAATTGCAACAAAGGGAATAAAATTCCTAGGAATAAACTTAACAAAAGAGGTGAAAGATCTGTATACCGAAAACTATAAAACATTGCTGAAAGAAATTGAAGAAGACACAAAGAAATGAAAACATATTCCGTGCTCTTGGATTGGAAGAATTAACATAGTTAAGATGTCCATACTTCCTAAAGCCATCTATAGATTCAATGCAATCCCTATCAAAGTTCCAACAACATTTTTCACAGAAATAGAACAAAGAATCCTAAAATTTATATGGAACAACAAAAGACCCCGAATAGCTAAAGGAATCCTGAGAAAAAAGAACACAGCTGGAGGTATCACACTCCCTGATTTCAAAATATACTACAAAGCTATAGTAACCAAAACAGCATGGTACTGGCACAAAAACAGACACACAGATCAAGGGAATAGAATCGAAAGCCCAGAAATAAACCCACACATCTATGGACAGCTAATCTTTGACAAAGGAGCCAAGAACATACAATGGGGAAAAGAAAGTCTCTTCAACAAATGGTGTTGGGAAAACTGGATAGCCACATGCAAAAAAATGAAAGTAGACCCTTACCTTACACCATACACAAAAATTAACTCCAAATGGATTAAAGACTTGAATGTAAGACCTGAAACTATGAAACTTCTAGAAGAAAACATAGGCAGTATGCTCTTTGACATAGGTCTTAGCAACATATTTTCAAGCACCATGTCTGACTGCGCAAGAGAAACAATAGAAAACATAAACAAATGGGACTACATCAAACTGAAAAGCTTCTGCACAGCAAAGGAAACCATCAACAAAACGAAAAGACAACCTAACAATTGGGAGAAGATATTTGCAAACCATACTTCTGATAAGGGCTTAATCTCCAAAATATATAAAGAACTCATGCATCTCAACAACAAAAAAACTAACAACCCAATTAAAAAATGGGCAAAAGACCTTAACAGACATTTCTCCAAAAAAGATATGCAGATGGCCAACAGACACATGAAAAGATGTTCAAAATCATTAACTATCAGGGAAATGCAAATCAAAACTACAATGAGATATCACCTCACGCCCATCAGAATGGCTATAATTAACAAGACATGAAACAACATATGTTGTA
This sequence comes from Diceros bicornis minor, assembly GCF_020826845.1. Lineage (NCBI taxonomy): Eukaryota > Metazoa > Chordata > Mammalia > Perissodactyla > Rhinocerotidae > Diceros > Diceros bicornis. Next base: position 8,155,676 of record NC_080753.1, read on the forward strand.
GAGGATGTGGAGAGAAGGGAAGTCTCATACACTGCTGGTGGGAGTGCAAACTGGTGCAGCCACTATGGAAAACAGTATGGGGATTCCTCAAAAAGTCCAGGATAGAACTACCATATGATCCAGCTATTCCATTGCTGGGTATTTATCCAAAGAACTTGAAAACACCAATGCGTAAAGGTACATGCACCCCTGTGTTCACTGCAGCGTTATTCACAATAGCCAAGATTTGGAAGCAACCTAAGTGCCCATCAAGGGACGAATGGATAAGGAAGCTGTGGTATATATACACAATGGAATACTACTCAGCCATAAGAAATGATGAAATCCAGCCATTTGTGACAACATGGATGGACATTGAGGGTATTATGCAAAGTGAAATAAGTCAGAGGGAGAAGGTCAAATACCGTATGATTTCCTTCATTAAGTAGTAGATAACAACAATAAACAAACACATAGAGACAGAGATTGGATTGGTGGTTACCAGACGGGAAGCGGGGAGGGAGGAGGGCGAAATGGATAATTCGGCACATGTGTGTGGTGATGTGTTGTAGTTAGTATTTGGGTGGTGAACATGATGTAATCTATGAAGAAATAGAAGTATAATGATGTACACCTGAAATTTATACAATGTTATAAACCAATGTTACTGCAATAAACAAAAAATTAAAAAAAAAAATAAAGAAGGTCTCTGTCTCTATGACTGAGGGTTGTGGTAAGGAAACAGGTAGCTTACATGCTTTCTATTATTGGCTGATGCACCCCAAGCAATAGTCCTATGCCTTAAGAGCTTCTGATTTAAGTTTATCCCCAGTCAGAGGAGGAAAATATAAATGACAGTAGATACAGAGGAAAGTAATTTATCTCTTGAAAGTCAGAATTAAACCTGGAAAGAATTTATGGTTCAGTTTCCATTAACTGTAGTAGTAAGGAATGTTGGCCCTTCATCAGTGGGCCAGTGGGTAAGGGGACCAGATCAATGGGCTGATTCTCATTTAACCAGACCTTCAAATAAAAATCTCCAAGCACATATGGAGAAATCACTATTTTATTTTGAGGCTGGACAGTTAAGATGGGAAATGGCTGATAAGATCTAGATAGTATATCTAAACTCAGTCCAAGCAACTGCGATTCAGAATAGGAGTTAATCCCTCCCATTAGGAAACTGGCCTGAAGTCAGGAAGCCAAGCCCACCTGTATCATCAAGGCTCACAACTGTAGAATTAGGATGAAAGAGTGGCCAAATGGTCATGGGCTGCTGGAGACTGGCCTTATAGGAATAAATTTCACTCTAGAACTCACAGTAATTCCTGACATAGTTACAGACTTGGTGAGGACCAAATCAGACTTTGGTGAGGTCATATTTCATCTTGTATTTAAAAACTTCAACAAATCTTTAATCCATTTATACTAACTTCAAATACAATTTGAGAAAGAGAAACATTCTGATGTTCCCAGAACATCATAACAACACAAATAAATATTTACTGCATTATCTTAAGCTTTTTTATTGCTTAAGGGTAGTATCCGAGCAAGCTAAGTAAGTGCCCGAAACAGTTATGGTTTAGTTTAGTAAGAAGTGAAAAAGCAGATCTCTATATCCAATTCAGAGTCATTTGAAAAGTCTTAAGACTTGAGTTAGATTTGAATATCACCAATTCTTTAAAAATATTTTTCTTATTTTCTTTCCCTGTGGATTGTTCTCTTCCGTGGGTACTCCTTATGTTTTAAGACTTGATATGCACAAGTGTCTCATACTAAATGGTCTCTGTCCAAATAGTGAAAGTCACTGCCATCCTGTGCAATGGGGGACACTAAAGGTTGGCCAAATACAGAGTTGGCTCTGTTCAATTCCTTTACCTAACAAATGCTTTCTTAGCTATTAGACCTATTACATGTCAGAGACTGTGCATAATGCCAGAAATGTAAGTAAATAAGAAACAATCCTATAATCTAGCGACAGAACTTGGCAGATATACAAGCCAATTGATGAGCACAGTGAGTACTAAATGAGACAAACACAGGTGCATTAGGAGCCTTCTCTGGGCTCCCCTAGACTGGATTAAATATCCCAAGCAGGAAGGCGGTGAGTTCTGAAAGGCTTCCCCAAATATATAGTGTCTACGCCAAAAGCTGAAACAAAGCAGGACTTCGCCAGGTGAGGGAGAGACAGTGGACTGGAAGATCAGCTCATGGGAAAGGAACAGCCTATGCTAATTCCTACTGGCAGGAGAGAGCCTGGTCTATTTGGGAACTGACGCATATTTCAGAAATGTTGAAAGACAGAGTAAGGAGACAAGCATAGAGTGGTATGTAGAAGGATGAGCTTAGTGAATCAGCAGATGCCTGTTTAAGGCTATTTTCAAGCCAGACTATAATACAGCAGTATAGTTGGAACTTCCTCATTCACGTCGGTAAGTGGAGCTTGGAAGAGCTCTGCTGCCTGCCAACCTAATCCATGACATACGTGGCCCGTCTACCTGAAGCTTTCTGCTCGCATCCCAGTTTCCACTCTTCTGCTCCTCTGGGACAGAAGCTTTTCCTTCCTTCCATGTGCTTGCCCTCCTCCCATCCCTGGCCCTCTCCTCTAGTTTTCACATTTTCTAAACTTGATTGGTATATTAGTCAGGGTTCTCCAGAGAAACAGAATTGATAGCATATATATGTATAGATATATAGAAAGAGATTTATTATGAGGGATTGGATCACGTGATTATGGAGGCTGAGAAGATCTATGATCTGCTGTCTGCAACCTTGCAGCCCAGGAAAGCCAGTGATGTAGTTCTAGTCCAAACCTGAAGGCCTGAGAACCAGCGGTGTCAATGGTGTTAAGTCTGAGTCTGAAGGCCTGATTCAAATGCTGATCTTCCAGAAGCACCCTCACAGACACACCCAGAAAGAATGCATTACCAGCATCTGGGCATCCCTTAGCCCAAGCAAGTTGACACGTAAAATTAACCATCACAGTTGGACACTGTTTCCTAGTGCTTTCTAGCATTGCTTCTCCTGGACCTCTCTGATCATTAATTTACCCCCTCAAGACCATCTTGAACATAGCTGTCAATCAGAGTTAGACTAGAGCAGCCATTCCCACATGTATTCTGAAGAATATTACTTTCTTATGACAAATAAGAGTTCCATGATCAAATCTGTCAGGAAAGTGCTGAGAAGGGGAAGAGCTCTGCCATGGAGCCCTGCCCAGCTTATGCATGTCCACATAAACCACATATCCACATAAGCCACTTGGGCAAAGGCTTGAACCATGGTTAATCTGAGTCTTGGCAGAAGGCCTTGTGATCCTTCCAGAACGTGAAGGATGGGAGTCTTACAAGGTGCTACTACAAGATCATCTCCCATTTGTGCATCTATCTCCTCCAAGGGGCTGTCATGAGACCTGAGTTCTGATGAGCTGTGGGGTTCTCCCCACTCTTCCCCTTGGAATAGAGCTGCAGAATATAGAACCACTTAGCTGACGTCTGGAATTTGCTCCTCAGCAATGGAGTAAGTACATCATGACTCTCTGCAGTCTTCCAGGCCCTTTTATTTCAGTGCCATCCTTTTTGGTGTGTGGGACAAGGACTGTGGGGAGCTGGTGCCTTTGGCTAATCTTCCTTTCACTATGTCAATAATAAACTGAGGCTAAAAGTGGCTTGTCACATCTTTACCAGTCAAATCAGTTAGATCTTGCCTTGTCTTGTATGTGAGCTGACCTACTCCAGCCAATCTGCATCTTCTGGAAACTCAGAAGGTAGGATCTTCAAGGATCTGAGCAGCCCAGTAGTAAAGACGTTTGTTTAACTTTGTCCAACTCAGTATTTCCTAATTTATTTAAACACAAAGCTTTGTTTCTCCCACAAAATACCTACTAGAACACATATGGAACACACCCAGAATCACTGGACAAAATAGTGCTTTGGAGTTAGTGTTATTTCTTCTTCAGAGAGTTTTATAAGCATAAATTCCATTTACCATTCATTTGAAAATTAAAATTTTCTCTTTTGTTATCCCAAGGCTATCCTCTCGCATTCAAAGACAGAAGCCCTAATTCTTTAAAGTAAATATCTGCATTTAATTCACTTTTCCAGAATTTTTGTAAACACTCAACAAAATTATAACATCTAGAATAAAATGACACAGGTTTTGTCCATCCACATTCCTAAGTCTCAGATATGATTCTTGGACAGCTGATGCTCATTGAAATTGAGGCACTTGCTATATCTACACAAACTAGCCTTCCTTAGAGATAGCCTCACCAGAGGGTACTCCTTGCCAGGTTAGCTGAGGGAGGGTGGGACTGTTGCTATTATGTAAACGTAGCTTATATCTCCAAACTCCTAAATTTTTGTTCTCTAGTACGTGATTTAAAAACAGTGTCTATTGGGCCGGCCCCGTGTCTTAGCGGTTAAGTGCGCACGCTCCACTACTGGCAGCCTGGGTTTGGATCCCGGGCACGCACCGATGCACCGCTTCTCCGGCCAAGCTGAGTCCGTGTCCCACATACAGCAACTGGGGGATGTACAACTATGACATACAACTATCTACTGGTGCTTTGGGGGGGAAAAAAAAAGGAGGAGGATTGGCAATAGATGTTAGCTCAGAGCCGGTCTTCCTCAGCAAAAAGAGGAGGATTAGCAAGGATGTTAGCTCAGGGCTGATCTTCCTCACACAAAATAAATAATAATAAAAACAGTGTCTATTTAATCTATACATTTGAAAACCAAGTTATCTTTTTTGACTAGTTATCTTTCATTTGAGCAGGTCAAGGGATAATTTTGGATGACAAATGATACCATAGCTAGTGATAGTTAAAACCCGTATCTGGAAATATTTCCATTAATTAGTCCGTGCATTTTAAAAAATCAACTTTCAAAAGGTAGTCTCCAGAATCTGGAAAATGATATGGGGAATATTGACTAAATTTTGTAATGATAGCTTTATATTTTATTTTTAGATTAAGAATAAAGGGTAATAGAAATGAAGTGATATTTCAGTAGCTGATATAACGTAGTGAGTGGGTTTCACAAAGGCACATTGACATTTTACTCACTGACCAGATTAGTAAGATCTTTTGGTTGGTTTGTTACTGGTATGTGGATATTGACCAATATAAAGCTATGAATACAATAATGGCTTATAATAAAAGCAGAGGCATAGATTTTTAATTAGTTATTAAATGTTTAATTATTTAATCAGAATTGTATGGTTAAACTGATATTTAAAGATAAAAGCCTCAGGTCTTTAAAAATGGATATTATGGATACATATATATACATTTATGAAGATATATAATTTTAATTTAGAGAACTCAAAGTTCTTAATAGTTAATCAAATTTGATTTCATAATGTGAAACCTAAGTACTTATAGAGTACTTAGGCACCTCATAAAATATTTGTTAAATGAGTGGATGATTTTAATACTGGTATTCAATTCTAATAGGTGCTATTGAGTGGAATAAAATCATTTTAAGAATTAAAGAATTTATAATACTTTTTTCGACTAGATCTCTCTCAGCCCTTCTCTCCCTCCTACGCCCCCAAAACAAAGACTTTTCAAACACAAGCATGTAAACCCTTGCACCTGAGCAAATTTAAATGTTGCTTTAATGAAACATACAGGTAATTGAAAACCTACAAACCACTGTCTATCCATCTGATTCCATTCCTAGAGAGAGGATGCATGTGACTATACTGGTCACTGAGTTTTCCTTAAGTTTGGAGGAAATAGCAGACAGATATGGAAACAGTGAAGGACTTTCAAATGTGGTCCTAGCAGTATTACAAGAAGCAGACAAGTCATGTATAACAGAGGCTAATCAAATTATGCTGATGTGAATGGAAAACCTTGTGTTGTTGAGGATTTGTAGAAAAAGTTGATGAGGTGAGAGTGATTTATTATAGAATAAAATATTAACATTTTTAAGGTTTATTTTACTATAGGGAGGAAAAAAAAAAAAAGCTTCCAAAAAAGAAATAAACGATGTGCTTCAAGGTATTTGCAGAAGGAATTGGGGATTACGCATTGTTGAATCTCAGGTGCTAACAGTGTCTGCCATAGCGGATGCTCGGTAGTGATGACCCAAATCAAACTATTACTTTCTCAGAAGAGTGAGTGCTGCATAGCGGATAAAAACAAAGGTCCAGGCACCTGGCTGCCTGGGTTTAAATTTGTGTTCCACCACTTACCAACTATGTAACCTTGGGCAATTTCTCCATTTATAGAAAGGCAATGATAATATTGTCAAGATTAAATGAATGAATATATGTAAAGTACCTAAAACTTTTCTGGCATGTTAAATGCTATATTAAGTTCTATACATCTTTTTTTGTAAGTAACAGGCCGTTTCTATAAAACTCTAAGGAAATTGGCAAAGAAATGGTAGCAAATTGATCTGTTTTCTTTTTCTTGGAGTATTTGATTAAATATTGATTGAAATCGGACTTATCAAAGAAGGTTAGTGATCAAATATGGGACCTAATTCACAGAAAAGTGTGGTAAATTATCCCCAAAACTTCTTGTTTGGGAATAAAAAGAGATCATATGTCATTGACTTAAAGATACTCTTATCCTATATGTATACAAGTTTTATATAGAAGATATGGATAATGTATAGAAGTTGTTTGACTTTATACTTAATTGTAAATATTAGTAATAGAATTTTATAAGTGTAAGAACCAAGAGATTCTTAGTTAGATTCCTTAATTTTCCAGATAAGAAAACAAAGACTCAATGAAAGTAATTAATATTTCAAAGACACATATCCACGAATCTAGAATAATTCTAGATCTTAATGCCTTTACATTACAACATGCTGACATTCAACCACAAATCCTTTTTCTTTACTAACATGTAGCCCATTCAGAGGAAGAAAATACCATTTTGGGCCACATATATCTTTCTAACTTTTTTAAATAACAATTTTGTTAGTTATATAAAAATTATAAATATACTTAATAATATTTCAAGCCATATAGAAAAGTACAAAAAAAGTTCCTTCAATGAACTCAAACTCTATATTCTAAAATAGTAATAATTAATAGAAGGTGAATATCTTCCCATACATCTTTCTAAGGATAACTACAGATACAAAATCAAATAGTAAGATACATAGAAATTATTTTACAGAAATAATGTAGTATTTCTATATATTAGTATATAGTTAGTATATATTTTTAAATCAAATTATTAAATATAGTTAAATTTAATTTGAATTTAACTTGAAAAACCAACTAATTTGAAACTAAAAGAATTGTTGAATTATAGCCAGCTTCTCAAAGCTCAAGTTCTTAATTTTGATTCATGTTTTAGTTAACTGAATTTCATTATTGCATTATTCAGGGTTCTTGGTTGCAAACAGTAGACACTGGCTGGGTAACATAAGGAGAGAATGAATTTATTCTAATGGTATTGAGTAGCTCAAAGAATTTACAGGATTGTTAGAGAACTAGGCTCAGGCAGCAATCTACAAAAAGGCAAGGCATGGACAAGATTCTGCCATAGGACCAGTATCCTCAGTATTTAACCATTGGACAGTTGGACGCTTGCCACTGCTTTGATCATTGACATGATTGGATACACATTGCAAAGATGATGGACTTTGCTACCCTTGCACATTTCTTTCCAGGCTTTCGGACACTTATTACCGTACAAGAATACACTTCTTCTTTTACCCCAATGTCCATGAAAATAGCTAAATATCCTTAAACTGAACACCACATTCAATATTGAATGGAAGTATCTTGTTCACATTTATTGCACCTGTCCACGGTCCAGCTGTCAGAGCATGGGGAAAGGGAACAGCTAATTTATATTCTGTAAGTTGACCAGGGACAGATCCCACCTATCTGGGATTCCTTCAAAATAGGTAGTTATTTCAGGTGCTCGACATCCAAATAGACAATTATGCATTAAAGTAGTCAAGTTGCTTTTTTGAGCATTCAAAATTTCAGTATTTTCTGAGTTCCTTTTTGCTTGAGGATTACTCTTTTTTACCATATACTCCTAGTGCATTTCGAGTTGCCTATTTGTAAAAGTCTTGATTTATAATTGCCCTTCAGATTTTGAAGATATCGCTCCATTATCATCTGTCATCAAGCATGATACTAGTTCTTTTATCACAGCTTAGCTATTCAAGGTGGCTTGTTTCTTCTCCCCAAGTATTCTTTGTTTCTGCTTGAAAACCAATAACACAATGAGAAAATGTTTTTGATATAATACAATCAGCATTGTGTCTTAGAGCATAGTGTCCCTTTCAGTGTGCAGATTTCATTTTTCCCCTTTAATCTGGGTAAATATTCTCCACTGGGGTTGTGTATAGTCTTTGTTGTGAAGCCTCATTTTTTTCGTGGAATTTTGTGAAATATTCCATACCAGAGTTCAATATATCAAATTGGAAAGTACCTTAGACCATCTAGGATATTCTCTATATTAATTTATTCTCAATTTTTATAAAAATCCCAAAGGTATTTTTTACAGAAAAAAAATCCTAAAATTCACGTGGAATCACAAAGGACCCCAAATAGCCAAAAACAGTCTTGAGAAGAAAGAACAAAGCTGGAGGCATCATACTTCCTGAATTAAAAATATATTACAAAGCTACAGTAATTAAGACAGTTTGGTATTAACATAAAGACAGAGATATAAACCAATGGAATAGAACAGAGAACCCAGAAATAAGCCTGTGCATATATGGTCAACTAATCTTCAACACGTGTGCCAAGAATAGACAATGAGGAATGGGTAGTCTCTTCAACAAATGGTATTGGGAAAATTAGATATCCACACACAAAAGAATGAAATTGGACCCTTATTATACACCATACACAAAAATCAACTAAAAATGGATTAAATTCTAAATAATTTCCCTCATAAGTGGAAGGTAAAAACAATGACAAGAACAACAGATAAACACATAGATATAGAGATTAGATTGGTGGTTACCAGAGGGGAAGGGGGGAGGGAGGAGGGCGAAAGGGGTCAAAGAGCACATGCATGTGGTGATGGATGGTGATTAGTCTTTGGGTGGTGAAGATGATGTGGTCTACACAGAAATCAAAATACAAACAAAGTTCTTAAATGTAAGACCTGATACTGTAAAACTCTTAGAAGACTACTTAAGGGAAATCTTCATGACATTGGTCTTGGCAATGATTTCTTGGATATGACATGAAAAGCTCAGGCAAATGGAATTACAGCAAAGTAAAAGGAAAAGTAGACAAATGGGATTACAGCAAACTAAAAAGCGTCTGCACAGCAAAGTAAACCATCAACAGAGTGAAAGACAATCTATAGAATGGAAGAAAATACTAGCAAACCATATATCTGATAAGGAATTAATATCCAAAATATAAAAAGGACTTCTATAACTCACAAAACAACAAATAACCTGATTAAAAACACTGGTGAAAGACTTGAATAGACATTTCTCCAAAGAAGATGTACAAATGGCCAACAGGTATATGAAAAGATGCTCAACATCACTAATCATCAGAGAAATGAAAGTCAAAACCACAATGAGATACCACCTCACATTTGTTATGATGGCAATTATGAAAAACAAAAACAAAATTAAAAAAGCAAAAGATAACAAGCAGTAGTGAGGATGTGGAGAATTGGAATCCTGGAACACTGTTAGTGGAAACGTAAAATGGTGTAGTCGCTATGGAAAACAGTAGGGGGGTTCCTCAAAAAATTAAAAATAGGAATACCATGTGATCCAGCAATTCCTCTTCTACATAGTCAACCAAAAGAATTGAAATCAGGATCTTAAAGAGATGTTTGGAGTCCCATGTTCATTGCAGCATTATTCAAAATAGCCAAAACGTAGAAACTACCTAAATCTCATTGATGGATGAATGGATAAAGAAAATGTGATATATGCATACAATGAAATATTATTCAGCCCTGAAAAAGAAGGAAATCTTGACATATGTGACAACATGGATGAACTTTGGGGACATTATACTCAGTGAAATCAGCCAGTCACAGAAGGACAAATATTGTATGATTCCACTTATATGAGGTATCTAAAATAGTCAAACTCATAGAAGAAGAGAATAGAATGGTAGTTACCCAGGGATGGGGGGAGGGGGAAATAGGCGTTGCTATTCAATGGGAATAAAGTTTCATATATGCAACTAATAAGTTCTAGAGATCTGCTATACAACATTGTGCCTATAGTTAAAAATACTGTATTGTACACTAGAACATTTGATAAGTGGGTAGATCTCATGTTAAGTGTTCTTATCAAAATAAAAAAAAAAAAAGTTCATCATGGAAAATGGCAAGTCATATTGTTTTTTCCTTTCTCTGGGCAGTTCTAGAGATTTTGTCATTGCCGGGTTGAGCTTTGTACCCTAATGACTTCACATTTGACTTTTCCCACCTTCTCACCCTCTGACACTTCTTTCATCCAGTTTTTTTTTGGGGAAGGTATTATAGAGAATTGCCAGAATTTTGTCTCTTTGGCTGAGTCCTCCACTGCCTGTGGACAACAGCTTTGGTCTGTGCCTGAGGACTTCTACTCTGCTTGTGATCTGTGACCTTCCCTTCCTGACTGCCTGCCCTATGGGTCTTGGACTTGCTTAGCCACCTCCTGCAATTGCATATTCTAATTCCTTGTAATAAATATCTTTGTGTAGTTCTTACTAGATCTGTTTCTCTGGTTGACTCTGACTCTTACAATTACGATTTCTTTAGAGGTCTTATGATAATTTCATAAAATGAATCAAACTATGTGCCAAAATTTAAGCAGAAAGAAAAATACTAAGACTATAGAGTGGTCACTTATTTTTTAAGTTCTGTTTATTTATTTATTTATTTTTTGCTGAGGAAGGTTGGCCCTGAGTTAACATCTGTTGCCAGTCTTCCTCTTTTTGCTTGAGGGAGATGGTCCCTAAGCTAACATCTGTGCCCATCGTCCTCTATTTCGTATGTGGGATGCCGCCACAGCACGGCCTGACAAGCAGTGTATAGATCTGTGCCTGGGATCCAAACCCATGAGACCCTGGCCACCGAAGTGGAATGCACAAACTTAATACCGTGATCACTTTTCAAGCAGAATTTCAATGGCTCTACTGTCTACTTGTTAAATAAAGTAGTAATTTTTAAAACTAATTCCAAAATAATAGTATTGCATCTATTTTAGAATTATAGATTTTGGAGGCAGCATCTTGATCACATAATCCACTGATGTTCAAACCATGCTCTGGGAATCCTAACAGTAGAGGGGAGCCACTTCAGTTGCTAGTGAGAGGAAGGGGCTGGAAGACTTGAGCTGACCAGGATCTGGGGTCCCTCCTTGCTCCCCGCAAGTCGTTCTTTATTTATCTAATTTACATTTAGGTCTTCTGTGTACGATCCTGTCTAAAGAAAGGAATTGGCTTGAAAACCACTGGTCTTATTTAACAACATATTTGGTATGAGCAACGTGAGGCCAAGAAGAATTAAGTGTCTGGCCCAACCTCACATCTAGTAGAGGTGGAATTAGAACCCAGATCTCCTGACTCCAGACCAAGTTCATTCATTCCCAAATGCTGCTACAAACACTTAAGAATAAGTTCCTTGATGTCAAGATCTCCATGTTTTCTTAATATATATACATGAAACAGTATGAATTTAATTGCAGAGATAAGAAAGCCACACAGATCCAAAACAGTACATGAATAAGGCAGAAAATAAATATTATTAAATTTCATAAGAAGGAAAAAAAATCAGTGTTGGGCACAAGACTTCATGGGCAAGATTGACTTTGTACTGAGTCTTAAAGGTTTGACATTTTAATATGCAGAGATTAAGAAGAAGGAAATTATGTACAGAGAGTACTATAAAATCATTTTGGAAGAAATTCAAACTTTCCTTTTAACAAAGATTAACTTGGTACTTCCTATGTTCAGGTACTATTCATGGTGTGAAATGAACATTGATGGTGATTGTGAAAAAGAAAAATCCCTACCATAAGGAGCTTACATTCTAAAGATGTAGTGGTTCTGTTTTTAATTTTTCGAGGAACCTCCATAGTGTTCTTTATAGTGGCTGAACTAGCTTACAATCTCACCAAAGGGTGCACAATCGTTCCTCAAAATATTAAAAATAGAACTACCAGATGATTCAGCAATCACATTTCTGGATATATATCCAAAGGAAATGAAAACAGGTTACTGAAGAGACATATGCACTCCCATGTTTATTGCAGCATTATTCACAGTAGCCAAGACATGGAAACAACCTAAGTATCAATGGATGAATGGATAAAGAAGATGCGGTGTATAAATACAATGGAATACTATTCAGCCCCGAGAAAGATGGAAATTTTATCATTTGCAACAACATGGATAGACTTTGAGGACTTATGCTAAGTGAGATAAGTCAGATAAAGAAAGACAAATACTGTATGATATCACTTATATGTGGAATCTAAAAAAACCAAAATCATAAAAACAGAGAGTTAAATGCTGGTTAACAGAGGCTGGGGGTTGGGGGAATGGTAGAGATGTTGTTTAAGGGTACATACTTGCGACTACTATATTAAATACGTCCTGGAGATCTAATACACAGTACAGTGATTATAGACAACAATGCTGTATTATAAACATTAAACTGGCTAAGAAGCTAGATTTTAATTGTTCCCAACTCTAGAAGAATGTGACACAAGAGGGGTGTTAGCTAACACTGCTATGGCAATGACATCACGATATAAATGTATGAAATCAATATGTTGTATGCCTTAAACTTGCACAATGTTGTATGTCAAATATAACTCAAAAAAATAAATAAATAGGCTGTAGGGGCCAAAAAAATATATACATAAAGATGTAATTGGTAAGTACATTGGCAGACTTTTGGGTTAGAGGGTTGGAATTGAGGAGCTAAAGGAGTAAAGACAAAAAAAAGGGTAGGAGTTAGATTGTGAAGGATCTGGGCTAGGTCGTAGCACCTGAAATATTACCCTGACAAGGAGGTGGAGACCTGGAGACCCATGGAAGGTAATTGTAGTCTTGGAAAGGCGAAAAGATCAGCAAATAAAGTGGGTCAAGTGGCATATTTCTTTTCTACTGTTGCAGCAAACTACCATAAAATTAGTGGCTTAACACAACACAAATTGATTATCTTACAGTTCTGTAGGTCAGGAGTTTGACATGAGTCTCAATGGGCTAAAATCAAGATGCTGGCAAGGCTGTGTTCCTTTCCAGAGGCTCTAGTAGAGAATCTATTTCCTTGTCTTTTCTACCTTCCAGAGGCCACCCAGGATCAAGATTTTTCCCCACACGGCATTATCTGCTCCACACATTAGGGTTCTAGGTAATTTCCAAGCAGGTTCCCATGGGTGGCCACACCTCAGCATCATAGAAGACCCAGGGCAATACATAAGAACAGAGAAGAGCAGGCCTGAGGCAATGGACTATCAGAGTGCACCTGCGTGAAGCTGCTGGCAGCCTGCATGAAGCAGGCTGCTGTAGCAGTGCCTAGATTATAGGTAGGGCAAGACGATTTGATTTCGTAGTGATTCTAAAAGGTGTGCAGTGCAGTCCATCTATTGCATCATTCAGATCCATTCCTGTCCTTCATTAGGTCCAGTCTAAAACCTAGAGTCTCACTCCAGGTGGTAGTCAGCAACCGTATTTACAAATACTTAATGAAAGGAGATTAGTAAAGCAAGCTGCAGTCCCCATTGCTGTAGCTGGTCCTGAAGCCAAATGCTTTCAGTCATCTGCCTCTTCCACCACTGATGCTTGATGTCCTTACCTTCACAAAGCTCTGGACCAGGAAGTGTCGCTGTCCTTGGGTGGAGACCCAGACCCTCATCCCTAAATGAGCTCTCTGTTGATTCACCTGTACTGTGCCATGGTTCCTTTAATAGCCCTCTAACCCTTATCTCTGGCATAGAAGCATCAAGAGTCACTCTGATCAAGACCCTGGCTGCCATATTTACTCCTCCCTTCCCCCACTTTTAGCAGCAACTGTGGCTCCTCATGGAAATCAGAATTGATTAGCCATTCCATTTAATAATTCCTCTCTTTGCCTGTTGATTCAATCAGGGATCCAGTTGATCCAGAGTCTGAGAACTGGGACAGAGCCAGAAAGAACATAAGGTTGCAAGGACAGAAAGGAAAATCCCACATTTGGGACACAAGAAGTAATGGTGAGAAGTCCCAATCCTACTTCTTCCCCTTGGTTTTGACCATGAATTCCAGCTGCCTAGGACACAGCACTGTGTATCAGTGGTTGGTCAAGAGTATACACCCATCGTGGGGTACAGGGGTCAACCCTGCTGAGAGTCGTCTCTACGCTGTCACTTTAGCTGGGCCTTTAACAAAACATTCATTGTTCTATCACACAGGCTGTTCTGGGTAAAATGGTATATAGTAAGACAAATAGACCCCAAGAGCATGCACCTACTGTTGCAACTCTTTTATTTTAAAATGAGTCCCTTAATCTGAGGCAATATGGTGGGGGCATAAGGGACAGGAAAGACAAACCATAATTAGATTCATCTTTACTATGGATAAATAGCCATCCCGCACAGGGTGGAAGGATTCTGAAATAATCCACATGCCATAAAGTGACTGTAGACTTCTCTAGGAATTCACCATTCCGAGGGTTCACCATCAGTCTCTGCTGCCAGCAGATTAGGTTTCGGTACTGACAGTAGCTAGATTAACCTTGGTGAGAAGGAGCACAATTGTTGGGTCCATGACTTGATTCCCATTACTATGCCTTCTCCCTTCTTTGACTATCGCATCAGCACTGGGATGACTGAAGAGAAAGGCTGGCTCTCATCCATAGGACAAACCTTCCTGTCCTACCAGTTGTTCAGTGACTTTTTGGTGTGTGATGGATACTCTCTGATGAGCATTTACACGGGCCACAAAGATCTCCATGCTCTGTGTCCACTCCCATACGTCCAGCTCCATGTCTCTTTCCAAGAATTCCTTGTGACCTGTCTGCATGGAAATGTGGGCCACCTTTCAGGTAATTAATTTGTGCCTTCCAGATAGGTTCAGGTTCAATCTCAAATGTACCTTTTCTTCTACAAAAGGGATGGCTTCTGTGACCAATTCTATGATTTTTTGGATCATTTTGGGAAGCTCTAATCACATAGGTATTGGTGTCTTATAATCAGATGCTCAATAACATTCCAGGAAATGTTTTGTGTATGAAAAGTAGCTTTCTTCTTAAGAAGGTAAAGTCTTGTTCCAGAATCTCAGGAGTCTGTCCTGTGACTAAGATTTATTTCCAAATACAATATATGCAGTTATCATGATCCAAAGAGACCCCCAAATCATAACCCTTTATTAACTGTAGGGGAAGCAGTTTGAAGCAATTTGTCCTTTCCTTGGAGTGTATGTCCTGGCATTCTTCAAATCACTGGACACCTACAACCTTCACGGATGTTGCATTACTCTGAATTGCTAGGAGTTTACCACCAATCTTCTGGAACACATGTATCTTATTGCTTGTTTCTTAAGAGCCCTCCTAACTTGAGAAATAAGATGAAATTTTGAATTCTCTGTTATTAATATCAGTTTAGGCCCCATATCTAACAGGCTTCAATGAATCCTGAGTATTCTCCTTTCTCCAGTGCACAATTCCCCATGAAAATGGCTGGGGAAATGATCATAAGAGTATTTGCTGTATACATGTACAGGAGTATTGTACTGACGTTGGCCAAGGGGACCTGTTCTCTCTTTTAATCACTAGTTTTTGGGTTTGTGAATGACTAACATATAGAAACTGAGTGATAAACTGCAGGTTTTTAATGTGGCAGCTATTATCTGCCTTCTGCTAACCAACTTTCCCTTTTTGTTTTTAAGTACAGGGTCTAAGCCACAACTTAGTCATACGTCCAGTTATCTCATCATAGGGACACTCTGTGTGAACATATTTAGCCCTGTGGGTATATTACACCTTGTAGTAATTATATTCTGAATTATAAAAAATAAACATTTGGTGTTTGTCTCTGGTTCCTACCAAACAGCTCCTAAAACCTTTGGAATCTTGGAAGCGACAAGAATGTCTTTCATATGCTAAGAAGCTGACCGGTGACTGGGGGCCCCTAGATAGCTTCAAGTGGGGGACTGGACACCAGAAAGACCAAAGCATGGTTAGAGAGCTGGAACTTGCACTCCCACTCCCTGACCTCTGAGGAGGGGAGAAGGCTGGAGATTGAGTTAATCACCAATGGCCAATGATTTACTCTATCATGCCTACCTACTGAAACCTCCATAAAAACACCTAAATAATGAGATTCAGAGAGTTCTGGGTTGGTGAACACAGTGAGGTGCTGGGAGGGTGGTGCACCCAGAGAGGGCTGGAAGCTCTACACCCTCCACTATGCCTTGCCCTGTGCATCTCTTCCATTTGATAGTTCCTGAGTTATATCCTTTATAATGAACCAGTAATAGCAAGGAAGGGCTTTTCTCAGTTCTGTGAGACATTCTAGCAAATTATCTAACCTGAAAGGGGGTTTGTGGGACAGAAGTGTGGGTACCCTGGGTACCCAATTCTTGTGTCTGATGTTTGAAGTGAGGACAGTCTTGTGGGACTGAGCCCTTAAACCTGTGGAGTCTGATGCTAACTCTGGCTAGTTAATGTCAGAATTGAATTGAATTGTAGGACATCTAGTTGGTGTCAGAGAGGTGGAAAATTTGTTGTTGATGTGGAAAAATATCTACATATTTGGCACCAGAAGTGTTGGGAATAAAAACTAGCTTGTATTCACTTTGCTTTTGAAGATAAAGTGCTGCACCCTGGCTTCTGACCTTGTAGAATTCCATAATTCCTCTTGATACCAGGGAGCATATTCTGTGGTAATATTACCCTGAGTCAATCCTGGGTTATGGATGATAGCCACAACTGAGCTTCCTAAAGAAATAGGGTCTGCTTTCATTAGTTTATTCTGTATTTCATTAGTTAAGGAATTGTCCGATAGGCCCTTCTAGAAAATCTAGAAGGTGCGTGCCTCTGATCTCATGTAATAATCAGTTCTAATTTTTCCACCTATTTGAACCTTCAGTTTTCTTCAATAACAGGCTAATGAAGTTCTAGTATAAACACGTCATTTATTGTAGGCCATGTCTTAAGAAGCCATTTTAGCCTTGTATTAATCTACTTAAGCTGTTGTAACAGAATACCACAGGCTGGGTGGCTCAGAAAACAGAAATTTTTTTTTTTCCCTCACAAATTTGAAGGCTCTAAGTCCAAGATCAAGGTGTTGGAAGGGCTGGTTTCTGGTAAGAGCTCTCTTCCTGGCTTGCAGACATCCATCTCCTCACTGTATTCTCACACGGCTTTCTTCTGTGTGTAGACAGGAAAGAGAGACAGAGAGAGAGAGAGCATTCTGGTGTGTCTTTTCTCTTCTTAAAAGGACACAAGTCCTATGGGATTTGGGCCCCACCCTACGACCTCACTTAACCTTAATTACCTCCCTAAAGGCCCCATCTCCAAATACACTCACACTGGGAGTTAGGGCTTCAACATATGAATTTTGGGGGACACAATTCAGTCCATAACAAACCTCATATAAGGATGGGATCTAGATGTCCTTCTCAGAACTTTGACTTGTAAGTCAGGGGCAAGTGCCTTCATGTCACTCAATTCTCTTCCGTCTAGTTCTTTATGCCGTTACCAATACTCCCTCCCTGACCAACACCCAAAATATTCCCTCCTGCCTTCCTCCTCCTGACCCCAGTAGGTAGATATTGATGAATAGAGATAGAATAAGTGTAAAATAGTACTGAATAATCAGAAAACAACCTCTACCCTCAAATCAATAAAACAACAAAATCTTATAGAACTATGTGTATATTGGGAGTGGCTTCAGGATGATCAATACAGAAGTTTAGCAGTGGTTTTGAACTGTCATAAAACACGGTACCAAAGAAGACTAAGTCCTAGAATATGTGATGGAAAATGAAAGTGAATGGAATGGAGTCAAAATGAAAACCCAAAGGAGGCAATATTTGAATTTATTAGTCCTTTATTCTTTTTAACTTAAAAAAGCAAAATACTAGCTTATTTGCAACAAATTAATCAATACAGAGGACAGTTAATAAATTCAGGTAGTATTTTCACCTCAGCTGCCCCCAATCTACTCCTTTGAATAATTATATTAACAATTTGATGTACATCATATTTTACCTTTCACTAAACCCATGAAACGTGTGGATGTGTACATATACATTTAGATATATTTGTATATATTCACATTCCCTCTCACTTTTTAACAAAATGGAATAAATACACAGCAACTTGTATTTCACACATTTTACTGGGCCACTACTTATAGCTGTAGTTCATGCTTTTAAAAGAGTTCTATGATATTCCATATCTTGGAATATGACGTACTGAATTACTTTCAGGTTATTTTTAAAAATAAACCACATGTCCAGTGAACTTCTTTGTACATGTGTTCTAATACACTGATACTTGCATTTCTGAAGGACATATTTCTAAAAGTGAATTGCTAGGTCAAACGGAATGAATATTTTAAATTTTAATAGGTATGGCCAAATCATTTCCTAAAAAATGGTTATTGTAATTCACACTTCTACCTGGATAATAATAAATCATAATTATAATCATAATAATAGGTAAATAAAATTAATAAGTGAAGTAAAAATAAATTAGTAAATGAAAGTATCTATTTCTATATATCCCTGCCAGCTATGTGCATAATCTATCAATATTTTGATTTAGATTGGATTGACATATTAGAACAAAAATACATTGAAATAAGCAGAGCAAATGTGATCATAAATGTAGACCTCGAATATACAGGTAGGATGTAGAGCTTCCACTAGCCCTTAGAATACCTTTTGAAAATGATGCCTCTTCCTCAGGACAGACGGAACTCCCAGTCCAGGCACATGGCTTGGTAAGCAGAGAATAAGCTGGATTTCAGTCATCATTCAACCTCTAACATGAATGTCTTTATAGAAGACACAACCTACACCACCCTAAGTGACAGCCCTGGTTGCAAATAATTGGAGTGAAACCTGGTTGAAGAACAAGTACAACCTATAGAGGGATACTGAAGTAATTTGTTTCTAGGGAAAGGTAATTGAAAAGAAAATGCAACCTGCATAGATGACTAGAATAATTATATTTCAAACAACCTGTGTAATATTTTATAGTGACGGACAGTGTCTAAGCATAAACATTACTTATTTTTTCAGAAAAATAATTATTGCCAATTAGAAATTGGTATTTGAAAAGTGATTAATAATACAAATATTTTCAGCCACTTTCAAAATTTGTTAATGTTTTGGTTTCAGAGCTAGAGAAAGAGGAGTGTATCTTGTTAACAGACCTAGTATTTCTAAATAAAGATAACTTTAAAAGGCAGCAAAAATAACACATTATTCATCAGAGGCTGCTATATTTATGAGCTAATGTTAGTAAGTAAAAATTTTAAACATCAAAATAAATAGCTATAGTAATTTATTGGCTATTCTTTGAATAAAAATTGCTGGGTCTGCATACTCTCAAAGTGTTTAGTAGAAATATTCAAAATCGTGATACATATCTCATTTCCTAACTATGTGTACCAAGTATAGATATGTAGATTATGCTTATTTAAAAATATGGCTCAACACATGAACTATTCTGCTCAGTTTTCCTTTATATTCTTGGACATTTCAAACCATTTTGCTTTATTTAAAAAAAAAATTTAGGGGCCGGCCTGGTGGCATAGTGGTTAAGTTCATGCTCTCCGCTTCGGTGGCAGCCCAGGATTCACAGGTTCAGATCCTGGGCATTGACCAATGCACTGCTTGTCAAGCCATGCTGTGGCGGTGTCCCATATAAAGTAGAGGGACATGGGGGCCAGCCTGGCGGCACAAGTGGTTAAGTGCGCGCGCTCCGCTGTGGCGGCCCGGGGTTTGCCGGTTCAGATCCCGGGCGCGCACTGACACACCACTTGTTAAGCCATGCTGTGGTGGCATCCCATATAAAGTAGAGGAAGATGGGCATGGATGTTAGCCCAGGGCCAGTCTTCCTCAGCAAAAAAGAGGAGGATTGGTATCAGATGTTAGCTGAGGGCTGGTCTTCCTCACAAAAATAAATAAATAAATAAATAAATAAATAAATAAATAAATAAATAAATAAAGTAAAGGAAGATGGGCCTTGGGCTAACACCCAAGGCCCATCTTCCTCAGCAAAAAGAAGAGGATTGGCAATAGATGTTAGCTCAGGGCTAATCTTCCTCAAAAAAAAAAAAAAAAGATGTACTCACATACACTTGGTTATGGTAGATTGTATCTCATAATTTCATGATAATTTAAGATAATTGAAGTTAAAACTATAATATATGAAATCAGCTCTCTGTAAAAACAATAACCACCAAGAATGCCATGCTAAGGCACAGTTCACAGCCATGGGAAAACACTTCCTTAAATGAAATCAAAATGAGAAATGCGTTGCTAAAATTTAGTCAAGGAGCTTAAGGTATAAACTTCAAAAGGGATTACTGAAATACAGCTGATGTACAAAGAAGATATAACCTAATCCGTGTTATTTTAGCCTTTTGGAGGAGAGATAAGAATATGTGAAGTTAAGTGATGGAAGAAGTTCCGTATGGAGTCACAGAAAGGATAATAAGAGAGCAAGATTACATCAGAGTAATTTCAGGACTGTCCAAGGAGAGGGACATATATTTTTGATGGCTGCCTTGGAAGATCACAACCTGGCAAAACTAACCATTACGATCATCTTCCTAATTGCCCTTGCTCACCAAGCAATATTCTGATTATACCTGCTCTCCATAGAGACTTTATTACTGTGGTCAGCAGGTACTGACCAGCTGATGAGAATATTCTTGACCTTTGAAAGTTCTGCTTCACTTGAATTAATACATTAGGAATTTCAGTTTTATCAGTTAGTCTTTCACGAGCTTGATTAATGTGAGCTTTTCACTGAGCCTGATACATTGTGGGTGTCCTGACAAAATCAAATTTCTTTTTGATTTGGGACTGGAACATGGACTCTTTCCACAGTGCTTCTGGCTTTAGGAGTCTTTAGGAGTCTTCTGCTTTTCTATCCAGACAGCCACCCACTGAGACTTCTCTATTCTCTTAAAAATGTAATATTCTGTAGAGACAAATTCTCTGTATCTCACTCTAATGTTCTTAGTGGGAAATAAAGATGTCAGGATAAATGGACAATGCATGCATTCATCAAGAAAAAAACTTATTGAGCATCCACAATAAATCTGGCACTATGATAGGCATTGAAGTACAGTAGAAAAAAAGAAAGAGCAGTTGCTCTTTTGTCATTGGGTCTTGGAACAGCACCAATGTTCCAGATGGAAGCTGTGTTATTAACTTGGAAACTGTTGCTCTGGATTGATTCTATTGATTAAATGAAGCATCATCTGTAAAGAAGCCAGCATGGTCCTGGCTGATGACGACTGCTCAATATTGGTTAATTTCCTACCTTTTCTTCTTTACATTTCTTCTTATTTTGCAAATGGTTAAATATTGGGACTTTTATATAGATATATAAATATTTATATATATATATGTATATATATATATATATATATTTTTTTTTTTGGTGAGGAAGATAGACCCTGAGCTAATCTGTTGCCAATCTACCTGTTTTTGCTTGAGGAAGATTTGCCCTGAGCTAACATCTGTGCCAATCTTCCTCTATTTTGTATATGGGATGCCACCACAGCATGGCTTGATGAGTGGTATGTAGGTCTGTGCCAGGGATCTGAACCTGCAAACCCCAGGCAGCCAAAGCGGAGCGTGTGAACTTAACCACCATGCCGCTGGGCCGGCCCCAATATATATGTATATTTATAATTCAGTCATTTGTCTATCTAAAAGAGAATGGAATAATATATTGCATTTCTATTGGGTGATGTTTCAAGAAAAAATGTTGAATATACTAGTACATTTTCGTTAATATTTTAAGGTGGGGTCATTTAGATGTTTAATACCATCTTATTTAACTTATCTTCACCTAAATACATAATTATGAATTTTCTTCACATATTTTTGTGAAACTGTATGAAACTTGATAATGTTTATTTAAATGTTAATCTTTTACTTCAGAATCATATGTTTAATTTGTTAATTATTCTAAATAAGTCAGGAGATTCAAGAAATAAACCAAGAACATTTATCACTAAAGCATTTGGAAATTATTTTTGATACTAATACTCTTTTATACCTCAGCACTTTACTAGCAACTTATGAAAAAAAATCACAAAACTTAAGAGTGTATAGTATGTAATCTTCATAAAAATTAGGCCTATGATGTCAATTCAGTTGCCAGTTGAGGAAATACAGCAAATAATAACAGAAAATTAAGCAGTAGTATAGTATTAAAAATGTGACAATTTATGAGACAAAATTAATTTTCTTACTCTATCTCTCTCTCTACTTAGTAACACCTCAACTGAGGTAAAATTGACATACAAGAAACTGCATGTAAAATGTATAATTTGATAAGTATCAGCATATGTGTGTACACCTATGAAATCATCAGCACAAGCAAGATACTAAATGTATCCCTCACCCGCAAAAGTTTCCTGGTGCTCCTTTGAAATCTTTGCCCCTCCCTGAAACCACGCCCATCTCCAGGCAACCACTGATCTGCATATGTCACTATAAATTAGTTTTCATATCACAGAATTTAATATAAACGGAATAATGCGTTATGTAATATTTTTCCTGGTTTCTTTCACTCAGCATAATTATTTTGAGATGTATCTGTGTTGTTGGGTGTATCAATAATTTATTATCTTTTATTGCTAAGCAATATTCCATTCCATACCGTGATTTGTTTACTATTTGCATGTTCATGGATATTTGGGTTGTTTTCAGTTTGGAGTTATTATAAATAAAGCTGCTGTGGATATTCACATAAAAGTCTTCATGTGGACATATATTTTTATTTTTATTGGGCTATACCTCATAGTAAAATGACTGTGTTATATGGTAGGTGTGTGGCTAGCTTTAAGAAACAACCAAACTTTTTTCCAAAGTGGATATACCATTTTACACTCTCATTTGCCATCTATGTGAGTTCCAGTTCCCTTTGATATGATTGACTTTTTCAATTTTAGACGTTATGGATTTAATTTTCATTTCCCTAGTGACTAACGATGTTGATCATCTTTTCATATGCTTATTTGCTATTCATATATCTTAATGAAATCCATATATCTTCCTGTGTGTTCAAATCTTTTGGCTATTTTCTTTGTTGGGGGTGGGGGCTGTTCATCTTATTATTATTGAAGCTGTTTGTGTATTCTAGATACAAATCCTTTGTTAGACAAATGATTAGTAAATATATTCTCAAGATTCTGGCTTGACTTTTTTTTTTAAATAGTTTGAGGTATAACTGGCATAAAATAAACTGCACATATTTAAAGTGACAATTTGAAAAGATTTGAATTACTCTCAAAAGATTTTCATTCTTGGGCCCAGCCCTGTGGCGTAGTGGTTAAGCGCACACGATCCGCCGCTGGTGGCCTGGGTTCGGATCCTGGGCGCGCACTGATGCACCGCTTGTCAGGCCATGCTGCGGCGGCATTCCATATAAAGTAGAGGAAGATGGGCACAGATGTTAGCCCAGGGCCAGTCTTCCTCAGCAAAAAGAGGAGGATTGGCATGGACGTTAGCTCAGGGCTGATCTTCCTCACAAAAAAAAAAAAGAAAAAAAAAAGATTTTCATTCTTTTAACAATGTCTTTCAAAGAGCTTAATTTGTAATTTTAAAAAAGTCCAATTTATGAATTTTTTTCTTTTATGGAATGTTCTTTTCATGTTGTAGCTAAGAAATCTTTGGCAAACTGAGGGATACTGAGCATTTCTCCTATGTTTTCTTTGAGAAGGCTTATAATTCTGAGTTTTACATTTAGGACTAGATATATTTCACTAAAAATTTTTTATATGGTGTGAGGTAGTGGTCAAGTTTTGTATTTTTTTTCATATGGCTATCCAGTTGTTCTAGGACCATGTAAATCGGTTGTCCATATATGTAGGGATTTATTTCTGGACTCTATATTCTATTCTATTGATCTTATTGTTTATCTTTACACCAATACTCCTTTGTCTTAATTATTGGCTTATAATAATCCTTGAAATGAGGTACTGGAAGTACTCCAACGTTTTTATTCTTTTTCAAAGCTGTTTTGACTATTCCAGGTCCTTTGCATTTCCATACAAATTTTATAAAGAGATTGTCAATTTCTACAAAATGTCTGCTAGGATTTTAACAGCCATTGTGTTGAATTCATTGATCAATCTGAGAGAAGTTGACACCATGAATATGATAAATAAATATCTCTAAGTTTATTTAAGTCTTTAATTTATCTCAGCAATTGTTTTAGCTTTCAGTTTATAAAACTTGCATATATTTTATAAAATGTATAACTACTCATTTCATAAACTTGAATGCTATTATTAATGTCATTGTTTTTTAATTGTAATCTCCATTTGTGGTCATTATAAGTATTTGGAAATATAATTAATTTTTGATATTGAGTTTGTATGTTACAACTTTGCTAAACTCATTTATTAATTCTAGGAGCATTTTTTCAGATTCTGTAGTTTTTATTTTTTGTTTTTTTAAATTGATGATCATGCATCTATGAATAAAGGCAATTTTATTTTTTCCCTTCTGGGTGCATTTTATTATTTTTTATTACTTTTTCCCCCCTTATTCCAAAGCTAGGACTTCCAGTATAATGTGAATAAAAGTGCTGAGAGCAGACATCATAGACTTGATCCTGATGTCAGGGTGAAAGTATTCAGTCTTTCATTATTAAATATGATAACAAATGTAGGTTTTTCAAGATGCCCTTTACAAAGTTGAGAACATTCTATTTTATTCCTAGTTTGCTAAGAGTGTTTATTAGGAATGAATGTCGACTTTTTCAAATGTTTTTCTGCCTTTATTGAGATGATTGTTTATTGTTGTTGTCTAGTCTGTCAATATGGTGCTTGAGTTTTCAAATATTAAATCAATGTTGCATTCCTTGAATATTCCCCACATGGTCATGATGTATTACTCTTTCTATATATTGTTGGATTGATTTGCTAAAATTTTGTTGAAATTATTCTGTATATGTATTCATGAAAGATATTGGTCTGCAATTTTTTCCTTTTTTTAATGTCTTTGTGTGGTTTTAGTATTAGTTTAGTACTAGCCTCATAAAATGGGCTGGGGAGTACACTATCCTCTTCAGTTTTTCTGGGAAAGTTTGTGAAAGTTTGGTATTATTTTTTTCCAGAAATATTTGGTAAATTTTGCCACTAAAGCTATCTGGACATGAAGTTTTCCTTTTGGTAAACTTCAAATTCACTTCCTTTAAATAGATGTAGAATTACTCAGATTATCCATTTTTTAGGGGGTTGATTTTTTTAGTTTGTCTCTTTCAAGAAGTTTATCCCTTTCATCTAAGTTGTTGAATTTATTATCACAGTTATTAATATTCCTCTATTACTTTTTTTGATATCTGTAGAGTCTGCAGTGATGTTACTACTCTCATTCCTGATATTGATAATTTGTTTCTTCTTTTTTTCTTAAGCAGTTTGCCTAGAGGCTGTCATCTTTATTGATTTTCTTGGAAATATGACTTTTCATTTCATTGAATTATTATGTTGCCTCTGGCTTTCTATTTCATTGATACCTGCCACCATATTTATTATTTCCCTCTTCTGCTTACTTTGGGCTTGATTTGCTCCTTGTTTTCTGGTTCCCTATGTTGGAAACTGAGCATTTTGATTTGAGACTTTTTTTTTCTAAAATCAGCTTGTAGTAATAACACTTTCCCTCTAAATACCACTTTAGCTTCATCCTACAAAATTTGCTAAGTTGGGTTCCATCCTGTTCAACGTAGTTTCTAATTTATCTTTTGATTTGTTTTTGAAACATAGGTTACTTAGTTTCCAAATATTTGGAATTTTCCAAATGTCTTTCTCTTATTGATTTTTTTCTTAATTTAATTCCACTGTGGTAAGAGAAAATAATTGTTATTAATTTATTCCTGTTAAATGTATTAGGGCCTATGTTATAGTCCAGAATATGGTCTATCTTGGTAAATGTTCCATATACATTTGAAAACAGTATGCAGTCTACCATTGTGTAAAGTGATTTATAAATGTCAATTAGGTCATTTGGGTTATAGTGTTTTTCGAGTTTTCTCTATTCTTACTGATATCTTCTCTACGTGTTCTATGGATTATTGAGAGAGAGATGTTGAAATTTTCTGCTAAATCTTTTGGATTCATGTACTTCTTGCTCTTCGATCAATTTTTCCTTCCCAGATTTCAGAGCTCTGTTAGTAAGTGTAGAATTGTTTGAGATTATGTCTTCTTGATAAATTAGTGTTATATCACTATGTAATGACTGTCCTTATCCCTGTATCCCTTATCCCTTATCCCTTAATATTTGATACTCTGAAATCTACTTTATCTGATGTTAACATTGCTACTCCAGCTTTCTTTTGTTAGTATTAGTACCATACACCTTTTTAATCCATACTCTTCCTGTTAAGCTATTTATATCTTTATATTCAAAATGATTTTCCTATAGGCAGCATGGAGTTCTTACCCAATATATATGCTCCTTTTTTAGAAATTAGAGTATTTAGATTATTTAAATTTAATTTGATTATTGATTTGGTTGTGGTTAAAGCAACTATCTTGGTACTTGTTTTTATATTTATATTTATTTCATCTGTTCTTTGTTACTCTTTTCCTCTTTTTCTGTTTTCTATTATATTAATGGAGTATTTTTAAAGATTCTATCTTCTTTGTTGGCTTTGAGCTAATGCTTTTTGTTGTGCTTTTTAGTGGTGCATTAGGCTTTATAATATACGTCTTTAACTTATCCCAGGAGAACCTCAGGTAATATTATCATTTCACATATCAAATCTTACAACAGTATACTTAGATTTCTTCTCTTCTCTTCCTGCCTTTGTACTATTTTGACATTTATTTTACTTACATATTTGTTACAAACACTGTAATGCATTGTTATTTTTACCTTAATCATTTATATTTCAAAGGGATATTAAAAATAATAAGAAGAATCTTTGAATTTACCCATATTTTTATTGTTTCTGGTTTTATTCATCCTTTTATTCAGATGCAGATTTTCATCTGATATCATTTTCCTTCTGCTTAAAAGACTTTCTTGTCCATTTCTTGTAATAAAGGTCTGCAGGGTTTTGTGTGAGAAGTCTGCTGTCTTTCTGATCCCTGTTCCTCTGTATGTTATATTTCCCTTTTCTCTGAATGCTTTTAAGATTCTCTCTTTATCATTGATTGTAAGCATTTTATTATGATGTGTCTTGGTGTAGTTTTCTTCATGTTTCTTGTGTTTGGGATTTGTTGAGCTTCTTAGATTTGTGGGTTAATAGTTTCCATCAAATTTGAAAAAAAAATGGCCACTATTTCTTCAAATATTTTTAATCCTTCTCCTTCCCCAATATATGTATTACATATCTTTGGCCTCTTGAAGTTGTCTCATAGTTCACTGATGTTCTTTTCATTATTTATTATCTTTTATTCTCTCTGTGTTTTTTTGGATAGTTTCTACTGCTGTGTCTTCAGGTAAATTAATATTTTTTTTCTGCTATGTCTAATGTGCTGTTAATAAAACCTTATATATTTTTAAAAGAATTGTATTTTTCATCTCAACAATTCAATTTGGGTCTTTTTTTAATATCTTCCATACCTCTTCTTAAAATTCTCAGTCTTTTATTACTTTTTAGAACATATGCAATGTAATTACAACCTTTTTAATGTCCTTGAGTAGTATATCTATCATCTACATCGTTTCATTATTTGTTTCTATTGTTTGATGTTTTCTTACCATCATGGGGAAAAATTTGCCTGCTTCTCTACGTGTGTGGTGGCTTTTAATTGGGTGCCAGACTTGGTGAATTTCATAGTGTTATTTTCTGCACGCTTTTGAATTCCTGTAAATATTCTTGACCTCTGTTCGGAGATGCAGTTAAATTGTTTGGAAATAGTTTGATCAAATTTAGATCTTAAAGCTTTCTGAGAAGGAACCAGAATAGTTTTTAGAGTGAATTTTCCCACAGTAGTGACAATACCTTTCTGAGTACTCTAACTGATGCCCCTACGTTTGTGAGGTTTTCTACTCTTGCTGGTAGGAACATGAAGTATTCCCTCCCGTGTGTAAGCTTCAAGGAGAGCTCCAGGTGTCTCACCTCCCAGGCTTAGGTGCTTTCCTCACATGCCTATGCTGATTAATCAGGATGATGGCGATGACTCAAGGGGGCCCCCAGCAGGTCTCCACCGATGGCTCTCTCTGTATACAGCTTCCTGATACTCTGTCCTGTGAGCTCTAAGCCGCCTTCAACTCCGTGGACTCCCAGCTTCATCTTCTCAAGTTACTGAGACTGCTGGGCTCCACCTGAGTCCTCACATCTGCACAATACCTGGGAAACTCTCTCCAAGCTGCTGGGACATCATAGGGCTCACTTCTTTGTTTTCCGTCTCTTAGGGAACATTGTGCTGGCAGATGTTCAGAGCAGAAAACCAGCATTTTGTTTATTGTGTCCTGTTTTACAGTTGTTCCTGTCACTCCGTCTTGGATGGGAGGCTAAGTTCTTATATGTTAGTCCATATAATGTTCTTTATATGTTTATAATCAATAAGACAATAACCACATTGTGTCTTAAAATTGAATAAATGCTTCTATTTTTTAGGCTAGTTTCTAAAAACTAAAGCTAGTGAGAAGTATTCTTTGCCAGTTACTGAAGTAAACTTTCCTCCTGCAGCATAACCATCAGAAGACAAAGCTATTTAGACTTTATAAAGCTTTCATTTCAAAGCAGAAAAATATACTCAGCAGGTATAATTTTACGTGACTGTGATGAAGTTAAGAGTAGCTTGACTATAATTTTATGTAGTTTTCCCAATAAAAAAAGACGGTTATTAGTTTTCCAATCGCTCCTTTATTCTTTTTGGCTTTGACGTGAGCAACTTAATGTAGGGTACCAATAGTTACTTCAGACAGTGCTATGCTATTTCTAAGCAAGCCAGATGGGGAAACAGATGATAAAAACTGAAGGATCAAGGTATGTGAGAGAAAAATTCCCCACTTTGCATAAGCAATCACCTACTTAAATATTCACACACAGTCCTTAAGCCTATATAAGTTTTATGATCAGAGCTTAAGTAACAACCTTGAAAAGCCTGGGCTGATGTTCTTAAAAGAAATTCTATTTGTAAATTCTGGTCAAAGCTGTTGTAATAATTACCATTTCAGTGGATATAATATGAATCATATGCAGAATCTATCAAACTTTTCTTTTTCTATATATTATCATCTTGATCTCAATGAAACATCTTTCATTTATGTTTAGGAAAACAAATTTCAATTAGTTTGAAATCGGTAATTTTGTGTGTATTGTTAAAGTCACCAGATTAGTCCCAAGATGAAGTTGCTCTTGCTAAGCCCCACATCAACAAACCAAAACTTAACTAAGTTTCAAAGCTCGGCTCTTCCAGAAAAGGAAGGCTTAGGTCAACCAATCAGTGTTTGCCAGCTCAAACAAGTTACCTAACCCAACTCCAAGACTTCCCTTTGCTCCATATAAGGAAAGTAACATGCTTTAACCAGTCAGCAAATACCCAATATAACTTCCTTGTTCCTGCTCAATTTGATCTATAAAAATCTTTCGCCTTGCACAGCTCTTCAGAGTGCCTTTCTATCTGCTAGATTGGATGTTGCCTGATTTATGAATCATTGAATAAAAGCCTAGATCAGTAAATTGTCTGTGGAAAATTTTCTTTTAACAGTATCTATGTTAAAACTTTTAGTTCAATTGAATCAGGAAACATTTTTTATGAAACATAGTTATTAAATTTCAATAACTTGCATTTCTTAGAAGCCATACCTTTCCTAGATTTTTCTTCCTTTTTAATTTAAAAAATTATACCCAAACATTCTCTTTTAATGTTTTGTGAAACTTTTTAAAAAGAGGTAGAGTAGACATTTCCTCTTCGTTTCTTGTTAACGATACAGCAATTGAGACAGAGGCTGTGTACGCCTCCTTCGAGGCTCAGACCACACAAGATAGCTGCCAGAATCCTGAGAAAGAGTTGCTTCCACATGTTGAAATCTGAGGCAGAGAAGTTCTCTGTTCTCTGGATCATCGATTCTTAATCTTGACCACACATTAGAATCACTTTCACCTGGAGAGCTTGTTCTCCAAGCTGGGTGAAACCCAAGATATTACATTTCTAATAAATTACAAGTTAGTGATATTGATGCTAGTGTCTAAGGACTACATTTTGAGAGCTGCTACTCTGATCAGTGGTTCTCAACTCCGTCAGCACTTTCGAGATACCTGGGGAGTTTATAAATACAGGCAGTTCCCGCTTTGCATGGACTGTATAGGACTGCAGAGATGACCATGCACCCTGAAACCGGGCAAAGTGATCTTAACAATCGATCATTAGGAAAATTACAATTGCTCCCCGATCTTTAAATATTTTTGTCAAAATATTTTTAAAAAAGTCTCTTATACAGTCTCTTTAATGTTGGGTGAAATTTTTAAAGTAAAGCTAATATTTATTTATTACACTGTAATTTAAAATGTTATAAATATTAAGAATAATGTTTTCTTTCTTTGTAGAAAATTTATCAAAAGTAATTTGAACAGTGCTTGCCTTCTTGTTGTATAACATGATGCAGAGTGTGCATTTTTTTCTATGCTGTGGCAAATTTTCCTACTCCTTTCTGGGTTTAGATCAGCTTCTAGTATTTTATCCTTTGAGCTTTCAATGCTGTGAAATATCTCCAAGAGTTTCTTTAATGTGAAATTTTCTGCCAATATCACTTCATCAGGGACATCTTCATCGTTTTCCTCACAACCACTTTCCACATTTACGCTGGTAATGCGCCTTCACTGAGTTCCTCTCTCTTCGTACCTGGAGTCCACGGGGAGGGGCAGTGTCAGCGTTCCCGAGGTCAGCAGTTTCTTTTATAATTCTGTCTACATTTGATTCGCATTTCACCTTCAGCATTATCACTTTTCCTTTCTTTGCTGCCCTTTTATCTGTGTTGGCCAGTTTCCTTTTTTGATTATCCATTCTTATAACATGTCACGTGGGTTTATCACTGAGAGACACACATTGCTGTCTATGTGTGAGCTGAATAACAGATGTGCAGTGACCAACCACAGACATGCTTTCAAAAAAGTGATGTGAGTGGTCACTGATCCTGATGTTGCACATCTGTTATTTACATAGGGATTTGTGGACTGAAGAACTAGCAGTGAAGTTTACACTTCATGCAATTACTCACAGTTAATATGCCATCACAACGGAAATTTCCACCATGCTGTTGGGGACTGGTGTTAACTAAACCATGATAACTGAAATCTGCACACAAAGCAAGGGCTGCCTGTAACAGTGTTACCTGGTCCCCCTCATTCCAATAAAATTAGAATCTCTGAGATGGGACTCAGGCTATGCGATCATTTAAAAATCTCCCCCAAGTGATACTTATGTGCAGCCAAGTTTGAACCACTACTCTAGAGCAGTGCTTCTCAAAGTTTAGTGTTTCATTTTGAGGGCTTGTTAAAACACAGATTCTTGGGCCCCATCCCAGAAGTTCTTATTCAGAGAGCTGATAAATTGGCAACTTACCTGTTCTAATTAACTGACAAATTAGTTAGAATTTGAATTCTTCACAAGCTCCTAGGTGATGCTGATGGTGCTGGTCCACAGACCACACTTGGAGTAGTTATCTGAATGTACAGGCACTATGTCATCTGGATGTAAAGCCTGTGACAGTGGCATCTACTTTGGTTACTTTGTACAAAGCCACGAAAGGACATAACTGACACATGAAAGACGACAGGGCTGAGAGATTTTATTGTGAACTCAAGGCGGAAATCCGGTGACTTAGTGAACCTCAAAATCAAACCACACCTAAGTCCCTTCTTTAGACTTCCCAGTTATACAAACCAATAAATCCTCATGAATTTAAAGCAATTTCAGTTAGATCTTGATATGTACAACATCAAGAATTCAATCTCATAAAAGATTTGATTCACTGTTGTGCAAAATTCCCCTTCATTCTACTAGTTCTGTGTTATTTTTTCATTACGTTTAAGAAATGAGCAAATTGTAAAAGATCTTCATATTTTTTCATGTTTGATGCACGTGGGAAATCTGAAGACCCCATTCAGTACTTCAGTATAATAAAGCCTTCTCTCAGGTCAGGTTTTCATATTTCTAAGGGTGATTTTCAATATCAGGAGTGAATATATTGTCCATAAATGTATTCAGTGATACTACTTAAATTATTTGATTAATTTTGAATGATGGTAACGGTTTTTTTTTCTATGAAGTTGATATCAACATTTACTAATAAAAAATTATGATGAATATTTTAGTCTAATATATTACAATTAGCTTATAGTCGACTTAACAAAATGACTAAAATGTCCAATTATTTGCCCTTTCCATTTGATCTAATTACGTATGTCCCATAAATTTAATGGCACTGTGCTTGGTGAGGTCCCAGTAAAGGTTAAAAATGTATCATAGCGTAAAATCAACCTCTAAAAACCATTTTCTTTTTTCTAAGAAGAATGACAGATTAGCTGTTCACAAAATAAAGGTAAATTTTTACCAAGCCTTGCTACAAACTTTCCAAAGGTGATGTGGGAATGTATGCCCTGACCTTGGCTGAATGTGAAACTTGTGAGTAATATAGCAAGGTGTGCTTGTGGTGGACATAAAATGACTTATTTCTGTTCTTGGCAAACAAGCATTTCCTGTGCTTGGTGCTTTATTCTACCTTTAAAATAAAGCCCTTAACAATATAGCTATATATTATATCACTAAATAATAACTTGGACCAAATTTCCCAGATGACACTATTAAAAGCTTAAAGTCACTTAAGTCTGTATGAATGATCTGCAAGGTAATGCATATTAGATTAACTTATTGTTTATATATACATTGAAATCAATCGCAAGTATGCCACTGATAGTTATTCTCTCGGTGTGAAAAATTACAGTTAAGACAATAGCAAGACCTTGTAATTGTCCTATTTTTATTGAAAAAGAATGGGAAAACTTTTGATTTACTTGTTTTGCATTTGTAACAAATATGTTCACACATTTAAACATTGCCCTTTTAAAGGGGGTATCCAATTTATTTTTCTAATCTAATTTATCACGATTTCTTTTTTCTTCTTTTTCCTTTCTTTTTCATCACAAAAATTTGCATTTCTTTCCTCTGATTCTTGCAGTAACAACAATAATATATTTTGTCCTGTGTCTTTTCTGATATTGGAACTTTAGTAAAAAGCAAGGAGTACATTTGGAAAGATAATATTTCAAAGCAATTCGTAACTTTTTTTGTGTGTGAAGGAATACAGTTTATTGGGTACCATTTTGTCCCTGGAGTCAGTGGTTTTCAAATGTTTTAAATAACAGAACTCTTAGATGTAACTCCAAAACATAAAATAATGCAAAGGTACTTGCACTTTTTGAAGCAGGCTGGGAGGGCCTCTCGACTCCAGAGAAACTCTGAGAAACCTTGGGTTCCTGGGGACATGAATTTTAGGCTATTGGTTTAAGAGCAGCACATGTCCTAGAATGTTTTCCTTGCAATATTTGCTGTATGGAAGTTCTAATCTCTTGTTAGGATCCTTACATAAGATTATGGGAAATAGTCAATTCACATAAAATACAAGTGAGATATATGACAAATAGAGATTACATATTACACTCCAAAATCTCACCAAATCTTGATGTTGTTACTGGATGAAAATTCACAGACGTGCAGAAAAGGACAAAGTTGGGGATGGAGGGGGTGGGGAATTAGGGGGGGAGGGGATAGGTTGGGCAGTCCTGGCACCAGAGCCTGTGTCCCCAACTGCCCGTTTTCTACCTAACTTCCTCTCTGGGCCAAATTCAACTCTGGTGGTGACATTGCTATTTATCCTTCACCCGTTGATGCTCTGTATCTTATTGTAATCGTCCTTAAAGCAATGTCTGTGCTCTGTTTTCTTTCTAAATGTCCCCATTCCTTGCCTTCTATGGACAGAACTTGCTTCTCCAGCCCCGCTGTCCCAGGTAATTTCCTGAGCAACTCTTCTGATATTCGCATTCATCTTGTAACGGCAGCTGGTAGTGACCCCACCTACTTGCTATTTCATGGTAACTCGCTTGCACAGATCTTACTCTTGACAAAAATGAAGGGAAAAAAGAAGCCAGGTTATAATTTATTCTGATCAACAGATGTTTCCCTTAAAACACTATTGACTTTAAATTTACCAGACAATACAGCAGTTTCGTCTTTTGTTAAAATCTCCCTATTTGGATGTTTTGAGCTATGTTCCACTAAATAACGAGTCCTCTCTGTAAGTCTTATTCGTAACAACAGTTGTGGCAGAGTCCTTTAAGAACAGACAGGCGGCACCTATTCTGATGAACACAGAGAATCTTTTACTCTTGTATGCAATCACTCTCAGACTAAATGATTTTTTTCATATAGTTTAGGTTGTAAAGAGTTTATTCAGTTGCCAGTTGAGTTGATGCAAGAGATTATGCTATTCAAATGTGTATCTACAGCCGGTACTAGGAATACAGCTAACCTGACAGAGTATTTATTTATTTATTGAGAGCCCATGCTTGAAAATCTCTGTGCGCGGGGGAAAAAAGGTCATGGAACTAAATTCTAGCAACATACAAGTAAATCATTAAATTCTAGTAGCTGCATAGAAAGAAAAAGAAACCACTTCATTTTAATAATGAGACCCAGAGGGAGTAAGTGACTCATTTAAGGTTAAATGGCCAGTTCATAGCAAAGCCACTGTGGAAATTTTGTCTTCATGTACTATAGCAGTGCTCTTTCCATGTATTAAGAATTGAAGATTTAATTAAAAATACTCATAAGTGGTAAACGTGACAAATCTTATATATGTTAGATGTCTGCCCTGTCTACAAAGTTATTACTGTTTTTATGTTTTTATTATGCTTTATTGTTTTTCTTGTTGGTTTTAATGTTGAGGAATCTGAGTCTTGGTGACATTCAAGTTTCTCAAGGTCGTTCAGAGGGAAAGCATCTGAGCAGAGTTTTGGATAAGTTCTTTGTGCATTTAAACCCTGTACTCTTTTTCCAGCACAATATTGTTTTTAATCTCTGAGATAAAAGAAATACTGACCACTGGGTTTACATTCTAACAGACTGTTATACAATCAAAATAAGGTGGGTTTGTTTCAGGTCTACGACTACAATTTGTTCAAGGAAGTCAACTCTTAGATGTGAACCATTATGCAAAGCTCCTGTGGCCAGGATCCTGGAGACCTGTGTCAGATCACAGGACTAGATGCCCAGTTGGTTTAGGTGAACTTTCAGTTCCATGTTTCTCTATCAATAAAATATTGGATTAGGGGCAAGATAGAGTTCAAAATCAGTGACTGATTATTTCTACTATCTGCTCCTTACTAAAAGCTGCAAACAGTTCAGATTAACTCTGCTTTTTGGTTCAAATATCTGATTGTCCCTCACTATAGTTCAACTGCATCTACCATGTATTATTTTATTCATATCTTTATATGTTCACTGCAGTTACAGCCAGGAGTTAAACAGATTGTACCATTCTGTTCTCAGTTATCACCTAGAGATCATCGGCGGTGGTACCAACCAGAGGCTGGTACAAGGCAAGACTAGTAGACTCTGAGTGAGAAGGCCTGGATGTTAGTTTCTGAGTCCACCACACAGTAGTCATATGACCTTGGGTTAACTTTTGTTAACCTTTCAATATTTGTATATATGTATAACAGAGACAATAATTTTGTCTGCCTCACAACACTGCAAAAATAAATGGAATAATGTATTTTATAACATGCTTTTAAATGGAAGGGATTGTTATCAATTAATGTGTTTTACTGACAGACCTACAATCCATTATGACTTAATTTAGATATTTAAAGCAAGAACTTACCAAATAGTACCTCATATAGTAAGCACAGCTTTCAGAGAGCAAATTATAATTTGCTATTAGGAAAATATGACACTTTAATTTGTCCTAGAGGAATAAAGAGAATGATCATCATTTTTTGGAATGATCTGAGAAGAGAAAACTCACTTGGTGCCAAATTCCTATAATATAATCGACTCTTGATAAGTATTATAATGAAACAGTATATAACTAACATAAAGAAGAGAGAGTAGGGAACTAATTTTCAAGGTTATAGGGAGGCAAATCAATATAATGGAATTTAAAAAGGTACATTTAGAATACTTTCATCGATGTGTTCTATCCAAACTTTCAAAAATCTAATAATATGCCTATTAATTCATGAAGATTACAACTTCTCTCTGTTTGTGTCCCATAGGATTTAAAATATACTGATTTGCTAAACCTGAGGTTGGTTTCTCTTAGAATCATTTTTGGAAAGATCTGAATCTTACTGGAGAGAGCATGTATGTTGGAAACTTTGGATAAAGAGAGTAAAAATTCTCTTTTCGCGTGCTTCTGCAGTTTGGTGCATTTTAAAGTGGTCACTTGGGAAGAAAAGACACTAAAAACACTGAGGTTGGAAATTGAATGTAGTCTTACAGCATAATGAATCTTATGCTGTTAAGGTGATGAAAGAGAAAATGACACCTCACTTTATTCAACACAGTTATTGCATTGCTTAAGCTGTCAGAAACCGATCAACTTCTTTAATATGCAACTTTAAGAACATATTTTAATCCCCTCCTCAAATTGTAAGATTTTCCAGGTGTCATGTTTCACTTCTTCATCACTCAGCATGCTCTATTTGTTGACCTGTTGTGATTCTCTACAATCAATCCTCGTGTTCATTTTCCAAACTTTTTAAAAATTGTATTATTCATGCTTTTCTTCTAGATAGAATTTGAAGTGGATTATTTCAGTAGCTAATTGTTACGGAAAGTCTAGTTTAACTGCTCTCAAACATCAGGTGCGTAAATAGCACACGGGAGCTTGTTAAAATGCAGATTTCTGTCCTTTATTCCCAAAGATACGTTCCATAAGTGAAACTCATGAATGAATCTGTTTGTGGTTTTGTTTTATTTTGTTTTGTTTTGTTTTACCAGCACAGTCATTCTGGAGGGAGTGATCTCTGGATACATTGAGAAACTATGAACTTGATACATAAGAACACAAGTGAGAGGAAGTTGGGATTCGGTATTTCTAAGAAATTTAAAAACTTGTGTCTAGGGAAAGAAGAAAAGATTAATATTAATTGAGCAGGGGCCAAGTTATTGTGTTAACAACATTACATACGATGTCTCAATTAATCTGGCCAATGCCTTCTCAGCGGTGGACATTATGATAACAGTTTTAGTATTATAAATCATTAAGTAGTGAAGTTGGAAATTAAATGTTTTTTTTTAGCATCAATGCCTAACAAGATTCTGCTTTTTACTATAATCTATTAAAAATATTCATACCTTAAAAACACTCACAAATGCTATTAAATAAATCTGTGAATGTTCGGTGTGATGAGGGCAAAAAAAAAAGTCGTTTATAGGAAATACTTTTTAGAGAAACTATGAATTAAATCCAAAGAACTAGTAAGATGAAGAATTAGTGAAGGGCGAATTGTTTTAGTCATTGTGGAGAGAGGTGGAAACAAATAAAATACTGTAGATTCTTTCAATAATTTCCTAATTTTTCACAAAGGTGTGTCCCATCCTCCAAAAATAAGGGCAATGAGACATGTACAAAAAGATGAAGTTGATTAGGATTATGAAAGAGAAACAGTTAAAGCATTATTGAAATTCAGAGACTGGGTACTGAAAAATGAGCCTGGACATTTATTTGATACTATTGTCAATTAACATTATATTTGACATTATACTATTTGACACAATAACACATTATTATTGTATGGGGTGTGTGTATGTGTGTGTGTGTGTGTGTGTGTGTGTGTGTGTGTGTGTGAGATGGGGAGGCAGGGCAAAGACAAACCATATTCATTAGTGGGAGAAATCTGATGTTTATTCCCAGCCTCGAGCTGCAACTTTACTTCTCTTATTCATCTTAACTACTTTGCCCAATGTTGTGTTTTTCACCTTTGATTTTGTCCCTGCTCTTTCCATGTTATAAGAAAAATCTCCAATGATTATTCGTTGCTCCATGAGTCACATCCTAGTTTCTCATTCCCCTCGCCTCCCCAAGTTTCTGGACCATTTCTCTTGCTTGTCTACATATCCCAGCCAGATCGCTTTGTTTAAGTCTGAGGTCCAACACCCACACGTTCTCTCCACTCACTCCCCCAACTCAGGCCTTTGGGTCTTTTCCAGAGCTCTGATCTGTGATTGACAAGTTTTGCCTTAAGTGTAGGAATAATTCTGAAGTTCAACCTCCTGCAAGTCACCTTTCAAAATTAATCCCAAAACATGGCTTCATCCCATAGGGCACGTGTTTGGATAGGCCACTCCCATGATTATTCAACTTGAAGACCATCTCAATTACATAGTTGGCTTTACCCTCCTTCCTTAATGCAGAGTGAAAGCAAAACTCATAAATGAAATAAATTTTGAAGGGAAAACAGTACTCTGAATATACTCTGTTTAATTTTTCAGACAATTAAGGATGCGAGTAGAAAACCAGTGACAGAAGATTTTATTAATGTTACTAAGAGTTCAAAAGAAGTCAGTGTCTTACTTTATAAGAATAATCAGCAATTACATATAAAATTCATCTCTCTGAACCAGTACATTAATCATATGAGATTATTACACATTTAAAAGAGTAAAATTTTTTGAAACAGTAAGTGATGGCATATTTATTCTTGAGTCAAATGTATAAAAAGAAACTAATTTCTGATTCAACAAATTATTTCATATGTATATATCACAGTGTGCTTTGTAGAACTCATGTGATCTAGCTCCCATTCAAAGTTGGATTAGTCAGGAAAATGGAGGCCACTCTAGTCATCTTGAGTAGGAAGAGGCTTAATACAGGGAATTAGAAGCTTAATACCGGGAAGACGATTGGAAACCATCTGTAGCACAGAAATGGGAGATTCTCCAGAGGACATCTAGATCATCCAGTAGCAGCAGGAAGGGGCTGTCAATGACCTTAGCTACCCGCAATGAAAGCAAAGGCAAAATTCCGTATTCATTCACAGCTGTTGTCAGAGGCTAATCGATGCTTCTCTTCTGCTTTCCAAATTCAGCATGAACAACTCTCAGTGCCTTTATCTCACTGGAAACTGGCTGGAAAGGAGCTCTTTGAAGGATGGGCATTATACTGAGTATAAATAATCTATATCTGAAATAATGATAAGTAGTCATTCACATCAACTCTCAAAGGAAGCTTTTTCTTTTTTGATAGCTCTAATTGCTAGAACATTTTCCCTAGTTTAAACAAACCTGCCCCCCTTTTCTTTCACATGCATCCTTTCTGTTGGTCTGCTGTCTGGCGTGGAGCATGAGAAGTCTGCCCCTTTTCACACACTGAGGATAAAGAGCTCAGCTCCTTGATAATTTTCTCACATGAAGCAGATTTAAACTGTAGTGTATTTCACTCTTTTGAATGCCCATTACAGAATATACCTCAGTTTTTTGACGTTGATATTAATGTGCTGATGTGGCCTGATCCATGTAGTCTACACAGGAAATCATAACTCTTTTTCTGTTAATTTAACCTAATATTGTAATATACATGTTTCTGACATTCACATTAACATTGCAGATACAAAAAAAATCTAGAATTTTTACAAAATTGTCCCTTACTCATAATTTCAAATGCTATTTTGAATCTAAGCATAGGATGTTTTGTGGATCTCTATTAAATTTAATCTTACTCATTTTTGACCATTCTAATCTATTGAGATTTTATTGAATGCAAGTTTTTTTAAAGACTCTGAATTAACTTTGAATGAGTGAATTAAATAAATAAAAATAAATACATTTTGGTAAGAGTCAGGATATATTTATTTTAGCTCTACAAATATTCACAAATATTTTATTTTTCTTCATTGCTACGTTCTGAATGTGTCCCCCTAAATTCATATGTTGAGCCTAAGCCCCAAGGTGATGATGTTAAGAGGAGAAGTGTTTGAGAGGTGATTAGGTCATGAGAGTGGAGCGCTGATGAATGGGATTAATGCCCTTATCAAAGAGGCCCCAGAGAGATGCCTTGCCCTTTGCACCATGTGAGGATGCAATGAGAAGTCAGCAATTGGCAGCCTGGAAGAGGGTGAGGACTAGACCCTGACCAATCTGGCACCTTGATCTGGGACTTCCAGCCTCCACAACTGTGAGCAATAAATTCCTGCTGTTTATAAGCCACCCAGTCTATCGCACCTTGTTGTAGAAGCCTGGACGGCCTGAGACATCCCTAGAAACCTGTCCTCCTGGGAAAATTCCTCCGGTCATGCCTTCCTTGTTCTTCTCTCCTCTTCCCCATTCCTTTTATCTGTCCCTCTCACTGCCTCCACCCACTTCTGAATCTTGGTCTTTCAAACACTTGAGCTCCAAACCCTTCACTGCGTGGTTAAAAGGTAACATGGAGAAGACAGAGAGGCTAAGGGACATTTCCTACTCCTACGTAAGGAAGTTGAGGTTAAAATTCTGTGAAAATAAGCTCCATCTTTTTAAATGATAAAGCATGAAAAGATAAAAAATAAAGAACAAGTATGCATAGGTTTTTTTTTCACTATATAGTAAAAAGTATGTTTCTTTTACCCTTAGGAACTGACAATCCTTAGATTATGATTGAAATGAACCTAGAGAGAAAAACACAATTTTCTGAAAGATGTCAATTTACTATGTAATGGTCTCATTTTATTATCTTACTTAATTGCAAGAAAAATATCCCTTTCTCTTAACCAAAGATTAAAATACCTTTGAAGTCATTGTGACCAAAGAACTGTTCATTTATCTTTATGGGACATTCCATCATTGCTGTAATGACTGAAAAGTCAAATTTGTACATTATTTATTGTTGGCTTGGAGAACATGTAGAGAAGTCAATTGGAAAGATTTTTCCTGTGTGTTGCAGTGTTTGATATTTGCAAGGGAAGTTTCTAACAAAGCAAACATCTCATATGCTGTGCAACTGACACGGTTATTAGCATTTGGTTCTGTGATTGAGCTGGGCGGTGGGCAGGAGTTGAGTGATGTGGAGAGGAGTGCCAGAGAGGAGTTATTGTTGGAGTCAAGAACTCTGGCCCCTCAGATAAGTGCTTCCAGCTTTAGCCACAGATCCTAGTGAGTAGAAATACTTTGTTTTTGTAAACTAGGTTTCTAGTTATAGCTTTGTTATTTGTAAAAGTTCTTAACAAGAACAAACAAATACAATATATACAGATATTTTGGTTTTCCCAATAGCTATGCCTGATAGCTTACTGAAATAGTTGACAGAAGACAAGACTAATCTTTCTTGAGTGGTTATGAGGTGAGTGGCTATCGCGTGTGCATTATTTCATTTTAGCCTTCACTAGATTCTAAGAGCAGATATTATCATCCTACTTTTACAGATAGAGAAACTGAGGCTCAGGCTGGTTAAATAGCTTTCTCAAACCCATGCAACTTAAAGTGTCAGTGTTCCAAATTTAAATCTGACTCTATCCATAATAAAGTCCCCTGCTCTTTTCCTTAAAAATGCAATGCTTCAGGAAGAGAAGGGATTATTCTCTATTGACTTTTATGATATCAGGTTCTGACCATCACAAAGGGGTAAATATCATCCAAATCAATACAGCTCCTTCTTCCTGGAAACTTTTTGCACCCAAGACCTGGCACATCAAAATAGTCAAAAAGCAGCTGTGATTTTTAAAAACTACAATTGCTGAGAGAAGGGTTTCTAAGATTTAGAAATTTAGTTTAGAATTTAGTTTCTAAGAATTAGAGAGAAGGATAATGTTCATGGAGACAAATCATGCTTTATGAATTTAATAGAAGAAAACTAATCGAGAAAAGAAATTTAACAGTGAATTTAACGTATTAGTGGTTTTCACAGATTTTGGATCAGTTTTCCCCTCTCTAAAATCCAGAAAGGACAACTAAGGATTAGAAAAGTTATGTAACTTTCCAACTGGCCAGCCAGCCTGTCATGGGGCCAGGATTTAAATCTAATATTAAAGCCAGTCAGTGCCTTTTGCTTCTGGGTTAGTATGTATGTAACATTTTAGCTCAAAGTTACAATTATCCCAGATGGGATGAAATTGTTAAACTAATATTTATTTATTGAGTACTTACTATGTGCCAGACCATGTTTAGGGCTTTACCTGAATTAGCACTAATCCTCACACAGTCTTTTTGTATAGGTTTTCTTATCCCATTTAACAGGTGTGGGAACTCAGACTCAGGGAGATAAATCATGGTGTGGCAGGTGGAAGGGTCCTTGTTCAAATGCAAATCTAACTCCAAATTGATGCTCTTGAATATTAAACTACAGTGCATTATAGATTTCCCCAGAGTAGGGTTTAAAAAAACAAAACAATTAGGAGCCAATGAAACATTGGAATTTTAACGCAAAATAGAAGAACCACTATGAAAAACAAGTAGAAATTTAGTGAGATATTTTATTACATTGTTAATTTTTAAAAAAAATACTTAAATTATTATGTACCTGATTGCTGCCATATAAAAAATAAACACACTTGTGGATAAGAACTAGAAGATTAAAAAAAATCAGTTATTTGATAGAATCTTGGTATTATAGATTAGTTTTATCCAAAATTTTATTCATTGTTCTGGTTATATTTCCTTTTAATTATTTAAGATAATAGAGAAAAGATAAAGACTGATGTTTAAAATTTACATGAAGTTTAAACCAAGCAAAAAATACATATCTATAAAATTATTTTTACTGCAAAGAGGAATACCCTTTATATCAGAGTGTGAGAGCTTAAAAAATCCTTGTAATTTACATTAATCCCTTTGTCTCTAATTTGAATGCAACTGAGTTTTAAAGCCTTTGCATAAACTTAATTTTACACCTTTTTTTTTTTTTTGTGAGGAAGATTTGCTCTGAGCTAACTTCTGTTACCATCGTTCTCTTTTATTTATTTATTTTTTTTTGCTTGAGCAAGTTTAGCCCTGAGCTAACTTCTGTGCCAATCTTCCTCTATTTTGTGTGTGCGTCGCCACCACAGCATGGCTTGACAGTGGTGTAGGTCCGTGCCTGGGATCCAAACCTGCCAACCCAGGCAGCCAAAGCAGAGTGCACCAGATTTGACCACTATGCTGTGGGGCCGGCCCTCACCATTTTCTTTTTTCAAATCTGTCTTATATACAAATTGGTGGTGTACATAAGATGAAAATGAGGCATTTCAAGTCTACTTAAAAGCAGTTATTTTTATCAGAATTTACTTTTTCTAGTTCAGAATCTGCACGTAGAATTTTAAGGCTGAGTTTCTGAAACTGGCAAACATCTACCCAGTGTTTTTGTTTCTCTGATCCATATGGATTTGTTGATCAGAACTTGTTCCTATGGCTTCAGTAACAAATTTATGGGTAGATTTATGCTTTCAGTCATGGCAGATAGGAAAATCTTGGCCAACTCTCCTGCTGAGAAAAATGAGAAAAGGTGAGGAATATTTACATGAAGCCATGAAAAACCAGTAAGGCAGTGAAGAATGAGAAAGCTAAAGTCTGGAAGAAGAGAGGTGTACCTAATATTTAGGGCTGCTTTTGTCCCAAGGTTTTCTGTAGATTTCAGGTGAGGTGATTGAGTGGCTGAGAGACTTAAGGAAGCCTTTGAAAATGTTATGAAGCTGGAGGAACAAAAATTCAAATCTAAGAACTCCAAAAGAGGGCACATTAAATCTTTCATATTTGATTGGGATCCTGAAGGGTTGCATTTTAGGAGTAAGGGTGCAATCAAAATAAGTCAGCCTTGGACAGGTTGAAGCCCAGCATTGAATCATTTTAAGCCCTAACATTGGGTGGAGGTGCCCCCAGAGTGCTCTCAGTCTACCCAAGGTAAATGTAAATCCTCTCTTGAGAGTTATACCATAACCACCTGAAGCCTCCTATTATTTCTACAATTTCGGATTTGCAATGCTTGATACTCACTCAAAAATAACAGGCACACAAGTAGTTAAGACAACAAGGATAAAAATAAAGGCAAAACCA
The DNA here is from genome assembly GCF_020826845.1 of Diceros bicornis minor. Classification (NCBI taxonomy): domain Eukaryota; kingdom Metazoa; phylum Chordata; class Mammalia; order Perissodactyla; family Rhinocerotidae; genus Diceros; species Diceros bicornis. The sequence goes on from NC_080753.1 coordinate 8,199,754, forward strand.
TAGACAATAGAAACATATCCATGCAGTTCCTGATAAAGGACTTATCAGAGGCAGATGTCAAAATAACCATGGTTAATATGTTGAAGAGGATAACAGATAAAACTGGAGATTTTAGCAGAGAATTGGAAGCTATAAAAAAATCAAATGAAAGTTCTAGAACTGAAAAAAATGCAATTTTTAAAATTGAGAAGTCAACATCTGGTTTTAACAGCAGACTGGACACAGTTGAAAAGTGGATTAATTAACTATGATACGATTTTGCAACAGAATCAATGGAGGTTAGAAGGAATGGGATCTTTAAGATGCTGAAATAAAATAAAACTGCCAGTGAGAGCGCTAAACCCAAGAGATTTTCCTTTAAGACTGAAGATGAAGATAATTCTTGAACAACAAAAAATTCTGAATTTATCACTGCAGATGAGTTAAAGGAAATAATAAAAGATTGTTTTCTGATGGAAAGAAACAAATTCCAAATGAAAGGCTAATGATGCAGAAGAGAATAAAAACAATAAGATCATAATTATCTGGAAAAAATATAAATAAATATTAACTGCATAAAAGAGCAATAACAGTCATTTCTAGAGTTTAAAGTATATGTAGAATGAAAAACATGACCATAAGCCAAAAGACAAGAGGTGAGACAAAGGAGTTAAATTGCTTTAGTGCTTTGCATTGTCTGATAACAAGGTAAATATACCAATTACTCTCATCCCCACCCAGAATACCTTATCCCTTTCCCATCTTTATTTTCCTGCATAGCATTATCAGCACTTGACTACTCATTGTGTGTTACTCATATTTGCTGTCTTTCTAGCTCTTCTTGAGTGTAAGTTCCATGAGAGTGAGCTATTTTATTCAAGTTGGTGACACCTGACATCAGCAACTAGCATGGTATGTGCCCCATAAATATTTGTAGAATCACTTAATAATAAACATAATGGTAAAATATTTGCAAATTTGCTTCTTTTATAATGTAGTAATATGCAAACAATTGCTCATATGTAGGAAGTACTGTTAAAAATAATAAATCTTAGATGGGTCATTTGGAAAAGACATGTCTGTCTTGCTCTGTCTTTTAGCTTTGACTTATCAAGATCAGCTAGGTTGGTAGTGTTATATACTGACATAATCCAAGTCAACATGGCATTTTAATAATAGACAAACCCTGAAAAATGATAGTAAAACTGGATCTGATGTCATGGCAAATATGATTAATGATTACCTCTATAGATGTTAATGCATTATATGCTATAGAATATCAGAGCTATTCATGTCACCACCCATATATATATTTGCAAATTAATCTAACTGTAGAAGAAGAAAGAGGTTATCATCTTATCTATATGTATGAAAATACTTTATTTGTATTTTTAAATAATGACACAGACTTGAATATATTTGGAACTTTTCTCTCTACGACTACTTAGAAATGCGACCAAAAAAGTTTATTGAATTAAGATGTTTGATAATAAGTTCTCCATGACAACCATTTACTTTTCAATTAACAAATCTGTCAGTGGGAATAAATCTTTTTGGAAGAGAGAGTAAATAAATCACATTTCCAAATGAATCATCTGGAAGAAGTAAAAAAGCTTTAAAATACACCCTATTTAACAAAATGTCTTGCATCAGTCAGGATCCTTGCAGGAGAAAAATGACATACTTAAATGAGTTACTTAAAGAGAATTTAATGAAGGAGCTATTTACAGAGCCATAGACAGGATATGGGACACTGATAAGGGATGGTGGTGTACCCCAAAGCCAGCACAGCGGGGAGCTGTGTCCATTCCGAGACTGGAGGAGCAAGGAAGAGAGCCGTTATGAGAACTGGGGAGGGTTAGGGCTCCAAGAGGGAATTACCCCACAGGAGCTGAGGCCTTGCATGAAGGTACGCAGCCTAGCAGGCAAGGACCTGGGAGATTTACTCCATAAAGTTTAGTTTCCTGGGGGCAGAGGAGGGAAAGGAGTGCTTCTGGAGAAGCGAAGGCACAGTATTCAGCACACAACCTCAAATAACTCGGAGAGAATAGCGAAATGCAACATGAAGTTACAGACATTGTGTTGTGTTTTTCACTGGTGCTCCGTGGTTCTGAAATTATTCTGTGTAATTATGTAAGAGGACATCATAACATTTAAAGTGAATAAATAAATTTATCATGCAAAGAACACCATTTCAGAGGAAACACATTCTACAAGATTGAAGTCAAAGTATTTTCCCATAACCATATTAAAATCCATGTAAATAAACCCTATTAATGCAACTACTAATCGCTTAAATTGAAATTTGGGGAGAGTTAATGGATGCTAAAGCAAAGAACAGAATACATTAGATGAAAATTGAATCATTTTGGCAAAACATCTTTTTAGAGTTGTTTTTTTAAACAAATTGTAACTTTTAATCTCTTCTAGATCAACCAATGCTTTGAAGATATTTTAAGCCAGAAATTCACTCATTTCTTTAAGCATTTGACTAGCACCTACTGTGTTCCAGGGATTATGTTAGGCCCTTGGGCTACAAATCACTCCGAAATGGGCACAAATCTGTCCAAAATGAACACTGTCCTTCTTGAACTCACATGCTTTGTAAAATATACTTAATATCTAAAGTAATTGTTTATTGTTTTGCGTATGGCTTGAATTTATTAAATATTATTATTGGAAGTGATGTCCTAATAGGCACCCGTGAATCTATCAGAAACTGCCAGTGTACTCAACGGTATATTAACTGACTCATTTCTTGTATGATCAGTGTTACCAGGACATATTCCTTAATGATAATGGAATACTCAAAAGGAAGATGATAAAGAGAGTTTCTCAGTTTTATTGATTTTCAATCAATTTCAGAATCAACATAAAATATTGTACTAACATTAAAATCAGTATGCCATGCAAATTTGAGAGTATATTAATATAGAAACACTGAGATAAGTTCAACGAACTCTTGCAAGATTTTAGGTAGCAAATAGTTATTTCTGAAATTACATTCATTGCAACACATTAATCCAAAATATTGAGTTTCAGGATTATAGTGTACATAAGTAATAAGATTGACCTTACTTACTGAAAGATTCAGGGGTGGCATCATTTTCGTAATGTCATGTTACCCTAAAATGAAATAAAGACTAATATGCTTTTAAGTTCTTATGCAATATTGCTTCCAGGTCATGAGACACACCTAGAGAAGAAAGGATGTTCTCCTTAAAGATACATACAACAGGAGATTTTTCCTCAAGAAAAACTTCATAACATGTAAAATGCTGACTTTTATCCTTATGTTTGTACTTATCCTTGCGGAATGATATCTGAAAATAGTATAGAAATTCTTAGTCCCTGACTCAAAAACAGGCTAATCATACATATCGCCTGTATACGAGTCAGTATCTCAGCAGAAAACAGAATCCACCGAGATGTCTTAAATGAAGAGCCTTTAATTAAGGATTATGTATAGATACAAGGACAGGAACGAGGAAGGGATGCTGTAGCATCCAGAGACTGGCAACACGAGGAAACCATCACCACCTCCAGAGAGAGGTGAACACCTGACTGGAGCCCACTACAAGAGCTGTAAAGAGAGAGACGCAGTTGCTGCCCGAGTAGGAGGGCTGACGAAGGGAGGAGGACAGAGAGAACTGTTCCAACCCTTCTCTCTCCACCTTCAGTCTCCTGCTGTTGCCTCTTGGCCCAAATGCCCCAAAGCCAGAGGGCAAGGGACTCTAGACAATGTCTTCCATGATTGAAAACCAGTTGATGTGGGAGCGCATGGTGAATAACCAGCAGAATAAGTAAAAAGGCTCGTCACATCCATCTCTACAAAAGTACTAAATAAATGTACAGGGAATTTTTTCCTTTTTTGGCTGGAAATTCAACGTGTTATTTTTTGTTGTTGTTTTTCTTATTGTTTCTGGCATATGTTGGTGGTGAGAAAAACCATATTTGGGTAAGCAAAATAAATTAATCCATTCATTCTGGAATATATTTCTAATTTCAAAAATAAATCTCAGAGCACTTCATTGGTATAAAAGCAAGAGAAGTTTATTAATGACTTCAATTTCAAAGTACCTTTGATTAACTACTACCAAGTACATTGATAGGCAAACTACTTTTCATTAATGATTCTTTTTTATTGTTTCTATTACGAAATGTCTCTAATTGACAGCACATATTTTCCAAGCAGTCTGTATTATTTGATTAGAAGCCTGATGCTGTTCACATCTGGGTACATGAGCAAAAATAATTAAATTTAATAATAATGAAAAGGCCCCATAGTAATCCATCATGCCACTACTGTAATGTAAGCAGTGAAGTTGAATGGGTGCCAAAATAGAAAATGAATCCATAAAAATATGCCAGTAACCATAATAAAATTCCTGTCCCAATTCAAGTGAATTGGAACCATGATCATCGTCTCAAATCAAACCCCTTATGACTTCATTGTTTCTAAACGTTAGATGCTTTCCGAATGCATAGTTGATACAAAACTTTATGAAAGCTTAATGAGAAGACACATTTTTAAAACAATGATTACCTCATTGGTTATATAACTCAATTATTGAAAATTACTCCTATATCTGAATATCCACGACTAATGCATTTGTGATTTACTTTGTTTGTGACTCAGTTTGATCTCTTCTGAGCCTTACTTGGACAAATAGGGAAATACCACCTGGGAAAGTAAAGAGGATCATACATAATTCACCACATTTTTCACAACACTAGATTCTTACCCAGATATGACGTTCTTACCATTTAAGTAAGTAAAATGTTGAAAATAATCTTTAAGTTAAAAACTACTCTCACCTTCAATCTTATATTTTAGGAAAAGAAGGCTTCTCCTCCCTCTGATTCCTGAATTTCATGGATTTGTGTTGTTATTCAAAATTCATTGAGAATTTAATTTAAGTATATTTTCCCATATCTTTATAGTCATGGCATGAAAATGAACTTACAGTCAAGTTCTATTTATGGGCAGGAATAGTGGAGAATGCGAGAGAGAAGAGAATCTAATTGTGCACTGATTTCCAGAGGCCCCAATATTTGCAGCATGTGTTGCTGGCTCTGTAAGCACCTGTCCCTTCTATTCGTTCAGAATTTTTCCTCAAAGCAAAGTGCTAAATTAATCTAAGAATTCTCTGTTTAATGTCAAATAAAATATATAGGAGAAGGACTGAATTGAGACTCTTAAATGTTTGATTTGTGGAGGGAGAAAAATCTATCAGAGAATTTGCTACTGGGAAAATTGCTGATCTGAAATGGGAAATACTCTTGTGTTCCTTAAACGAGGGACACAGAGGTGGGACATTGATCAGAGGCTTGAGACTCCAGAAATATTTGTTTAGCTCTAACTATAACTTCCTTACTTACTGAGTTGCTTTCTAAGTATGCTATAAATGTGTTCCATTCTTTCCAGAGTAGGTTTTAGGAAGAAAGAAGAGAAGAAAACACAAAGAAATCAGGCCATATCACTCTTAAAAGAAGAGGTATGTCACAGGTTTATAAAAGAAACACCTATTTTACAATTTCTACCAGGTCCAGCCTAGAGATGTCCCAAATCTTTGGTAACAATTGAATGACCAAATAAAATCATCCAGAAACAAGGCAGATTCACAGCGAATTGAGGTATTTTTTTAAAAAATAAATTCTTGCATATTTTTTCTTGCTAAATGTAATATGAGAATTCTTTAATAATTCTATACATTATGCCTCTATTTCTTATAAATATCAAGTTTAAAGAATAAAAGCTCTTGAGTATTGATTCTCATGTTCTGTGACATAGAGGTGTTTTTCTCTTATACTTGGACTGGCTAGGTAATAGTTTAAGATATTGACTTTTATTTTCTTACTTGCGCTCATTACGTTTCCCTTTCTGCTCGAGACAGTGTATTTTCTGCCTTCTGTTTCCAAATCCCTTAGCCTAAAGTGGGGAGATGATAAACAGGAACAGTACAGGGAGTTGGGTTAGACCCCAAAGCCTGGTGAGGGTGCCAAGTTTCGGGAGAATGATGACTCAGACTTGTTTAAGGTTGCTTGCAGTTTGATTTACTACCAAACCAGAACCAAAATTTGGTGCAAAAGACAAACACAAGATTAGCACATAAGTGAGTGGATGTCACTATCCGAGGATGCTTACTTCCACACAGAGGTGATTTCGAGTTTAGAGGTCTTAGTAGCCTGCACAAAATGAGGAATCTACCAGATGAGAGAAAACCAGAACTGTGGACTCCCTCCCTCAATTTTATTTCAGGCCATAGGATGGTGGTGGACCATGGTGGCACTCCAGTTTCCACACAATGTTATTATACAGGAGAATTGTTGCTTGGCCACAGTTATATACTTCCAAATTCTTTTTCTTACTCCATCATCAGGTCTACTTGAAATTTTCATTGAATAGTCTTAGCTACACAAGACCAAAAAGATATTTTTCCCAGGGAAAGGAAGAGATGGGAGGGAGAGAAATTGGTGTGTTCTAGGCCTACAGTCAAAGCAGCTCACCAGGAATGTAAGCGACCCACAGAAAAACACCTATGTCAAGAATCTAAACTGATAGAAGTAAAAAGCCATATCTCAAAGGGCAGCAGGGATTGTCAACACCTGGAGAGGCCAAGTTGGCTGCTGAAGTCTCAGTGTTGGGTGACATGGAAGAACCCTGAGAAACACAGCCTAAGCACAGCATGGGGGCTAGATTTCAGAATCATGTCATAGAAGTCAATGGCTGGGGTAGAGGATATGCCCATGCAGAATAGATGTTTACTTTTTTTTTTACCTGCCCAACAGAATAGAGGCTTAGAATCCAAAATTAAGTTATACAAAATAAAGTTGTATTTTTTTAACACTTGAATTTGTGAACCGAGTTCCATATATCTTATGCCCGTTAATGAATTATTATTTTCTGTATTGTATTTGTGGAGTTAATAGTTTTTGACCTTGAGAATCAGTCTGCCCTTGAACTTAATCCTCTTCTTTTCTTCTCATTGGCTTTTCAAGGTACTTTTTTGTTTGATCTTATGACCCATAGTCCATGCTATCATACTTGACTTGTTGTTGCCATGCTATCATACTTGACTTGTTGTTGCCAACCAGAGTAAGTAAGCATAGCTCCTATTCTATCATTCAGACACATGATACAAACATGCACACAGATGTGCTTATTTCTTACAATGAATAAAACTGAAAGCATTGTATGACATTCATTTTCTTGTTTCTTTATAAAATCATATTTTATCACCTTCTAAATTTCCTTTGATAAATAAATATTTTAGTGCTATACATATTGGATCATTTAAAAAATATTTCCATTAGGATAGTACTAACTTGTTCAGAAAAAGAGTAGAAAAAGTGTAGAAATTGGAACATTAGGCTTTTTCAGTCATATTGTACCATACTATAGAAAAATTTTCTTCTTTGGATTGTTACTTTTTACTGGTGAGAACAGTATTGTGTACATGTCATCTTAAAAATACATTGCATACATCAGTGTCAAGCCTGTATTATTTTTTCCGTATGGAAGAGAACATGTCTCATAAGAGTTACCTTCATTATGGATTCTCCAAGACTTGCAGCTGTCTGCATGGACCCTTAAAACCTCTGTACAACTGAACATGAATTATTTGAAATACTTTTATTGGCAATTATACTGTGAAATTCTTGCCTTGATTGTAACAATTGCTTTTTAAGCCACTTGGAAATATTTATTTCTTAAAATCAGTATAAAAACTCTCAAAAAATTGATCTACAATTTTAAAGATAAGTATATGTGTGTGTGTGTGTGTGTGTGTATGTGTGTGTGTATGTATAGTATTTACAGAAAATATAATGTCAGGAAGATGCTAGGGATTGATTATTATCTTAATATTTAATACGTTGTGAGATTATTGTATCTCATGTTCAAAACAATATCTTCTGTATTCTCTTACTGAACAAAATATGATACTATGGACTATACACATCATTTGAGTGTTTGAAAATCAAAAAATAGATGTGAAATCCCAATGGTGAAGGGCTTCAAATTTTTATTTACTATAAAATTAGTAAGCTATTATATCTAAACATAAAGTTATAATATTTGGACTCACTTGATTATAGGGAAAATATCTAATATCTAACTGCGCTCTTGAGATGATTCCAAAAACCTATATGAATTAAACTGGCTGAAATGGAAGATGCACACAGTGTATAGCTATCTCTATATGGAATGAACTAGGAAAATTACCATTGGTCAGCGGTCATTTCTGTTGAAGAAAATGGAGCGGCTATGCTTTTAACCAAGGATGTGTGTGTGTGTGTATTTGGGTTTGCCTGTGTCTAAACTTAATGTCGTGGATTTTTCCAGGATTGTTCTATTTTAAAATATTATCTCCTTCTGTGCCCACAAGTTTATTCATATTTGTCAACCAATTTATCTCAATTTTTGTTTTAGAAAAATGGTGACCACAGGCGTACAACCTCTAGGTAAAATTTGAACCATCCTCTCTCCTATCATTGCACATCTGGTTAACACATAGCATACAAATTAGAAAGTAGACACTCCCAAAGTGAGGACTGTCACAGAATAGACACGTAAGGTCGAATAAACATTTGATACCTGGGTCACGAGCACGTGCTGTGTAGCAGAGAGCAGAGAATCAATCATTGTGCTGTAGACATGAATTTGGATCCAATCCAAACCGAGGTGAACTAAGAGGATATCATATGGAGAAAGGTTTTAGGAAGATTTTAATCCAAGAGCATTTATAAGTAAGCATGCAATTTGTGTTTTGATTTTTAAATAGAACACTTTTAGCAACAGATTTCAAAGTAGCACAATGGCAACACAGTGTTTTTGTCACCTTGAAAAATGGTCTTATTTAACAATGAACACGAATTTTTAGGTAAAGAAAGCCCACTTAAGATAAAGTTAATGAGACATTTAGTGAAGAAGAGAATATGTGAAAATTATAAAGAGCTGGAAAGAAAAGGTCTTTTATTCTCAGAGTTTAGGATACACAGAGTAACATGTAATGCTGTAAGGATTAGCTTTCTAAGTGCCTTCCATTATCATCTCCTATTGTGTGTGTGTCCTCAGACATGTATCATACATCACAGAGTAAGTTATTGGTGGAAAAGTAGAGACAAACAAATGGGACACACTATGCTACCTTGGAAAATTATATCCAGAATCTATGCACAGAGTCTTAGAAAATAGGTTCCATTCAAACATGAAAGGGACTCTGAATTCTTACAAAAAATGCTTATAGTCATTAAGAAACTTTTCAGTTTCTGTGAAGCATTACAGCACATCTCCAGAAGGTGAATAATTGTCAGTGGATCTTTAATAATTACAGTGCTTTATTTTTCAAAGCATCTCCCTAAAATGCAGAGCCATGCTGTCAAGGCAACTGCAAGACCTGAAAAAAGTTAGTCATCTTCCAGAGATTCGATTGGTGGTTACCAGAGGGGAATGGGAGGGGGAGGAGGGTGAAAGGGATAATTCGACACATGTGTGTGGTGATGGGTTGTAATTAGTATTTGGGTGGTGAACGTGATGTAATCTATGCAGAAATAGAAGTATAATGATGTACACCTGAAATTTATACAATGTTATAAACCAATGTCACTGCAATAAACAAAAAATTAAAAAAAAAAGTTAGTCATCTTTATTTAAGCATTGCACACAAGAAAAAAAAACTGCTTGGTGCACATATACGAAATGCTACCAACAAAATGTCCTAAAAACCAGAGATAGCAAAAATAAAGTTTCAAACCCACAGTGCCCTTTACTCCATAACCAAACTCCAGTGCTGAGTTGGCTGCATAGACTGATGAAAATGAGCTTAACTATTAGAGAAAATGGCCTGAAATCATATAAAGTCACAATCCTTCCTCTGAGCCAGAGTCGCTAAAACTGTGAAACTCTTAGTTGCTTAGCACATTGGGCTCACTTTGGGTTGGCTGCATAAAAATTGAGTTGCAAAATTTCCCCAGATGGAAAAAGAAAACACTCATGTAGCTTTAAAAATCAGTAGGACTAAAATGTTTCTTTAGATTTTAAATAAATGTCCTGTGTACATCTAAAGGCCAGATATGTAAACATTAATGTTCCTGCCAACTAGACGGAAGAGGAAAGAGCAAAGGTGACTGCTCTATTGTTTTTATGTTTATCCCTCTTATTTATGGTTTTCACAAAACCAGTAGACTATCTTTCATTTGTTTACAGTGTATCATGGTGAATGTTCCTGTAACGTAAGTACAAAAGGATGCCAGATCTTGAAGTTTTGAGGTAGAGTCCACTCTGAATTGTCAAAGAGCTTTTGTATTGAGATGTGGTTGACTGATGAGGAATTGATTGTTCATTATATATAAAAACAGTTTAACTACTTTATGAAATAAAATCACATAAATAATGTACAGGAGACATTAAATTTAAATTTATATTAAATTTAATTTTATAAAGAGCATTGTTACTACAAAATTATGAATGTGAATCAAATGAAATTAATTTAAATGTCAATATATCTTCCAATAATGATAGATAGTATACTGATGTGAAAAGTACTCATATGTTGTTTATAAGGAAATAATCTTAGGCAGAAAACTATTAGTTGTTTGCTAAAGGAGGGATTAACAAATACCCTATAGTTACATATTTGGTGTAATTTTCTCAATTTTTCCTTGCAAAATGCCTTTGAAGTATAGATTAGAATTCATGTTTTATGTGTTATAGGTTATGAGTTTCTCAAAAAATGCATAATCTCTTACAGAATCAATGAGGAAACAGGATGCACTGAAGGGTTGGAAAGACATCAGGTTTTAGGATAGTAACACAGATTGAAGGAAAAGAATGGCTATTTACAGATGCCTCATTTCATAATAAATAGTATAAGTAGCCTACACATAGTTCAAGACTCAAAAAAATCTGTAAGTGCAGATACTCGTTTCTGTTTATCAGGTCTGGTCTATTCCAGCCAACGAATTTTGTGCTTTAATATCTTAAATTGATCCTGTGTTCTACAGCTGCAGGCACATTATCCTCCCGACAATTCCTTGAACCTGCCAGGCCTTAATGCTCTGCCCACGCTGTTTCTTCTGCCTGGGACACTGTTTCACCAGATATCCACAGGCTTACTGCATAATTACTCCACGTCTCTCTTCACTTCCCTGACCACTAATCTAACAAAGCACCCCACTCATCTCCTTATCCTGCCTAAATTTTCTTTTATATTCTACCAATCACCTCATAACTCCTCCACAAACAATCACATATATTTATGTGTTCAAAGTCTGCTTATTTCCTTCAAAAAATATTGTGTTTACTGCTATATTCCCTGAGCCTAGAAGTGTCTGGTTTACAGTGGCAGCTTAATAAATATGCTTTAATAAATGAATGAATTTCAATGGCTATTTCTTAATTTTCATGCTGACAACGGAGATTAACAAGTCCTTTAAAATTCTCCATATCTCGGGAAGTTTTGTTTTTCCCAAGAGAGCAGATCAAGATGGCCACGGGGAAGTTTAGGGAAGGTGCATTGGGCACTTTCACAGTTTCAAGAAAACAAACTCTTCAGTAATTACAAATTGCTCTGTTAACTGGTTTTAGCTGAAGAGTTAATTTGCCAATCTCTGTATTTTTTGCATCTCCATTTTTTCCAGGCTACATTCATATAAAACAGCAAGAGTTTTGTTATTAGACTAGTGATAAAACCATCTCCTTCTTAAAACAGGAAAGAAGTTAAATGGACCAGCGACTGTTTGAAAAGTTAAGCATTACTATCCATTCACAAAAGTGTAGTAATAAACTCATGTTTTTCATCTATAAAAAGGAGAGTAGTGTAACTTGATCTACCTCAACAAGATATTTTGCTAATTACAAACATGTGAAACAGTTTATTTTAATGAAGCCATTTTGGCATAATCTTGTCAAAATACCCTGGTTAATTACATAAAGTGAATGGTTTTTTTTTTTTTTCAGTCATTGAGTTAATGTGGGCAACTGACATCCCTTTCATCTTATTTTACTACCGTCTAAATTTTTTACTTTGGTTCTTTATAGCAAGTGTTACATTGTTTTAAGTCTGTTCTAGCTCCATAACTGGGATAAGGGAACATTCTTCACTGAACAAACAGAAAAATCAGTGGACAATTATCCATGTGCTCAACACCGTCCTCCCTTTAGGAGAGCCTTCACACTTCTCATCCTCTGCCCTACACTCCCGGATGAGTCTTTGACTAGGTGAGTCCTCACCATGAAATTTACTTCGCGCCACAGCCCCTGAGATTGGCTGTATTTCTTGATGGCTTCCTTTATCAGATGAAGGGAGAAATCTGTCCAGAGATTGGAATCACTTCTCTCTCTGTACTTCTCTTCCAATCACAAAAGTAATTCAAAGTCTTCCCCTAGAAAGACAAAAAAGTGACAATCCTGTCTTCATTTCTTCTTTGCTGATATCTTTATAATGTCTATCACTCAATATATCTGCACCGAAAGAACAAATGATTGAATGAGTGAGTAAATGAATAAAAGTGATTCATTTGTAGTTTTGATGCTGCCTACTTATTGGATTGTATGATGTGATTGATGTTATACTCACATGTGTTTAGACAAACACTTTAAGGGGAAAACAGGGCTATAACATAGTTTCCTAAACAATGGAGAAGTTTATGGAACACAAAACTTCTTAGTGACTTTACATTACACCACGGGGAGCATTTAACTGAATAGGCTGTAGGTTAGTTTTTCCCATGACAACTATAATACTTAAAACTAGATTATTATGTTTCAAATCTTGTCAACACAGAGATATATTTTTGAATAGATTTCAGATGGCAGATTCCTTCTTCCCCTTTCAAATTTACTGTGCAAAAATTATTAAGCCATCTTCATTAACATTTAATTTTTCCCCATTTCGGAGAAATAACATAAGGTGGAAAAGCCATATAATTCATCTGCAGAAAGAGTTTAGTGCAGTAGAGTTATCTACTGGGGCTTTGGGGAGAAAAAATAAATAAATAAAAATCTTTAAAAATAAAAAAAAAGGAAGAAAATAGAGAATCAATTTAAAGTAGTACAAAGTATTAAAAGTTTTTGTTTTTTTATTTGTTTTTTGTTTGTTGTTTACAGTGTTAAATTTAGGAGTAGCACATAACATTCAAGGGCAGGCTCTGCAATAGACTTCTGTTCATATTCCAAATTAGAATCCTGACTCTGCTACTAACTAGAGGTGTGAATCTGAGCAAGTTATTTCCCCTCAGCTTCTTCAACTGTCATTGAGTTTACAACGAAATGGTTTATTCTAAGGGATAACTCTTGTTGAGTATTCTGAATATTATCTACATATAACACAAATTCAATAGTAATTTTTAGTAGTATTACTAGTAAAATAATTATTATCCATTGGAGTAGAGATCTCTAGCCTTTGGGTGGAGAAGAGGTACATATTTCTAACAAAACAAGGTTTTATTGTTATGCTGTGACCAAGGGTAATGTCAAAAGCACATGAAAAGTGGAATGTGCACCAATGGTGACTTTAGTATGTAGGATGAGGATGCTTTTAAAATGCTAGTCAGTAAGTAAAAATATCAAATAAACAAGGACCTGTTGCAGCAATTTTCTGCAACCACAAACGTAGCGTGGTTTTGGTGGAGGTTCTTGACAATCATTTCCACCTTGTATCATTTTCCAATCCCACTGGCCCAAATCCATATTTCTTCAACCCTAGATTATAAATTTTCCCTTTAAAATAGTTTCCTACTTCCAGATCTTGGCATCAAATCTCCTATGCTCATCAATTTGCAAATTAATTTTCAGAAAGCACTGTTTGGTAGTGTCACTCTCAGGCTCCAAAACCTTCATTGATTTCTCTATTGCCTATAGAATAAAGCTCAAGTTCTTTAATTTTCACTCAAAAAGCCCCATATTATCCCCAATCTCCATTTCTAAATCTTGCCTTTATTTTCTAGCCTGTATAAAACAAAATTACAGCTAATATGAACTTTTCTATGTAATTGCATCATTACATTCCATCACGTCATTCTACACACTGGCTTAGATATCTAGTCATTTAGATTACGTGTCCCATACACACTTTGAGTGGGGTAATATATTTAATAAGTATTTGAATTCCATGAAATACCTAATAGAGTCCTTTGCCTAAAATATATGCTCAATCAATATTTTCTTAATACATTGATAAAACCTATATCCAACCTCAGGTTGGGAGGACCCTGAACCAGAGATTATAGCCAGTTTAGACAAAAATAAGTCACCTCACACCACTCCCTCTTTCCCATCTTCAATGCTCTTGGTAATCATTTTTCTTAAATATATTTTTATATCTGATTTCTCTTTTTTTCCATCTCCTTGATCTTACCAACGTTCCCATCCTCTTTTCTCTGGATTATTGCAAGGGTGTTCTAACTAGTCTCCCTACTTCTGAATCAATCTACTGCATTCCATCTTGTTCACTGCTTCCAGACTGATTGTACCTGAGCTTTATTCTGTGAATATTCTGCAATGGTTGCTCATTGCATGTTGCATGGAATCCAAACCCTTTCACAAAATACTCAAAGCTCATAGATTCTGACCTGTATCTGCCTCTACCCATCTTTTACATTCTATCTTTCTATTGGATGGAACTATAGTACTTGAAGTTTTGCGATACTTTATTATTTCATGAGTATATGTCTTTGCCCATTATGGCAGTGAGACCCTAGGGTAACCCCCAATAATTCCCAACCTCTAGTGGCCACACCTTTGCATAATCCCTTTCCCTGGAGTGTAGGTAGAATCTGTGATTTGCTTCTAATCAATAGAATATGGCAAAAGTGATGGGCTATCACTCCTGTGATAAGGTTACATTATATGGTAAAGGTAAAGGGATTTTGCAGATGTAATTAAGGTCTCATCTCCATTGATTCTGAGTTAATTAAAAGGGAGATTATCTCAGGCATGCCTGACTTAATCAGGTGAAAACACTTAAAAGTGAGAGCTTCCCTTGCTGGCCTTGTAGAGGCAAACATCTATGTTTGAAATGCCCATAGAGAGACACACATGGAAGGGAGCTGGACGTGGCCTCTAGGACCTGATGGCAGCCTCCAGCCATTAACAAGTCAGGACATCAGTCATATAGCCACAAGAAAATTAATTCTGTCAACAAGCTGAATGAGTTTGGAAGCCAATTCTTCCCTAATTGAGCCTCCAGATGAGAATGCAAACCAAGAAAACCCCTTTACTGCAGCCATGTCAGACCCTGAACTTACGACTCAGCTAAGCATGCCCAGACTTCTGACATGTGGGAGCTATGAGACAATAACTGTGTGTTGTTTTAAACGACTAAGTAGGTTGTATGCAGCAATAGGCAACTAATAAATCATACTATTATCTTTACCTGCAATATGTTTTCACCCATCTTTATTCAGTTCTAAATCCCACTAAAATAATGTTGGGTGATTCTCAACATAAATATCACCTCCTCCATGAATTATCTTCTTATTTACTACCATTGGGTAGTTATCCCTGCTCTTGTCCTCTCAGGGTGTTTTCTATACATCCTTATTAATACTAACTATACCATATTGACATTTGATTTTACGTGTCTATTTCTCTCTACGAACAATGACCTTTTGAGAGGAAAGCTCAGGTCTAAGCAAACACTCAGTATATGCTTGAATACATAAGATAATAAATTAATATTAAATCAGATGATCTAACGTCATTTGGAATGTTTATCATCACAATTCTGTGGGTTCTTATTTACTTCAAACTGTCCATTTATGTGTCAGAGTTCCCTGCTTAAAAAAAAAAGGCAATAGAATTTTTGCAAAAGGACACATAGAAATCGGGAAAGTAGTAAAATTCAGGGAGAAGAGACAGAAAAGACGAAAAGAGATAACTATAGTTTAGAAAAGAATGGTACATTGAACTGTTTTATGATTAAGAAGTTTATTTCATTAGAGACACCATTAAGAAAGTGAAAAGGCAGGGCACAGAGTTAGAGAAGATATTTAGAACACTTAAACCTGAAAATGAACACATATCCAGAATGTGTTAAGAAATTTTTCAAATACAGTCATGTGCCACATAACGTTTCAGTCAATGAAGCACTGCATACATGACAGTGGTCCCATAAGAGTAGTACCATATAGCCTAGGTGTGTACTAGGTGATACCATCTAGGTTTGTGTAAGTGCACTCTATGATGTTTGCACAATGACGAAACCGCCTAATGATGCATTTCTCCGAATGTATCCCCATTGTTAAGCAAGGCATGACTGTAACTAGAAAAATAGAGACAATTCAATAGCAAAATGGGCAAGAATCTTGAACAGACACTTCATAAATGAAGATATTAGAAGGCCAATAAAAATATGAAAAAATTCTCAGCTTAATTAATCATTAGGGAAAGGCTAATGAAAACCACAATGAGACAGCATTATACACCTTCCACGAAAGAGAAGATGTAAAAGACTGTACTGTTAATACCAAGGATTGGCAAAATGTAACAATGGAGAATTTACTAGATGCTCTAGGAAGTGTAAATTATCTTCAATCCCTTTGGGAAGCTGTTTGGCAGCATCTCGTATAATTGAATATATTTGTGCAATTCAGCTCCTTGGTACACACAATTGAAATTCATGAAATAGAATTCTAATAGCAGTATTATTTGTAAAAACCCCTATATAGGGGCAGGCCTGAGAGTGGTTAAGTTCTAGCACCCCACTTATGTGGCCTGGGGTTCGTCAGTTCAGATCCTGGGCACAGACCTACTCACTGCTCATCAAGCCATGCTATGGTGGCGTCCCACACAGAGCAACTAGAAGGATGTATAACTATGACATACAACTAACTATCTACTTGGGCTTTGGGGAGAAAAAAGAAAAGAAAAAGGAGGAACACTGGTAACAGATGTTAGTTGAGGGCCAAACTTCCTCAAAAAAAAGTAATGTTCTAAAAAAAAAAATACATCAAAAGGTAAAAGTGGATAAATAAATTAGACAAAGGGATACAGACTATTCATCTGATGGTATACTATACAAAACATTGAAAAAGAATGAACTGCTGCACACAACCACATAGAGTAATCTCACAAAGATGATGAGTGAAAGAAGCTAACAAAAAATAATACTGCATAAGTATTAAAAAGTTAAACAACGGCAAACCCATTCTAAGGTATTAGAAGTTTGGAGACAAGTTAAACTTGAATTTGGAGGGAACACAAAGGCTGGTGGTGTGGCTTGTAATGTCCTATCTATGAGTTTGCAACATTGGTGACTTGACAAATTGGATTGTGGCAACCGATTGGATTGAACTGTCCGTCATGGCTTGTTTACGCTTCTGTAACTGTGTTATAATCCAATAAAAATTGTTAAATAACTTTCAAATGCTAAAGTATGATTTAAATTATTCAAAACAATGAGGCAGTCTGAGAATATGCAGCAATTTTAGAAAAGAATACTCAGAAATCACCCTTCTGGGGCGCAGCTTTGCTGTTAGAATATCTATAATACCTTATTTGGGCTTACAAATGATAAAAAGTTTAATTATTTAGATGAGTGATCTAGCAAAGAAAAGTCAACATAAATATTGTAATGTCTAATTTCAGCCTGCTAGCCTAGAAAATTAATTTTATAATTAAAATTTTAAATGTTATTACAGAAATGGACTGCTGGAGTTGATTTTGGTTTGGGAATCTTATTGAATACATTTTAATAAAGTGGAATAAATTTTGCTGGAAAACTCTGTCACTTTTCAAAATTAGCAGCTCCAATATCACATATTGTTAATTATGACTCTGAGTTACTTGAAACAAAGTCTTATCTCGTCATTTCCGTATACTCTCAGTAATGAAATCCATATTAATGTAAATGCATCTTAAATAATTACTTTCTGGAATAGCTCTGATGTTAGAAGTTTGTTTACTATGGACAAAGAGAAAATAAAACTATTAAAGTTGCCTCTGAGGAATGAAATTAGTGATAATATTTCTCTGTTTTGGACCCTATCCCTTGGTTTGGATACTGAAGAATCAAATGAAACTAATTACGTGGTTTCAAAATATTGCTACCCTATCTGTAAGACATGTAGTCATTTCTCACCAAAATATTATAGTCCTTAAAATTGTCACATACTAAAAAATAAGAGATCAAAGGAATACTCAGAACTTTATAATGTTCATTGTATTGAGCTACTTCACAACAGTTTACCAACCATTTATCATGGAAAAATACAATTAATAATTATATTTTTATACATTTGATTGTAATGATGAGCTCCATTTGGATGAATACTCATTAGCTAACATTGAAAAGATTTACATCAAATATATCAAAAGTTAGTACAGTCATTCCCCCTCGTCGCCGTGGAAGGCGTTCCAAGACCCCCGTGGAAGCCTGAATCCCCGGTTAGGACTGAACTCTGTATATACTATGCTTTTTCCTATACATACATATTTGAGGTGAAACAGCAAAACTAGCACGAATTTCTTTTTCCTTCTTCACAATATCACTGATAGAAGATTAGTTCTTACCGTAGATTTTAGCAACATCAGCATACGATTTTTTTCCTTTCCTTATAAAGTGGAGAACTTGCACCTTTTCGCTGAAAGGAAGCACTTTACTGCTTCTCTTTGGCATATCCTAATTGCCAGCATTACTACTCTTGCGATTTGGGGCCATTGTTATGTAAAATACTTGAACACAGCCACTGCCACCGAGATACTTGACAGTCTATGTGATAACCAAGCCAGCTGCTAAGTGACTAATGACAGATAACCGATGCGGCAGGTATGGCGTGGATACGCTGGACAAACAGGTGATGCACATCCCAGGCAGGATTTTGCTCACAACACTGCACGATTTAAAACTTATGAATTGTTTATTTCTGGAATTTTCCATTTAATATTTTCTAACTGTGGTTCACGATGGGTAACTGAAACTACAGAAAGTGAAACTGCGGATAAGGGGAGGACTACTTTAATCTTGTCACCTCTTCCTATTCCTAATCATTTTACACACACATGCTCTCACACGCATATTCCCTGTTTTCTCTTTGGGTGTCAGCAGATCTTCTAGACTAGAATAAAGTGCAAAAACAGGCAAAAGATGTGCAAAGAATATGGTGTTCATAAAGGCTAAACAGGCAAGTAGTGAACAGGCCTTAACCTAGTTATTTTTTATTGCTAAAACAACTACTTTTTTTTTCTTTAAAATGGAGCTTTTATACATAGCTATCCACATATGTACAAGCAGCTCTGAAGGCCAGAAAAGTAACTCAAATTTTGGAACCTTGGAGGATCTACAGATTATACTAGGCTTCAACCGGTTATTAAATCTTAGGTACCAGCATCCAGAGGCTTGGCCTTAGAATTGTGCAGGAGAAATTAAGTTGGGAATATAAGCTTCATATTCTGAAAATAATTGTGACGAAACACAACACTTCTGGATTGAGGGAAATAAGACCGACAGGATACATACGTTTTTATACATACAAAATGATTACAGGCATAGAAATTTAGTTCATAAGTTGCTATTCAGTAGCGTATCTGTTTTGCAAAAATGGTAAATCATACAACAGTCACTGGATCTTGGCTGTGAGCACATTAGTAGTCCTATCCGAGGACAAACGGATACTTGAAACTGGAGTTGGAACCTGAGCTGAGGTGGGACTCTTCCTCAGTTATTGGTTTTTTCCCCCATTTCTCCGAAGAGAGTGACCACTACTGTCTCACTGTCTAGAGCAGTCTAGAGAAGGGGTAAGGCATATAAGTCCTGGAGTTAGAAAGTACTGTTTCAAAATCTGTTAACTGTGTGACCTTGGGCAAGTTTGTTAAACTGAGTTTCAGTTTCCCCATCTATAAATAGGAACAATAAGAAAACCTACGTTAAAAGGATATGGGAAAACTAAATGGGAGGAAAGTCTTTCTCACAGTACTTGCCACATACTAAGTATTCAGTATACAATAGTTATTATTACTATCGTTACTGTTAATATTATTTCTGTTTCTTTTTGCCCTTTAGTGTAACAAGTGCAGAACCACGATCTGAAGTCCTCAGAGTCGTGCTGATCTTGTATTTTAGGTTCTCTTATGAGTTTAGGGATCTATGAGAAACTCAGCTGTTTTGTCCATTCCAATCCATTCTTATGTTTCTCATTGTTAGGGATGGATAAATCAGCTAGGCTTTTCATACCTGGGAACACAAGTGTCTCAGGACAAAAACTGGGCAGTTTTACAAATTAGTTTTCAAGAGGCTGCTATCTGTGTTGTAATCTACTCAATAAACTCTAGGGAAAGAAAAGTTCTCAATCCTACCTCTCATTATTGTATTTTACTTGTTGGAAAAAAGTGTGGAGGGTGTTCTGGTTTGAGAAAAGGTTACTTTTTGAGGAGTTGTAGCAAATTAAATTAGAATTAGAAGAGTGAGACCAGATTTTAGGGAATATTTATTTAGGACATTAAGCTGAAGGACTTAAATGATAGCAAATTTATTTCATCTTTCTTGTCTACTCTGATGGATTACGAGAGGCTTTCAAAATTTCTGAGCTGAAAATGATTATAATGATATGTCTTGTCTCTTCAGGAAAACTTACTTTCATCAATTATCAATGTCTGCCTTGAAATATGAAAGAACGCATGAGATGTGTCTGCAACACTGAGCTAGACTGTGTAGTCAGAAATAGGACTGGAGAAATCTCAGATTCCAGAGTCTTTAAGGAAAATTGGTTTGGGTAAGCTCTGTAGGGCAGATTGAAGAGGCAAGGCTGAATCAGAGAGACTAAGTGGCCATCAAAATATATCAGACAGATTCTTCACAGCATCTTTTTTGTTTTTCTAGCTTATATATTTTGTGAGGGTATGCCTAGAAGACTTATAGTTCCATCGAAGTATCTAGAACTAACCTGCAGTCTTAAAATTTAGCATTGCAAAGTAGACGTGTCCATCAGTCAAGACAGACTTGGTTATGGTGTATTAACAACCGACTCCAAAATGTCAGGGGCTTGAAGCAAGCAATGTTTATTTCTCATTCATGATCTGTGTTCATCACAGGCCAACAGGGGACCCCGCCTACATCTTCCACACTCAGGGACTCAGATTGATGGAAACTCCACCATCTACAAGGATCAGGCTGAAGAGAGAAGAGACTGATGCAGAGTCTTACATTGGCAAATCAATGCTCTTACCCAAATGTGACACTTTAGCCCAGGACCACTGGCCAGATTGGTCACATGGCCCTGCCCAACACAAGAGATCGGGAGCAGTGAAGTAAAATCCCTCCATGTGCCTGGCAGTAAAGATGAAGCAGATATAGGTGAGTATTAGAAAAAATCTTTACAATAGTATCATAGAAAAAACCCATTTAACTTAGAAGGTAATGGAAAATGTCAATATTTCTGAACTGGTGGAAAGAGCGATCCCTGTTGGAAAAACTAATAATGATAACAATGATTGATAACCTTTTCTAAGGTTGTCAAATACCTTGCTGTGTGTCATGACTTGATCTTCAATAACACCTCCGTTCGAGTGTCATCACAGATGAAGTGTTAATTATTGAATTGATATGGAACTTGAGGCTCAGAAAGGTTAAAGGAGTGGCACTAGTCGTGAAGCTAATAAGTAAAACAGCCATAGGTCTCCTGTATTCAAATCCAGTAAAGTAATCTTTTAAATTAGTGTTTCTCCAACTTTAATGTTCATACAATTCACCTGGGGATCATATTAAAAGAAGACTCTGAATCAGTAGTTTTAGAGTGGGCCTGAGAATCTGCATTTGTAACAAGCTCTCGGGTGATGCCCATGCTGTTGACCCGTGGACCGTACTTTGAGTAACAAGACTGTAGATGAACGCACATCATTTCCTGTAGCATCTCAGTCACCACAATCCACATTCCCTCTCTGCTACACTCTTCCACACGTGGAGGCCCTTAGAGGCGAGCAGGAAGTGCATGACAAATTGCACAGATGTCCTTGAACTTCGTTAAACTTTAGTAAAACTTTCCAAAATGTACAGATGATAAGAAAAAAATGCTATTTTGGGGGGACTGTATCATTTGATTCACCTTTGAATTACAATGAAAGTCAGCTGATGTGTGTACTGGTGATGTACACTCTGCCTTCTCAGCAGCAAGTCTACACCTATGGAGGTGAGAGTTAAGGAGAAAAGGTAATTGAGCGCTGACTCAGTACCAATTGTAAATTTCATTGTGTTTATAACACATTGATAACTATTAAAACTGGTGTTTTGTGAAAATTACATTTATTACTTTCTTACTTAAGTCTCCACAGAGAAATCACTTTTTGCCACCTGACTACACATTTGACATTTTGAAAGGTAAGTGTAGCTCTCCACCATAAATAACATCTTGAGGTCACAATGTGCTATTCACTTCAAAGCAGAGGGCCTGAACAAAAAAAATCATTGCGCTTCAAGGACAAAACAAAAGACAATTGACTAAAAGAATCTGTTTGGGTCTGGTTAGTCAGAGGGTCTTGGGGAAAAATTTGTCTGAGACTTTGGTGATCAAGTTGCCTGCCAGACTCTGAGGGTATACATCAATCAGGGTTGACACATTGCTGATTGCACCATTAAATCACCATCCTAGGCTTGATTTGACTCATCGGATCAAGTGAAAAAAAACTTGACGGTAAGGTCTTTTCAAATTTTCTTATTGTAGCTTCTCCAAATAAATCTGTATTTTGCACTGAGCTAAGCTAATTGACCATCAAGTTCTATCTTTAATAATAAGGTATTTAGAGTAGGCACCATGCTTCTTTAAGCAGGGTCAAATTACTATTTTTAGCAAGCTAGGGAAACATTCATGGTGTTAACTTTCCGGAAAGATATTTGAGGGACTTCAGGTCATTTTGATTTTAACTATACAGGAAAAGGGAAAAAGGTAAAAATTATCATAGACTCTTGGACAAATGACTAATTGTACGTAAAATCTACACTTGACTTCAGTTGATGTTATAACTTAGCACTCATGGGGAATGTCACAAGTCAATTTTTGGTTTACATTATATTTAAATGAAATAATTTCAGACACTGAATATTTATGACTTATTAGAAGCATAGGAGTACAAATATAATTTTTCAATATGTGAAATGCTAGTAGACTTTAGGGATTTAGATCAAATTATTCGTATGTTAGGGAATAACAAATCAGAGATCCTGCCCCATTCCAAGACACTAGAATGGGTATTGGGGGATAACAAAGACAATATGTTGATAATAATACTCTAAGTTCATTATAGTGATAATTATCTTTCCTCTAAGATCTTAGATATATTAAAAAACTTATCACTAAATAATAACTTATATAATAACATATAAATTGGATGGTGCCAATTTATACTGCCACCCATTGCATATAAAAGTGGCCATTTGACTGCACATTCATCAGCACTATTACCATAATTTAACCTTTCCTGAGAGAGAGAGAAATCCCAATTTAGAGAAGTTTTTGTCGTATGCCTTTTCTTATTTGTCTTTATTTTGTGAACTGCTTGTTCATTTTAACAGAATTCTTCATCTTTCTCTCATTTATTTAGAAAATGTTTCATTATTAAGAATCTAACACTTTGCCATATTTGCAAAATGTTAGTTATCATGTCAAGATATATAAAGATTCAAAAATCAGTCAGTAAGACTGTCTTACGAGCTATATTAGATGGCCATATTGGTATAATCTGTAAAAATAATAATGCCTGCTTTTGTAGACAAAATGGTGAAGGTTATATAAATTACTAGATAATAACAGGCAAGATTTTAGAGATGTGCTCTCTAAACATTAAGATACAGATAATTCTAATCTTACAAAAACTCTTTCAGAGAATCGAAAAGGAGATAAAATCCCCCAACTATTTTTATGTAGCTGGAATAACCATTAAACCTAAATCAGACAAGGACAGGATAAGAATAAAAAATTGTCAACTAATTTCACTTATAGATGCAAAAGTTCTAATACAGAGTAACTGCGCTGGGAGAATAAAAGTGGGGATAATCCCAGAGATAAAAGGACTAAATGACATGAAAGAAGACTAAAAAGAAAAACTATCTGGTCACATAAATAATATAAAAAGTACCATTTGACAAAATTGATAACTATTCATGATAAAAACTATTGCTAATTAAAAATAAAAGCAAAAGAAATACCCTCAACATATTGAAGGGTATTAATTCATCTGAAGGCAAGCTGCTAAACATTTATGAAATAAGTTATAATTAATGGTAAAATATTAGAAGCATTCTGTTTAAAATATGAAAATAGATAAGGATGTTTACTATCCTTGATTACGTATATATTAGTCCAGAATGTCCTAGTAAGTACAGTAGCACAAGAAAAATTAATAAAATATATAAGGAAAAGGTAAAACTATTATTACTTACAGGTGATATAACTCTATAGGAAACAAAAAAGAAAACACAAGCATGCCTTTGGAATTAATTTTATATTTTAATATATAACAATCAATTGCATTCTTATGTAACCACAAAATTATTAAAAATGTAATTTTAAAAAATATATCCTTTATATAGCAACAAAAATGATGAAATGAAAGCTATCTATGAATAAACCTAACAAAATATGTGTATTACTTTAATGGAGACAATTATGTTATTATTTACTAGATATTTACAAAATTCTAATAAATGAACAGATAAACTATGCTTATTTTGATTCAGTATCATAAAATGATCAATTTCCCCCTAAATAACTTAAATATTTAATGCAACCCTATTGAAAATCCTGACAGTTTTCACAGACATTGTTAAGGTGACTCTGACATTTGCATAGAAGAGCAAAGGACCAAAAACTGCCAAATTTTTTTAAATTAAAGAACCAAGGGAGGATACCTGTCCTACTAGATATCAAGATTCACTGTAAAGCTATAGACAGTTGTATATTAGCCCTATGGATAGACATTTGCTCAACTAATTAAATAGAGAATCAAGAGAAGTTCCTCTATAGGTGCAGAATCTTGTATATGGCAAGAGTGACATTTAGATCAGAAGAAAAGAATGTACTATTCAGTAAATGATCTTGGAAAAATTGGTTGTCTATATTTTAAAAAATTGATTTACTCCTTCAGAAATAACATAAGAAAGAATTATATGAGAATTAGCTATATTTGAAAAGCAAAATGTTGCAATTTTTAGAAGAGAGACGAATGCCTTTATGATGCTGGAGTAAGGATTGTTTTAAAAAAGTACCCACTGTAAAGGAAAAGATGGATAATTGATTGTGTTAGAATTAAGGAAAAGAACGTTTGTACTTCTAAAAGCATGATAAAAATTAGAAAGATAATTCACAGGTTTGGAGACTATATTTGTCATGCATAAAATCATCCTACATACAGAGTTTCTACATAAGAAGAGACCAACAACTCAATAAAAATAAATGGGCAAAAGATATGAATAGGTAATTCATAGAGACAAATTGAGCGGCCAAAAAAACCCAAAAACGATTTTAGGCCTTACCAGCAAACAGGCAGATGTGAATTAAAATCACAACCAAATGATCTGCATACCAATCAGATTGGGGTATGTGCGGGGGTGGCGGGTGAGGGGGGAGGTGTGGGGAAGACATGATACCTAGTATTGGCGAGCTCTGTGAGAAACAGGAACCCTTGTTCTCTTGTGGTGTTAGTGCAGTAGAACTCTGAAAACACAACTTGACTATTGCTTAAGGAAGCTGAAGAGGTAGTGTTCCTTGGGCCCAGTCATTTCACTCCTGACTTTTCTCTCACATGCGTATAAGGAGATATCAGCAAGGTCTGCAATAGTAGAAGCTAGAAACATTACTACTGTTCACCAGTACCTGGTTCTCTTTTCCTTTTGGGGTTTATGGAAACTACTGTTCTGATCTGAACCACATGACTGGTTCTGGCCAGCAAACTTGGAATGGACGTGAATTGTACAATAATTCTGTTTCTCTCCCCACACCACGTTGATCATGATTTTCTAGGTGGGAAGTCTTTATCACCTGGATCCCTGACTACTCTGTGCAGATGAACCTCTTCTTAAACTATAGCAGACTTCCTGAGCAACAAATAAATTTTTTCTGATATTTTGGGGTTGTTTCCCATTGCAGCATAAACTTAGCCTCTCCCAACTGATATACCACTTAAATGTCATCAATGGGAGAATTAATAAATAAATTATAGAACACTAATGCAATGGGCTATGACACAGCTATGAAAAATTAATGAACTAGAATTATGCATCCAAACATGAAGAAATCTCTCCAAAATAATTATGAGCAACTGCAATAGAATACATAGAGGATGATATCACATGTAAAGATTAATAACTTGAGAGATGACATTGTCTATTGTTTAGTAATGCTGTATACCTATTAATAAAAAGTAAAGAAATAGTAGAAACTGAGAAACTCGGTTTCAAGATAGGGATTGACCTCCCAGAAGGGAACAGAAACAATTATGTTGAAATACCCAGATGCTTTTATCTGTCCTTGGAATGCCTTGTTTCTTACGCTTGGTGGTAAATTTGTGGTGTTTGTTACATTTTTTTCTCTATATTCATAGTTGCCAGAAGTAGTTCACTCTATTTTTTTTTAAAGGAGACCTCTAGGTTTCCAGATACTTTTGAAGATAACTGTTTGAGGATAAAATGGTACGTTTTACTTATTTGTTTATTTTTTCATATTTCTCTCCATTCTGCAGATGCACTTCCTTTAGGTTTGGAACTATATTTCATAGTTGATAATCTCCAGTTTTGTCTTCCACAGTAGCAGCTTGACTAAATATTTTTAGCATCAATCCTAATAATGACTTAACCTTAAATCAAAAGCTATTGCTCAGTTTATGACCAAAAATACTCACAAGTTCAAGCACATTGTGAATAATTACCTTTATCATCCCATTCTGGGAGCTGGGTTTGCTTTGCCTTCCAAAAATGTGAAATCTCTGCTCACATAGTCATCAAGAGCTCCCAGTTTTATCCTCTGGAGGGCAAAATATTATGTCCTGTTGAAAGGAATATTAAATTGATCTCCCATATATTGAAAATTATGTGAAAGATACTAAGTCAAGTTACTGGATCTGATGTTTTTGGTGACTTTTGGAGTGATGGAGAAGGCTACATGTAGATTATTAGCAGAATCTGATACCAGTGCAGTTGGGCAAAATATCAGTGCTTTTTCTAAATCAAGTCAACAAAACCACGTGTTTCCAAGCATTGCCACACTTATCTGTGCATAAAGCATTGATATTTTCTTTCCGATCTAAATTTTCTTGTCAAATTTCAACTTTTTGATCAACATTGCAGTTTATAAAAGGATACTGTGAAATAAGAATTTTTTTTTTGATAGAATAAAAATTCTCAGAATGAATGAAAACCAGGATCTGGCTATACTGGGAAAGTGAATATTTTTATCAACTTACGTGCCGAATAGAAAGGTTATAGCTGCCAACTGACCTGCCTCAAAAGAAGAGAAAACATTATCATTGAGCCCAGAGTAAATGTTGTTTCAAAAAGGCTTTGTTACAACTTAATTTCTTTGCTTTAAGCCACAACTAACAGGAACATATCCGCGGCACACGTTTTTACCCAGAACTCCAATTGTGCAGGCCTTCTTTTGCTTGGCAGCACAGGAAAACAAATATTTAGAGTACTTCAAGACTTAGCTCTTTTGTAACAGCAAATTAAGTTTTGCTCAAGTCCTATCCATTCAAATGGATCATTCTCATAAAAAAATATCCACACAGTCCCAAGAATTTTCAGGTCGTTTTAAAAGTACAAGTATATATGAGCTTCGTTTTCCTTAGTAATATTTAATGTATTCTAAATTTATTTGACCTCATGGAAAAAAAGATATGTTATGATCATAAAGTTACAATAGTTTTCTTTAATTCCTTTCAAAGGGAACTATTTTAGGAGTGAAGATTGGTGATATCAGATATTTCTTTCTACATTAGCAGAAACTTTCATTGAATTATTTTGCCCTTGTAGAAAGAGTTCAATGAGATGTGTGTGTGTGTGTGTGTGTGTGTGTGTGTGTGCATATATATCATGGGTAATAACATTTTCTACTATTATTTTTCATCATCATAGAAATACTTTTTTAGAATATTATAAAGAAGCTATTCCTAAGTTTGAATGTGGTGCATTCTAAAATATGCCTTCAGAATTACAGGGTGTGTGAACATGTTAAATTTTTACTTTATTTTTAAATATTCACTTTGATATGATGACATTCATTTTTCCACACTTCTTGATTTACTCCAAGGAATTTAGCCCTCAAATCACTGTATTATTTTTATGGTTGCTTAAACAGAATATGAAATAAACAGTTGAAAATATAGTAGCTGAATTTATCGTTGATTTTCAAGTGTTTATAAGTATAATCAGAAAAGAAGACTAAAATAAGTGTTAAATTCACACTGTATAAATATTTTCTCATACATACATATTCAAAGCTTTGCTTATGAAGAAGCAAAAATGTACTTGTTAAATACTTGCTTCTTGAATATTCTTGAATATCTGTGACTGATACTCTCACATGATGATTCCTTCACAATAGATACTTCACATCTTCTGAAAACTTATTTGTTTTTATCTTAAATATTTTACAGTCAAAGTCCAAGACAACAGAGCATTCCTTTTTTTATGTGTGAAAAATGTTTATGGCTCTAGCTATTCCAAAAAATTTTTTAAATTTTGATGTAAGTATGCCATGGGGAATAGCAGACAACATGATAAAAAACAATGAACAATCCCAATTTCCACAGCAGCGATTTTCATTAAGTGTTCTGTCCATGGGAGTGATGTTAGGCAAGCAAAAAAGTTAACTGCTGAAGGTTTTCAGTTATTCCACAATTTAAAAGCAAAAAGAGTAATTGCAATTTAACATTAACAATTATGAATTCTCATTCTTTCATCCAGTGTGGTGACCTTTCAGACTTTTAGTACACATTTTTAATTTCTGGTGTTTAGTCACACATGCCTTTCTTACCATTGACAAGTATAAATAAGACTTTGAAGTAATGAAATATTTTGCTATAGGGATAACTTAGTGATATGGCTTCAGAATAATTTAACTCCCTTGAACCAGAAAGTCAAACACTTTACCTTTTAATCCTTTAAATTGAGTTTCATGCCATTTATTAAGATTTTGGCAAGGTCATATAGTGCAAGTTTTTGTATATGCCGTGTGAATATTGAATATTTTTGGATGTTCTACGGAAGACTATGGAATGTTCACTAGTGTTGTTTTAGGTCCAACAGGGCATAATAGCAAATATCCCAATATTAGTGAGTTAATTAAGCACCAGAACTATTTATACAGTATTTAATCTATAGATTTCAGTTTGCAAGGCAGATTCTGTATGCAAAGTAGCATAAGTCCTGCCTTCAAGTACCTTGATAAAATCTGTGAAATGACCGACAACAAATCTCTATTGAGCTGTTGCCATATGCCCAACTCATTGCTGGGCACTGAGTGCACAACAGCGGGCTTGGCATTCAAAATCTCTACCTTCACAATGCTGAAATGTGCAAGATGTTCAAAGAACTGGAACATGATCAAGTGATAAACTATTGTGTGGTTACTTTACAAATTTAATTGTAAAGTGTATAAAACAATGTAAATGAATTCAAACTGGTGGGTGATTGAGACCTGGTTGCTTTTTTGTAAGCATTTAGGTCACTACTTTGTACAGCCTATATAAAATATTAATTAGTTAATTTTAATAGTTGAAATAGGGTTTATTATATAATTTTTTCTGTACTTTATTCATGAGGCTCTAGGATTTCTCTAGTTCCATTAGTATATTAAAATCCTGATATTTTTAATTATAAATCATTTGTATGATTACAGGAATTAAATACTTTCTCACCATAGAGACATATATTAAATGTTAGTACCTATAACTCTTAGAATTAAAAATATTCCTAGCTTGTAGGTTAGGACTCTAAATTGTAGGTAACTGATTGATATGAAAATTCTATGTTTAAAAAATTGATTTTTAGCTTGCATTTTGTTTCATATTTTTATATCTATCAGAAAAAATATGTGTAATTATATTTTTGTGGAATAACCTAACTGAAACTTAGTTTATTTATTAGTGTTACGTAAAATAGAGGTTATTATCTCTGTAGCTTTAGTAAAAGATTATCACAGTGTACTACAAAAAGTAACACAAACAGTAGCAGATATTCACAGTCTCAAGTGTGGATAGTTACATTGCTTGAAAGATCCATCTGAAGACAGCAATCAGGAAAACAGAAGTCTATGGCTTAGATCAAGGGATTATCACTCAGCGTTGATCTCTTAAACACTTAAAAGCCTCTCTCTTCTAAATGACAAATGGGTTATAAAGTCCTCTGTAAGTCACCAGGCTGATAACCCTTTTGATTTCTTAATGTTTGTAATGTTGCTGTAACTGTAGGTATGGGATTAGCATGGCCTTGCAAGTTTAAAAATTTAATCAGTCAAAGAAGCAACGACTTATTGAGCATCCATAAATTACCCAGAAAATCTCACTATATAGAATTTGAACCTTAAACTCCTTCCAGTCAAACCCTACTCTCCCATTCCTGTTCTGTATCAAACTATCGGTTTTCCTTTTAATAGGTGTAAGAAAAAGCCACTTGCTTATTCAAACAAGCAGTTACAATTAATTTTGAGGGGGTATAAATTTATGTTCACTTTATATATTTTACATGGAAAGAACAGGCTAGGAAAGAGAAAGTAGAATGTGGTTATAAATTACTGTACATGTAGGTTAGTGATTTCAGAGTTGCATTTTCTATTTATACATATGTTCCACATTTTTTTTTTTTTGTGAGGAAAATTAGTCTTGAGCTAACGTCCATTGCCAATCCTCCTCTTTTTGCTGAGGGAGACTGGCACTGGGCTAACATCCATGCCCATCTTCTTCTACTTTATATGGGACGCCGCCACAGCATGGCTTGATAAGCGGTACGTCGATGCATGCCTGGGATCCGAACCTGTGAAGCCCGGGCCACCAAAGTGGAGTGCACACACCCAATCGCTACACCACCAGGCCAGCCCCGATATGTTCCACCTTTTTAAAGGCTGACAGTGTAACAAGGGCTATGCTATGCACTGGAGATATAATGAAAGATAAGATGCAGTGCCTGTCTTTGAAAGGAGTGTTGGCAAAGGATTTAGGGAGGAGAGAGGCAATGACGAGTTCACTTCTTTAGAAGTGGATATTCCAATTGTTGGAAAAGTGTGCATATCAGTGAAATACCATGCATTGTCTACATAGAGCACATGCGTGATGTTATATGATTCTATCCCTGTATATTGTGTTGAGCTATTTGGGGACTCTAACTTTTAAGTGACGGAGAGGAAGACTATCCTCTACCTGCTCTGGGGCCTTTCTGGCTGGGCTACAAATTAAGTTGACAAGAGACCGAGTAGCAGGAGAAAATCAAACAAAGCTTTATAACATGTATATATGGGAGAGATCCAGGGAAACTGAGTATCTCGACAGCTGGCAGAGGTTTTCACCTTAAATAGCATATTCAGGTAGACAAAGGAGGATGTCAGGGTTGGAGGAGTCAGCTATGGGAGATTACCAGAAAGCACAGTAAACAAGAGTATGCAGATTTAAGTCCTCACCTTCCACATTGATAAGGGTTTCTAGAGATGAGGTCATCCCCCTCTTCCTCTGGTACAGAGAGGGAGATACCTTCACAAATGGAGATTTCCCTTACAAATGTAAATGTCTCTTACCAAGGATAACTTCTACTTTTATTCGGAAGGGACTTAGCAAGGACCCTTCCAGACTATCATACCCAGAGTTAAACTCTTTTAGGCAGTTAGTTGGGGGGGTGGTGGTGTCAAAGTTTCTTTCAGAGAAAATAATCAAGGTAAAGAGACATATTTTGAGGTGGCCAATTCTGATCCCCCACATAGGTAACTGAATGACACGCAGATTCTGTTCTGTCTGGTAGAGGTTCAAACAAATTCCCACTCCCAACTTTCCCCTACCTCCATCCCCATGGCAAAATAAATACAATCTTTAATATGGGTTCATTTTTATATCTTTAAGAGAGTCGCAAATAATTTACCATTTTTTGAAAATTATCCTTTACATGATACATAGTGGGATTGGATATGTGAGCTTGAATCTCAGAAGTTTGTTGGTACAAGGCACCTGAATTCATGGGAGCAGATGAGATCTCCCAGGGAGAGTGGATATGGAGGGAAAAGAAGGATGAATACAGAATCTTGAGGACAGCTACAATTTAAAAAGCAAGTTTTTGGGAGGATTCCCTTCTATCAAACATTTTTTTCACCACTTGAATTTTACTAAAAGAAGTGTAATTTTCACTTCTCAATTCAGGTTAAATTTTCTGGAGTAGAAACACAAAGAATACATTGTTATAGCAGTTTAGAATGCCAAATTTTGAAAGCAAAATTTTCAATCTAGAGCACATCTAGAACAGCGGTTTTCAACCTTGGCTGTACAATAGAATCATCCGTGAGATTTCCAAATGCCGATGTCATGATTCCATCCTCAGAGATTTTGATTTACCTGATTCACAGTGGGGTCTGGGCCTAGGATTTTTACAAGGTTGGGGTAATTCTAATGTATAACCAAGGTTGAGAAACACTGGTCTAGGAAGGGATGGTGAGGAAACTAAGGGCCATGGAAGTGATAATGAGGAATCCTTCAGGGTATGGTATGGAGAGGGGAATGGAAGGAGTTGGTCTGCAAGAAAGAAGATTCCAAGGAAATGTAGCTGTCTTCAAATGTTTAAAGGGTTGTTAGTCAATGCTCCATTTTGCTGAATACATATAAAAATAAGACATTAAATGGAGATAGTATAGGCTTACACTAAAGGAGAAACTTCAAACAATTTTAAATGTATTAAGATAGCATAGACTGCTCTGCAAAACGAAGTCAACACTTAAGCATTTGAGGATGTCTAGCATAGCTCTTTCTTTGATACAATATTGTAAATTTGTCCAAATCAATCATCTTCGAAACAAAGATTGACTGCACTTAATGGCACTGGGAAAGAAAATTGAAATGTCCCATTGAATATATTTGTTATCTGGGGAATTGAATACATACCTCTAGTTTTCCACAACAGCCATGATAAACCTAGTACTATCAGCTTTTTCTTTCTCAAGATCAATATAGGGCCATTCCCGTAATACACAAGTATCTCAGTCAGACTCTTGTGGACGGTTTGAAGAAGGACTCGAAGGAAGCGACTCACTAGATATCTTACCTAAGAAAGGGACAGGGTAGAATGCCCCTGAGCAAGATATCCAGAAATTTTCTAGAACATAGAAGTTATGTTGGGCTCATAATTTATGATAAAGCGGAGTCTAGGTAGCTTTTTTGTTCTGGGGGAATCTATAGCAAGATAACAACAAAGAAGAAAAAGAATTTACGAATAACCTGCAGCATGTGAAACAACATTAACTACCTTGACAGACAGTGGGGGGTGGGGGGTAAGTGCAGCACGGCAGCATGAATCCTGAAACAAAAACTCTAGGGACAATGACAAGAATCTTCTGCTGCTACGATTCCTAAGGGCACGGAGTGAAAGGCCTGTTGGTGTACACAATAGTCTCTGCAGTCACACCTGCTGTTCAAGTCCTAATCACCGTCAGCAATGCCTCCTCCAAAATAAAAGACGGCCTACCTGTGTGTTTGTTGCACAAATAATTTACTATCTTGTCTTTCTATTTATTACAAGCTCTCAATCACTTAAGTATCTGCTTTATTATGTAAGGAAGTACTCCAAAAATGACATTTTTTAAAGTAAATTTCAAGTATACAAGTTTTACTAACTCTAGTCACCATGCTGTACATTAAATCTCCAGAACATACTCATAACTGAAAGTTTGTACCCTTTGACTAACATTCCCCCTTTCCCCCTCCTCTCAGCCCCTGACAGCCACCATTTTACTCTCTTGTTCTAGGAGTTATACTTTTTTAGATTCCACGTAAGAGTGAGATCATGCAGTATCTGTCTTTCTATGTCTGGCTTATTTCACTTAGCATAATGTCCTATAGGTTCATCCATGTTGTTGCAAATGGGAGGATTTCCTTCTTTTTTAAAGCTGAATAATATTCCTGTGTGTGTGTGTTTTTGTGTGTATACCACATTTTCTTTATCCATTCATCCACCAATGGACACTTGAGTTGTTAGGTTGTTTCCATTTCTTGGCTGTTGTGAATAATGCTGCAATGAACATGGGGTGCAGATATCTCTTTGAAAAACTGATTTCATTTCCTTTGGATATGAACCCAGAAGTGAGATCACTGGATTTTATGGTTCTTTTTTAAAAAATAAAATAAAATAAATTACATTTACGAGTTAAAAAAATGTAATGAGAAGATTCATAGTAAAGCAGACTGTAAGTAGAATGGTGATTGTACGGACTAGGAGCTGGGGAAACGGGGAGTTCTTCTTTACTAGGTTTGGTTTTGCAGGATGAAGAGTTGTGTGGATGGATAGTGGTCATGGTGGTGCAACAATGTGAATGTACTTAATGCTACTGGACTGTACTTAGAAATGGTTAAGATATGGAAAATTTTATGTTGTGTGTATTTTACCATAAAATAAGTAATGGTAAACTAAAATGTTTTTTAAAGTACTTAAAATTTTTAGTCTTCCTTCATAATTTGTTTCTGAATTTGCATTTATATTAATATTTTGGAGATTTCTTTTTACACTTTGCTTGCCTGAGTACCCAAACACACGTTGGATTTTTTTTTGCTCATTTTCACTTGTCTATCTCTCTTAATTCCTTCCTTCCTCTCTCCCTACTTCCTATCCAGCCAACCTCCCTCCCTCCCTTCCTTCCTCTCTCCCTCCCTGCCTTCCTGCCTTCCTACCTTCCTTTCATTTTCTTGTATATACTTTCACTCCTTCTGTCACTTTGCCTTATTCCCTCATCCTCTTCTTTACCTTTAGTTTTTACATTTTCTTCTTTTATATCTTGGTTTGACTTAGAACAACTTTATAAAAAGAGTCTAGTTGCCTTGAAGGCAACTCTTCTTTAACTGAAATACACCCATCAATAACAAGATTAGAATGAAACATTTATATGATGAATAACTCCTTTCTGAAATATTTTCCTTGCTTTATCTTCCTTGACATTTTTATGATATATACAGGGAGTTACATCTACCATTTTAAAACTCTCCCTATTTTTTAATTTCCAATATATAACACACTGCTTAATCATTCCTACCTAATTTGAAAGCCTTTTCAATCTCATTTTTGGCTCCTTACTCTCCTCCCTCATATTTTCCTGCTTCCCCCATTCCCTTACCCTAAAGCTCTCTTTTTCTGTTTTCATTCTCTCAAATAAACTCAAGAATTCAATTTTCATTTATAACCAAGCAGTTCATAATTTATCATCTCCTGATAATTTGTGTCCATCCCAAGCGTGCATGTCTAATGGCCACAGGTTACCTTCTTTGTGTGACTCTTTACCTTCCCCTGACTCCTAAGGTGTTACCGATCTTTCTAAGCGTGGTTCCTCACTTATAAAATGTAAAGAATAAGAGTATCTGCATCATATTATTGTCGAAAATCAAATAAAATAGTGCATTCATAGCACTTTTTAAAGTGCTTGCACATAGTGAATGTTCAATAAATGATTCCTGATGTTGTAGTTGTGTGGTTGTAGAGATGTTGTTATCCCAATGTGAATTCCTCATTACCTTATACCTAAATTGCAAAAATATTTTTCTAATTGGACTTTCTTAGTTCAAGTCTCCTGTCCAATTTATTAGGTACTATATTTTAAAAATAATCTTCCTAAAAATCACTTTCGTCATTTTATTCCACTTTGCAAAAAGCTCAAGAGTCCTGACTCCTGATTTTCTCAAGTATTACTACCTATATAACATTCCTATCTGACTGTTATGGACTGAATGTTTGCATCCTCTCAAAATTCATGTGTTGGAGCCCTACTCTGCTAGTGTGACAACATTTGCAGATGGAGCTTTGGGAGGTTAATTAAGGTTAGATGAGGTCATGAGGGTGGGGCACTCATGATGGGATTAGTGGTTTTATAAGAAGAGGAATAGATCTGTCTCTCTCTCTGTCCCCTTCACCCTCTTCCCAGGTGCACACACTGAGGAAAGGCCATGTGAGGACATAGCAAAATGTTGGCCATTTGCAACCTAAGGGGAGAGCTCTCACCAGGAACCAAATTGATCGGGAAGTCCAAGTCCTTGATCTTGAATCTCCGGCCTCCAGATCTGTGAGAAAATATATTTCTGTTGTTTGAGCCCCCCAGTGTCTGTGGTATTTTGTATGCCAGCCTGAGACAACTAAGAAACTGACCATGGTGATGCTGCTTGAATTTTAATTTCCCTTCACGAGAAATTCTAGCATATGCATATTTGATCTTTGTAACTTTTCTGTGTTTTCCAATTGCATTTCAGAGTAAGATAATCTTAAGCCACTTCCATTGAGAATAATTATTTAAAATAGGAACCAGTTGGTAAGAAGAGAAAAATGGAGATGAAGTGTGACACAGAGCAGATTAGGTATTGTGTTTGTTTGCAAAAGAGCCATGAGGGTAATAAAGTATAAAGTCAGAATAGCTTGGGCTCTTGAACTACATTTTTTAATATCTTAGGAGAGAGATAGCAGACCCACCTAAGAAAAGCTAATTGGAATGTACTATAATAAATATGCTCATTAATTGGCCCAGAAGTAGCTAAAACTGTGTAATATAGGGTACTGAAAAAAGAGTAGTGGTGAAAACTAATAAATACACAAATAATAGGAAAACTTTCATTTATATTCAGGAGAGCAAATTGAATACCATATATTTTAAAATTTAAGGCAGACTAGATTGTTAAGAAGCAACATTTTTTAAAAATAAACACCCTTCACTTAAACTATGAAACAAGTTTCCTTTCACTTAGAAATTCTGTATTTACCTAGCTTTATATGTGTTAAGCTTTTAATCTTAATTTAACATAAATTTTATTATACACTTTTGCACATACGTAAAAAGGAAAAATAAGGGGCCGGCCCGGTGGCGCAAGCAGTTAAGTGTGCGCGCTCCGCTGTGGCGGCCCGGGGTTCGCTGGTTCGGATCCCGGGCGCGCACCGACGCACTGCTTGGCAAGCCATGCTGTGGCGGCGTCCCATATAAAGTGGAGGAAGATGGGCACAGATGTTAGCCCAGGGCCGTCTTCCTCAGCAAAAAAAGAGGAGGATTGGCGGATGTTAGCACAGGGCTGATCTCCTCACAAAAAAAAAAAAAAAAAGGAAAAATAAGCAAATTGTTTAAAGCATTACTAAAGTTTTGACATTCAGAGTCTAAGTCATTATTCAATTCATAGACAATGTTTATGATTTTTCCCACCATATGGTCTGCTCTGTTATCAAATGCATTGGTGATGTAGCAGTTCCCTAAAAGTTCCATAAAAAATTAAACTTGTTAGTAGCGTGTGCTCCAAGCAGGATTTTCGATTTTGTAGAGCTTGCCTGCTTTTGACTCCTGCTTGAGTAGTGTTAATAAATATCTCATCACCACATTTCTCATCCCTTCCTTACCACCATTTGGTGTCTAAGGGTTAGTGGGTTACTTCAGTATCATTTCTTGGATAGTTTTATAAGTTGTAACCCAATAGTCAAAATTTGCTACTAGAGTACTTGATACTTGAGCATGTTCCAGTAACAAAAAGTTAATGAGATTGTTGCCTTTCCGACAGTGATGGTAAAATATCTTCAATGGTAAGATGTCATTGATTAAATGATATAGGCCAGTTTCAACAAGTCAAAAGCTTAAAAAATTTATGTCTTAGTGTCTATGAAATTTGAAAACTTTTCCATCTCAAGCATGTACATCCTTCTTTATCTCTGATAGTTGTTAGAATTCTAGAAGTGGAAACAATTCCAAGTTGAGAAATCCAAAAGCATTAAATACGTGAATGGCGGACTAGAGCACAAGAAAGGCAGAAAATAAAAAAGCTTCTGGTTATGCGTATTATCTATAACAAAGCAAATAAGCATGTCATTGAAACTATTAGGAAGAACCTGAAATGTCTCAAGAACACTAAGGTTAGAGACGAAAACTGTTGGAGGACAGTGTGTGTGGGGGGGTGGATACAAAAGGGAAATGACATTCATTCACCAGCTGCTACATTTGAGGCATGATACAGATGTTTTATGTACCTTGTTAATTGAATCCTCAGAAAAGTCCTATGAGATAGGTGTCATGCCCACTTTATGGTAATGAAACTGAAGCCTATACAGATTGAGTCATCGTACCTGTAAGTAACACACTGACATAGCAGAAGTGTCAACACCAGCATTTAGATGCCCAAACTTGCATATTTCTCCACTTTGACCTAGAGCATTATTTTTCAATGTTTTTAATTTAATGAATATTTGTTAATTACTTCTACAACACATTTCCATCCTTGACTTCTCTTATTACGTTGATTCTCAAGGGGTGAGGGGGCAGAGGCCTGGTTTGAAAATGCCCCTGGATGGAGCTGCAAAGCGCGTGAGCCTCTTCCTTTGGCAAGACATTTTCAGCAAAGATAATTAAATCCGTATCAAAGAAAGAAGTAATTAGAAGACTGTCAAAAGACGTTTTAAGATATCAGTTGTGTGAGGGTCTAAGACAATCTATTGCATTATGCAGTTAAATATAAACAACTGTCAAAGATAGAAGGAAAAAAAGTGTTTATGGAAGAGACAAATGAAGAAAGTACTGTGCCAGCCTGCGGTGTGCACATGAGTAACTAACTCACCCTTCATTGACTTCGTTAGGATCAGACAAGAATGGAAAAAGCAAGCTAAAAATAATGATGATTATTATTATCATTATCACGGTCATTGTAGCTCTATGAATATGTGTTATGTGTCAGACACTATGCTATGTATGTACCTTATAAACATTAGCTCATTTAATCCTCACAACAAACTTATAACTAATAGTGAATAACCAAGTCTGATGGAAGGATTTATCCAACTAAACAATAACTCACTGTAAGGCAAAATTCATAACTCTTAGATATAATAAATAAAATTTGTTATTGTTTTCAAAACACATGATACTGATTACATTATAATTTGTGGAAAACTCAATATATATGCCTCTCTGATTTAAAGAGCTTTTGATAATGGTTCTATGAATTTTAAATTTTGATTATCAGGTGAAATGTCTGGGAAGGACACCATGGATTTTATCCCACATCACTGAAACTACATGTACTGTTCTCCAGTGGCTTGGAGAAAGAGAGTGCTGGAAGAGAACATTTTTTAAACTCTCTCTCACGAGAGAAGGCTTCATGACCTCCTTATAAGATTTTCTGGAGCCACAGGATGTTTGTGGAGTTCTGTGCTAATAATGGAAAACTTCTCTCTTCATTTTCACTGTGCAATTTTTATATATTTTCATACATTTTGTAACTATGGACTGAAAAAAAGAAAAATACCTTAATGTCAGGAAAAATATAAAATGTACTCCACCTAAACCTTTGGAAATCAGGTAAGTAATTCCTCCATGCTATGCTCTGTTCTAAGTAATGTATTAGGCACTGGGTCAAATTTAATTATGCAAATCACTTCACCTCTGTCTTCTGGGAATTTTCAATCCAGCACTAGTCCCTGGGGCAGGAGAGGAAGATAACTTGAGTCTGTGAAGAGCTCTGAGAATTCTCCTGTTTGTTTACATTTTTAGAATCTTACCTTGGTTCCACTGGCTACACTTCATTTTACTTAAAATGAATCAGCCCAACTTTGATTTTAATGGTGTGTGTCTAGCACCAGCCATCAACTGTTCCAATTAATTTGCAGCTTAGTAGTGAACATTGACATATATGTTGGAAAAATAAACAAGACTTAATGAATGTTTAAATTGAACCATGACCTTGAAGGGCTTGTACAATATCGATAATTTGTCATTTCTACATTGAACAGTATCTTAATATAAGAAAGAAGATCTGTACATGGAAGATAACCTCCCATTCCTAAAATACATCATTCGATAGCAACAAAGGTTTAATAGACACCTACACCAAGTTAATGACAATCATTTGTTTCCTTAAAGATGAGCATGCTTCTTGGCAGGAATAATTGTTACCGTGAAATTAGGTTTCCCTAAATCGTTGTCACTCACTTTTTAATTAGTATTTGACTCTTACTTATTTCATCATAGTCTATTATTTTATGGATTACATGTATATCTGATTCATTAAGACTGCTGAATTAACAGCCCTGATAACAGAATCTATCCTTAATGCCCTAACTTCCCCTCTCACTGCATGCAGTAAACATTTAAAATTATTCTAAAAGCAAAATTCATGCATAGTATTCTTCATGCTGTAAGATACTTCCAACAAAAATCACTTAAACTCAATAAGTTATTATTGAAAATTAACTTTGAACTCAGGACTACATCAAATAAAAAGGCCGAGTGTAAAAGAAATTATTTACAAGTTGGAATTTACTCTTTCATTGGAGAGATAAAATACATGTCGTACATGTTCACATACATATGAATTTATATATGATGAATATACATATGCAAGCACATATGTGTGTGCATGTAGATGTATATATACATATGCAAGCACATATGTGTGTGCATGTAGATATATATACATACTCACATCCATGTATGCATATACATATATGTTAAACAGTTCAAGGTAGTGAAAAAGGTTTTATTCTAAAGTAAATGGGTTAAGGTTTTTTTCTTTGGCTGGTTTTTGTTTTTATTTTTTTAATTTACTATACTTTGAAAGGAGTGCCATGCCAAGGTTATAATAACACAACTGTTAACTGCTAATAGAATTTTAAAATTTTTATGTCTTTCATTTCTCCACTGAAAACATGAATGAGATACTTTAATTAGAAATTTAATATAATTAGAAATTTAATATACTTTTTTAAACCAAAAATATACAGAAAAATATTTCTATCATCATAGTACTTTCTCTTTTGCTAAATTTTCTCCAAAATAGTTTTGTTGTGTAAATCTTATATTTTCCAAGTTGAGTGCTAATGTTTCTTACACGAAACTTCCCATCAGACTCAGAACTCATTAATCATTCATAGCACAACTAGCTTCATCATCTCCTCCCTAAATCCAAGATACTGGGGTGGAAATATAAATCGAAAGATGTCCAGGTCATAAATTGAAAGCTTAAATTAATGATATACTTCTAATGATTTCATTAATCATTTTTGCATTGGAAGAGGCTTTTAGTCTAGTCCAAGCTCCCATCCAAAGCAAGAATTCTTTTCAGAACATTTCATATATATTGTCTTTTAGCTTCTGTTTGAACTAACTGCCTCACAAGACAATTCTTTCCAATAACAGATAACTCAAATTGTTAGGAATTCTTTAAGATCTCTCCTGAAATTTCTGCCCACTTGTCCTAATCCCGTTATTTACACATAGTCTTCAAATGTTTGAAGTCAATAATTACATTTCCTTCTATATCTCTTTCTCAGGCTAAGTATATCCTCTATCATGAGCTATTCATTGTGTGACTTGCTTCACAGATTCCCTCAATGTCTTACTTAGCTGCTTTCCTGGGGGCGTATTTCAGTTGGTTAATATCTCTTTAACATGGAATTTATAACTCAAACCAATGCTTTGGTTTTGGCAGAATATGGCTTCAGATTACAAAGAAACTATTCTGTCTCATTTTTGGTACTTGTATGTGTGCAATATAAACTTACATTGGGTTTTTCATGAATATTTCATATTGCTGATTCTTAGTGTGCTTTATGTCAAATAAAATCCTTTCATAAAAATTTATGTTAAGCCAAGATTCTCCCATTTTGTAGTTAAGAGATGAGAGGTGAACAGAGAGAACAAAGAACAATGTGATAGGGTTTAAGGAGGAAGAGTGACTCACAGCATTAAATACGGCAGGGAGATTGAGGGAGACGAGGACTGGGGAGGAAGAGAAGATTTGACCCAAGGAGGTCAGTGCTCACTCAACCTTAAGATAATAACTTCAGTACAAATGAGGTGATATAATACAGATACTAAGAGATTAAGCAGTGAATAGAGCAAGTGTGAGAAATTCCTTCAAGGATTTGGAATTTAAAAGCAGGGAAGGAACAGTTCTGAGAAAAAAAAATGCTCTTGTGGTTTGTTTTCATTTTGTCTTGCTTTCTCTTAGGACGGAGGAGACAAGAACAAGTTTATAGCTAAGGAAAAGGAGCTAGGGATTATGCTTCGGTCTTTTACAGTTAGGTATTTGTGTGCTGACATTCTCTGTGTGCAGTTATAAGCATCTTGAGAGTAGGACCTATTCCCGTTCGGCTTCTTAGCACTGTGTCATTCACATAATAGGCACAACACAGATATTTGTTGAATTGAATCGTGTCATTTCTCCCAATGGGCATGTTTCTTCAAAGATTGCTGTAAGTAATTCTACAATCGCAGCAGCAACTTTATTTCATTTTCTTGTTTGTTTCTACCCGGGCCTACAAAAAATAAAATAAATAAGAAGTAGGAAGGGAAAAAAACAGAAAATGAAAGAAAGAAAATTATGGAAACATATCAGCAAATTTTTGTTTTTTAGTTTTCTTTAGCATCTGGATAATATATAAAGTCGAGAGGCAGGAAAGATCCTCAAGGGAATGAATGTAAATAGAGAAGAGGAATGAGGACCGAGCCCTGGGGCACTCCAATATGAAGAAGTGAAAGAGAGGAGGACAATTCAAGTAGGTTGGGAATGAACAGCCTGTGGGAGAGGAAGAAAACAAGAGCCTGTGATGCCCTGAAAGTCAAAAGAAGAAAGCATGCAAAGAGGACGAATGGATCACAGTGTCAAATACTGCTCATGATTCAAGGAACACAACTGAGAACTGACCATTAGATTCAGCAACCTGGAGCTCACTGGTGACTTTAAAGTTCCAGAATACCCAGATGTTGCATACCATTGTGACAAAAACTGTGTGTTCTACTCTTATAGACGCTTTGAGATTGGGTTACATCCTCCTATTATGCCTTTGCGGGATATACATTAGTATCCCATCAATATTAGTATCTGCATTATTCATAAACTCATTTCACAAATACTTGATGAGCACCTTCTCTATACCAGGTACAGTGTTAAGCCTTTGAGATACTGCACTGAATAAGGAATGCATGAGACTTGCTTTCATGGAACTTACAGTCTGTGGCAAAAGTTACTATTTGTTGCCTACCCAAATGCCCTTCTCTTCATATTTCTAACATATAGTCTTCTTTTTTTCAGGTGTTGGGTTGCTTTGTGTTGTACTCCTTCCAAATCACAAGAAGAGAAT
Source organism: Diceros bicornis minor (assembly GCF_020826845.1). NCBI lineage: Eukaryota > Metazoa > Chordata > Mammalia > Perissodactyla > Rhinocerotidae > Diceros > Diceros bicornis. Next base: position 8,242,986 of record NC_080753.1, read on the forward strand.
GCTGAATTGTCATAGCCCGTTATGGCAATGCCAGTCCTCTAGCCAGCGACTGGTTGAAGAACGGGCATGTCAACAACTATGGCCCTGAGACTTGAGGGGAGGTCAATGGATAGACTTCTGCGAAGGATGCCCAGGTTTTAAAAAGAAATCTGTGAGAGTAAAGGACTCTCTTTCTGCTTCTGGACTAGTATTAATACTGAGGCCAGGACACACTATCCCAAAATATGACACCTTGGCATATTGAATATTCTAAGCTGAAGGAGTTTGAGAAAATGGCAGAAGCAGGAAGGCCACTCTGACCTCCTCCTCCCCTCACTCTTCTACCCTGAAACAGGTCATAGGGCCCTCTTGTAAGAGGTGCCCTCCCTATGTGCCCTGCTCCTGGAGGAAGGGAGCATCCTTATCTCCCAAGGCAAAGGGACCCAAAGAAAAATCTGAACAACAGGCCTTGCTAAGTGTCTCCCAGTTTACTACAATTACCTGCTATTCCTTCACCTACCATATTCCTCCATGACTGCCTGCTCTTCATCACACCCAGCATAAAACACTCAGGTCTAACTTTTTCTTCAGGTCTTCATTTCCTTATGAAGGCTTCAGTGTCAGGTAAAACTTATATTAAATAAATACGTATACTTTTCTTCTCTTAGTCTGAGAACTATGAGATTATGAGTAAATCATTGTAGGAAGGAAAAATAAAAATGGCTACTTGGTGGAAATAGGGAAATTAACCTGAAGTTGTCCTGAGTACTCATAAAATTTTGTTACTTGAGCTACTCAAATCTTTATTGTGTGGGTACTATTGAGATGTGTCTGGCAGCCAAATGCCTTCTGATATCAATTTTGTAGCATAAACAAAAACATTCTCTGTTAGTTGGAGGATACCTAGGAAAAGTGATGAGGTAAGGGGAAAGTAAATGAACTGAGCAGTAGTAAGAAAGTAAGTCGCACAAAGTAAAGTTAAACATAACATATTTGATATATTGCAGGAAAGATGTATGAAGCAAAATAAGAGAAAGTAGTGAAACCAGTTCTGATAGCAAATTACAAGCACAAATCATTTATGACAGCAAATTTATATCACTCATCTGCTGGTCATCTTTTCTCAAAGAAGGAATCACATATAGGAGAGACCTGCTACACGTGCAGCCTCCGTTTGGGTAATGAATTCTGGTATTAACCTGGAAATATAAAGGTTGGATAGAAGAGTTTGTTAAATAATAAAATCAATGCCTTTAGTGTCCAAGAGCCATCAAACACATTCATTTACAAAGAAGGTCTTTTGAAGCGTGTATACTTAACGTAACTTCAAAAGCTCATTTGAACAGTAAGCTTGTGCAATCCTGAACCTAGTTAAGTTAGATCACAGAGGCAGATTTGTTAATTCAAAATTAACCTCTGAAAAATCTATCTTGGACCTACAAGGCAGAGTGAATACTTTGGGAAAGGCACATGCCAAAGTAAATACACATCAAGAGGGAAAGAGAAAATATGAGGAGGAAGGGGTAGAATAGCAAGATAAGGGAATGCTGCAGACAAATAACTACAAATTTAACTACACCATGTTCTCAGGTCCTTATGAACAGCCTTTAATTACAAAGTACCCCAGATTGAGACCTTTCTCATGGGAACTGATTTTTTTTTAGTACCATTCAAGTTCAGTTTGTCTCGCATTTCAACAGGAAAGCTTTTTCACTTGTAAAATAGCACATCACTTTTAGGAAGCCTGCGAAAGTTGTGTGATGATCTGTTCTCAGCGTAAAATCAATTTTAGGATAAAGAAGTTTAAAAAATTTGCATTTAGTTTCACTGTCCAGAGATTTCCATCTTGATTGTGATAAGGAGACAATTTTAGACTTTAAGATAAATATTTTTAATCTTCAGCAACTTCTAAATGGCTTGTAATAAACATCAAGTTTATAGCAGTGGAACACAGCACATGATTGCTCATAAGAATGAAGCTACCATCAGGAGACATGGAACGTGACGGTAAGAGCTGAAAAATTCAGAAGGTGATGCATCTAAAAATCACGAAATTCATATATTAGGAAAAAAGAACAAAGATTTTAGAATATGATTCAGCAAGAACACTCACTTTAAATAGGAAAAGAATATGTTTATATTCAATCTCTGTCCTTTTAAAATGATTTCATAGTTTCCATTCTCATTGTTTAATTTTGTTGATACTGGAAGATTACATAGAAATTTGAACAGAGAGCAGAAGCATTCTAGAGCAGGCTGTGCTTAAATACCACCAAACTCATTATCATCCTGCCTTGAAGCTGACCCCCAACTTCTTGACTACTCAAGTCAACATTCACAGAATTCAGAAAGAAGAGGGTGGAGTAGAGAAATAATCTTATCTAGTCCTTTCTCAGGGACAATATAAGCGACATTTTGTATGTTATTTACTTGCTGTATATTTAAAGTAATCATACAAAAATCACTCAAGTTTCAAAACATTTTTTCATTTAAACCTATTTGTGTTAAATAAATTGAGATATTGAAAATTGCACAATTAACTAGAAAATTTTGGAAGAAAAGACTATTTTACCTATAGAGAAAGATGCCTCTCAGCTAGATATTCTAATTAAATTTTTTTGATTATTTTTAAAAAGGGCATCCAAACTGAATGCCAAAGAGTAGAATTAATTTGGTCAGCTTCCTCTCATGCAGGAAGCCATACTTCTGCTGACTTACAGAGGAACTGACTGATACATTCAATCTAAGGGCAAAGTCTAAATGAGTCTGATTAATGGGTATCTAGATGCCGGAAAGTCTGACCAACTCAAGGAACACTGATTACCACTGCAGTTTGATTGACAAGTGAAGGAATGGGTTATTGCTTTGGTTGAAACATTGATCTCACTACATGATTTTTTACTTCATTTTGCATGTTTGTGAATTAGTACTAAATAATTAATTTCAAGTGGAAATGCATTAGCAACACTTAGGAAAATAATCCTCCACCTCTCTCAGTGAACATAGGGAATCACTTGATCTTCCTAATAGGTGAAATATAATTTAGAATTTAAAAGGTGAACGACAAATACATGATTAGGTAAATTTGCAAATAGAAAAAGAATCCTGTGTGTCTACTGAAAGGTGAATACCAGCAATTCAAGTTTTGAAGAAATTTAGACCTTGAAACAGCACAACTGTCATAAAATGACTATCTGACTTGAAAGATTTAATAACTGCAAAAAGAACTGGTATTTCAGAAGACATGGGGAAAGTAAACTAGCTTCTTTTGTTGTGCTGCTGCATGAGGGCTAATAAAACAGAAACAACAAAAGAACTTTTAGAACATGATTCCAACGCAACGTTCTTGTACAACTCATTTTATTGAACAATGTAAGTGTGGTGCCCACAAGGCAGAATGAAAATATCTATTTAAATAGTCAATCCTAAAGACTAGATGTAAAAGGAAAACAGAGAGAATTCAGAGAGGGCAGGAGATAGATGTTTAGACTTTATTCTTTTATCTGTCAAACCTCTACACATAGCGATTTTATTTGGTTGTTTATTCTCCAATGTCTATAAGAATCTTAGCCACAACACATCAACAATAAAGACAATTGAAAGGAGTTTTTAGGTATATATATATATACATATATATAGTTATCTATCCATATACTATATATATATATATACACACACACATACAAATATTATATAAAATTAATTGGTAATTATGGACTGAATGTTTCTGTCCCCCCCAAATTCATATGTTGAAGCCTTAACCCCAAATTGATGCTCTTAGGAGGTGGGGAGGTAATTAGGTTTACATGAATCCTCAGAGTGGAATCTCCATGATGGGCTTAGTGCCCTTATAAGGAGAGGAAGAGAGAGAAATCTCTCTCTCTTTCCACATGCATGCACCGAAGAAAGGCCAATGAGAAGGCGACTGTCTACAAATCAAGCCAGGAGGAGGATTCTCACCATGAACTGAGTCTGCCAGCACCTTGATCTTGGACTCTCCAGCCTCCAGAACTGTGAGAAATAAATGTCCATTGTTTAAGTCACACTGTCTATGGTATTTTGTTATAGCAGCCCAAGCTGAATAAGACAGTAATACTTGTACAATTTGAGCTTCTCTTCTACATCATCTTTTGTGTGGAACTAAAGAAGATTAGATTTGCCCTGAGCTAACATCTGTTGCCAATCTTCCTCTATTTTGTATGTGGGCCTGCCGCCAGAGTATGGCCACTGACCGACGAATGGTGTAGGTCTGCGCCCAGGAACCGAACCCGAGCTGCCGAAGTAGAGCATGCCAAACTTAACCCCTAGGCCACCGGGGTTGACTTCCATAAAGAAGTTTTTAAAGGCAATGCAAAGAACACAACTGAGAGGCAGTAGATCTGAATTCTAGGACTAGTACTTATCTATCCATATACTGTATTATTATTTTTTAATCTTTTCCTTTTACTTGTAAATAAATATTTTAACTAGATAAACTTTAAAGTACCTTCATGCTTTAAAAGTGTTTGATTTTATGCGTATCCATTGATAGAAAATTAATTAGATTTAAAAAAAATTCTTGGGTACAACAGAATGTGCTGGCTTCAGTTTAAAGCAAAAAGTTTCACAAATTTTGAACAGACTGTCCCACCAAATATCATGAAGTTAGTTATAACTTCTTTCAAGTTTTTCCTTTTATTCTGCCATGTAGCTGTATCTATATATGACCAGTGTGAAGGAGGTTAGTAAACAACATACCTATGCCTACTTCCTAAGTTTGGAACTGGTTGAGCTTTCTTATTGATACAGCTGCTTAAAAGAAAAGGCTTTGATCTGTGAGCAAACTGGCTTTCTATTGCATCCTTCCCACCCCACACACTCACCCCTTTACCTTTCTTATGTTATTCATTGGCATAATACACCTTGATCAAAAATGAGTTTGTAGACAAATACGTGCATCCTGGATTGTTGCCTCCCAGAGGCTTGGGAAGAGAAAGCAGCAAGGAAAACAATTACTTAGTTTCTGCGGAGTTTGACTAGATTACCCTCCCACCCAAGAAACATGGTTCAATGGATGTCAGTAAACAATCAGGCAACTAACATTTTTTACCTGTGGGCCAAGGATAAATAGAGGAGTCAGTGGAGACCACCAGTGTTACCCTAGTAGATGTTGCTGGACATGGAAAAATGAGGAATGGGTAAGAAGCATTCTAAATCTCCTGCTCAGCAGTAGAGATTCTTACATTGGGTCCAGCTTCAATACGTTCAAGAATATCCTGAAAATCATATGTGTGATAACATCAGCTATTGAATTGGACTATGTATTCCGTTGTTCAGTAACATAAATGGCAGAAATGAATTTTTTCCCTCACTGATAAAAATTTTTCGTTATTTTGACGTGGACTAGTAACTGATTCAGTGTATATTTAGTTATCTGTCTTTAAGTTTCCTTAATTGATTTCAGGAATATGTAAATTCTATATAATATGCTTGTTCTTTCTGTAAATTGTTAAGTTTGCATTCTGCATCTCACGCACATAGAATGAAGCACAATTATGATGATATAAGTTGATTAGCTGGATCTACTCATAAACATTAATTTGAATTCATGTCCTTATAGTAATTTTCAACAAAACTCCCTGTTAATTCTTTAACTGAATAATGAATGACATGTATAAGAAGGGGCATAGGAGGGATTCTGGAAGAGTGATGGAAGTTGAAGTGGGGCCATTGATTACCACGTTGAAGTAGTAGCCTGTCCTTGCTCTACCTTCTCCCTCCACGGCTTCCTCCACCAGGTGTCATTCCTCCATCCTCCTTCAGTGTGAAGACATGTTGAAGACTTTTTCTGTTACATGACCTAATGCACCTTTCCTTTTCATATTCAAGTATGACATTATTTTCATACTTGCAGATGTAATAAATCAGGACGTTTTCCCCATTCATTCAGTCAACAAGCGTTTAAGTACCTGCTAGGTCATACGTGCTGATCTAGGTTCAGGGAATACAGAGGTGAATAAGAGATCGTAGCCATGGAGATATGTGCAGCTCAATCATCTCTTCCATGTGTGTACATACACACACATTTATTTTACAACTATAAGGTATGTATAATAGGATAAATATGATATATTCTATATAAATATTGTTTGAATGCACTCATGTTTATGTTAAAAACAAATATTCCAAGTTAATAGTGTCAATCATTATTTAAATTTAAATACAATGGTTATTTAAATTTTTTTAATTTAGTTGTGAGAAATGTTATAATAATAAAACAATGGATACTTAGGGAAGCAGAGATATGTTTTAGTCATTGTCAGGTTTTTGCAAAGCAAAAGAAAAGGAAACTATGTAATATATTCAGATGAGATGCAACATTTAGCAAAATTCTAATTTTTACCTAATTCTCCCATTGAACTGAGGCCCAAGGAGGCCAATTGACTTTCCAAGGTCCAATGATGAATCAGTAGTTGGTCAGGAAATGGAAAAGAAGGCACTTCAATTTGTAAATCCTCTACTGTAACCACTGATAACCCAACTCTGCTTGTCAAGAATACAGTACCATAGTTATTGGCTTTCTACATTTTGTAGCCAAATAAAGTGATAGTAAATAGAAATTATTACATTTCTGTAAAATCCTGCAAACAGGATTATCCTCAAGTCTTCTTTCAGCAAACCTCAACCAATACAAAGTTTCAGAAAGGAGCAATTTCAATTTGTTGAAATATATATTTTTTTAAAAAAAGAAATATGATAAGAATGTCCCCAGTATTTCACAAGTTAAGGCAGTTTGTGAAGAATACTATGACTTTATAGAATCATATTGCATTCTATAAATGGAATAAAAAACACAAAAAATAAAATTTGACTACATGACTAGAACATAAAATCAACAGTATTTTTCCTAATTAAAAGAACCTGTGAAATCTAGTGGTCTAAGTAATAATCATTGTATTTTATCTTATTTACTAAATCCCTGTCACATCTCCCTGTAGTAATGTATCATTGCATATAATAAGTAGAGTCCAATAGACATGACGTTTTAGATGAGAGAAGGGGCTGTCAAACTTGGCACAGCCTGAATTTTGAGTATGATGAGGACAAGAAATAATAGTCTACACTTTGTGTGGCATGTTATCTCTATATATACATAAAAGAGAATTTAATTATTTAGTTTCCATGAACTATTTAATGATTTTAAACTATAGAAATATTTAGAACACTACCAGAGAATCAAAGAGGAGTAATTAGCCTAGTCCAGGGGAACTGGATTGGGGAGACTGACACTTTCCTTGATGAGGTGATGATGGTCAGCATAATATCTCTGTGCTTCTTCTTTGTCTTTTTTACATGTAGAAAGTAGCATTCCGCAATCCAATGATCCCAAGACTCATTTCCTTTTTCTCTTTGCCTTCATCTTTTTCTTTATCTCTTCCTTTCTGTCTGGTCTATCTGTCTTTCTATCTATCTACCCTCCATCTCTATCTACCAAAGTTTTCAGACAGTTTAGGTAAGAATATATGGAATTAAAATACCTAGATTCTAATCTTTTTGTATAGCATCCTGTGAATCTAGTTAAGTAACAACTCCACAATGCTTATGGGTGTTGGTGTGCTTTCAAGAATACTTACACATAAACACACACATGCATGCATGCACACAGGCAGGAAAGGAATATAGGAATATACCTCAGGAAGCAATTTTCAAACTCTACTTTGAGGGAGTCTAGGAGAGTGCTATTACAGACTCTGTGTGTGTTTGGGGTGGTGGTCACGGGTACATACTGGGATAATGTGGACCCTACATGAATCAAGTCAGAAAACCCTTTAAGCCTAGTAGTCATGGGTAAATTTTTAGCTTGAATGAAATGTTCCCAACCTTGAAGAAACTTTGAAAATTGATTCTCTACGAGTTACATTTGTTTATTAATAGTGAAGTTCACATCCCATAAAGTATGTGTGAAAGAAATTAGTGGTGTAATCTTATAAAATTGCTTTTATTATATTTTTAAAGATGTTTACTGAGTTCCTATGTTCATGACACAGTGCTAAAATTATAAGTGAGTGTCTTGACATGAGTACAGCCATGTTTGGCCGCTCCATTGACCTACAGCCACCAGCACAAAAAGAAATACAAAGCTGCTTTCTGTGTGGTGGGAACTGGCCTTTTCCCGGGAACTGACCTTTCTCCCACGGAGAGAGTTGCAAGTTGTAACATTTCAAGGCTCTTGGAGCGTCGTAGCCCGGAATGGACTGGCCATCTGTGCCGGGCTGAGACGATAACCAAAGAGAACAATGCACGTACACAACTACTGGGCTGGGACGTTAGCCAGGGGGCTCAGTGCACGTACGCCACTGATAACCATTTGTGCATGGAAACACTAAATGCTTGCTCTGCAAACTCTGTAATTGCTTACTCTGAAAATTACTGATGGTATAAAAACTGCTGGAAACTGAGCCCTGGTGAGAGTTCCACCTGTGGAAGGGACGCCTTGCCCAGGACGTGTGATCCTTGCCCAGCCGCGTCGATTGACAGGGCTCTCCCGGCAGTGGGGCGTGGATGTTGTGAGTAACTGATTTGATGTGAAGTAATTGATTTGATATGAAGTAATTGATTTGATGTGTTCTCTTTTCGGTTAACCTGGTGTTTATCCTTCTGGTTGATTTGTGTCATTTCTCGTCAGCCGATGTGGGTGTTTTCCCTTTCCAGTCGGGCTGATGTTTTTTTCCCTCTTAATATTTAACCTATTTGGATCTGTTTGCAGACTGTCACCTTTACTATCCTCTATATAATAAAATATACCTTCGGTCCATTTGTTTGGAGTGGAAAGTGTCTTTTACGTCTCCGATCGAATCCCCGAACCTCTCATAACAGTGAGGGAGACAAAGATTATCAGAAAGAGACTTCGTTTCCAAAGGTCGATAATCTTCTAGGGGAGATAAAACTTAACATAGCAATGAGGAAGAGACTTTTACACTTAAAGAAAGGTTAGCTTTTGGACAGATAAAAGGGGAAAATGGTAACCAAAGGCACAGAGACAAGAAATTTTGCAGCATAATCAGGAAACCTCAGGAATTCAGTTTGCCTGACAGAGGACCTCCAGTGGCTCAACATTACATCACAGCAGAATGAAGACCTAAACGACCTCAGCAAATTCTCCTTTAACTCATGGATACCCAGACTCTAAATATTTCAGGATTCACAAGCAAGATCTCACATCCTCCTCCTCAGTGGATGGTATTATGCATCCATTTCAGTCTGTTTACTTTATACAATCCTCAGGAGTTCATTGACTGAACTGTACGTTTTACATTGTGCCGAGCAAACACCACTGAGACACCAGAACAATGAGTCTGCATAAACTTCATCTTCAACTTTAAGGACTTATGGCCACATCAGCTGATGTGCCTACCACGCCTTGACAGAATGCGTTTGCTATCATTGCATTTACAAGGTATATTTCATATGCGGCTGAAACTATGTACCACAAAACATCATTGCAAACTATTTCATACAAAACTGTTTACATTGGGTAGAGAGAGTATTCAATATTTCACATAGGTTTTGATTTATATGTGTGATTTTTTAAATTAAAATGTAACTTTTCTTATAGCACATCTTTTTTTGGGATGTGGAACTGAGATATACAATGTTCTGTTGTAAAGGGTGGAGCAGATGCTTAAAACAAGGCTAAAAAGAATGGAATGATTACAATTTAAGGCGACAAGGTATACAATGTTCTAAGGCTAATGAATAGAATAGAATCACAATTTAAGATTATAATTCAGAAAAACTGTGTAATATGAATCCTAGTGCCATAGATGGTTTTCAAAAGTATAGTTACATTTGCTAATACTTTCTCTTGTAATGCAGCCCTGATGTTGATCTGAGATCCTTGCAAGAATTAATCTTAATTTTGTGTTTGTCCTGTAAGGCAGTAGGCCATGTTAATTAAACTGAAGAAGGATATATTCTACTGGGTATTTTCAAGTGTCAGCATAAGTTGGCAATTGAATGGAATTGAATACAAGAAAAGGAAATTGAAGTCTTCCATTGGATATACTATAAAGAGCAGGAAACATGAGTGATTCCTTCAAATCAAAAGCTTTCTTTCGAAAGAACCATGTGGGCATTTGTAAATTCTGGGAATTTCTTTCTATTCATAATAAAGTAGAAACTGTTGGTCTTTCAAAAAAAAAGTTGAACAAAGATATAGTGGGCAAGAGATAAAATTGGAAATACAGGTTGAAGTAAGCTCATGGAGGGGCTTGAAGGCCAGACTTGGAGGGGTTTGGATTATGCAGTACAGGAGGCATAGCAGCCCCCAGTATCTACAATAACCTCTTCCTATTGTGCCTTCCTGTACTACAGAGGCTCAAAAGTTAAATATTGTGTTTTCCGTACTACCATGTAGCTAGGACTCTGATTGAAAATTAGGTCTCACAAATTTCATGCACTTGTGTGAAATTTGGAACTGCGGACTTTTTCTGCAATAATGTCCAACTTTCTAGTCTCTGGCTTCATGGCTGCCAAGCAGCAGAGGACATTAACAGCTATCATTGCTAGAGTGGTACATTCCGTGGGTGTCTAAATTCTCCACCATCCCGATTGGACAGACTCTCCTGGTAAGCCAGCTTGCCAGAGTTGTTACGGAGGTCATTTCTTAAGGCTCTGCCTCTGACCTGTGCAATAATTTCGTAAGCATCTACTTGCTTTTATTAAATCAACTTAAGAAAAATAAAGAGGCTTCTGTGCCACGCGACTGAATCCTAACAGGAACATTGAATTTTCTAGACAATGAGGAGATCCTGAATGTTTGAAAACTTTTGAATAAAATATATAATATCCTAAACTAGATTGGCCTTCTCAGTTGTGTTTCACTTAAGCCAATTAGGACTAAATTACATTTCATGCTGGACAGTGTAAGAAGACAGCCCAAAAATGCTCTGCAAGGTGAGGAAATACTACTGTGGGAGTTGTGTATCCTAGTAGTGGGGTACTGATTTTAGATCTGAAATCTTGGGGGCATTGTCTTCTTAATATAGTGGTACATAAATGGAATGAGGATAATATATAAGTCCTCCTGACCATAGGAACAGAGTAATTGGGAAAATAGCTTGATTTCTTCACTCTTACCTAGAAAATTATAAGTCGTTTCTTTTTGCATGTAGAGGTAGAAAGAAAATATAGAGCAAATCTGTGCTTGTAAGACATTCTGGCTTTTAATTGCCTTTTCTCGCTGAGAAATCATAATAGTGATGGGAAGAAACAATGACAAATGGGTTGGAATTACTTTTCAACTGTTTTGAACCATTGAGAACAACATTACGTCTGAAAGAAACAATCACTTGTAGATTATGAATTTTAACTATTGTTAGCTCTTAAGGAGAAAATGGTAATAAAGAAAGAAATTAGTAAAGTTTCCAATCCACCAGCTTTTCAGTAATTTAACCCCTAGGCCAGGTGAAAAAAGGTTGAATACATTCTATGGCAGTTGTATCAAAAGAGCATTAGATTGTTGATGTCAATGAAACCATGAACAGAGCAATGAAGAGAGCTAGCTTTCATCTTGAAGGGATTATTCCAATTTTCCCCAACCCAGCCTGTTTGATGTCAGGGAAATCGAGCAGTGGCCATGGAGCTGGTGGGAACAGCCTCCAGCTGCCTAGACACCGTGACTGAAGCTGGCTTATATACTCCCTCTCCTGGTGTCACCTGGATCAGAGGACATTCTTCAGCAGAGCCAAGTGTTTACGGGTTAGAAGACTCCTACATCGCTCTCCTTCTTCCATAGGGTTCATAAGGCCTAGAACATTCACCTAGTATCTTAGTGCTCCTATATGGAAAAGAAAATCCTCATTTATACAATGAAAGGCTTGCAGGGACATTAATTTATAACACTGTGTTTTCAGAGTGGGCTCAGAGCCCAGGAGACTAAGACTCATTATGTTTCTATGTTCCTATTAAAAAGTTATATTCTCTAGACCAGAAATTGGAAACCTTCAAACTCCAGGATAAATACTTTATAAGAACTAAAATTACTTCAAACTAAGAAGAAGGAAGTTATACATTAGTTATGATGGTTTTCCCTATTAAAAACACCTAGCCAAGACGAAACAAGTTGGATGAGGAAAAAGGTAACATAAACTCCACAAAAGTGTAAGAAACCAACCACTGTTTGATTGAAGGACAGTCTTAGTAAAGTATGTGGAAAATAAATGAGTTTCATGGCCTTTATATTAAAAAATAAAAATACGAAAAATATTGAATCTCTTTGTTAACACATACCCTTTGGACCAAAAGCACACCATCATTAAAATGGCTGTAATTTACTCTGCGTGTGTGTGTCCATTTCAGACCTGCGTCTAACACTAAAAAATTAACTGCTATTTTAATTAAGAAATAAGTGTGTCTATTCCTCTGTATTCAGAACAAAACTACCATAAGTCTCTTTTCTTGTGCAATTAACTTTTTAAATAAGTACCTAGATAAATTAGCTACCACAATTCCAAATTTTTTTATGTTATAATTTAAGAAATTTTGGGTGGAATGGTTAAATGACTGCTGTAAGGACACAAATAGTTGGTAACAAGCACAAAATTCTTAACTTTGTGAAAGCCTGGGCTTTGAGGCCAATAGTATCATTGGCATTTATTAGCCGTATATGTATTCATGCATGCTTTGTAATCTCTCTATGCCTCAGATTTTTATCTGTGTTTTATATTCCTCAATTTCTTCTCTTTTCCAGGGATTAGCATATTAGGGTGCAGAAAACTATCTGTTATTAATTGATAAATTTGAACGCATTTCCTATTTTGTGCTTTTCTAAAATAGAAAATTTAATATGGCTATTTTAAAATTAAATTATTTGATGTTATTTGTTTTAAATAGTGAAAAGTGATTTCTCACAGAACCAACAAAACCAATGTTCTTATTAGAACATTTTTTAGTAAGCAGGGGAATAATTAGCCAAGTCTAACTAAGCAAACATAAAGAAAATCCGCCAATATTAATGTCAGTATATTTTCATTATTTCTACTCTGAAATAACTTTTGAATCAGATTTTTAAAAATTTATTTTTAATTACACAACTAATATATCTTCATCATAAAAATTCAAACCATAAAAAATAAAAGTCTTTCTGAATGCAATGGTAAAGATTCTACAGTTTTAGCATTAATTTTGACGTCTACTGAGGTTTCTGTTATGTACCATGTATCAAGTTAGAGAATTTTCCTTAGCCAGTCCTTAGTAAATGTTTCTATTTAAAAAAAATAGGGCCGGCCCCGTGGCTTAGCGGTTAAGTGCGCGCGCTCGGCTGCTGGCGGCCTGGGTTCGGATCCCGGGCGCGCACTGACGCACCGCTTCTCCGGCCATGCTGGGGCCGCGTCCCACGTGCAGCGACTGGAAGGATGTGCAGCTATGACATGCAGCTGTCTGCTGGGGCTTTGGGGGAAAATAAATAAATAAATAAAATCTTTAAAAAAAATAAAAAAAATATAATTTAACTTTATCAGTTTTTTTGAAATGTTTTTCTCCTTTTATTGGTAAGTTGTTAATTACATTAACACTATCTTGATGTTCAGAACTTGTTGCTTTTCTGGGATGAAACCTGCAGCTCAAGGTGTATCCTTCCTTCAGTGACACAGTATAGCTAGATCACATATGCTGATATGCCATCACATTTCAGTTAGAACATTTTGTGCCTCCAGGTAAGATTCGCCTTCAGCTTGTGCTTTTGTGTCAGTGCTGGAACCACAGTTATGCTGGCCCTAAACAACCAACTGGGGACATTTTCACCTTCTCAAGTTCTGGCTCTGGAGCGGTTCATACGCCTGCAGCTCTAATTGCTGGGACTCACATTCAACTCCTCAGGCTGATGCTTGTATTTCAGGGTAACAGAGCAACATTTTCACTTTCTTCTGTTATAGTTCAGCGTTTCTACTGTTTCTCAAGTCAATTTTCATGGATATTTTAATAAAATTATCTATTTCATTTAAACTCTCCAGTTTACTGGTATAAAGTTCCATATCATATCTGCTATAATTAAAAATGAAACAAAACTTCTATCACCATTTCTGCTCTTCTCATTCCTAATAATGTATATTTGTGATCTCTCGTTTTTCATCAGCCTTGCCAACTAATTTATTTATAAGTATTATTTAAGATCAGCTTTCAATTTTTTCGTCAACTCTAATAAATTATTCTTTCTGAGTCATTAATTTCTGCCTTAATTTTTCTTTGCTTCTTTTATTTTACAATCTTTGTGCTCCTTTTATGGATATTTTTCCGGTTTATTGAGTGAGAAACTGTTCAACTGTTTTAAATCTTCCTTGCATTCCCACATATATTGATGCTCTAACTTTCCTACTGAGGACATTTTTTTTCCGCGTCTGTTGGTTTTGATATGTAGGGCAGTCATAAAATTCATTTCAAATATTTTAACTTCCATTTTGATTTCTTTAGTACAGAGTTATTTAGAAGAAAGTTTTTAATTTTTCAAGTGAATAAAGTTTTTCTTTTTAATTTTCCTTTTATTGTACTTCTCAATTATTTTTCGTGGAAGGTGTGACTTGTGAATTTTGCATTTTAGAAATTGTAGAAATTTTCTCGTGGCTTACCAAGTAGTTCGTGTTTGTTTGAAAAGAATGTGTATTTTATGTTTGTGGAATATAAGGTAGTTAGAAATATGTGTCTGTATATCTCCAACTTCTCTTCTAACTCTATTCCTACATATCTGTGTTGTAACTTAGTTTTAGTGTCATAATCTATTGATTTCTGGAAACAACATTTTAAAATTTCCTACGATCATTTTGAATTTTAAAATGTCTTGTCTTGTTTCTTTCGGTTTTTCTTTAAATATTTGATGCCTGGCGTATCTTTTTTTAACGCTTCATGGTTATTCTTACTCTGCTAATGTGTTTTACTCGTGTGAAGTGTTAGGTCCTGTTAGATGGCTCACCTTGTTAAGAGCACATAGCTGGATATTTTCCCAAAAAAATAGGAGAAACTTTCTCTAATGGACACTTAACATGTTTATATAAGCATATTTACATTATTTTGGTTGCAGATATGTTTGCACTTATTTCTACAATTTTATTTCATTTTACTTTACCATGACCTTTTTTGGTTTCTGCTTTGGACTGAATGTTTGTAACTCCCCAAAGTTCATATGCTAAAACCTAATTCCCAATGTCTCGGTATTTGGAGGTGGGACCTTTGGGAGGTGATTAGGTTGTAATGGTGAATCCTTCATGAATGGGATTATTGCCCTTATAAAAAGAGATCACAGAGAACTCCTTTCCTTTCTTCCACCACGTGAGGACACAGAGACAAGTCAGTCATCTATGAACTAGGAAACCAGCTCTCACCAGACACTGAATCTGTCAATGCCTTCATCTTGGACTTCCCAGACTTCAAAACTGTGAGAAATAAATTTCTGTTGTTTGTAAATCATCCAGTCTATCTATGATGTTCTGTTACAGCAGCCAATGGACTAAGACAATTTCCATTCTTTGCCTTTCTTCCTTTTTTCCTTCCCTCTTTCTCTTTTCTTCGTTCCTTCCTTCCCTTCCTTCCTTCTTTCTCTTTCTCTCTTTAAGTATTCCTACCATATATTTTAGTCCATTCATGCTGCTATAACAAAACACCATAGACTGGGTGGCTTATAAACAACAGAAATTTACTTCCCACAGTCTGGAGACTGAAAGTCCAGGATCAGGGTGCCAGCATGGTCAGATTCTGGTGGAGGCCCTCTTCCAAATTGCAGACTGCTGATTCTCTCTGTGTCCTCAGATGGTGGAAGGGGGCAAAGGATCGCTCTTGGGCCTCTTTTATAGGGACACTGATCCCCTCCATGAGGGCTCCCACTCTCATGACCTAATTACCTCCCAATGGCTGCACTTCCTAATACCATCACCTTGGGGGTTAGGATTTCAATATATGAATTTGAGGGGGGCAAAAATGTTCAAACCATAACACCACAAAAAAATTAATAACAATAAAGAGAGAGGAAGGATGCTTTGGGAGGTAATGGGTATGTCTAGACTGGCTTCTTGATCAGTTTTTTGCATATTATATTTTTTTCTCGAATTGTTTTGCTCTGCCTAATTTCTTTGCATCTTGCTCATACTTCATGGAAAAGAGTCACCCATCCATTTGATGGATGAATTCTGATTCACTGATGATGAACTCTCAGTGGCATTCTCTCTACTTTTTCCAGCCTTATTTGTATTCTTATCAAAGCTACGGATGGGGGGTATGGTATTGTGTTCTGTCTATATTTTGGTAGACTGACGGCAAAAATAGTGGGTAGAGAAATCTCAGCAGAGTCTTTTAGAATTTATTGGAGAATCTGCTGTTTTAGGAATTTTTTTTTTTAAAGTCATTCCACTTCCTTGTTTAGGTAATCTACTTCTGGGGGACTTCCCTAAAATTTCATTTTGCTTTCCCAATTGAGAGGTTGCTCTGAAGAATGGTAAAGTTTTTGGTTTTGGGGCTGTTTTTTATTTTTTTAATCTTCTAAGATGCTATGATAGCAAAGGGCAGTATATATATATATTTTGTGTGTGTGTGTGAGGAAGATTAGCCCTGAGCTAACATCCGATGCCAATCCTCCTCTTTTTGCTGAAGAAGATTGGCCCTGGGCTAACATATGTGCCCATCTTCTTCTACTTTATATGGAATGGCACCACAGCACAGCTTGACAAGCGGTGTGTCAGTGCACGCCCGAGATCCCAACCTGTGAAGCCCGGGCCGCCAAAGCGGAGAGCGCGCACTTAACCCCTGTGCCACTGGGCCGGCCCCAGTATAGTTGTTTTTAATCACTAATCCTACATTCCTTAGCTGCGTGATTTGGGGCAATTGTTTTTATCTTTCCCTAACTCAGTTTCTTCATCTGTAAAACTGGAATAATAATAGCGTTTGCTCATTGTTCATAAGAAAATTGAATGTGTCAATATAGGAAGTACTTAGTGAGAGTTAGCTATTTCGTCAGTTGGGGAAATAGAAGTCCTGTCAACAATCTCTCCACAAGCAATATGGAAAGAAATAAAATTGATTTATTATTGAGTAAACTCATCAGTGTACATGCAAGAGACTACAAAATCAGAAGGAATTTCACACCATTTACACAACAAATTGAAATGAAAGACCAATAAAACAGGTCTCCTAGACAGGTAAATGGTCACTTCAGGAGACAGACTCTGAAGTTAACTCTGGAGGTATGTGATCACATTTCCAGGGATGATGAGATCTATGACTTTGGAAATATCTCTGTACTATAAAACTGGAGCCCGGGTTTATATAGGCCCTGAAGAGATAAATTTGTATTCCAGAAGGTTAAAGCCCAGACTCAGAACCATTATGTTTTCAAGGAGATTCCCGTTATGTTTTCAAGGAGATTCTTGCAATCACCAATATTATAATTGTTATTATTACTCAATCCTCAATTTGTTTCTCTAGAAATGAGACAGGAACCAGCCTAGCGAGATAGGGTGATCTACAAGGCCCCTGGCCTAACGAGATAAGGCCCGTAACCAATCAGGAAGCTAGGAGAATCAGATAGAGACCACCAAGATCCACATTCTGCAGCCATGCTACGGTCGGGGTTTAGGCATGCTCCCTAGCACCCGGGAGCTGACTGAAGGTGACCCTAGCCCCGTTACCATAGTAAAAATCACAGCCAGGAGTGAGGAGCTAGCATGCCAACGATACATGCACCGCACGTGGTGGCGTGTGGAACAACAGTGAAGCGGGAGCACAGCCGCCTCTAGTGCCCCGACAAGCTCTCCTCCTCAGCCTCTGCCTGGGAGAGCCCCGCAGTCCCGCTCCCTGGCGCGCTGCTCGCGTGCCCCTTTCCTTTCCGCACCGGCTCTCTCGTGCCTCCCTTGTGCACGAGCTAATAAACTTTTACTTCTCTACTCCCATTTGTTGTCTTTCCTGATCTCCATCCTGGGTGACAGCAAGAACCCAATGCGCCGGTAACGCGAATAGTGCTTGAGTGATAAGGGGAGATTATTATCTACTCCTGTCCTGCTCCTGGGACACGGGGGAGGATGAGCCGTCAGGCTAAGCCCTATTACTATACAGTTTACCCACGAGATTGTTCACCAATCCTAGTCTGTTGTTGAATCATTTGTTCATGATTAAAATTCTTATTTTTTTCTTATTTCTTGTTTTTTGGCATTGGCGAAGGGAAGCTCTGTGATTTCTGTTCACTCTGCCATTTTACCTAGAAATGTAAGCTTTAATTTTTTTTCTACTCTTGTGTGCCATGTACACATTTAACATTTTCAATTGTCTTTCGTATTCAGACAATATTTATAAAATCTCCTTAAATAAGAAAAAATTAATTCTTAGATTCATACTTAAAAGAGTTTTCAAAGGGCTGAATAGTCTATTCAAGAGAAATCGAATGAAGAGACTGAGTGTAAGTGCTGACGTTTATATGTAAATTGTTTTAAAGGAAATGGCTGCTGAAAATACCTCGCTGCTGCGGGCAGCCCATGGCCCTTCCCTGTCTCCATGGCTGTGTGCTGACATCCAGGTGTTATTAAAAATGAGCAGGGCTGGTGCATCCCCCTTCAAAGGCCGTGAGCTGCTCAGCCCATGTGAAGGCAGAGGGTAATTGTCTAGTGTTCTGTATTCAGCCACCCACGACTTCTTGCACAAACACATTTCTCACAGTGGTGTCATCACTAATGAAATTTAGGAGGGATGAAAGTCTCCAGATTAGCAATGAGTCACCTAAAACTTCCAGCCTACTCTTTTTATAGCTTTCCTCCAGAAGCTCATCTTACCTTCTGTAATCATCACCAGAACGAATCATTTGCTTCTTGTTAAGCTTTTATCTCCATGAAGCGAAGGTGACAATGAAACACTTTTCTGTAAGACTTTCTTGGCAGCTATCCCACAACGCCTGCTGCCCCGTTTTGATCCCATTCCATATGTCCACAATTTAAGTGGCAATACAACTCTCTGAATTGTATCATACAGCACTGTGGGGCACAATCCTGTGTTACCTGCTTTGGGAAATAATCTTTTCAGCCTATTTCAATTTTCACATTAAAGAACCGGCTGCCTGAAACTGGATGATTACAGGCTTGTAAGAACAGGATCAAACAGAAGAAGATGCTAGCAGGGAGTCAAATGTGAGAGTATTATTCTGCATGCATAAAAGACTCTTTGTTCTCTTTTAATAAATTTGAAGCCATTGGTAGTATTACTGACTCAGATACGGCCCTGAAGTTAGCTATTCTTATAAAATGCTTAAGTACAATACCTTGTAGAAAAGTAATTTCTAAGATGTATTAACAGATATTTATTAATTGCTGAGAGTTTTTTTTTATAATTTTATTTATTTTTCCCCCAAAGCCCCAGTAGATAGTTGTATGTCACAGCTGCACATCCTTCTAGTTGCTGTATGTGGGACGCGGCCTCAGCATGGGCGGAGAAGTGATGCGTCGGTGCACGCCCGGGATCCAAACCCGGGCCGCAAGCAGCGGAGCGCACACACTTAACCGCTAAGCCACGGGGTGGGCCCTAATTGCTGAGAGTTTAAAGAGTTAATGTATAAATGAGTTTCAACCTAGAAAACTTGCCATTTAATGAATCTCATAGGAAAAAATAAAATAATCAATTATTTATCTCTTGATTAAAGACTGTGAGCATTGATTTTCTCGTAGGAAGAATTTCACTTTCTTTAAATGAAATTAGTGTTAATGAACAGACATAGTTGTCCTTTTGTTTAATCTGTCACGTGTATTTACTTTGTTTTTATCTGAAATTTTCTAGAATCACTGTTTGTTAATTAGCAATTCTTTGCTGATGAAACAATTTTCCTGTCAGTGTATTTATAAATGAGGAAATAAAGATTCATTGCTATTGTTAAGGACTGATTTTTCTGTTCATTGAAACACAATTTACTTGAAAGCAAGTCTATTCTTAGTCACTACTAGGTTAATAAACACAAATTTTGACATTTAAACCCAGTAAATTGAAAGATTTGTTAACCTAACTTTTAAATTAAAAATTTTACACTGTATTTCCCTATTTATACTTTGAATATGTTTAGTGTGCTAATGATTGAAGAATGGAATTACTCAATTAATGATTATAAAGTTTTCCATGACCATAGCAGCAATCCGTTTTAAATTTAGTCACAAAGATATTTTAGTTCATTTTTATTGTTACCTCTTTTTCCTGGTTGATATGTAACTCCATTTGAAAAACTGCTTTAACTTCAAACTTTACCATAATGATGGTTATGCAGCTATCTCTTTCTAAGCAAATTTTAATATCCTCTGAATTTGTGGGTACAAATAGGGAAGACACTATTTAGCTATAGCATACCCATCCTGTTTATCTTCTCAACTTATATCAAATTAAATTTCCTGAGTGCAAGGGACAATTTCTTATTATTCTCTCTAGCCTCCAGATCTAACCCAGTTTTTGAAAAATGGCAGTCATTCAATAAGTTCTGGTTAGGTTATTTACTAGAATAGGTGTGACAAAATTGCCAAGGATGCACCAAGCATAAGTTCTTTGAATGGCCTTAAAAAAAATCCATAAAAAAGTTAGGGTGTGTTGTTTTAACATCAACTCAGTTTTTGCTATCACTTTCTTATGCTCAATTACCTTATGTCTCAGAATTTTTCATTGCATACTTATCCTCATATCCAATAAATGATAATATGAGAGTCTTCCCTGAAAACTTTGATTTGACCATTGTAAATTTCCCATCGTCATCAGTGTACTATCTTCTTTTATGATATATTGGCATATTCAGGTAAAAGGCTTAAATCTGAATTTTACTTATATTGTATATTTTCACAGAGCTTTTCATTATTTTTTAATCATTGCCTGAACTTATTGAATCTCTGCTGTACAGTGAGGTTGTGAATAAAGCAATCTTTCCAATCTCATCAAGTTCGCTTTCTATCCCTATATTGTCATAAACAAAAAAAATTAGTAATATATAGACCATATGAATAAAATAGAGAATAGAGGGAACAACTAGAGTGTACCTTTGTATTGGTACATTAAAATGTTACAGAAATAATAAGATAATAATAATAATGATGACTGTCATTTATTGATCATTAGGCAATTTATACATATTTACTGTATACACAATAAACTGAACCTGGCTATTGCTATTGCCATTTAACATACGAGAAATCTGGGACCCAGAGGAAAGTATTTTTGAGACTCTTGAATATTGAAAACTATGATTGAAAAATGAACCACCACATAAATAAATTTTCAAGATAAAGTTGTAATTCCTTGGCCTGACATTCAAGTCCTTTCACAATCCTTTTGAATTACAGCTATTGTTAATTTCTTCTTGGTATCTCACACTGTGACATTCTTGCCACCACACTGAGCTGGTATGAGACGGTGAAGTCCAGTTCCTACGTGACCTTGGACGAGTCTTCTCTAGTCCTCTAAATACTCCTTTGACAAATGAGAGGACGGCAACAGACATTCCCTGAAGCTATTTACCAATCTTAGTATACACATTTTCATTATTTTTGTTTTGTCTTTACTTTTACTCTTGTTCTTCTGTTAGCCCAAAATGTCTTCTGCCTAAATCTTACTTACAACTTAAAGTGTATCTCAATTCTTCTGATCTTTCCAAAACACCACAGCATACAGTAACAGCTCTGGTTCATAGTGGTGGGAACTCAGATGCTCTGTTGTCGGTTCAGTTTCCCCTTAGTGTGCAGTGACCTGTGGCCGAGGAAAAGAGGTGGAGTGAGAAGCCAAATTGAAGTCAATGCTTATGTGTTTGGAGTGGGAAGTGAAGCATAAACTGTCAGATGAAAAAGATAGTGTGCATACAGTAGCCATAAAAGCAAGTCAAGACTGGAGCACGGCAAGCAGAGAATAATGAGAGATGATTTTGGAGAGCTTAAAGGAGAGGATGGTGTTTGTGAAGGTGAATATACTGTTGCAGGCCAGGTTCTTGCCTATAATGGGATTCACTAGGTCTGAGATTGTTCTTGACTCTATGTGGTCTTCAACAGAAATTGAAGGTTAATATTGGGGAGGACGTTGTTACAAATTAACTTGTTAGTTCTCAATTCCCTGCAGGTTAGAGTCTCTGAGAAGCTTTTTACAATTCTCAATTTAAATTGTTTCAATTGTTATTTTCTTATATTTTCAGTCTCATAGAGGTTTCACTACTTTTTTTCAGTGATTTCTTTAAACTTTTCCTATTGAAATAATTTTATTAGTCTTACAAAGCAATTGCGAAGATTTGACGGAGGACTACATACACCCTGCACCCAGCTTCCCCCAATGTTAGCATTCTGCGTAACTGTGGTCAGGTTTTCTCAACAAAAAATTAACACTGGTGCAATAGCGCTCACTAAACTACAGCCCTTTTTCAGATTTCTCCAGTCTTTCCACCAGTGTCCTTTTTCTGTCCCAGAATCAGATTCAGGGTCTCCTGTTCTCTTCAGTTGTCATGTCTCCTTAGTCTCCTCCAGTCTGTGACTGGTCCTCCTCTTTCCTTGCTTTTCATGATTTTAAAGAGTATTAGCCAATTATTTGGTAGAATGTGCCTGAGCCTGGGTTTGTCTGATGCCTTCTCACGATTGAACTGAAGTTACGCATTTTTGACATGAACGCCACAGAACTGTTACACCATTCTCAGTGTGTTACATCAGGGATGCGTGATGGTAACACATCTGCACACTGGTGAGACCCACTTTAAGTTAAGAAAATGTCTGCTGGACTTCTCTACTGTAAAGCTACTAGCTTTTCCCTTTGTAACTGATAACCATCTTGGGGGAGATGCAAATATCTTGCTTCTCTTCAAATTTCCACTCGCTAATTTTAGCATTTATAAGTGGATCTTGCCTGCAACAATTAATATGGTGGTTTTCTAATGGGTTCTTATTGACCTCATTCATTCTAAATTTAACAGTTGGAATTCTTCTATAAGGATGAACTGCCCTTCCTCTCTGATTTATTTATTTATTCAAAATTCATATCACTATGGTGATATTTTGTGAATTATAATCCAATCCTATTATTTGTTTTGTTGTTGAAATTATTCCAACGTTAACTAGTAGGAGCTCTTTCAGGATAGCTTCTGTGCCTTTTCTACATGTCCCCGTTCTTTTTGTGCATGTCCTTATGTTCTGACAGCACAAGATGTTCCAAGTTCATCTCGTATTTTCCCTGACTCAGGCCTGGAATCAAGCATTTCATAAGATTCCTTTTTATTATAGAATAGTATTTAGAAACCAGGATCTGAGCTCCCTTTATTGTAGAATAGAATTTGGAAACCAAGATCTGGGTGCTAGATGTGCTTGTGGCTATCGAGGTGTTGTTGCTTCCAGTCCCTTCTCAGTGAACAGAGCTCAGACATATAGGCATGTACGCTCATCCATGCATGTACACACCCAGTGATGCATCTGTGTAATGCATGCATGTGTGTGCATGTATGTAACTACCTAATATATCTCTCTATCTATCTCTCTACCTATCTATCTATCCATCCATCCATCATGTGTTTGGATCATTCACATTTAAGTGATTACTGAGTATTTGGATTAAATCTCTTATTTTAATAGCTGTCTTCTATTTGGTCTCTGCATTTTGCTTCTTTTTCTTGGTCAATCTTCTCTGGATTTAACTGGTCACTTTTTTATAATTCAGATTTATGTTCATTCAGCTTATTATTATATATTTTGTATACACTCGAGTTTACAATATACATCTTTAATTAATCAGAGTCTACTTTCAAATATTATATTTCTTCACATGCTATGTAAGGACATTACAAAATTATGTTCCCAATCTACCCTACCAACTTTTGTACTATTGTCATACATTTTTACTTTTGCATGTGCTATAAGCACAGGATATATTACTACCATTTTTGCTTTAGACAGGCAATTTTTTAAGGACAACTAAAAATGACAATAATTAACTCTCCTTTACCTTCATTTATTATATTTCCAACTCTCATTGAGTAGGTTTCTATCTGGTATATATATTTCCCTGAAGAACATCCTTTCACATTTGTTGAAGTGTATGTCTGCTGGAGATGAATTCTGTTTGTGTTTCAGGAATTCTTTATTTCTCCTATATTTTTGAGGAAAACTATTTTTGCTGGGTATAGAATTCTGGTTTGACAGATGTTTCTCTCTCAATATTTTGAAGATTTTACTCCACTGTCTTCTGGTATATAGGAATTCTGACCAGAAGTCTGTTCTACTGCTTATCTTTCTTCCTCTGCCAATAATGTATCGTTTTTTCTCTGGATAAATTAAGGATTTTTTCTTTGTATTTCAATTCCAATAGTTTAAATATGATATATCTATGAATGTGTGTTTGTGCACACAGTTGCACATTTAGATTTACCCTCTTTGGTGTTCTCTGAGTATCTTAAATTTTTATTTGTTTACTGCCATTATTTTTGGAAAAATTTTAAGCCAGTATCCCTTCAATTATTTCTTCTGCCACACTCTCTGCTGTCTTTCTCTTGTCTTCTGAGATCCCAAAACTCATCTGTCCCACAGATCTTGGATGTTCTATTCTGTTTTGGTTGGTTTTCGCCACTCTTTTTTTCTCTTTGTTTCAGTTTGGGTAATTCTTATGACCTATTTTCCTTGATTCATCCCTCAGCTATGTTATTTCCTTGTAAGGATGCAAAAGGCATTTTTAGTTTCTCTCACTTTGTTTTTCATCTCCAACATTTCTGTTTGATTTTTTCTTAGGTTTTACATTTTTTTGCTAAAATTACCTATCTGTTCTTGCATGTTACACATCTTTCCATTAGAGAGTTTAATATGGTAGCCAATTCAACAATTACATTTATTTCAAATTCCCAGTCAAATATTTCCCAGGGTTGTGTCATATCAGGATATGTTTCTGTTGATTGTTTTGTCTTAGCGATGTGTTACTTTTTCTAGCCATTTGGCATGTCTTTTTTTAAAAGATATACATATCATGGAAGACTATGTAGACTAAGATACACAGATTTAATGATTGGAAATGGATGCCTTTTCTTCTTCTAGGTGTGGGGGTTTCTATTAGTCTATTCGGGACTTGGGCTTGGTTTGAGGCTTTTACTGGTGCCATGGTTACCCACAGTGCACAACGGGTTTAGTGTGAGGGCTGTTTTGCCAGAGAGTTTTTCTCAGTATCTAATCTGCCCACAGTTTTAGATCTTCCTTTGCTGCATCTCAGAGAGCATCTGTCTCTTACCGTTCTCCCACTAACATTCATCTATGACTCTTACTCAATGATTTTTTGTCGGCTTGGAGGTAACAGGGAGTTGTGCTCTGATATGCTGATGGTGCCTCAAGCCTTAGACTATGCTGCACTCCTGGGTCTCAGGTATAGGGTCTCCGCTAGTGCTCTGCTCTTCCGCCAACTTTAGTCTGGGGCCCAGCACATACTCAACCTCTCTCGCAGCGGTGGAGTTTTTTGTTTGCTTTTTCCCCCTTGTTGCCTTCCCTCAGTTGCAATGAATTCTCATCAGTATCCTAAGGGTAAGATTTTTTTGCCCCTTCCCATCACAGGTTAAGGAGTTTGTCCCACAGGAGAGCAAAGGAGAAAGGTCAGGATGGAGTTTCATGCCCATCTCACAGTGGCTGCTCACATCTCACATCTACCAGGACTGTACTATGAGGCAGCCTGTCTCAGGATTATCCACAGCCTTCCCTTGAGCACCTGGTGAGGTTCATGGAGAGAAAAGTTGTGATTTGCCCTGTGTATTTGGCCCCCAGGGGCCTCACTGTCCCACCAGCCTGCACTCAGTGCAATACGTTAATTTCATTATGCTAATTTTTGTTATTGGCGTACAGAGATACCTCTTTCTCATAAGTAAATGCTTGCAACTTATCTCTCCCTGAAGGTGCCTGAAGATTTGGGGTTAGCTGCTTGCCCTGCAATTTCTTCTCTGAAAGTTGCTTTAAAATATCATGAACTTGCATCTTACTCAGCTTTTTTCTTGAAATTAGGTTGGGGCTAATGATCTTTCCAGCTCTCTACTTCCCTGAGCAAAAATCAGAAGTCTTCACTGTTGTTTAAATCTAGTATTTCTCCTGTGCTCTGAAACTCACGTCTAATAGTCACCTCTGGGACACCTCTTTTTATTACCAGTACTCTCGTATATTTGCAGCTCCACTCTCTGTCTTTAAGGCTCTTTTCCTGCTGTTTTTAAATATTCCTAGATCTCTCTTTTCCTAAAACAAAACAAATTTAAAACTATCTGCTTTCTTCTCTGGAGATCATGCGATCACTTCTTCCATTCTGAATTTCCGACATGCGGTTCCTACTCTGCCCGCATCTGTGTGGAGACTAACATGTGGTCCATTTAGACTTGTTGGCCACCTGCCTCAAAGTGTTCTCCTTCCTTTATTTCCAGACATGGCACCTACCAGGTTCTCCTCTTACATTTTTGATTATTCTTCTTGATTCTGCCTTCCTCCAAACTCTTTCCTCATTTTTCTCTCAGTAAAATTCTTATTTCCAAGGTTTAAATTTTTACCACTACTTGGGTATATATGTTGCATTCCCTGGAAAGCAGATTTTGAGGTAGTGATATGCTTTTAGGTGTTTATTCGGGAAGGTCTTGAGATCAATACCTGTGGGGGAAGAGCAGAAAGTTTGGTCAGGGTGAGAAGCTGGGCTGCAGCGTAGATTGAAGAAGACTTCATTTTATATGGAGTGCTGAGGGTAGGACAGATGTTTAGGATTATCTCTCAGTGGGGAAAGAGAAGCCTGGCCTTTACCACCCTCCCTAACCTCCCCCAACCCCCACCCCTCAAAACCAACAACTACAATAACCACAGCCTGCAGCCTAACTTGTTAACTGATTTGAGATGCTCCAAAGAAGAAGGTATGAACTTGAGTATAGCAGCTCTCTTCAGCCAAGGGAATCTGTGAAGTGAGGCAGCACCCTGCAATCTCTAAGTTGTCAATACTTTCAGAAGCTGGAGGGGTGAATGTGTCATTCCTGAAATGGAAGGGATTTGGGGTATACCGCAGTGTCCACTCAAGTGGATGACCTCCAATCTACATATCAAAAACCTATACCTTATCTGGCTGTCCAGTGGGATATTTTCTACTTTGTACATGGCATCTATGTTTGGATAAACCACGATTATCTTTGGTGTGATGGAAACTTGATGCTCAAGCCCACGCCATCTTCGGCTCTGGTTCTTTTCTTCAATCTAATAATTACTGTTTAAGTCATTTCTGTTCTTTGAATCTTTCAAATGAGCCAATATAAAGTTTGCCTTCTTTTTTAAGTTCATGTTTCCTGAACTGACAGCCCAGTCATAACATTTTGGGGGGAGTGGGGTGGAAAGTTAGTTTTTTTAATTATAAAAGAAATGAAAACTCACAAAAAAAGCAACTTGGAAAATAGAGAGAAACTATAATGAAGCCAAAAATGACTTATTCTGCTGCCATTTGTAGGAAATATTTATAGGAAAATTTTGTAGCATTTACTTTGTTTTGTTCCTCAAGCAGTATTTATTTGATTTCCTACCAGTTAAATTATTCTTAACCTACTTTATTTTGTTTAACATTACAACGTAGATACTTTTCCTGTGTGCAAAGACGGCTATCCCTCTGCCGTCTCCCCCTCTTCCACACACAAACTATACTCATCACCCCTTCTATCTGGATGAATTCTTTTAAAGCTAGGTACAGGCTTTGCCAGCCTGTCTTGTAGTTAAGTGTGTCTAACTAGCGATGTAAGAGGGTGTGCTATTTGCGTTATATGGAATTTCCAGGAAATCTCTTAAAAGTGGGTAGAGGCAACACTTCTTCCTTTCAGTTCCTGCTCATTGGAATATGAATGTAGTGGCTGGAACTCAAGCAGCCATTTTGGACCTGAAGCAGTGCACTAAAAAATAACGGAACAGGAAGAAGAACCTAGGAAACTGATGATCATGGGGCCACAACACCAGGCCTAAGTTGCCTATTTTGCACTTCTATATGTGAGAATTTTTACAATCATGTTTAAGGCTTTTTTTTTAAATGTAGCTGAAACTTTTCTAACTGATACATCATGTTGTTATTCATTTTTGTAAGCCCGTATTAAGCGTCTGTTCAACATTCCATAAAATGTATATTTTACCAGTTGCGTAACCTATTTACATCTTCTTATTGGATATATTCTGCTATCAATTATTAAATAATATAAATACCTCTGGAATTAAGATCAAAGTACATACAATTTTGCCTGCATTTAATGATAATTTCCTAAGATAGATTGTCTGATGTGGAATTATAGGTCAACAATCCTCATCTGAAGTTCTTGGGCCAGATGTGTTTCAGAATTGAGAAATTTTTGTCTTTTTGAAAGGTAACACAGTGCTTATAGTATATATTAATGACATTTTAGTGGAGTCTGAGACAGCATCCTCTTGTGAAATACGTTTGTATTCCTATAGTACAATATACAAATAATTACGCTAAGTAGATCTGGTTTGGTGGCAAATGATTTAAGAAAAAAACTTGTTTTTCAGAGATTTTGTGATTATGGAAAAGACTTTTACTTGGACAAAGGTTATGAGTGGCTTTTATAGGCTGTTATTAAATATGTGTTATATTATTTATTGAAACGGTAAACATATACATTATTACATATTTGTAATAATTTTTCCAAAAGCTTGAACCAATATAATCTTTGGTCAGCAGTATGTGAATTTCTCTATAGCATTACCAGTACTGGTATTTTCTCTTTTTTATCTTCTTTTCCCAAGGTGAAAATGGGTATCTCATTCTTTTATTTTGTAACTCTAAGATTACTAGTAAGTAATGATTATCTGCAGTTCGTATTTTGTAGTTTGATCATATTTTATGCATACCCTTTGATTGCTATTTTGGGGCTTTTAACATTTTGAGTGAAGTTTAACATGATTTTTTTCACATAATTGGCCTAGTTTATTTTTATTTTAAATTATTTTATATAGTTTAAAATACATATATAAGTATATGAAACAAATGCATTTTTTGTCATTTTTCCCTTTGGGTTAGAAAATTTTCCTCCAAAGGAGATTTGATATTTACACTTAAGTCTATCCTAAATTTTTATTCCTGATTTTAAAATATTTAACTCTTTAATTTTTCTAGAATTTACTTTGATTTAGTACATAAAGAAAGCACTTAAATTGTACCTCAATCACTTATTGCTGCTTCAGTGCCATTAATTTTCTAATTCTCACCATCCTCACACATCTATAATGTTTTGTTAATTATATACGCAATTTTATGTACACAAGTGAAGAGAGATGACGTGCTGATGACACATCTTGGTCATCCTCGTCAGGGAGAATAACCAGTGGGGCATAAGAAGTATTTCTGACACCCACATACTCATCCCCATCGCCTGCTTTTTCCAGGAGATGTTTCTTAAGAGTAAGTCCCATTAGAGAAAGCAAGTTTTGCTATTGGAACATGAACAATTAATAAATTAATCCTATTTGTTTCCAGGATTGAAAGGAAAAGCCTTATCTTAGAATGTGGAACTCTACATAGTCACTGTCTTCTGTGCCTCCAGGGGACCAAAGTAACTTCTGACATATGCATAGATTTGGGGAATATTATAGGCTGAATTGTGTTCCCTCAAAATTCATATGTTGAAACGCTATGCCATGCCTCAGAATGTGATCTGTATTTGGAAATAGGGCCTTTAAAGAGGTAATCAAGTTAAAATGATGCCGTTAGGGTGGGTCTTCATCCAATCTCACTGAAGAAGAGGAGGTTAGGACACAGACACCAGGCAAGTGCATACACAGACCAAGGGGCCACCATGTGAGGACACAGCAAGACGGCAGCCATCTGCAAGCCAAGGAGAGAGGCCTCAGGAGAAACCAAACCTGCCAACACCTTGATCTTGGACTTTTAGCCTCCAAAATTTTTAGAAAATGAATTTCTATTGTTTAAGCCACCCAGCCTGTGTTTTTTTTTATAGCAGTCCTAGAAAACTAATGCAGGGAGTCTGGCTGAATGCACTACTGAAGTAGCCCAAGAGAAGAATATACTGGTCTTAAATCATCAGACATTGGCCAAGGGGAGGTAAAATATATACTATACTTATGATCATGGCTGGTGCAGGAAAAGCACTCAATGAAATTATCTATCATCACTATGTTGCTGGTACCTTGACTTCAGAGGTGACTAGTGGATCAGGTTGCTACCTGAAACAGGAAGGCAGTGGTGTTGAGTGAGCCAGCAGTGTCTGAAGGACTAAGAAGGACTATTCAAAACAATGACTCTGAGTGGCAGCAAAAGGTAATATCAAAAATGGCACTGTTGATTTCTTTGTTTATAGCAAAAATCAGAAAATCTTCCCTTTTCTCCATGCAACCACACTCCCCCCGGGGTTCTTAGAAAGTATGTTTACAGAGCAGACAAATGGAGAGGAGATTACACTTGTTATTCAGTCATGTGGGTCCTGAGATGGTTTTAAATAATGTGAGAAATAAGACATGTGACTGAGGGTACCTCTGAGCCTCCAGGGTGAGTCCATGTTACTTAGACTAGGTCTATTTGGGGGCCATTTTAAATTTATTTCTATTGATCTTTTAAATTGATCTTTTATTAATACAGAATTCCTTGGTGTAAATTGATAAAATGAATAAATCTTAACTAACATCAAGAACTGAAGAAACATTTGGTGGATATTTTAAATAATATATGAAGCTCTAGACAGCAAAGCATGAGAGATTCCTTACAGCTTATAGTTTTCTCATGACAAACCCAAACCGCTGATGTCAGACGCTCCTTTATATTACATATCAATTAGAATTAAATTTCTGCTAGACGAGTGCTCAAGAAATGAAAACATGTTCTATTGAGACTTATTTAGGTGATTTCCTTATGACATATCACATGTACAATGAATATGACTAAGTTAGTGTGGTCTGATTCCATAGATTCAGGAAAAGTTAGTTTTTCATTCTTTTCCTTAGCAGAAAGAGGCTAGAAGTGCCAGGTTTACTCCAATATGATTGACTTTTACTATTAAAGGAGTTTAAACTTTAATAAAATGAAACTATTAAATAGACTAAGAGACAATATATGACTAGAATCTCATCTGAGGTTAGACAACTGCTTCAGGTTACATATTTAAGCTGTTTCATCTCTTTCTTACTCAGGGCTGGGTTTGTCTATTCATTTCCTTTTGCAACTACTGAAGGAGTCATAACCAAACAATGAATTGTAGTTGAATATCTCTTCATTACTCTCCATCCCATCATTTTAAGTAAAGCATCACAAAAAAAACTGGAAATATTCCAGTGCCCATGAAAATTGTAGACTCAGTTTGTGTTTTATCTCATAAGACAAAAATAATTGAGTAAAAGTTCTGAGCTAAAGGAATTATTAAACTTCTCCCTCAATAATTCTTTAGTTTCAACATGTATCATTTGGTTATTTGTCATTCAAGTGCTGTTATAAAGCTGTATAAGTATGGTCTAAAGATTTCTGTCCCTGGATCCAGTTCATTTGCTAATAATAGGTAAAATATGAGAGAAGCACTGTCTGTGGCAGGCCAGCATCCTGGAGGAACTAGCCAGTCCTGTCATTCTACAGAGGTTGCACTGACTCCTGAGGAGGACGTGGCATACACATAATGGACAAGATATATCATACACAGGATAATATCTACAAAATAGTCTTGATGGTTCTCCAACATATGGCTAACTGTCATCACTAGGAGTTCTTATGATATCAGAGAGCAATAGTAATACAAAAAAAATAAGCAAAAATAAGGTTTTTAATTATCATCTCCAGCCAGTATCATTTTGAAAAATTGAGGTCATAATAAAGATTGAAATATTATCTAAATGACAGATGTCTCAGTACAGGCAAAATATATATCTACAGATATATATTGGGCACCTACCACTAATTTTATGATCATCAATTTAAACTTTTTATGCACACTTCATAAACATTTGGAAAGAAAGATGAAAAATGTTAACATTCAATTTCTGGTACCATTTTTACCTTGCTCCTAGGTCTATTTGTATTTGTTCACCTTTAGTCCAAGCAAAACATAGATCTTTTCATATAGAAGCTTTTATATACATAAATGATATGGCATTTAACATACTAACTCTTTCATTTTTTTCCTGGAAGGAAATCTGTGCAAACATATGTGGCATAAACCATTAAGTTAGCTTCTTTCTGAAAATCACATCTACTCTAAGAATGTCAGTGTGTACAATGGTGCCAGAGGGAACAAGTTGTGTGCTATCAAAGTCTGACAACAGCAATATCTAATTTCCTCTACAAACCAAGCCATTTGCTCTCAAACAAATACCAAATTAAGTTAATGTAGAATTTTCTATTTGAGACATAAAGATTTAAAAGTTAGAACAAATTATCCCATGTTAACACAGAATTATAATATTTCTCCTTAATTTGTGTTTACAAAATAATTCTTGGCATATATCTAACAACAAGAAAATACGGCTAGAAAAGAGAATTCATTACTTGAAAAAATTTAGTGTTAATATGGAGACATCATGCATTGTGATCCTTGTGTATTTTAAATTTGTTTTCTGTATTTCACCTTATTAATCTTTAAGATTTTCTCTTCATTCTTTCCTTTAACAAAACATTTTGAGAGTGTAGAACTAAGGTAACATTGTTGGAAAAGAGATATAAAGCCATGGTGTATTAGATGTTATTGCTGTGTAATACATAACTCTGAAACTTAGCAGGTTAACAAATGTTTATTATCTCATTGGTTCTGTGGGTCAGGAATCTGGGCATGGCTTAGCTGGGTGCCTCCGGCTCAGGACTCTCCTATGGCTGCAGTCAAGCTGTGGGCTGGAGCTGAGGTTTCTTCTGAAGGCTCAGCTTTAGTCAGGATCCACTTTCAAGCTCACCACGTGGTCGTTGCCAGGTCTTTGTCCTCGGGCTAGTGAGTCTCTCCATGGGGCTACTTCGTCTCTCCATGGGGCTACTTTTTGACAAGGCAATTGGATTCCCCCAGGGCAAGTGACCCAAGAGAAAATGAGAGACAGTGAAAATGTGGCCAAGACAGAAGCCACAGTCTTCTTATAACCTCATCTGTAAGTGACATCCCATCACTTCTGCCCTACTCTGTTCATTAGAAGCAAGTCAATGAGTCCAGCCTTCCTGCTTTCCTTTAAGGAGCTTATCTTTTGGGTATTTTCAACTTTAGATATATTGGTACTCTGGTATTTAACTTACCATGCTCATAGCATAATGTTTACTTAAAGAACAGATTAATGAATGGAGACTTTATACTACAGTTATTTTTTTATGGTAAGCATCACATATACCTTAAGAGACTTAGTTCCTGCAATATCATATGCAAAGTTCCTTGTACTATTTCCATTTCCAAGGTCTTGCTTGGCTTTCAGAAATCATACCAGGCTAGCTACATACGAAAAATGAGAGATGTGTTACACAGAGAATGCTGTAAGACCAGTTCTGTCCTCTTCCATTTGAGTCTAAGCCTCCCCCTCCAATCTACTGTGGTTGGATAATTTAGAGAAATTATAGTTTGTCTTCATTCTCCTGATATTTTCCCTATTCCCACTGAAGGCAATAATCACCCCCATATTAGTTTATTATCTTGGAATTTGGGGGAGAATGGAAATTGTAAATGGAAGGAAGTTGGGCAGGTGTGTTGAGAGGCTGGGGATAATGACTGGTACCAATTTCTTGGTCTGTGTGGAAGGTCCCGGTCTTGGAGTATGATATGTATTGACTAAAGAAATAAAGAAAGGTGACATTTCTTGCACATCTGAGCTTGTGGTTTCATATTCATAGCCACATAGAGCCCTAAACCTGGACTTCACTTAGCTTTCCAAGGATGAGACTGCCACCAAAGCAAGAGAGAATCCTAGACATTGGTTCTATAACATAAGCTATTTGGGAAGAAAGAGAAATTTCAACTCAAAGAATAGTTAAAAAACAAGTTGCCCTCTCCAGTTCTTCTTCTTCTTCTTTATAAAACTGTCCTTATTTTAAATAAAAGTTTATTTCTTTATTGTAGTAAGTAGTATTCTAAGTGTGCGTGAGTTGAGGATAATATTTTGTCTGAAAACATATCAGTTTCCTTCCTGTGGAAATTAATAGAGCACAAAAGTCTTGAACCTGACCTGGGAGTTAGTGTGGATATAACAATAATGTTGTGTTCTGAGATTTTTACTTAAATATCATAAATATTTTTCCACGTAATTACAGCAATTGTAATTTTTTTTTCTTTGAAAGGTAATCCAATAATTTCAGGTGCTGGATTTACTTAAAATCTCTCCTATTGCTGGACATTTTGGGTTGTGGAATTTAATTTGAAAGTATTGATCAACACATTAGGAAGGGTAAGTGGGGTAAGAGTAAGATATCAATCTTTAATGTTTTTGAGAACAATTCAAACATAACGTGTTTCTGTTGGTGGGTGTTTTTCTCCTCAAATAATTTTTTTATGATTATATAAGGTTTAATTTACCTGATCTATTTTTTTGGTGAACTCAAAGAGTATAAATTAAAGAAATGAGACATTAAATCCCAAATAAAATTAAAATAAAAATACCATAGGTTTCTTCTTGATATCAAATCAAACTTTTGGGGAAATTCATCAGTTGGAGGTTGGAAAAAGAATTGTTTATTAGAGGAAATACAGATATGTATCAAAGACAAATTTGAACAAGACCTCCACATTATGTTCCAGAAAAGGCTATTTAAAATTGGTTAATATAAAACAAACATTTTCCAAGGAAGAAATGGTTTCAGCTTTCATAAGACTTGCTCTGACCAAGGATCTCTGCAAGGAGGGCTCCATTTTGAAAGTATGTATAAATGTACTCAAAGGAGTGATAAATGTAATAAATTTTCTTGAACTTTTCCTAATCATTAATAATGTCAATGGCTAATTCAAAATACTAAAAAAATACCATTTAATGAAAATCAATAAAATTAAATTAAATTACATATACACAATTTACAGCACAGTTAACTCATTCACTACGAAGCCCTCAAGAACGAGGTACATGTCTCTTTTTCTTTGTATTCTCAGGCCAGAGACAACACAGGACATGTGACAGGCATCAAATAAATGTTTAGTGAAATTAGGGAGTAAAACCGGCACCATAGGGGATCCAGAATTTTGTGACTCTTAGGAGTCACAACTGCCATTTATGAGATCTTTCTGATTACAGATCTGGGGCTTCGCATTTTAGAGGTTTTACTCCATTTTGTCATCCCATGTGAAATAGGTATCATTATCCCCATTTTAATGACAGGGAAGCTGTGTCATATAGATAAAGTACCTATTCTCAGATAGATAGTAAATTATCTATTCTCAAATAGATACAGTAACTCACCAGAGTTGTACAGTAAGTTTAGGAAGAGACACTCAAATGCTGGTTTGTCTTGGTCTGCTGGGGCTGCTATAACAAAATACCATAGATAGGGAGACTTACAAACAGCAGAAATTTATTTCTCATGGTTCTAGAGGCTAGGAAGTCCAAGATCAAGGTGCTGGCAGATTTGGTGTCTGGTGAGAACTCGCTTCCTGGTTCATAGACAGCTGTCTTTTCATGGTGTCCACAGGTGGCAGAAGGGGGAAGGCAGCTTCTTTTATAAGAGCACTAATCCCAATCACGTGGGCTGTGTCCTCATGAGCTAATCACCTCCCAAAGGTCCCACTTCCAAATACCATCACATTGAGCGTTAGATTTCAATATATGAATTTTGGGGGGACACAAACATCCGGTCTATAGCAAGCTCTATCCACATCTAAGCCAGAATAAGCCATGTCGCCCAATACATAGGGTCCTTATCCTGGCGGCATTACAATCCCACAGATGACTAGTTTTCTCAGTTCTCTTCTCTAATTTTTAATGTTATGGAAGATTTGCTCTATTAACATGTAGTAAGTCTTTAGAGGTTTATTAGGAGGCTGGGAGTTGGAGTATAAAATTATGCCATTATAATATATACATAAATCAAACAAGGGTAAATTCAGAGTAAATAGTACTGAATAGGTGGCAGAATTAAATTACTTCTTTAACCTTGTACGAGAGCTTTCGCTGTTTAGGAATTACTTCCCTTCTCTTATATTTGATTAAATCAAATTAGAACTAAACTCTGAGAATTGTGTATTTTCTCTGCCCCTGTAGAGTAAATACGCTTATGGGTAGGTAGGTCTTGACAAAGGGTCAAGAACTAAGCTTCGAGGTGCCCATTCCAAACATTAAATCCATTAACTTGAAAATATTGATATGAAAATATGGTCCTTGTTTCTGTGTCTCAAATAAAAAATAAAATGTGAATGAGAAAAGCTATAAAAGGACATTTTAACACAAGGACATTTGTAATATGAGGATTTAAGATTCACTTTTGCTTTGAAATATTTGTTTTTGAAAACATGGGTCTGACACAGAAGTCCTCGCTCTGTATTATTAATATTATACTACAAAAAAGGATGCTTAGAACAACAGTATTATTTGTGTGCACAGAGCTAAGAAAGATGTTTCCATGAATTGATAATTTCTTTAAACATTTGTGGAAAAAGCTAAAAAAGAATTTCTTCTTCAGTATAAAATTGTGGATATTCCTACTTCCTTACATCATATTTAACTGAATTAGTTATGTAAGTTGATGAACTCTCAGTTAACTGTCTGTGGGTGGCTTAATGAATCAGATTTCTATCAGGGAATATTTAATTAAAACATGATTATAACCATTGCAACACTGTTACAAAGACACAAGGCAGTCTTACAATTTTTGAATTATTCATTGAATAGTAAAATAGGAATTCCTCTTAAACACTTTTATCGAAGACACAGGTTATTTAAATTTAAACTCCCCGTTAAGAAGGCATCGATGTGAGAAGATAGTCCTACATTGGGCTATGTCCTTTTTCTACCATGTTCATCGTCCTCCAGGTTAAAGACAGGAAAGACAGGGAAACGGAGATAAGGTTCTTCCACATCATCTTATAAAACCCCTTCTTCAAAGAAAATAGCAGGGATACAGAATTGGACCTATAATGTTTCTTACTCATTGGAAGAAATCTGTTTTTCATAAGTGCAAGAATTCTTTTTCCTAAATCTTCACAGCTCTCCAGGCCATACTGAAGTCTAACTTTAGGGCTACAAAAATGGGCCTGCCATACATTTGGCAGTATTTGCCTAAAGTAAACCTTAAAGTCTGCCTTCAGATGCCTGTGTGCCTCCACCTTGCAAATGTTCAGAAGTTCTCTGTTGATGAGATACTGGAAAGAGACAGGGTAATGGAGATTAATTCATAATAATGACATGGAGACTAACAGATGGAGGAAGAGGCATTTTTTCATACAAAAATATGTACACATCTTCTGCTTACAGACAAAAAACAAGTATTAAATAATTATCCGGGTTTTCTTTCCCTTCATTGCGTTTCTCAAATCCCAGCAGCTATGGGCTGGTTAGGGTGTTACTAAGCATGGCTAGAGATGTTAACAATCAGTATGGACATTTGTTTAAAACTTGCTGCTACTCTGCAGCACTTCTAAAAGCTGCTTTTCAATAAAGAATTATTCTGAACATGTTTTAAAGATTAGCTTAACCTTCATCATTTATTTACCTTCAACCATTTATTACTTATATAAATGGGGAGGGAAATGGTTTAAAGAGCTCAACTACCAAGGAGAAGGAAACACCTCCAGTGACCTTGAAATGTCTGTAGCTTCAACTCAGATTTATTCCAGCCATTCTGAAAATGAGTGAACTTTTTCTTCAGTGAAAGAAAATAGAACAATAAGAATGGTCTATGTTTAATTAAGGCAGAGAGACTCCAAAATGATCATTGGTTCTGCTAAGAAGAGTCTTTGAGCAATAATTCAGCTTCACATTCTAGATCCAGAATCCTTTTGTTCAAGACCTAGCTTTGCCACTTCTTTGGCTCTGTGCCCTTGATGACTTATTTTATTACTATGTCTCAATTTCTCATGAGAATACTTAGTGTGCATTTCTCATGTTTCAGATTATTGTTCTAAACACTTTAATCTCAATTAAGTCATGTAATCCACAAGAAAATGCTAAAATGTAGGCAATATCATTATGCTGACTTTACAGACCAGGAAACTCAAACTCTGCAATTGTAAGTAAGTTAGGGGTGTCACATAATTATTAAATGGAATAGTAGCGGTTTCAACCCAAACAACTAGGCTGGGGCAAAGCGTGGGATATTAACCTCTTCATTTACTACCTCTCAAGCTCTTAGCATAGATCTGACATAAAATGAATGCCTAGTCAGCCTCCTACGGGGCAATCTTTTTCTCTTTTTTTGCCTTTTATTCACCTATATAAGCAATACATTGGAAATATTATGAGCCCTTCTAGTCTATGTTTTGTTACTAGTTGAAACAGTTTACATGTTAACAGAGTGAAAAGGCACAATAAAATATCTAAAATACCAACAAAAAGTTAGCAGTTTTATCATTGAGAGTATCTGTTGTCTAAAATAAATAAGGGAGTGGTGGTAATAAAAACTCCTAGCAACCACGTCATGATTGTTCAGGCACGTTCATGTGTAGATCCTGAGACGTGATACAGGAAGGTTGTATGGTGGAGAGAAGATGAGTTCTGGCACCAAACAGATTTGGGCTCCAATCTTCACTTACTAGTTGTGTGACCTGGGAAATTATATAAGCTATGGGAAACTCAGTTTCTTCATCTGTAAAATTGGATTAATAACATTTAATAAAACTGAGATAGATTAAATGAACTAAAGTTTAGTATAGAATGTCAAGTGTATAGAACTGATCCTAAATATGTCTTAAAGTAAGAAATAAATGGGCATTTACGTTTTGAAATGTTTTCTCAAACTTACAAAAAATAAACACAAAATGAACATGATTTGTTACAATATTTAGTTTGTAATACAAAAATGAAAAGTAAAAAAAACAAGAAATTCTTTAGTGAAGACCTACACATCTCTTCTTAAATCCTTCCTAGAGTTTCCTTTGTTTTCCCTCTGCTTCCATCCTTTTCCATCTTTCTGACTCTTTTATCTTCTGGTTAAATGCAGTTAGGACAGCGCAGAGATGGGACTAGACAGCTGTGGAGTTGATTAGATTGCAGCTCACGTGGGCTCACTGAATTATTCACTGACAGCAGCACCAACTGGTAAGAACATGCCCAGCGCAAGCTAAGAGCCTCCTTAGTGGTTTCCAGAAAGACAGAGATTTTCAATAATACCTTCCTTAATATAGCCCAATTATGAAGACATTTTAATAGAAAAACAATCCCAGTTAATCTATCCTCAATTCTGTTGCACCAGGGACAACTTCTCTCTTTATTTACTTTCTTGTCTACTTGTCTTTGACCAAATTAATAAGAGTTTTCAGGTGTTAAATTAAACACCAGAGGGAGCTAGACAATGCCATCAAAATATTTCAAACTTAATGATGCTGATAGTGAAGATGAAATCAATTAAATGTTTTATGTGTAGTACTCAGGATCCAAAATAAAGGCACTGCTGGTTTATATGAAATACTAAGTGCACACAGAATTGGACAGTTATCATGATTTTTTTATTGATCCATGTTTAATATTTCATCCAAAAAGAAAGTCTCTCAAAGTACTACTGTGCTGTTGCATAAATGAAATATTTCTGGAAAGAAGCATTATACAAGAGAATATTATGTCTGATTCAGATATTCAGTGAAAAAATATTCACCAGTAAAAGAGCAAGCTCTAACGAATGGGATCCTAGGACGACTGTGAGCAGGAGGTCAGACATCTGTGTATTTCCTCCTAGAGCAAAGTCATTTGTGTGGCGCTGCAGAAGAAATAAAAGAATGTCATTCACTGCCATTATTTACAGCATCCATGAAAGAGGGGAGAGTTGGCAGATAGAAAGCCCCATAGGGATACGGTCCACATTTGTATGTGGGAGGAAAAGAGGATACATCCCTCTCCCTGCCCCCTATCCCTACCCTACACCCTTTATCATCTAACTTTTCCCCTTCCTCCCACCGTGCAGAGAAACGCTTCAGGGATGCTGTAGAGACAGGTCTGCTGCTTTTTCTTTGCTACCAACATATAGCACCAAAAAGTATGTGAGCAGGCAGCCCCATCTCTGTAAAGCTGTTTTTCTGTCTCTCACAGAATGCTGCTTGACTCTCTGATTTGGGGTTTAGACCTAATACTTATAAAACCTGTACAGGAGAGCCTGTCAGTCACCCCATAGGCTCCCGCAGCAATGCGTCCATTCGGTTTTTTTCCATCAGCAGTAAGAAAGAAAGGGATAGAAGGCTACATCTTTCTGTCTACTGGGCTACCATCGTCATAAAGAGTAGGAGAGAACCTGGAATAATTTCACACATGAATATAGGTCTTCACTTCATCAAAGTAAATACTATGTTTTAACCAAAAACAGATTTGCGAGATGACCTTAAAAATGAACTCTATTGAAATTATATTATTATAATTAAGGGAAAGTGTCATATAGCCATGCCAGGCATGCATTATCTCACTAAAAGGAAATATATAATTTAAAAATTATTTGTGGAATGTTATAACAACAAGGGAGAAAAAATAATTGTAATAGTACCATTTGGAAGGAGGTAGAGCATCGTTTAAACTTGATATCTTTTGTTAGACTAAATGCACAAGTTTAATTACTTATTAAAATTACAAGCTATACTGATCACATAAGTCTCTAGTTACATGTGAATCACGAAATTATATCTTATAAAGTCTTTCAAGCAGAAGATCATCCTTCAGTATAATTCATGAATAATTAGCTGGGACTCAAGAGTAAAAATAAAATGCCATTCACATTCATAACAAGAAAACAAGTTTCTTTTTCTTAAAATAAGTAGAACAGCATACAAGTTTTGTTTATTCTCACAAGTCAAGTGAGAACTGAAGTGCATGTGCGACTAAGAGTAGATTTTTTTTGATTAAATAAATCAGTTTGACTACATTGCCCAAGTGTTACAAACTGTTATTACAGATTTCATTGTAATCTTTTCCCCCAGCTTTATTTAAGTGTAAATGACAAACAAAAATTGTATTTATTTACATGTAAAATGTGCTGTTTTGATATACTCTTACAATGTGAAATGTTTACCGAAATCAAGCGAATTAACACATCCGTCATCTCACAGAGTTGACGAATTTTTGTGGTGGTTAGAACACTTAAGATCTACGCTGTTAGGAAATTTCAAGTATAGAATAGTGTATTATTAACTATTGTCACTATGCTGTACTTTCGATCTCTAGAACATATTCATCCTGCGTAATTGAAACTTGTACCCTTGGCAAACATCTCCCCATTCATCTCATCCCCCAGGCCCTGGCAACCACCTTTCTACTCTCTGCTTTTATGTATTTGAATTTTTAAGATTCCATATATAAGTGAGATCATGCAATTTTTGTCTTTCTCTGCCTGGCTTATTTCTCTTAGAGTAATGTCCTTCAGTTTCAACCATGTTGTTGCTAATGATATGATTTCCTTCTTTTTAAAAGCTAAATATTATCCATTGTATATGTGCCACATTTTCTTTATCCATTCATTCATCAACGGACAAGTAGGTTGTTTCCATATCTTGGCTATTGTGAGTAATACTGCAGTAAACATGGGAGTGTAGATATGTTTTGCAAGAATTCACAGGTGAAACCATCTGTTCCAGAGATTATCTTGAATGAGAGAATTTTGATTATTGATTCAATCTCCTTACTTGTTATTGGTCTGTTCAGATTTTCTATTTCTTCATAATTCAACCTTGGAAGGTTGTACGTTTCTAGGAACTTTTCCATTTCTTCTAGGTTATCCAATTTGTTGGAAGATAATTGTTGATAGTAGTCTCTTAGGATTCTGTGTATTTCTGTGGTATCAATTGTGATGTCTCCTCTTTCATGTCTGATTTCATTCATTTGAATTTTCTCTCCTTTTCTCTTCATTAGTCTAGCTAAAGCTTTGTCAATTTTGTTTATCTTTTCAAAAAACCAACTCTTAGTTTTGTTGATCTCTTCTATTGTTTTTCTAGTCTCTGCTTCACTGATTTTTGCTCTAATGTCTATTTCTTTTCTCCTGCTAACTTTGTGCTGTTTGTTCTTTTTTCTCGTTCCTTGATGTGTAAAGTTATGTTACGTATTTTAGATCTTTCTTTTTTCTTAACAT
Source organism: Diceros bicornis minor (assembly GCF_020826845.1). Lineage (NCBI taxonomy): Eukaryota > Metazoa > Chordata > Mammalia > Perissodactyla > Rhinocerotidae > Diceros > Diceros bicornis. The sequence continues at coordinate 8,285,082 of NC_080753.1, forward strand.
AGGCATTTATCATTGTAAACTTTTCTCTTTTAATTGCTTTTGCTACACCTCATAAGTTTTGGTATGTTGTATTCCAATTTTTGTTTTAATTCTATGTTTCTTAACTATATCATCTATGTGATTTCTGCGTCACATCTGTCTGCTTCTTCACATCGATATTATGCTAGACACTATGGATACTATATTGTGTATTGTCTGGATTTTATTGTTTTCCTTATTAGAATATCAAATTTTCTTTAGATGGCAGTTAATTTACATGCATATCAGCTTGATATTTGCAAGACTTGTTTTTTAAATTTGTTTGTTTTTTGTTTATTTTCCCTTTGTTTTTTCCAGCTTTATTGAGATACAATTAACATACAACATTGTGTAAGTTTAAAGTGTACAATGTGTTGATTTGATGGACTTATATATTGCAAAATAATTACCACCATGGTAATTACGTGAATGGAAGTGTTAACTAATGCTATGGTAGTTGTTTGTTTGTTTAAGTATGGCTAGAAAGGTCATTTACTCTGGGCCTATCAGATCCCTTCTCTAAGCCGTGACTTTCCTGAAGTCCATGTTGATTGCCATGGTGTCTAACAATGTGTGTCCACTTTGGTTGATTGAAACTCTAACATATCTCAGCATTAGGTGATTTCAAATATTTATTCAAAGTATAGCTCCCTGCTAGTTTTCTTTTCTCTGGAAATTGTACTTTGGCCTCAAGAAGTCTTGACCTGCAAATTTGCAGGTTAGTATTCAGTTAAAATCTCAAGAGGATACCTATGCTGATTCCAGGACCTTCCTTATTGTCCATTCCCTCATATTGTCATATATTTTGTCTAGTTTCATAGTTGTTTATGGCTGTCCATTCATCATGGCCAGAAGAAACCCCTTGTCAGTCTTTTCTTCAATAAAACTTTCTTTTTTTCTCTCTTTAATGTTTCTGAATCCCATTATCAATTATTAATTCCTATCTTTATTATTTCCTGTTTTCTATTTCTCTGGGCTTATAACATCTTCTTTTTCAACAAATGATATCAACTCCTAGCTCAAGAATTTCATTTTTTTATGGAACTCAAGTGAATTAGGTGGTTTTTCCAACAATTTCTATTTTTTCCATTTAATGAGCAATGGAGGTAAGGAATTAAGGCAGGGTGTTTAACTCTATAGTCACTTGACTCTTTCAGATTGCTAGGTTCAATTATGGAAGCATGATTTCAGCAGTTGCTCAGTCAAGCCTCACAGGGTACAGAAACATTTCTCAGAATTCAACATTGCTCCATTAGCTCAGTTAACTTTGTTAGTATGTTTTATTTCCAATTTTGTTTGTCTCAAGATACTTTTTGGTTTCTTCTCTGACCCATCGGTTGTGCAGGAGTGTCCTGTTTAATTTTCACGTATTTACGAATTTTCCAATTTTCCTCCTGTTATTGATTTCTAGTTTTATTCCCTTGTGGTTGGAAAAGATACTTGGTATAATTTCAATCTTCTTAAATTTGTTAAGACTTATTTTGTAACCTAACATATGATATATCCTGGAGAATGTTTTGTGTGTACTCGAGAAGAATGTGTATTCTGCTGCTGTTGGATAGAAGGTTCTGTATACGTCTGTTGGATCCATTTGGTCTATGGTGTTATTCAAGTCCACTGTTTCCTTACTGGTTTTCTGTCTGGATGATCTATCCATTGTCGAAAGTGGAGTTAAAGTTTCCTGCTATTATTGTATTGCTGTCTATTTCTCCCTTCAGTTCTGTTAATATTTGCTTTATATGTTTAGGTGCTCCAATGTTGGATGCATATATACTTACAATTGTTAAAATATACTCTTGAAGAATTGACCCCTTTATTATTATAAAATAGCCTTCTTTGTTCCTCATGACAGATTTTGACTAAAAGTCTATTTTGTCTGATAAAAGTATGGCCACCCCTACTATCTTTTGCTTACTATTTGCATGGAATATCTTTATCCATCCCTTCACTTTCAGCCTGTCTGTGTCCTTAAAGTGAGTCTCTTATAGGCATCATATTGTTGGATACTGCTTTTTTGTCCATTCAGCCACTCTGTGCCTTTTGATTGGAGAATTTAATCCATTTACAATTAAAGTTATTATTGATAGGTAAGAACTTACTATTGCCATTTTGTTGTTTTCTCACTGTTTTGTGGATCCTTTGTTCCTTTCTTCCTTTTTTGCTGTCGTCCTTTGGGCTTTGTTAATGTTTTGTAGTGGTATGCTCAGATTCCTTTCTCTTTATCTTTTTTGTATCTACTAGAGGTTTCTTCTTTGTAGTTACCATGAGGTTTACATAAATCATCTTATAGGTATAACAATCCATTTTAAACTGACAGCAACTTAACTTCAGTCATATAAAAAAACTCTATACTTTACTTCTCCCTCCCACATTTTAAGCTGTTAATATCACAATTCACATATTTTCATATTCTGTAAACATTAACATTAACAAATTATCATAGCTATAGTTATTTTTAATATTTTTGTTTTTTAACTTTTGTATTAAAGTTAAAAGTAATTTATGCACCACCATTACAGGATTAGAGTATTCTGAATTTGACTGTATATTAACTTTTACCAGTAAGTTTTGTACTTTCATATCTTTTCATGTGGTTTGTTAGTGTCCTTTTGTTTCAACTTGAAGAACTCCCATTAGTATTTCTTATAAGGCATGTCTAGTGGTGATGAAATCCCTCAGCTTTTGTTTGTCTGAGAAAGTCTTTTTCTGCCCTTCATTTCTGAAGGGCAGTTTTGCTGAGTATAGTATTCTTGTCTGACAGTTTTTTTCTTTCAGCATTTTTGAATAAACCATCCTGCAGGTACTCTATGCTTACTGACATACTCTATGTATCTAATAACATGCAGAGAAGAGGAAGGGCGCAGTGAACAAAAAAAGTAGATTTTAAATTAGGGATACCAAGGAGGAATGAATGTAAGATATTTCTGTTAGGAATATCAACAGAAATAAACAATGCAGGCAATTGTTAAGAAGAGGTGAGTTTTTCATAAAACATTACAATACTACTTCCATCAGAAGAATCCCTACTTCCTTTGTTTCCTGTCTTCTTTTCAGATTATGAGTTATGTAACTACAGACAACAAAAGGAATTATGAAATTATTGGAATTATGAAATTATTTAGCCTTATTGTAGACTTACATAGCCTTATATGTAAGAAGAGAAAAGATATAAAATGGACATGACCCTGACCATGCTGTAGAATAGAATTTCAAAACTGTCAGATAGGGGACACAGTGCATTAATCAGCCAATTTATGGAAAGATGGTACCTTTGTGTAGTTATAAATATAGAGTGTCATTTGGACCATGTGTTAGCATGTACTGAACATTTTTACGTAGGATATGTCATTTGGTTCTCAAAATAAGCTTAATAATTCAGTATTGTTGTCTACATTTCACAAATGAAGAAACTTAGGTTCAGAGAATTTTTGAAAATTAACTACAACCGTATATCTAGCAAGTTTCAAAGTTGGTATTTAAACCTGAATTTCACCTCTTTATTCCCTAGAACTTGAAAAGTTAACAATGCATATACCCTTCTCTAAGGAAGAAACTACTTTGTCTTTATTTATTTATTTATTTATTTTTAAAGATTTTATTTATTTATTTTTTTCCCCAAAGCCCCAGTAGATAGTTGTATGTCATAGCTGCACATCCTTCTAGTTGCTGTATGTGGGATGCAGCCTCAGCATGGCCGGAGAAGCAGTGCATCGGTGCGCGCCCGGGATCCGAACCCGGGCTGCCAGCAGTGGAGAGCGCACACTTAACCGCTAAGCCATGGGGCCGGCCCCTACTTTGTCTTTATATCAGGTGTTGCATTTACCATTTAGATAATATCCATGGTAAATCATATCATTATTTTATTAACTATTACTACATATACTTTTTGCTTTAGACTTTTTTCTAAGTCTTATATATATATATACACACACACTCTATGAGGTAAATAATACAGTTCACCAGAACCCTTATTCTCTGCAACATTTCCAAAGAGATGCTCACTTTTCCTAATATTCCCATCCTGCCTGACATTAAACTCATCCTAGTCTCACTGGTTGAGACATATATATATATTTAGGTTATGTCACCTATTGCACACCTGTAATAAGGTATCAATCAGTACCAATTCTTTTCCAATAGAAATGTCACTAAGATTTTATGTGCCCCAACTATTCATCTTTCCTTTATAGCCTACATGTTATCTGAAAGCCACCTATCAATAACGCATTTGAGAGAAAATTTTTATAAACTAACAAAAGGCTGTGTTCCACATATTAATTAGTACTGAATATATATATATATATAATATGGCAACTACACCTGCACATCATTGAATACCAAGGTTAATTTTCTTTTTTGAATAAATATAAAAAAATTCCCTCCCACCCCTACAACTGCATTTTAATTCCTTCAGAAGATGTGGACTGGATAAAAGAGATGAAGGACTTCTCAAATAGACAAGGGCATTTCTTCAGTTATATATTCCAAGTAACTCTGACTTCCATGTGAATTTTGTATCTCAGTGTCTTTCACTAACCTAGCCATGAGAGAATACTGTAACCTTAATATGTGCATTTCCATCTTAGCCAACATTATTAAACTAGTTAAGTCTAAACAACACTAAAAATATCAAGGAATAAGAAGAGACTTCAAGTTTTGAAAACCTAATCTAAGATAGCACTCTATAAACTTTTATTTCCTAAGTTTATAAAAATGGGCTGCTTTAAAAAGTAGATCCTGTCTTGGTTTCCTCTGGTATCCATTTATTCCCCAAAGTAAGCTCTTTGTATGCTTCCTTTCAAAACAAATATGTGACAATCTGTCCCTCAGAGCATAGAATAAGGAAATAATGTCATATGTTCTCATTCAAAATAAAAATAAAAGGTAAAAGAAACAAAGTATGATAACATACCCCTTAAAAAAGGAATTTTTTTTTATTATTCCAACTGAGCAGAATAAACCATCTATAAAACATTTGTGTTTCATTTATTACTATCTTATCCCAAATGGAGGGTTTCAGTATAAGTCAGTAACAACCACAAATTTTTTGCTAACAAAATACAGTGTCTATTTTTTTTTAAACTGTGGATAACAGAACTGACTCCAGGTAGGTTGGTAAAAATTATTTTTTCACTAATACATATACAAAAATCGATTATTTTATGGAAAGAGGAAATTCCATAGTTTGGATCTAAATACTGTCTTCAAAATTGATCTCAATAATTAAAGCTATTTTTACCACTTAACATGCAAGATAACACAAATAATTACTGTGGCTATATGTGCACCTCTAAAGAAAAATAGAGGATTCAGGTAATTCATATGGAAAATTATCCAGATACTTCAATTAAAAAAATCTGCACTTGTGTGACATCAACAAGATGTCAGAATAGGAGTTTTCAGCCCTCATGCCCCCACAGAAACACTAATGCAACCACTCACAGATGACAGCATCTCGTGGGAGCCTGGGAGTGCAGCAGAGAGGTCCCAGCATACTATTGGAGTAAAAAATCCAAGAATAGAGTCTTCAAGGAGGGTAAGAGAATGGTTTCACCTTACCAGCATCACCCCTTCCTTAAGGTGGAACATTTCAGCGCTAAGAGAGATGCCCTTAGCTCGCGAATTTCTCCCACAGGAGAAAATGAGCACATAGTGAGCACCCAGCTTTCCCTCCCATGTGGGATGCTGCCCAAGAGGCCCAATTCTTTCTCACCCTGCTCAGAACACTGAGGAGATCAGCACGGCTGGATATTCTGGGGGAAGTTAGGAGCAGGGAAAAGAAGTGGAGACACACAGCAACTGGGGTACAAAGAACTCAACAAAAGGTCTCAGTTTCCCTAACCACCTCATGGACTCCACCAAGAGGCCCAACCATGAAACTTGTCAGACACATCACTTGCGTACCACACAACTAGCCTTCACATGCCCCAAACCCTCCATGCACCCCTGTTCTCCAGCACTGGGTGTGCACCTACCCCCCATAGTTAGCACCCAGCCCACCCCACAGAAGGTGTGGTGAAGCCTGCACACTGCTGCACAACCAAAAGGTCAGAGAAGAAATCAAGAGGGAAATCAAAAATTGTCTTGAGACAAACAAAAATGGAAACACAGCATATCAAAACTTATGGGGTGCAGCAAAAACATTTCTAAGAGGGTAGTTTATAATGATAAATGTCTATGTTAAGAAAAAAGAAAGATCTGAAATATATAACCTAACTTTACACCTCAAGGAACCAGAAAAAAGAAGAACAAACTCAGCAAAAGTTAGCAGGAGAAAAGAAATAAGTATTAGAACAAAAATAAATGAAATAGAGATAAGAAAAACAATAGAAAAGATAAACAAAACTAAGAGTTGGTGTTCTGTAAAGATAAACAAAATTGACAAACCTTTAGCTAGACTAATGAAGAGAAAAAGAGAGAAGATTCAAATGAATGAAATCAGAAATGAAAGAGAAGACAAAACAATTGATACCATAGAAATACAAAGGATCATAAGAGACTACAATCAACAATTATCTGTCAACAAATTGGATAACCTAGAAGAAATGGATAAATTCCTAAAAATACACAAACTTCCAAGATTGAATTATAAATAAATAGAAAATCTGAATGGACCAATAATGAGTAAGGTTATTAAATCAGTAATCAACATGTTGGGCTAATCAAGAAAAGCCCAATACCAGATGACTTCATGGATGAATCTTACCAACACTTAAAGAAAAATTAATGCTAATCCTTCTTAAAGTCTTCCAAAAAATTGGAGAGATGAGAATACTTCCATACTCATTTTACAAAATAAATATTACCCTCATACCAAAGCCAGGTAGGTGCACTACAGGGACTATCCCTGATGAACATAGATTAAAAAATCTTCAACAAAATACTAGCAAATCCAATTCAACAGTACATTAAAAGGATTATACACCATGATCATGTGGAATTTATCCCTGTGATACAAGGATGGCTCAAAATACACAATTCAATAAATATGATGTACCACATTAACAGAACAAAATATAAAACCATATCATCTCAATAGATGCAGAAAAAATATTTGTCAACACTTTAAAATGTCCATACTTCCCAAAGCGATCTACAGATTGAATGCAACCCCTATCAAAATTACAATGGTATTTTTCAAAGTAATAGAAAACACTATTTTAAAATTAATATGAAACCACAAAAGACCCCAAATAGGCAAAGCAATTTTGAGTAGGAGGATCAAAGCTGGAGGCATCACACTGCCTTGTTTTAAAGCATCAAAGCTGCAGTAATCAAAACAGTATGGTCCTGCCGCGAAAACAGACAAAAAGACCAAGGGAGCAGACCAGAGAGCCCAGAAATAAACCCACACATATACAGTCAACTAATCTTTGACAAGGGCACTAAGCACACAATGGGGAAAGGAAAATCTCTTCCATAGTGTTGGGAAAACTGGATCTCCACATACAAAAGAATGGACCTGACCCCTATCTTACACCAGACACAAAAATCAGCTCAAAAGGGATTAAAGACTTAAATGTAAGACCTGAAACCATTAAACTCCTAGAAGAAAACACAGGCAACAAAAGCAAAAATCAACAAGTGGGACTACCTGAAACTAAAAAGCTTCTGCATAGCAAAGGAAACAATCAAAAAATGAAAGAGTAACCTACAGAATGGGAGAAAATATTTCCAAATCATATATCTGACAAGCGGTTAATGTCTAAAATACATAAGGAACTCCTGTAACTCAGTAGCAAAGAAAACAAACAAACAGATAATCTAATTAAAAATGGGTGAAGAACCTGAACAGACATTTTTTTAAAGAAGACATACAAATGGACAACAGCTATATCAAATGGTAAAAAGGCACAAACTTCCAGTTATAAGATAAGTAACTTCTGGAGATGCAATGTACAACATGGTGACTAAAGTTAACAATACTGTATAGTGTATTTGAAAATTGCTAAGAGAGTAGTGCTTGAAAGTTCTCATCCCAAGAAAAAAATTGTAACTATGTGAGGTGATGGATGTTAACTAAACATATTGTGGTAATCATTTGCAACACATATATCAAATCATTATGTTGTACACCTTAAACTAATACAATGTTATATGTCAATTATATCTCAATAAAACTGGAAAAAATAATGTAAAATAAAAATGGGGTGATTGAGACACAGAAAGGGACCATGAGATTTTCCCTCAAGCCTGCTCACATTCTGGAGACAGAAACAGTATAATTTTCTAATTATTATATAGTGTTCTCTGAATGAAAAAGGAGATTTCATGGTAAATGTAAGGATATTTACCAATTCTAATTTAAGGATAATTCTCATTTAATCTTTCTTTCCTTCTAAAATGGTACATAGTGAAAATAAACACAAACATTTGGCAGCAGTAATTCTTCCTCTGCTTGTTCTTACTAACCAAGCATGAACAAACATAAACTGAGGAACTCATGACAAATAAAATACTCTTGAAAATTTCAGAATATCTCTATAATTGAAGGATGAATTGTAAAAGGATGGTTGCATTCTGCATAATTCGCAAGAGATTTATGTTTTTGCAAGTATTTAACTTGATTTCATTGTAGAATAAAACGTAATTTCTGGTAATTCCTAAAGAGATATTATTTCATTAGTGTATGTCTAAGAGAAATCTTAACAAAAATAATATATTAGTTTTCAAAAACAAAGAAAAAGGAGATGTGGCCCTGCCCTAAATGAGCCTATAATCCAGGATAAGGAGCCAGAGAAGTACAACAGAAAGAAAAAAAATGCAGTGAGATATCACCTCACACCTGTTAGGATGGCTATTATAAAAACAGAGAAGAGATTAGGAAAGGGAATCCTGCACACTGTTGGTGGGAATATAAATTGGTACAGCCATTACGAAAAACACTGTGGAGGGTTCTCAGAAAATTAACAATAGAACTACCACGTGATCCAGCAATCCCACTTCTGGGCACATATCCAAAGGAAATGAAATCATTATTCCAAAAAGATATCTGCACTCACATGTTCATTGCAACATTTTTTCACAATAGCCAAGATGTGAAAACAACCTAAGCATCTATTGATGGATGAATGGATAGAGAAAATGTGGTATAAAATGGAATATTATTCAACCATAAAAAAGAAGAAAATCCTGCCATTTGTGACAACATGGATGAACCTGGATGATATTATGCCAAGTGAAATAAGCCAGACACAGAAAGAAAAATCCTGAATGATCTCACTTATATGTATAATCTAAAAAAGTTGAACTGATAGAACCAAAGAGTAGAAAGCGGTTGCCAGTGGCTGGAGTGTGGGAGAAATGGGAAGATATTGGTAAGTGGGTACAAACTTGCAGTTATGAGATGAATAAATTCTGGAGATCTGAGTACAGCATGACAATTTTAGTTAACAATTCTGGATTGTGTATCTGAAATTTGCTAAGAGGTAAATCTTAAATGTTCTCACCACAAAATAAAATGGTAAATATATGAGGTGGTGGATGAGTTAATTAACTTGATTGTGGAAATCATTTCACAATGTGTACATATATTAAACCATTACGTTGTACCCCTTTAAAAAGTCAAAATAAACGTTTGACATCTGTTTATAGTCTTAGTTTTTCTGTCATCAACTGCAATTCTCTCCCACACTTCCATCCTCATATCCTTCAGTAACCCAACATCGGGCATTTAAATGAAATTCACCTTTGTTTTGTTGTCTGAACATTAAATTATTTTTAACTTAGGTCTCCTGATCTAGCATTCAATAGACAAAAGAGGATTTTAAAAGTATCTAGAGAATGGAAAATATATTGAATCAAAAAAGAAAAACAAACATAGGGAAAAAATATATGGGAACTCTATCTCCTTTAAGTTTTCATTTCTACTACATATTCTGAAGTTTTAGATGGTTTTACTTTTTTACTTTCAGCCATTGAATCATTATTCAGGAAGAAATGTGATTGTTATAAAGGAGCACAAGAAAAAAGTATGGCTGAGGAAATAAAAAAGGTTGAGAAAAAATAAGAAACGGAAGCAAAAGAAATTAGATGAATGGCTAATAGAAAAAATGTACAGAAATGAAGTTATGTGAAGGAGACAAAACTTGGAGGAAAAGTGAGATAAAAATTTGTCTCTATCTGAGAACAAATGAGGGAGTAATAAGAGGTTATGCAAAACACTTCCCATGTGGAGTCTTTTATTAGTTCATTCATTCATCCCTTTATGTCCTTACCCATCATTTATTCAATACTCTATTTACCTATCCCTTATATTACGAAACAACTATACCTTAAAAAAAGTATTAAAAAGTTATGCTTCATTGGAAAATTATACACTGTCTGGGGCATACCCCTCCAGGTTATCTGTTTCTGTTTCTATGGGAGTTATTTTGTAACTCTCTAAGTTTGAGATACTGATAACAATGCAAAATAATTCTGCCTGTAGACATGTAATTCTGTCCGGTGGAGGTAAAATTAACTTCTCTCCCCAATTGTGGACATTCACCCATTCATTTCAATACTCTGGATTTATAATATATCTGTTTGGATTCTCCTTTGAATTGGTTGTAGTACATTACCAGTTTAGTCATTACTGAGTTAAATAATTATTTTTAACACACATTGACTTTTATGTGTACAATTATGATTTACCTATTTTTGAAAATTGTCTTTTAACATCCCTCTTATTTTGTAAATAATTTTGGCTCTTAAAATTTTCTTTTGGAGAACAAAGGAGTCAGTGGTAGTGGTTATTTGACCATAACATGATGTGTGAGAATTTAGTATGTCAATTCTTTTTTTTTTAAGGTAAAATTTACATACAACATTATAGTAGTTTCAGGTGTACAACATAGTGATTCAATATTTGTATATATTGCAAAATGTTCACTATAATAAGTCTAGTTAACATCTGTCACCATGCATAGTTACCAGAATTTTTTTTCTTGTGATGAAAATTTTTAAGATTTGCTTAGTATTTCAATTCTAACTTCATGTCTTATTATTACTAAGAGGATGGTTTGATGAATTTAGCAGTTGACAGTGTCTCAATTGTTAAAATTTGAAGTAATGAATTAATATTCCTTTTACTAAGAAGGATGTACGTGTATGGGGACAATTGCATTTCACGGTACAGAGATTTCATATTTTATTTCCAAAAGCCAGGAAACATCTTATAGCTAAAGAGTTCCCTGTGGGTCTCAGTCTCTTCCATTCTTTCTGATTTCTGCAATGTAACTGCATCCTTAACCAGCTGACAAAACCATGAGTTGCATCCATCTGTACACTCAGAATCATCTGATTATCCCCCAGCCCTCCTTCCTATCCCCTTCCTGCTCAGCTAGGATAGTTTTATCCTTTCCAGCTTTCTCTTTAATCCCTTATTAAAACTGATTAATATTAAAAGCAACTCCTAGAGATATCTATATTTTCCAAAAATACTCAAAATTCATACTTACATTTTAATATATGAATCATAGGCCCTCACTTCACTATATTCAAGTGTGTAGGGTCAGCTATAATTCTATACTTAGATTTGGGAAGAAATCGGTATCTTGGCAATATGTTTTCTGTGCTGATTCCCCTGTAAAATTAATTTTGTCATGATGTCAGTAGATTTACAAGAAAAATGGAATAAATATGGGAAATAAAAGAGAGGAGGGAAAGAATGAGGGGGGAAAGGGGAAGAGAGAGAGAGAAAGAAACAGAAAAAGAAAGAAAGAGAAATAAAAAAAGAAAGAAAGAAACCCTCTCTCTGTTGCTCTGTGAGTAAATGAAAGTAAATCCTCTCATTACTTTAAATCCGGAGGGGATTCCCTTCTGGTGGTTTATAACTGGGTCAAAGGTTTGATTATCATTTAAAAAATTACTTTAGGGGCCGGCCCGTGGCTTAGCGGTTAAGTGCGCGCGCTCCGCTACTGGCCGCCCGTGTTCGGATCCCAGGCGCACACCGACGCACCGCTTCTCCGGCCATGCTGAGGCCGCGTCCCACATACAGCAACTAGAAGGATGCGCAGCTATGACATACAACTATCTACTGGGGCTTTGGGGAAAAAAACGGAGGAGGATTAGGCAATGGATGTTAGCTCAGAGCCGGTCTTCCTCAGCAAAAAGAGGAGGATTAGCACAGATGTTAGCTCAGGACCGATCTTCCTCACAAAAAAAAAAATTACTTTAAGCAGGGAAATGTAATATCTTAATTTAATATAAATAGAATTACTATAATAATAAAGTGTTTTAGGAAAATCTTTATCAGTTTACAGTAAATACAACATTCATAATTTGTGACCTACAGGATTGAACACTGGTTTCTGATTTAAAAGTACTATTTTATTGTTTAACTTCAAAACTGCTAAAAAAGAAAGAAAGAAAGAAGTACATTCAGAAGTATATTCTGAATGTTGTATTATTGATTCAGTTCATAGCTACTCTTGTATCTAACTGGTTTTCATCTCATTTAATAATCCCAGAGCGTCTTAGTCACGTTTTTCAAAGCTGTGCTGAAGGAATGCTAATTTATCCATTAAAATAAAAGGCACTAGATGTCATTCTTTTTTTTTTTTAATAATTTTATTTATTTATTTTTTCCCCCAAAGCCCCAGTAGATAGTTATATGTCATAGCTGCACATCCTTCTAGTTGCTGTATGTGGGACGCGGCCTCAGCATGGCCGGAGAAGCGGTGCGTTGGTGCACACCCGGGATCCGAACCCGGGCCGCCAGCAGCGGAGCGCGCGCACTTAACCGCTAAGCCTCAGGGCGGCCCTAGATGTCATTCTTAACACAGAGGCATTAGGGTCTTTGTATGTAGCATCACAACCCCTGTAGGCTAAGCAAGGAGGCTGACACTGAAGTGACAGATGACCCAGTGTCTATTATACCTGGTGACACAATCCGTAACCTCTGAGTCACAGCTTGAGATAATTTTCAACTACACATGTGAATTTTCTTAATGAGACTGATCTCAGGGTATCAGTTTAAAAACAAGTTCCTGCACTCTTATTTCAGTACTCAGACTCCTATTTAAGCATAATACAGTACTTTGATTTTATTAAAGGGCAAATTCTCATTCAAGACGTGGGAGAAGATCAATCAAAAAGTGAGTGTGAAAATAAAAGGCTTGCTTGAGAAATACTTCAGTGAACTCAGAGTTTTTTGCTTAACTTGTTCATATCTTAAATAGCTTAAAATCTCAAGTTCAGTGTTCTTACACACACACACACACACACAAAACAAGACAAAAACAAAAGCCAAAGGGACACGTGGAAATTTTTGGAGGTGATGGATCTGTCTATCATCTTGATTGTGGTGTTGGTTTCATGGGAGTATGCATACGTCCAAACTCATCAAATGGTACACATTAAACATGTGCAGTTTTGTGTTTGACAAATATACCTCAATAAAGCTGTTAAAAACATATTAGTCTTAAAAGTGAAAAATATTGTAGCCAGATTCATTTTTTATAGGGCCAATAAGTTTTATTAGTTTCTTCTTCCCTAACCTACCAGGGTGAAGCTGGTATGAAACTTTTGTTAACTAAACTGTGTTCGGGAATTTTTAAACTAAATTACTGACAAGAACAACAACTAAGAAAGGATATCATGAACAACCAGTTTCTCCACAGTTTGGCTGAAAATTCAGCCCATCCTGACGGCTTGAGCTTTGATCAGTTGGTGCCCAGTGGCCATGAAGATTAATGAGAGTTAAAATCTGCAGAGAATAGTCAAATAATTCAAAAGAATAAAACATTATTTTTAAGAAAATGTCATCCTAACGCAATTGACGGCAGTAGTGATCTGAAAGTCTATTTTGGAAGGATTGGCATTTTTCAATTTGGTTTACTGACAATATGCCATATTGATTTTTGGTTAATTTGTATGCCTGGACCTAGGACAGAAGGACGGAAAATTTTAAAGGCATAATAAACTAGAGGTAGTAACCTAGAAAACTATTTGGAAACAGGAATTATGTTGATAGTAAACTATGTGAACTATAAACTCACCTATATTCATTGAAACCATGTATTTAAGATGAAAACAGTGTATAAAAATGTTTATAATTTGTCAGTGTCATAAGCTATTGAAATGAACACGATAATTTTAATATGTGTGTAATTCGTAGGCTGTATTTCAAAGAAATCAAACACTTTCACTGTTAAAGACAGGCAATATTTTGCTAATATGTGAAAATCACTAATGTAATTACATTCATGCATCATTATGATCCATAAAAATAATATACTTCTATGCTGAGGCAATTAGATCAAACTTCCTGAATAAGAAATTTGGTAATGTAATAAATTGATCTTCTGGGAGATGCTGATTTTTCTTTGTATGCTTTATGGCTTTCCTTGTGTCTCAGGAATATTTTCATATCCCTCCTGAGATAGAGCAGAACGACAATGAGAAGAACGAAAAAAGGAAACATGACCTGATACATTGGCACTCTGCGTTTGTTGCTTGGCTATATTTGGATACTATTATATGGTGTTGACATTTTTCTAAATTTACATATTTATTTTTACTGCAGGATACATACGTGGAGACCAAGTTATTCATCTTGTAATTTAATATTGAAATTATCAATTATGAAAGTGATTAACAGATGTTTTCTTTACTCATTCTCTCAGCTTTGCTAATGCATGCAATTACAACAGTCAATAATTTCATGAAATGTTGAGACTGTAACAATTGCAACATTATCTTACAAAGACCTTAGAAAAGACTACCAAACACAAAATACCAATTAAAGCATAAATCCTTTGGTTTCCAATTTAAACTTATAATTTGTTCATGTATAAAGTAAGAATACAAATTTTGAATACATATATATGTATGAGTATGAAAGACTTTGATAGTTTTTATGCATCACTGGTAGGTTCGATGGCAGGGTAGAAATGTTATTTTGTGAGTATTTATCCATATGAGGGTCTGATGAGTGCTCATGAGTCATTTCATTCTTTGTAAAGGCCCTGGGTGGCTGAGCACCAGGCTGAACCTTCTGCTGGTCTCCTGCTTTTGCATACTTATTGCTAGTAAGTTAAAAATCATTTATTTACACCATCAATAGATTGGGTTTAACACCTGGATAACATAGGTTATTTTAAAGAATAACTAAGATTTATAATAGGGTTACAAAAATAACCAAAATTTATTTAATATAGTCACTCCAGATATTTATAGTATTTAAAAATAAAAATGCCACAGAAGTAAATATGAAACATCATCCAATTATATGAAGCTGCATTTTAATTAGATATAAAGGGTAACACTTTAGTTTTAGAAATCTGGGGATGAGTTATGAGCTTAAAAATTTACAGTAGTTTTATGGCTTGAAAAATTCCATTTCCACAGCTCTGACCTCTTCCTTTGATGTTTATATCATTTCAATAATCTTTTAACTGCTCTATCTGCATATAAGATATTAGCTCTCTATCTGTAGGCTGTTGCTATAGTTATTTCACTAAAATCTGAGTCGTGTTTTATTTCTATTTCTCACAAAAGAGTCAGTGGCTCTCAAAAGCACATATCACGAAAGTTAGGTTTCTTAGCCTGGCTTCAGAGCCTTCCACTATCTTGTCCCAATCTGTCTATTCACCTGTTGAGGTTTTCAATTAAGTGTCAACTGCATCACACTCTTTGCTTTCCTTAACAGGTCATCATGCTCTGAGGCCTCAGTGCCTTTATTTGAGCAATTCCCTCGGTGTGGAATGCCCTGCCCAACCTTTGCTAGCTCTAACTCAACTCCTCCTCCTAGGACCGACTCCAACGCACTTCACCTGACACCTCCCTCTTCTCTCCAAGGTGGAATAATTCTTCCCATAGGGAATAACGGCCACATGTGTCATGTACTTTAATTATTGTATCTAATTTAGAGATAGAATGTAATGATGGGTCACTAGAAGCATGAACTCTGAAGTGTGAGAGAATTAGGATTAATTCATGTCTGCTCTTAAGAAGATAACCTTGGGGAATTTACTTAATCTCTAGGCTTAAGCTTTCGAATCAGAAAAATCAAGGATAATAATAGGACCCATTTTCTGAGTATTAAATTAGGTCTGAGTTTATTCTGAGTATTAAATTAGATCATGCATATAAAATATTTGTCATAGTGCCTGGCATATGTATCCATTTTTATTTCTTTACACTTATTATCGTTCCAGGAAAAACTTAAGCCATTGATGTGCCTGTCTCCTGAATCTTATTGCAAGTATTCGTGACTCAAGGAAGATAAGTGATTCTGCATACCATGAAGTACAGTCTTTTACAAACTCTGGTTCAAGAAATATTTATTGAATAAATTAATTAATCAACCAAAACTTTATTAGGCAAAATTTTTCTGATATCTTCCCAATTAATAATTCAATAAAATGTCTCTTTATATCATATAAAGTATTTTATTGAAATAGCTTAATTAATAATTTGTGAGAACCTTGTATTTTTAAAATGCTTTTAGTATTTCTTGGCTTTTACATATAATAAAATATAACATTCTAGTAGGATACAAATAAAACACCTATATTGCATTTGATCAATAAAAATAACATAAACTCTTGGAAACACTGGATATCATCAGAGAAGTCCTGAGTTTTAATTTTAGTTGTCATATAATGTAAATAACGTGTAATATTAATATTGATACTAGTAATGATAGTAATTAGCATCTATTCAATACTTTCTATCTGGCAGGCATTAATTCAGATAACCTTCATAATATTTGGACACTGCTGATATCTTTATTTTTTGGATGAATAAATCTATCTTAAGTTCATTAAAAAACATAAAATTAATAATTTTAAAAATATAGGATGATGATGGCATAGGAGGACTCTGAAGTCACCTCCTCCCATGGACACAATGAATCTACAACTACGTGTGGAAAAATTTCCTGTGAGAGAGATCGGGAAACTGAATAAAAAGAACCCCCACAACAGAGGACAACATGGACAGGGTGGAAGAGGCAGAAATACCCCTCTGCTGAGGAAAAAACCACATCCTAGCCATGGTACTTCACGGTCAGGAACAATCTCAGAGGGACGAAACTTTTCCCAGAGGACCAGGGGAATCTGAGTTGGGGATCTATGCCACAATAAGCATCCTAGCCTTTAGATTCAGCACAACTGAGACAAGATCCCATAATACCTGGCTTTGCTGGCTTGGAAAACCAACAGGGAATACTCTCAGAAAAACTATTGAACTTCAGAGAAAGAAAAACCCACTCTTAAAGGGCCCACTCGCAGTTCACCCATTCTGGAAACCAACACAAAAACACCAGAAAGAAAGGTGTATAGTCCTTTAGTAGAAAAGACTTGCTTGCTAATCTCTGGACACATCTCAGAGAGGCAGGAGGTGACTGGGCCCACCTCCTCAGCGACAGAGACACTGGCAGCAGCTGTTATTGTGACCTAGTGCAGTCATGCTAACACGAATGCTGGCAGCCACCATTGGATGTCTTCCCTAGCCTGTTAATGCAGGGTTTTGCCTGCACCAGTACGGGTTTGCCTGCACTAGCACTAGCACCCACTAGAGCACGGATTTAATTGAGCACAGCCAGGGCAGGCAGCATGCCCCAGGGAGTGGCCCCACCCACCAATAAGTCCACAGCAAACTTGTCATTCTGGGAAGGTGGGGTGGTGGGATCTCTGCAGCAGGGCCAGTGCTACAGCAGGGTGGGGTGTGTGTGTGGATGAGACTGAATTGCCAGGGTGTGTGGGCCCCTGGGTGGTGGAGCATGCCAATACCTGAAAGGACTGTGTGCTGCTGTGCCTGGGGCTGGCCCCATCCACCTACACTCCTGAGACAGCCAACAACAGCAAGTGCTGCCAAGAGCCAACTGGAGGCCTGCAGCAATTGTGAGCTCCTGAACCTAGCAACCAGCCACACTGGGGGCCTGACTTGCTTAACAGCTAAACAGCAGTTGAGTGCTATTAGGCAACATAGCCAGCTGTGCTGGGACTTGTCCTGCCCAATAAAGTGATCACAGCAGCTGTACATGGCTGAGCCTTACAACCAGCTGGCCCAGGGGCCAGCCTAGCCTACCTGTGTGCCTGCAGCAATAACAGCAACCCTGCCACAACAGAAGGACATATGCAGCCCACACAAGGGACACTCCTGGAGCATTTGAAATGCGTGATGAAAGGAGAGCATGTTGCTTGTCCCCATAAGGGGACATATGGCCACATATGGCCTCTATATAAGGCCACATTTCCAAGATCAGGATGTAGCTGATCTACTTAATACACAGATATAAGCACAGAGAAGTAGGCAAAATGAGGAGACAAGGGAATATGTTCCAATTAAGGGAACAAATCCTCAGAAAAAGATCTAAACAAAACAGAGATAAACAATCTACCTGATAAAGAGTACAAACTAGTGGTCATAAGGATGCTCACTGATCTTGGGAGAAGAATGGATGAACACAGTGAGAACTTCAAAAAAAAATTGGAAAAGATAAAAAAAGAACCAATCAGAACTGAAGAACACAATAATGGAAATGAAAAATTCACTGGAAGGAATCAACAGCAGAGTAGACGACACAGAATGGATCAGTGATCTGGATGAAAGAGTAGAGGAAATCACCGAAGCTGAACAGAAAATACAAGTAAAAAGAATGAGGATAGTCTAAGGGACCTCTATGACAACATCCAGTGTACTAATATCTGCATTATAGGTGTCCCAGAAGGAGAAGAGAGAGGCAAAGGGGCAGAGAACCAATTTGAAGAAATAATAGCTGAAAACTTCCCTAAGTTGAGGAAGAAAACAGACACCCAGGTGCAGGAAGCACAGAGAGCCCCAAACAAGATGAAACCAAAGAGGCCCACACCAAGACGCGTCATGATTAAAATGGAAAGAATTAAAGATAAAGAGAGAATCCTCAAAGCTGCAAGTGAAAAGAAACAAGTTGTATAAAAAGGAAACCCCGTAGGGCTATCAGCTGACTTCTCAGCAGAAACCATACAGGCTAGAAGGGAGTGGCACAATATATTCAAAGTGCTGAAAAGAGAAAAACTACATCCAAGAATACGCTACATGACAAGGTTATCATTCAGAATGGAATGAGAGATAAAGAGTTCTCCAGACAAGCAAAAACTAGAAGAGTTTATCACCACTAAACTGGTCTTACAAGAAATGTTAAAGGGACTTATTTAAGTGGAAAAGAAAAGACAACAAATAGGAATAAGAAAATTATCAAAGAAAAAATATCCCTGGTAAAAGCAAGTATACAGTAAAGGTAGTGAATCAACCGCCTATAACACTAGTATTAAAGTCAAAAGACGAAAGTACTGAAAATATCTATTTCCATGATAAGAAGTTAAGGAATACCCACACACAAAATGAGGTAAAATATGCTATCAAAAACATAAAATGGGAGGGAATAAAAGTGTAGGGCTTTTAGTAAGAGGTCAAACTTAAGAGACCATCCACTTAATATAGATTGCTATTTACATAGATTATTATATATGAATTGTATGGTAATTACAAACCAGAAACCTATAATAAATACACAAAAAATAAAGAGAAAGCAACCCAAACACAATACTAAAGAAAGCCATCAAATCACAAGGGAAGAGAGCAAGAGAAGAAGGAAGGAACAGAGAAGAACTACAAAATACTCAGAAAAAAGTAACAAAATGGCAATAAGTACATACTTATCAATAGCTACTTTAAATGCCAATGGACTAAATGCTCCAGTCAAAAGAAATAGGGTGGCTGAATGGATCAAAACACAAGACCCATACATATGTTGCATACAAGGGACACAAGAGACATGTTGCACACTTCAGACCTAAAGACACTCACAAACTGAGAATGATGGGATGGAAAAAGATACTCCATGCAAATGGAAGTGAAAAGGAAGCTGAGGCAGTAATACTTATATCAGACGAAATAGACTTTAAAACAAAAACTGTAATAAGAGACAAAGAAGGGCATTATATAATGATAAAGGGAACAATCCAACAAGATAACATAACTCTTATAAATACCTATCTACCCAACATAGGAGAATCTAAATATATAAAGCAATTATTAACAGATATAAAGAAGAAGTAGACAGTAACACAATAATAGAAGGGGACTTTAACAATCCACTTACATCATTGGATAGATCATTCAAACAGAATATAAACAAGGAAACAATGGCCTTAAATGACACAGATGGATTTAGTAGATACACACAGAACATACCATCCAAAAACAGCAGAACACACACTCTTTTCGAATGTACATGGAACGTTCTCCAGGATAGATCACATATTAGGCCACAAAACACAACTCAACAAATTTAAGAAGATTGAAATAATACCAAGCATTTTTTCTGACCACAACAGTATGAAACTAGAAATCAACTACAAAAAGAAAACTGGAAAAGACACAAATATGTGGAGATTAAGCAAAATGCTACAAAACAACTATTGGGTCAATGGAGAAATCAAAAAATACCTGGAGACAAAAGAAAATGAAAATATGACGTGCCAAAATTTATGGGATACAGCAAAAGTGGTACTAAGAGAGAAGTTCATAGCAATACAGGCCTACCTCAAGAAACAGGAAAAACCACAAATAAACAATCTAATAGTCCACCTAAAGGAAGCAGAAAAAGAACAAACAAAGCTCAAAATCAGTGGAAGGAAGGAAAAAACGAAAATGAGCGGAAATAAATGAAATAGCGAATTAAAAAACAATAAGAAAAATCAATGAAACTAAGAGCTGGTTTTTTGAAAACATAAACAAAATTGACAAACTTTTAGCTAGACTCACCAGAAAAAAAGAGAGAAGGCTCAAATAAATAAAATCAGAAATGAAAGAGGAGAAATTAAAATGGACACCACAGAAATACAAAGGATCGTAAGAGAATACTATGAAAAGCTATACACCAACAAATTGGATAATCTAGAAGAAATGGAAAAATGCTTAGAATCATACAACCTTCCAAAATTGAATCAAGAAGAAACAGAGAATATGAATAGACCAATCACTAGAAAGGAGATCAAAACATAATCAAAAACATCCCAAGAAACAAAAGTCCAGGACCAGACAGCTTCCCTGGTGAATTCTACCAAACATTCAAAGAAGACGTAATACCTATCCTTCTCAAATCTTCCAAAAAACTGAAGAGAAGGGGACGCTTCCTACCTTATTCTACAAGGCCAGCATCACCCTGATACCAAAACAAGACAAGGACAACAACAAAAAAAGAAAATTATACTCCAATATCACTGATGAACATAGAAGCAAAAATCCTCAACAAAATACTAGCAAATCGAATATAACAATACATTAAAAAGATCATACACCATGATCAAGTGGGATTTATTCCAGGGATGAAGGGATGGTTCAAGATCTGCAAATCAATGGATGTGATACACCACATTAACAAAATGAAGAATAAAAATCACATGATCCTCTCAACAGATGCAGAGAAAGCATTTGAAAAGATCCAACATCCATTTACGATAAAAACTGTGAATAAAATGGGTACAGAAGGAAAGTATCTCAACATAATAAAGGCTATTTATGACAAACCCACAGCCAGCTTCATCCTCAATGGTGAAAAACTGAAAATTATCCCCCTAAGAACAGGAACCAGACAAGGATGCCCACTTTCACTACTCTTATTTAACAGAGTATTGGAAGTCCTAGCCAGAGCAGTCAGGCAAGAAAAAGAAATAAAGTGGATCCAAATTGGAAAGGGAGAAGTAAAACTGTCACTATTTGCAGATGACATGATTTTATATATAGAAAAACCTAAAGAATCCACCAAAAAACTATTAAAAATAATCAACAAATGCAGTAAAGTTGCAGGGTGCTTTACCAAAATCAGCATACAAGAATCAGTCACATTTTTATACTCTAACAATGAAACGGCAAAAAGAGAAATTAAGAATAAAATCTCATTTACAACTACAACAAAAAGAATAAAATACCTAGAAATAAATTTAACCAAAGAGATGAAAGAGCTGTATGCTGAAAACTATAAAACATTATAGTTTTATATAGTCGACAAAACATTATCGAAAGAAATTGAAGAAGACACAAAGAAAGGGAAATAGTCTGTGTTCGTGGGTTGGAAGAATTAACATAGTTAAAATGTCCATACTTCCTAAAGCAATCTACAGATTCAATGCAATCCCCATCAAAGTTCCAATGACATTTTTCACAGAAATAGCTTGCAATCCCCATCAAAGTTCCAATGACATTTTTCACAGAAATAGCACAAAGAATCCTAAAATTTATATGGAACAACAAAGATCCCAACTAGTCAAAGGAATCCTGAGAAAAAAGAACAAAGCTGGAGGTATCACCCTCCTTGATTCCAAAATATAGTACAAAGATATAATAATCAAAACAGCATGGTACTGGTACAAAAACAGACACATAAATCAATGGAACAGAATCGAGAGCCCAGAAATAAAGCCACACATCTATGGACAGCTAATCTTCAACAAGGGAGCCAAGAACATACAATGGAGAAAGGAAGGTCTCTTCAATAAATGGTGTTGGGAAAACTGGACAGCCACATGCAAAAGAATGAAAGTAGACCATAATCTTACACCATGCACAAAAATTAACTCAAAATGGATTAAAGATTGAATGTAAGACCTGGAACCATAAAACTCCTAGAAGAAAACATAGGCAGTACACTCTTTGACATCAATCTTAGCAGTATGTTTTTGAATATCACGTCTCACCAGGCAAGGGAAACAAAAGCAAAAACAAACAAATAGGACTACATCAAACTAAAAAGCTTCTGCACGGTAAAGGAAACCATCAACAAAATGAAAACACAACAGCAGTTGGGAGAGGATATTTGCAAATCACATATCTAACAAGGGGTTAATATCCAAAATATATAAAGAACTCATACAACTTCAACAGCAAAAACACAAAAACCCAACTAAAAAATGGGCAAAGATCTGAACAGACATTTCTCCAAAGAAGATATACAGATGGCCAACAGACATGTGAAAAGATGTTCCAAGTCACTAATTATTAGGGAAATACAAATCAAAGCTACAATGAGATATCACCTCACGCCCTTTGGAATGGCTATTACTAAAAAGACAAGAAATAGCAAGTGTTGGAGAGGATGTGGACAAAAGGGAACTCTCATACACTGCTGTTGCAGTCACTATGGAAAACACTATGAAGATTCCTCAAAAAATTAAGAACACCATATGATCCATCTATTCCACTTCTGGGTATTTATCCAAAGAACATGAAAACACTAATGCAAAAAGATATTTTCATCCTGTGTTCATTGCAGTTTTATTCAAAATGACCAAGACTTGGAAACAACTTAAGTACCCATCAATGGATGAATGGATAAGGAAGATGTGGTATATATATACAATGGAATACTACTCAGGTATAAAAAAAGGTGAACTCTTGCCATTTGCAACAACATGGATGGACCTTGAGGGCATTACGCTAAACGAAATAAGTCAGGTGGAGAAAGTCAAATACAGCATGATTTCACTCATGAATGGAAGACAAAAGCAACAACAACAACAAAACACATAGATATAGAGATTAGATTTGCAGTTACCAGAGGGGAAGCAGGGAGGGAGGAGGGTGAAAGGAATAATGGGGCATATGTGCGTGGTGATGGATGGTAATTAGTCTTTGAGTGGTGAACATGATGTGATCTACACAGAAATCAAAAAATTTTATACATCTGAAATTTATATAATTTATACAACATAAATTTATATAAACCAAATTTTTATAAACCAATGTTACCTCACTAAAAAATAAAGAAAGAAAGAAAGAAAATAAAAAGGTAACAGCACTGATGCTTTTGTCAGTTTGACAAATGAGACATTATGAATGGCCTCTTAGGCAAAACAACTAGTTTTTGGATAAAAGATATTTTAAAAACATTTCTGGGCTGGCAGAAGTAAGGGAATCTGCAAGGCGCCTCCTGCCCAAACAAACAAAGAAATAAACAAACCAATAAAGCTGGAGCAAAAGTCTTGAGCACTAAGAAGATGCTAGTAACAGCTTGATCTGAGAGCAGATGGCCCATATCTGCACCATAACTGGATTCCTAGGAGTGGGCCAGGGACAGGCTGTTAGAGCTGAACCTGATACTACTGCTTTCGAAATCTTATAAAAGGACTAAGGTGCCTAAGATTGGCTACATCTCCAGGTTTCTGACAAAGGCAATTGCGTAGTGTCTGTGAAGCAAGGGCCTCAGGATTTGCCACGGAAGACAACTAACGACGTCTGAGCTTAGAGTCAAAGATCACCAAGTGCAGAAGAAACCTTCCACCGTAAGTGAGAATCAGCAGGAAAACACAGAGACTTGAATCCTTCAGAAGACTTCAGATACTAGAAATATCAGAAGAGGAATATAACATGACTACATATGAACGTTTAAAGGAAAGATGGTTGGGATTCCAAAAGTGAGCAGTAAGAGACTCTACCAAAAATGACTAAGCAGAGTTGAAAGAGAACCAAATGAAACCTTCATAAATGAAAAAATGAGATAGCTGGAAAAAAATCAAGATGGGGGGACTAAACAGCAGCTAAGAAGACACAACAGAAAGAAGAGTACTGAATGGAAGATCTGAAAAAAATGATCCGTAATATATCATTTAGAGAGATGAGATGGAAAATTTTTTTAAATGTTAAAAGCTATGGAGAAAAACTGAAAATGACTAACATTTGTCTAATGAGTGTCTTCAGAGGATAGGGTAGAGTGAATGAAGGTGAAGTTACATTTTTAATTATAATGCTAAGAATTTTCCAGAACTGAAGAAACATAAGAATCCATAGGTGTTAAATCACTATTTGCCAAGCAAGATAAACTAAAGCAAAAAGAAATGGAAACACTGTAAGGAAACTGTAAAAACAAAAAAGTGGTTTGAGATAAAAAAGAAAAAAAGTTCACCTGCAAAAGAATGAGGATTAGATTGACGGAAGATTTCTCAACAGCAACAAAGATATTTGAAAAGAGTGAACTATCTTCAAATTCATGAGAGAAAATAAATGTCAACCTAGAATTCTGTACCTATAAAATATGTCTTTTCAAGCAATTTGGGAAGTATTGGCATTTTCACGATATTAAGTCATCTGATCCATAAATATGAAATGACTTTCCTATTTAAGTCCTCTTTAATTTCTTTTAAAAGTTTTTTGTGGTCTGCAGAGTGTAAGTTTTACATTTAGTTTCTAAAATTTATTCCTGAGTATATTATTCTTTTTGATGCTCTTATAAATAAAACTGTTTTCTTATTTTCCTTTTCTGTTTGTTCACTGCTAGTGCACAGAAATACGGTACTTCCCAAAACTGATCTACAGATTCAAGGCAACCTCTCTAAACACCTCAGATGACTTTTATTTTTGCAGCAATGGACAAGCTGATTCTAAAATTCATTTGGAAATATAAGAGAACCAGAATAACCAAAACAATCTGTAAAAATCAAAGTCGTAAGACTCATACTTCCCAATTTCAAAACTTACTACAAAGTCCAGCAATCAAAACAGGAGAGTAATGGCATAAGAATAGATATGTAGATCAATGGAATAGAATTGATAATCCAGAAATAAACATTCACATTTATGGTCAACCGATTTTTGATTAGGTTACCAATAAAATGAAGAAAGAATAGTCTTTTCAACAAATGATACCAAAACACCTGAATATCCATGTGCAAAAGAATGAAGTTGGACCAGCACTTCATATTATGCACAAAAACTAACTCAAAATGGATTGAAGATCTAAAAGTAAGAATAAAAACAACAAAACTAGTAGAACAAAATCTAGGAGTAAAATTTCATAACCTTGGATTATATAGTGGTTTCCTAGTTAGGATACCAAAAAGCACAAGCCATAAAAGAAAAAAAGCCAGATAAATTGGATGTCATCAAAATTAAAAAATTTCTGTTTCAAAGGTCAACAGCCTGAAAGTGAAAAGACAACCCACAGAATGAGAAAAAATGTTTATAAATCACATATCTGGTATTAGACTTAGATCCAAAATATATAAAGAACTCTTACTACTCAACCATAAAAAGACAACCCAATTAAAAACGTAGGAAAGGTTTAGAATAGACATTTCTCCAATGAAGATATCCAAATGGCCATGAAAAAATACTCAACATCACTAGTCCTTAGGGAAGTACAAATCAAAACCACAACGAAATATCACTTCATACTCACTAGATTGGCTAGAATCAAACAGACAGACAATAACACGTGTTAGTAAGGATGTAGAGAAGTTGAAACCCTCATACATTAGTAGTGGGGTTTTAAAATGGTGCAGTCACTTTGGAAAACAGTTGGAAAACAGTTTGGTAGTTTCTCAAAATGTTAAATCCTCTTATGATCCAGAAATTCCACTGTTAGGTGTATGGCCAAGTGAGTTGAACGATGTCCACGCAAAAACTTGTACATGAATGTCCATATAATAGCCAAAAAAGTAGAAATAACCCAAATGTCTATCATATGATGAATGACTAAACAAAATATGATGTATCCATAAAAGGGAATATTATTTGGTGATAAAAAGAAATGAAGCACTGATACGTGCTAGAATGTGGATGCACTTTGAAAATATATGCTAAGTCAAAGAAGCCAGACACGAAAGGCCACGTATTTTATGATTCCCTTTATATGAAACGTCCAGAAAAGGCAAATCCAAATATACAGAAGATTAATAGAATTAATTAACGTGTGAGGGTTGATGAAAATATTCCAAAATTAGATAGTGGTTATAGATGCACAACTTCATGAAACACTAAAAACGACTGAATTGTACACTTTAAAATGGTAGATTATATTGCATGTGAATTGTATCCAACAAAGCTGTGGTAAAAATACAAATGCATATGTGACGACTGAGGACATTTGAACACGGGTGGAATAGTCGATGATGTTAAGGAATCATTTTTAATTTTTTGAGGTGTGATAATGGTATTGGGGTATGCTTTAAAACAAGACCAGCTATGAGTTGATTTTTGTTGAATATGATTGATAGATACATGGGGGTGTATTATTCTGTTTTCTCCTTTTGAAGAAAATAGATATTTGAAATTTTCCAGTAAAGGCGGGGAAAACAAGAGTAACATCTGTGGATAATATAATTATCAGCATGAACAAGAGTCGAAGTGATTCCCAGAGAATTTGTTAGAAAAAACAATAGGACACTAAGTTGGCTGTATATAAGATCAACGCACAGAACATCACTAGCATTTCAATTCAGAGGCTAAAATACAAGGAAAAATTCAGCAGAGTAATTTAGGTTTAACATTTTGTCCCAAACAGAAGATTTAAAAAAGAAAGCCTCTTGATTTGGTCGCAAAGCTGCATAAGGTCTTTTTTTTTTTTTTTTCATCTTTCAGTTTTATTTTATTTCACCACCCAAATACTAATTACAACCCATCACCAAACCCATGTGCCGAATTATCCCTTTCGCCCTCCTCCCTCCCCCCTTCCCCTCTGGTAACCACCAATCCAATCTCTGTCTCTATGTGTTTGTTTGTTGTTGTTATTATCTACTACTTAATGAGGGAAATCATATGGTATTTGACCTTCTCCCTCTGACTTATTTCACTTTGCATGATACCCTCAATGTCCATCCATGTTGTCACAAATGGCTGGATTTCATCGTTTCTTATGGCTGAGTAGTATTCCATTGTGTATATATACCACATCTTTATCCATTCGTCCCTTGATGGGCACTTAGGTTGCTTCCAAGTCTTGGCTATTGTGAATAACACTGCAATGAACACAGAGGTGCATGTATCTTTACGCACTGGTAATGTACAGGGTTGGCCACTGACTAATAGAGTTATCGCGCTATCCCATAAAATTCATGATAGAAAGTGAAACATTGTCTAAAATAATGCCACCTTGAGTGATAAAGTTGGCAAGAAAGTCAAATAATGCACAAGATTCTATTCCCAGAACTGTTTACTACACCCGAGATTCAAACACTTATTCTTCTAAACCAAAAAACCCGAGCAAAGAGAAAAATCTCAGATAAGAGTATTTGCTTTTCTCATATAATATCAGTTGTCTCATGTAACTTAATTAGCACTTTATTTCTTTTATGACTTAGTAGTTCTGGTTAAAAAATACTCTCTGTAAATCTGCTCTGCATTATCTAAACACATTACATTTTCAATTTGACTTTGGAATGGGGTTTTTATTTTACTTAAGAGATGAAAGCCAGCAGAAAGAAACTGTAAAATATTTCTTAAGGAACATTGAATAAAACCAAATTATTTTCTTATTTTCCACATAGGAATTTATTTATTTATTTATTTATTTAATTTTATTTTTGGTGAGGAAGATTGGCTCTGAGCTAACATCTGTTGCCAATCCTCCTCTTTTTGCTGAGGAAGATTGGCCCTGGGCTAACAACCATGCCTATCTTCCTCTAGTTTATACCCGGGATGCCACCACAGCATGGCCTGACAAAAGGTGCGTAGGTCCGTGCTAGGATTCCCTACCTGCGAACCCCAGGCCACTGAAGCAGAGTGTGCAAATTTAACTGCTACGCCAGCGGGCTGGCCCCAGGAATTTATTTCTTAATTTCATAAAAATTGGTGGATGTTAATGATTTAGAATAATGTAGTACCAGCATGCATTCAGTAAAATAATCTTTGTCATCATTACCCAGGGAACAAATACTAGCTTAACAGGGCATGATGTGTAACTGAAAATAACAGCAGGATGCTGCCATTTGTATTTCCAGATAACGCCTGTAAATTCTAGATTCTAATCGAGAATTATAAGGAGTTTTCATGTGAGAGACTCTTGAATGATTGTATCGATATTTCAATTCTAACCAGTCACTATATAGCCTTTGAGAAAAATAATTATGGGTTCTGCCATTAAAGAAATGAATGTCTAACAGGATTGAGTTATCTCTTTGAGTGACTCTATAAAATATTTCCACTTCTTATTGGGCAAATTAAATTAAATGTTTATTTTCTATGGAAAAGATAACTATTTATTAGTAGGGAAGTTGCCTTTTTCAGAGGAAAATATCAAGGGCAGTATAGGATTATTTATATAACTTATAAATACAAAAGTATCCATAAAAATTTACATGAATTATAGAGAACCGTAAATAATTCACAAGTACAACTACGTAAGCTATGGCAAATCTGACGATGCTGATGTGTCATTTGAGAAATAGTCAAAAAGAAGTCTTCAACTCAATGATAGAATTTATAATGTATTCTGAGTACACTATTTACTGTTAACAAATCTGTTACTAACATGTTAAGCCTGAGTTTCTTAGTCTTTATTGAAACAAGGATGGAGAAGGCATTATAGCAAGTTATTATTTACTTAACGTGGACTGTTTTGTAACGAGTGGTGTACAGGCCACTTGCATCAGAGTGAATGCCTTGGTTCCACGCTGGACTTTCTGACTCTGAATATTTGGCCATAGTACCCAGTAAAACTACATTTTAAACAAACTTCCCTGGTGATTGTTATACACCCTTATATTCGAGGATAATGGCCATAAGAGGAACATTTTCAAATGCCTCCATCGCTTTAAGGAATCTTTATGTGCAGTTAGTTATCAAGTCACAAAAGTCAGTGTCTTGTAATACAAAGAGAATGCCGTGAAAGTTTTTATTCTAGCTCTGTCACTAGTTTATTATATGACCTTGGGTAAATCACTTCCCTTCTCTAGGCTTTGGT
This sequence comes from Diceros bicornis minor, assembly GCF_020826845.1. Classification (NCBI taxonomy): domain Eukaryota; kingdom Metazoa; phylum Chordata; class Mammalia; order Perissodactyla; family Rhinocerotidae; genus Diceros; species Diceros bicornis. Next base: position 8,314,747 of record NC_080753.1, read on the forward strand.
TTCCTCAACTATAGAATAAGGGATTAAGCTAGATGATTTCCACTGAATCTTTTGGTTTTACAATTCCATTGAAATCCAGTGTAAAGAATCATCTGAGCTTATTCGCACGCTAGGCTCGAGGCATGTCAAGCTTCCATTACCCATGTGGGCATATTTGATTCCTATCCTCATTTTAAGTTAAAATTTACTGTGCTTTTAATTCTAATTTCTAATAGAAATTAGAAAGAAGACATACGTAAAGATATGTTAAGATAAACAGCAGTGTCATTAATTAGTTCAGAGCTTTCAATTCTGCTGCCTCTAGAAAAAGTTTGAAATACAATTCTGGAGTCTGGTTGCTTTTCCAGAAATATGGCACCTAAACTTTGGAGTAGTCACTAAGAAATGGTGAAAGTTCTTTGTTAAGGAGCACAGCTTGCCACGGGCTCTTTTTCTCCAGTGAAACTGGAGCGAAACTGAAAACGCTGGATCTGAGAACACTGGGTTAATTTTTAGTCTGAATCTAGGAAAAAGAAATTTATGTTAAAATATCCACTTAACATTCATCGCATGCTGTAAACAGGATGATTTGGAAATGATAGTGTGCAGATATTTAAAAAGAAGAAGCTCCCGCGAGCATTCTATCACTGTGTCATCTCAGAGCCTTAGATGTCACCTTGCATCACAGATGAAGAAAACAACGCTCTAGGGAGTTACAACAGGGAATCTCTCAAAAACATCAAACAACTGGTATGGTCCAGGCACTAAATGATCAGAATGGCACTTACATTAAAACAGTTCATAATCAAATCGTGTTCTATACCTATTGTGAAAGGCTCCTTATACAGCTGAGATCTATAATAACTCAGATCTCTCCTTTGGTTTCAGCAGCTCATTGAACTTGACGCACGTAGGAACGAGGAACAAGGCTTTACTGAAATAGCTTCTTTGGCCCACATTAGGGATGCTAGATCATTCATTCATTGACTTTTCCTAGCTTTCCAGAAAGAGGCCTCTGAAGTCTTCCCTTGCTATTCGCTGATGCTAGATCATTCATTCATTGACTTTTCCTAGCTTTCCAGAAAGAGGCCTCTGAAGTCTTCCTTTGCTATTCGCTGGAGACCAGCAGCACTTCCTGACATTTATGCTGTTTTCCTTTGCATGATGAAATTAGATTTCCACTTTCAGCCTTGTACGAGCATCTTCTGAATTCCAATGTGTTGATTCAGGTGTACAATTTTCCAAACAGTCTTTGTAGAGCTTTGGAAATATTCCACTCACATCTCTGAGCTCTGTATTTCTACATTTGTTTTCTTTTATTGGATTTCAGCCTTACTCTGGTGTGCCAGGAAGAAAAAAATAATATCTCTTCGCATTTTGACAGCTTTTCTTCAATATAGACTGGGTATATTTTTTTCCCTTTTGTGAATTTGTGAATTTTCTTTTTGAGAGTGTTAAATCAACTAGTGTCAAGTGGGTATGTCATTTAGAAATCTCTGACCTTTCTTTCTCTGCATGCATTTCTCACTGACTCATTAGAATTACTCTATGAAATTCCTTTCTTTTTACGATTTGTTTTGATTTTTCTGGGATTATTTTTCCTTTTCCTCTTCTTGTATATTAAATAATTCCCAGTTACTCTTAGTTCAACTCTAAATAGTAAGAACCAATAAAAATGAACTAATAAGCCAATCACGTACATTGAAGGTCAAAAGTGATGGCAGGTCTTGCAGTGGAAGCAACCTGCCTTAAGTAAGCCAGTAATAGCTCCTATAACTAACGCATTTGAAAACGTCAGCGCCTTTTTACAATAAAATGTATTTCTTGTTCATACAACTGCACAATGAATGTGTTCTTCCTTAGAGAATGGGGAAGATTTTGTCCTAAGCTATCATTTAGGGATCAGTCCAGGAGACACTGTCTTTTTCTGCCTGTCAACGCCTGGGGGAAGAGATGGTAGAGAAAGCACACCTGCTTCTTATTCGTTTTGACTTGGAGGTGATCTATGTCCCTTCTCTTATTTCATTGGTGAAGACTAGTCACATGGCTCCGTCTAACTGCAAAGGAATCTGGGAACTGTAGCTCTGTCTGTACAGATGACTTGGCAGCAATTAACAACACTATGGAAAAGGAGCACAAATCTTTGTTAGACCACTAGCTGTTTTTCCAACTTAGTAGAAGTGAATGAGAGATCCACACCAAGTGTTTGAATTCACACTTAGTCTCCATTATTTTCAGCTATATTTTCTTTTATCATAAGCATCTTTTTGAAGCCAAATACTTATTCTCCATTGTCAAGAGGCCTGTGTTATCCAAAATCGTATAGCTCAGAACATTACTTATGTTTTGAACTATTTATATCTCTCAAAATTTGAAAATATTGTAATATATATTTAGACATTAAGGAAAAACCAAACAGTGAAAACTATTATTATTTCACCAACAAACATTTATTAATTAACTGCCTAACCTTATGTAACACTATGTGCTCCTTTCATCATGGTGTGGTAAAAGTGATAAGACATTGTATTTGCTGTGTGAAGATTTTATTTACTTATCTCATTGAGTCTCATATAGTCAACTGTAGAATGGGACAAAGAATACCCCCTCCAGCACACGTGTACTGAGACCAAGACAGTGAACAGCATTAAAATTTATATTTTCTTGCACAAAGAAAAATGTCCATAAATTTTTGTCCTGTTTAAGACTCATATTTTTAACAGAAAGAAAGAGGAGAGAAAAGGGAAAGGAAAGGAAAGAGAAGCAAACAGGCTAATGCAGTCTAGGGCAGGGAGCTGTCATTGGGCACTGCCCTTGAGGTCTGGAGTTTTGTCACTCACACCCTAGTGTTTCCTGCAGGGCATTAAACTAGTCTAACTAGTGCCTCAAACTTAAGAGGAAATTATCAAATGTTTATGTGAATTTAATTATTTCTGTTATATTCATAGTGGGGAAATGTATATTAAAGATGGTGGGCAAGTGTATGATTTTGGTGTGTTATCTACTCACATAGCACTGTAGAAAGATGTCGCTCTGCTCTGACCAGACATCATCTGAGAAAAGACTGTACTTCAGATTCCTTAAGTTATATAAATGATCCTACAAATTTATATTCAAAATAAAAAATAAACATTGGTGTGAATACAATACAGCAGAGAAAAGAAGCAATTAATCAAGTTGTAAAGAAAACTTATTTTTCCATTCTCTGAGCATTTCAGGCAAATTTGATCTTTAAATTATACAAATACAAATACAATACAAATACAAAATTCACTTTGTATTGAGGAAACAATCCAATCATTATCATAGGCCCTTTTAGTTATGCAGTTAAATACTGCAATCTTATAAGTGATTGAATATCATTAAAAACTCACAATTTAAAAACTTGTTAATATGTAAGGTCTACTGAGCTGCTGAAATCACAAAGATATTCTTGTGTGATTATTACCACTTTCTCCCCTAAAAAGAGGAAGATGTTCTTTTTAAACAGGGTAAAATGAAGTCATAATTTACAATGTATCTCTCTAATTTTATACAGATAGACAGGAACTTTAGATATTTTGCATCAGAGAGATAATTTTAAGAATATATTTGAAGGCATGGTCACATAATATTCAGTGTTTCAGTTTTGGAGAGTAACTGTTGTGCACTCAAAATTTCCTTTTGAACGTTAGAAATATCATCGTTAGATTCTTTTCATTGCAACTAAACGAGTGCTTTCTCTTTTGGAAATAAACTTGCTGTCATTCTGTAAGAAAACCTGAAAGAACACAGCTTTTTTCCAGTTAATTAAAAATTCTCTCTCAATATCATGCTTTCTTTTCTACACACACACAAGCACATTTATCATTTTATGTAAAATAATTACATTACAAGATTAATGAAATGAATAAAAGCTAACTACACTTTTCCCACAATACTTAAATTACTCAAACAATTGCTTTTGCACAGAAATATAGAACCTGTTTAACACACCTACGCAAAGCAGGTGTGTTTTAACATCCTTGTTACTTAGTTTTGTTGCTTTTTGTTACTTATACTTGTTACTTATTTTTTCTCTTCAGATTTCCTAGAATATACGACTCACTAGCTATAGATTTCAGGAAAATTCACACTGCCTTAAGGGTTTTCTAGGAAAGATATTTAGTTTCCAAATTTGGATGCAAACACTTTACACAAAAAACAAAGTATTACCCTAAAAAATTTTAAATATCCATTTAAACAAATCATCTACCTTTATTGTTATAAGATTCTGATATCTTCTTATTTTAAGAAACTACAAGGCTCAAGGTTGCATTAGATAAATAATTTAACAATCACTAAATATTCAGTGATAAGGAAGTTACCTTTTTACTATTACTCTCAGTTATAGTTCTAACTATCAATTTAAATGACAGTTACTAATGTGTCATTTAAAATTAACAGCATAGCCAGTGTTTCTCAATTATTCTGAGATTAATGTTTCCCAAGGTAGTAGTAGCAGATGAAAAATATATCTTGACACATTTTATGAGTAGAATTGAAAGGAAATTATGTCAAAAAAGATTTGGATAGACATTTAGTATCTCCTTTCTATGTTAAGAACATAGTGTTTCCAATTATTCAATATTAAGATAAATTAATAAAAATTTACATACACTTTTAGAGAAGAAAAATATATCCAAAGTTAAAATCAAATAGTTTGAAATTGAAGGTGACAGTTGAAACAAGATATATGGCAGTTGCAAATTAAATAGTTTTAAATATACTATGTATATTTCATTTTGTTTTTGTTTACACAAGAAAAACTGTGTAGCACAAAAGTGATGAATAAGTAAATAAATGCTTGGATAGTTCTTATTTAGGGGAAGATGGCAAAACAGGAAGAGCTTCTGACTTGCTTCACTGAACGCAATCTAGAGATGCCACAGAATCAGGAGGTATTTTATGTACTCCAATAAGTAAAACAAAACTATGAGATAGATTTATGGAGACAGAAATGATTGGAAAAAAGGAAAGGAAGAGGCAAATAAAGCACCTGAGTGTCGTTGCTGGAGGACAGACACTGATGGTGGCCTCACATAGGACACTCTGACGAGCGCTGTCTTCACTCTTTCCACTCGAGAGCCAGACACTGGAATATCCGCCAAAAAAGAGTAGGAGAGGTAAAGAAATGTGAAGAAAAAGAAATGTGAAGAATGAGAAATACTTTCAGGGATATGAGAGACAAAAGTAGAAGTAATATTTGTGCGTAATAAAAGCACCAGAAGAGGAGAAAACAATCTGGAGAAAGTAATCATAATTAAAAAAAAATAATGATCAAGAATTTTTCAAGTTAAGGACACATTGAACAGTGCCAAACAGGATGACAGGACAAAATAGCCCAACAAACGTACATGCATTTTGTAAAAACTCAGCACATTGAAGCAAAAGGAAAATTCTCAAAGTTTCCAGGTGGGAAAACCAGACCACTCAAGAAGAAAGAAGAAGTAAATAAAACATCAGGCTTTTTAGCAGCAACACTGGATGTAGGAAGGCAAGGAATTTTCACTGTAGACTTGAAGAAAGAGAACTCCAGCCTCAAACTTGGGATTTTACATGTACTTAACATAGTCTTTAAATAAGTGGTTATATAATTTCAGGCACACGAAAAAACTTGAAAGATTATTACACAAAATACTTTGAACAAAAAAAAAAATCGTGGAGGAAACACTCCATGAAGAAGAGAATTAAAACTGAGGACCATTAAAAATGTAAGGGAATCGAAGATGAATGAAAAGGTAGTTCAATTTTCTGTTAAGTAAGCAAGGACTTTAAAAAATGTATACTAAACAATCTACAAATAAAATTTTATGTACTCTCAACATGGCAGGCGTAGCGGTGTGAAGGCGAATGAAGGTGAGGACTAGAGAGGAGTGGGAGGTGAGATCAGAGGGAGATGCTTGTCCTGATTGCAGATGGGGGTGGGGAAGGTGGAAAGGAGATAAATGGTTAAATTGGAGACATTTTTAAGGTAAATGTAAATATAAATGTAGGTTTTAACAATGTAAGAATAACTATACATGAGTAAAAATGTATAATATGTAATTCTCAAATAAGAGAATATTTGATTGATCTAATGAAAGGTAAGCATGTAGGTAGTGATCCACTGTCACTGGAGAGAGGAATAAAACTTTCCTCATACGAGGCCCTTCTGTCATACAAAGCAAAAGTCATTTTATTTTTTATTTATTTATTTATTTATTTTTTAATTTTTTGTTTATTGCAGTAACATTGGTGTTCATTGCAGCGTTATTCAAAATAACCAAGACTTGGAAGCACCATAAGTGCCCATCAAGGGACAAATGGATAAAGAAGATGTGGTATATATACACAATGGAATACTACTCAGCCATAAGAAACGATGAAATCCAGCCATTTGTGACAACATGGATGGACATTGAGGGTATAATGCAAAGCAAAAGTCATTTTACAAAGCAAAAAGGCCAAAGCTGTCTGACAGCGAAGAAAAGTGGGAAACTTCCACATACTCAGCATTTTGCACTAATGCGAAGCAGAAGTTTGCTGTTGCTTGAAGAGGGACAGAAAACTCCCAAATGCACAAGACACTCTCCACTGCCCCAGTGATAGAAGGCAAAGTTTGGCTACCAATTTAGGGAGGAGCAGAAATGCTGAGAAAATCCACCTGATACTCAGGTGCACAGATTCTGCATATAACAGGCTTAGGAGAAATTAAAATCACCTTTGGACTCTACCATAAGCCTTGAACTGGACAAGTAGCAGCAATCTGTTGTGGGAGAGGCAAGGGTATGGAGAGAGACTCCATCTATCACACAAACGTACAGAACAATTGGAAGCCTTTTGATGGTGGAACTGAACATTTAGAAAAATCCTCCAGTACCCAAGGCCTCACACCAAGCATAAGGAAGCAGCTTGTGCTCTACCTCTGGAGAAATTTGAAGTTTGTTGTCTATTGAAGGTAACTATAACAATAATACAACTACCCCAATGCAAGTACTGCCTAGATGGACTCAAACACCCACGCTGTGGTCTAACAAAAAAAGTGATATATCCGTTTATGGGCATAAATATCATTGGTCCAAGTTCCCACTGTTCTTTTATACACAATATTCAGCAATCAAGCAAAACTTAAGAGAGAAACAAAAAAGCAAGAAAACAAGATGATCGGTAACAAGGACCATACCCAGAGACTGTCCAGATAGTAGAACTATCAGATATAGTTTATATCTATATCTATATCTGTAGATATCTATATATGGATATAGATATATATATTTAGATATCAGGAATATCTAAATAACTATGATTAATACATTAAAGCATCTAGTATAAAAGGTAGTGACATGCAGGAATAAACAGAGAGTTTATGTAGAGATATGGAAACCAAAAAAAAAAAAAAAACCTTATTTAAATGCTCAAAAAAAATACAATATCAGAGATGAAGAACCCCTGCCATGAGATTTTACAGTAGACTCGACCCAGCAGAGGAAAGAACCAATGAACTTGAACTGAGGGCAACAGAATCATCTAAACTGAAACACAAAGAAGAAGAAGAAAAGAGTAATGACAACAAAACCAAGCATTCCAGATCCATGGAACAATGCCAGGTGCTCTAATACATGTGTACTTGGAGTCCCAGAACGACAAAAAGATGAGAACAGGGAAGAAGTATTTGAATATATAATAGTCACAACTTCCCCCAAATTAACAAAAGACAAAAAAAGTTACAAATCCAAGATGGTCAGAGAGCCTCCAAGTAAGATAAGCACACAGAAAACACACTTTGGCACATTTTAGTCAAACTGCTGAAAGCCCAATAAAAAGGCTACTTTCAAGAATGCGGAGGAGAAAAGCAACATTGTACACAGAAGAAAAAGATAAGAAGAACAAGAGACTTATGTTCAGAAATTATGCAGGCCAGCAGACAATGGCAACACATTTTAAAAGCACTAAAAGAAAAAAAAACTGTTTACAAATTTCTATACCCAATGAAAATGTCCTCCAGAATGAAGGCAGAATAAACATTTTTTGCACCATTTAAAAACAGAAGACTTCATTGCCAGAAAGCCTGTGCTAGATCACATGTTAAAGGAAGTTTTTCGGGAAGAATGAAAAAGATTCTTGAAAATTTGGGTGTACGCGAAGGATTGAAAAGTGCCAGAAATGGTAAAGATATGGGTAAAAATAAAAGACATTTTTCATATTTTTCACTTCTTTAAAGCATATTATTAAAAACATTTTGTGTTTTTTTAAATAATTGTAGAAATACAATAACACAAAGGCTGATAAATAGGATAATTTTGTTAGATTTTCACAATATCCTTGTCTTATACCATAGATAAAAATCAACTCAAACTATATTAAAGACAAACAAAAGACCTGAAACTCTAAAACTCCTAGAAGAAAACGTAGGGAAAATCTTCTTGACATTGGTTTGGAATTGATTTCCTGGATATGGCAACAAAAGTAAAAATAGACAAGTGGGACTTCTGCACAGCAAAGAAGACAATCAATGAAATGAAAAGCCAATCTATACAATGGGAAAAATGTTTGCAAATTATTTATCTGGTAAAGTGTTAATATCTAAAATATACAAAAATCTACTACAACTCAATAGCAAAAAAATAAATACAGGCATACATCTTGGCGATATTGCAGATTTAGTTGCAGACCATTGCAAAAAAGCAAATATTGCAATAAAGCAAGTCACACAAATTTTTGGATTTCCCAGTGCATATAAAAGTTATGTTTACACTATACTGTAGTCTATTAGGCGTGCGATAGCATTATGCCTAAAAAACAATGTGCATACCTTAATTAAAAAATTCTTTATTGCTAAAAAATGCTGTCAGCTGAGCCTTCAGGGAGTCATAATGTTTTTGCTGGTGGAGGGTCTTTTAACAAAAGCAATATCTGCAAATCACTGTAAAGGCAAGCACAATAAAACCAGGTATACCTACAATCCAACGGGCAAAGGAACTGTGCAGACATTTCTCCAAAGAAGACATATGAACAGCCAACAGATATATGAAAATGTGCTCGACCTCACTAATCATCAGAGAGACACAGATCGAAACCACAATGAGATATCATCTCACACTTCTTAGGAGGGCTACTATAAAAAAAAATAAGTGTTGATGAGGATGTGGAGAAAAGAAAACCCTTGTGCACTGTTGGTGGAAATGTAAGTTGGTACAACCACTATGGAAAACAGCATAGAGGTTCCTAAAAAAATCAAAAACAGAATTACTATATGATCCAGAAATTTCACCTCTGGGTATTTATTTGGAGGAAATGAAATCACCATCTTGCAGAAATATCTGCACTCCCATGTTCATTGCAACATTATTCACAGTAGCCAAGAAATGGAAATAACCTAAATGTCCATCAATGGATGAATAGATAAAGAAAATGTGGTATATACACACAATGGAATATTATTTAGCCTTAAAAAAGAAGGAAATTCTGCCATTTGTGACAACATGAATGGACCTGGAGGACATTATGCTAAATGAAATAAGCCAGACATAGAAGGACAGATACTACATGATCCCACTTATATAAGGAGTCTAAAATAGTCAAACTCAAAGAAGCAGAGAGTAGAATGATGGTTGCCAAAGCATAGGAGGAGGGAAACCAGGGAGGTAGTAGTCAAAGGGTACCAAGTTTCAGTTATACAAGATTAACTAGTCCTAGAGCTCTATGTAGTGTACAGCACAGAGCCTACAGTTAAAAATATTGTATTCAGATACAAACAGGTTGGAATCATAACCTGATACAAGACCTGGCAACTGCACAATTAGAATGGAATTGGGGAAACATTTGGAATTGGACAGCTTTGAATTAAATTTTGTTGCAACAAAATATAGCTAAAGAATTGTCACAATCCTTCGCCTGTGTAACCATGTAACAATAACTATTCAACAACTAGAAGATATATTTGCTAGTACTGAACTAGTCAGGATTTTATCTACTTAAAGGAAAAATTAGGCATCAGGCATGGTGCTATATATGGAGAGATTAAAGGACGGTGTAAAATGGTTGCTCATATTATAAATAGAAAAGCTGACATTTGGCACATGCAGTTTAAAACTATTAAAAACAACAAACCAATACTGACTAGAGGGTGTAAGTTTTCTCCTATACTGATAGGGAACAAATATGTTAGATGAGTGCCTGTCATTCAAAGAGATTTAATTAATTTTAATTCAAATGTTACTATTAACATTGCAAAATATGAGAAATGGTCAATTGGATGGGTTTTTCTCCAAGATTTGGGACAAACTTAATCCTATTCCTTATAATTTAACAGTTCTACATGTACCTTACACTGAATACCCCATGATTAAACTTTAATAATGGATAACAGGCTTGGTGTAATATGTGTTTTGTTATATTAGAAACATTATGTGGCAAGATGAGTGTACTACTTCTGTTGGTCCTGGTTTAACCAATAAGAATAATATAACATATAATAATGGATATTCACAAGAGATATATTGAGCTGTGGAGAAAAAATTCAACTCAAAGCTTTAGACTACCAAGTCCCTAATGTTAATTATGCATTAGGTATCAATGGGAAAAAATGAAAAGAGCTAAAGAATAGCTACCAAATTGTAAATCGCTTGGAAAAAATAAGCTACTAAAACTTATCAACAATTTGTAAAGCTTTTATAGGATGAAGGAGAATCTTTACACATAGCTAACCAAGAATCTGCTTTAATTATATATCAATGGTATATTTTCAAAAGCTATTAACCCAAAGCTACTATGCTTCTTAATTTTGTAATTCATCCTATTGTAACATTAATCATTGCTTTCTTATGTATACTACTTTGGATTTGTTGTGTATATAGAAAATTAAGAGCAGCTCAAAAAGAAATCAACACTGCAATGCAAGTTGTACAGAAAATCTGATACTATAAATGATATCAAAAGTTGGAATGTGTGTGGGAAATTGGACTTAATTTAATCTTACTGAGGAATCGTTGAAGACTGTACTAACCATATGTACTGCCAAGTAGATACACTGTCGGGGTAACTGTAGGAGGTACTGATAAAGAATTATGAAAATCAGGATGTCAGAGTAAACTTAATGTAACTGCTGATGAAAATGGAATAGCTACTGACTTTTTACTAGTATTAGGATGATGTATAACTGTTGTAACTTTAATTTCATAAACTAGAGTTGGAAATGCATTATAGCTTTGTAGCCATTGTGGCCTATCTTCATGCATTCTGTTTTTCCTTTTCTTTTTCTTCTCTCCTCAATGATAAGGTTAGCTAATCGAATTTTTTTGAATTGTCATGTTCTTTGGGTTTTTTTATTTCCCCAATCCCTGCAAAAGGCAGTCAAGGCTTAATTTTTCAAAAATGTCAAATTCTGCTTCGACAGAAAGATCCTTAAAGATATGTGATCCCCAGGCACGTGAGTGGGTCCCCGGAACATTCAAAACAGGGAGACAAGGAATGAGTTTCTTGTTGACCTGCTCCAGCACCTTGAGCAATTGAAGTTCAATCCTGCTGGAGACCATCAGATGAGCTGTGTAGAATTTCATTAGAATGGGCTTTCTGAGAAACAGAAGAGGGAAGTATTTATCCAATGGTTCCTGTGAACTCCCAAATTGTCAGCTTTTGATCTATGGACAGTTAACTCCATTGCACTTCTGTCTTTGTGCGTGTTTGGAAAAGCCTTCCCAGTCTGGCAGTAGAGAAGCCCTGGGCAGGAAACCAGAGATAGATGGTGCAGCTGTGGCAGGATCTGTCAGGTTTTATCCATATGCAGCTAGTTGTCAGACTTGAAATAAAAAAATAAGCAGAGAGGAGGGTCACAGTAAGTTTCTGGTACAATGTCTTTTCACTATCCATAAAATTATCACATAAATTTTCACTTTTATTGCATTAACGTGATGAAGTCCAATAATAAATTATCCCATGTGCAATCATAATTACATTTCTCAAATAAACTTTATTTGGGCAAGATATATTAGTATCTTGTATTATGTATGATATATTAATATCTACTTATTATATTAATAATACATAGCTGATACAACTTACTAATATTTTAAGATATTCATGTCTATAAAGAATAAAAGTCATTTGTCAATTTTTATTTTTTTTAGATCTTGGAATTAGTGTCAGTTTCTTTAAAAAAAAAGTATGCATTGTTATTTATACTCTGGAACAGATTAATATAGAATTTATCTAACACTCATATCTTACAACAAATTTGTTTAATACTTAAGGATGTTTAGTTCTTTGGGAAACTGTTAATTTTGATTCATAGTTATTCATCTATGCACATTTGTTATCTCTTCTTAAATAAGCCTTCATAATTTATTATTATTTTTTGAATGTGCCCATTTTACTGAAATGGTAAAATTTAAAACTAGAGTTATATAGAGCACATTAATTTTAAAAATCTCTTTTGAATCAGTAATTTTAATCCCAATAATTTCTTACATTATGCATATATTTTTCCTTTCATGCATTTTTCCTCCTACATTAGATTTGCCAGAGGTTTGCTTAATTTATGGGGATTTTCAAAAAACAACTCATGGTTTGTATTTATTAATTCCACTGTTATTTTTTTAGTGTCTACTTTAATAAACAGCTGCTTTTATTAATAATTTCTGCCTACTTTTCTTTAAAAATCAATATACTTTGCCACCAACTCACAAAGCTATATAAAAATCAATCTTTTAATTTAATAAATATAAACATTTTATACTATGAATTTCCAGAAACACAGCTTTGGCCACATTTTATAAGTTTTGATAGATAACAGAGTTTTTGTTAATTTACAAATCATTTGTATGAGCAGTTTTTAACTCCTTATTGAACTGAGGGTTATTTGAAGAAGTAATGTTTGCATATGTATAAGTATCATTATCATTAACTTGTAAAAGCCATTGACTCTCTTCTCTAAAAAATACACACACATATGCACAATCACTCAGAATTTTACAAATAATGTCATGATGTCTATCAATCACCTGAAATCTGAACCACAATTAAAATAGCTTTTAAGAATTTCTACATTATTACAATTTATTTGGTTCTTTTTTATCATTCACATTTGTTTGATTTTTGTTACAGGGTTTGGATTGTAAATTTCTCCTCTAGGAATTATATTAATCAGTGGTCATTTGGAAAGAGATATAAATTTTTCAGTATATTTAAGTATAAACATTAAGTATGTAGTACACAGGCATAGATTTTTAAGAAGTTAGTCATTGAAACTTCATAAATTATATTATTTAGATTTATTGTATAATTTTTTATCTTGGTTATACTGGAAAGTTTCTTATTCTAAAAAGTACATGTTAAAACCTACAGCATCAATTATATAGTAAATTTCTTGGGGCTCTACGAGTTTTATTCTATATATTTTGCATATAAATTTGATTTCGTACTTTCATTTATATTCTGTCATCAATTTAAAATAATTTTTTTTCTTGTGATTATTTTTGTCTTCATTTCTGTTCTGATATTATTATCACTATTCTTGCTTTCTTTGAAATTGAATTTAATTCCTTATTTTTAGATTTTATGAGTCATTTTGTCTTGTGTCCCTCATGTGATTAGTTTATATCTAGTAATTAGGGCAATTTCACTCATTATTATTTATCAAAATAACCAAAAGTTTTGGTGTCTTTATTCTAGTGAAAAGGTTTTATAATTTGTGTGTGTTTACTTATCCTCAAGCTATCTTTATGTTTCATGTTATTTGAAACATTAATCAAATTGTTTCTTGCTCCTTTTTTAAGTTCTTTTAGAAATGATTTATATTTTTGTTCTAATAATGATTACTTCAATAAAAATAGAAAACTAGAAAAACTTGAACGTATATACCTATATACCATTAAGATTAAAAATGAAATAATGTATAGATATTGAAGCAAGTTCTCAATAACATAATTGTAGTTATCTTGTCCCCCTCCTGACTGCCCAGACTTTGTTAAAACAATCTAAAATTTTAAATCCAGATTGTTACCATTATTTACAACATGATTAATTTTCTTTTGAAATACTGGTCTCTTGATATTTATATTAATCCTCACATCCACATTAGTAATCACTTAGACTTAATTTTGAAATAAGGGTTTCATTGATCACAATTTTCAGAAAAATTATCTTGGGATTTTTTTTAAATCTTTGAATATTAAAAAATGTCTTTCTTTTGATTTACATTTGAAAAATAATTTGGCTGTGTATAGAAACTTTGCTTCTTAATATTGTGTCTTTGAAACTCTGCTATCATGATTAATTATAGTCTATCATTTTTTATTACAGAAGAGAAGTCTGAAGAAAGAATTATTTTCTTTTTCTTGAATGTTTAGATTCTTCTCTATCAGATGCTTCTAGGATTACCTCTTTATCTTTGAAATTCAGATTTTCTTTGGAATAAATTCACACATCTTGCTGTGAGAGAATGAAAGCTTCTGTGATAGAGTAAAGATGGGCACAGATTCTTTGCTACTGCTTCCATTAGGAACCGTTGTCTAATTATTCTTGAATCTGTCTTGGCCTAGTGACTTACTCGATAAATAGAATGTGCAGTACCTACTGAGGCTAGGTCTTAAGAACCCTTGTAGCTTCCATCCAAGCCTCTTCTGAAAGCTCAGTCTAGGTAAGGCCAAGCTGCCCTATAAGAAGCCCAGCTACCTGAGACCACCGTGCTGTGAGCAAGCCAAGACAGCTCAAGGAAAGGTCACGTGGAGAGAGATGGAGATGTTGCAGCAACTCCAGCCCACCTATGGCAGCCATTCCGGCCCAAGACTATACCTGTGAATGAAGAAGCTATTTCGCACATACCAGCCCCAACAGATGCAACGTGAAGAGGAAAGGAACCCTGACAACATCCACATTGAAGGCCTCAGACACATGGCCCCAGCCAAGCTTTCAAAACCATCTCTAGCCATTCAAATTGCCATTTCTGAGGACTCCACCATCACAGGCAGAGGTTAACGGATCCTGCCTGAATCTCAAACCCACAAAGTTGTGAGCATGAGAAAATGGTTTTTGTTTTCTGCAACTTAGTTTTAAGGCAGTTTGTTAGCAACAACAGAAAACCAGAACAATTTCAAATATGAAAACTAACAGCGTTTTCTTTTTTCTCCCAAATTCAAGTCTACACTACTTTTTATTTGATAATTGCTTTCTGTCCCTTAATTTCTTTTTTTAATTTTGGTAATGCTACTCTTTACAGATTGGATAGCTTAGATTTGCTTTCCATATCTATTTCCGTGTCTGCCTATTTCATATATCTTTTCAGTCTATCTTTTTATCTTTTTTCCCTGGGAAAATTCCTCTTCTTCGTTTTCAATTTTGAAGTCTGGCTTTTTGCCATATCCAGTTGGCTCCTTACTGCTGCATTGAGGTTATTAATTTAATAATTATATTTTACATCCCTGATAACTCTTTCCTTTCCCAAATTGTTCCTTTTCTGTGAAAGGATGGTCATCATATACCAATGCAATATACTCTTAAGTTTCATAGTAAATACTGTTTGAATTGTTTTATAATGCATTCTTCTTTTAGAAACTTTGTTTCATCAGTTGTCTGAATATTTACATTGGTTCTTGTGGAAAATAATTGCTACAGGATCTTTTTATTAAGTAAACTCCTCATTAAGTAAAATCCTTAAAATCTTATTCAGCCTTTTCTCTATTTCCTCCAGTAAAATTGCTCTACAGAGAGATTTTTTCTTATAATGCTAAATAATGAAATTCCAGACCCTTCTTTTAAAGATTCAAGTTTGCCTAACTAACAAAAGGAGTCTAAGAAATAAATGAAGTAGTTGTATTCTCTCCTGCAGATTTAGGGGAGAGATACTCTTTTGCATCATAAAACTTGTTTAAATAATCTCATATGGTAAGGTGTTAAAATGAAAACCGTCCCAAGAATATCAATTTCATTCTTTTGTTTAAAATGGATACATATGTGAACATTCATAACTATTATTAACTTGTTCTGTTCTCTGTTAAATACATGTGCCCATGATAACACACTTTGAATGCAGAGGTATTATGATCTTACAGGTCTCCCAAGACTTTAGAAATTCTTGCTACAGTCTGAAAAAATGTTGGGAAGATCGATTCTTATCTGGCTATATTTTTCTACGTATTAACGACATTGAAATTGACATATCAAGTGACTAAATTGTTTAAATACTGAGTTTTCTCTGTCCAATGAGAAGGGGATCATTGTCACTTTTATTGTCTCCCATAGGCATGGTAGAAAAATGAAACCCTATGAGTCTTTTAGATTTATTGTTTAACAAGTAATGACAAAATTTATGTTTCATTTAAGTTCATCTCTTTGAGCCAAAAGAATCATCTTGCATTTCTTATGATTCCCTCTATTTTTATACGTTTACGACGGAGATATTTATTAGTAATTGAAGAATAATATACCAGAGATTGTAGATCTTAATAAAATTATTTATCCAGAAACCATCTCCCTTTCACGTCTTTTTGGACACAATTAGAGCCATTCTTCAACCGACCCGCCTCAATAAGAACTAATCTTTGTGTTCTTGTTTCTCTCCGTGACTTATCCACTCAGGGTGTATATGGCTGTGTGTATGGATTGCAAGCAGTTTATTCAAGCAGCATTGACTCTGAACCCATTCAGATGTTTAGTAGGGCCATCTCCAGCATCTATCCTGAGTAGAGGATGCTGAGTTCTGCAAGGTTGGGGAAAGGCAAAGAAGAAGCAGAATTTTCTTTGTTCACTATCTCTTCAAGGATTTCAGCCAAAGAGCAATGGATGAAAACTAGCTGAT
Organism: Diceros bicornis minor; assembly: GCF_020826845.1. Classification (NCBI taxonomy): domain Eukaryota; kingdom Metazoa; phylum Chordata; class Mammalia; order Perissodactyla; family Rhinocerotidae; genus Diceros; species Diceros bicornis. Next base: position 8,331,518 of record NC_080753.1, read on the forward strand.
GCTACAACCAAGTCTTCTCTCATCTCACACACATTTCCTCCCAGAGTTGCAGGGGGATTTTCTGCCTAATATTCACAGTGATATTGAAATTTACCAACTGTACTGGTGGGTCATTCGGGCAGAAAAGAGAGGACCAAATAAGTGAGCTTTGCTACAACTTCAATTTCAACACTGTTCTTTTATTATTTCAATTTATTCTTAAAAGCAACACTTCTGATGGAAAGTGAGTGGAAACTTGAGTACTTTTTAGACTTCTAAAAACAAAATCTCAATGAAAAGTTTGTATCACTGTATACCTATCATTATGTGCTCTAGAAAATATTTGATAAAACAGTGTTCTCATTCAAATATTCAAATGTCTTTCATATAACTTGCTATCTTAAAGTCACTGTCCTTGATGCCAGTATAAAATATGGAGAAATAATTGAGAAAATAGAATTTAATATCAAATCAGAATTTATCTTTGGATAAATTAAAAAAAGAACTTATGCTCTTTGGATAAATTTATAAATGTCTAAGTTAGTCTATAAAGGAAATCTTACAGAAAATATTAAAAATTATGACAATAAATACTGAAAACTATATGAGAAAATAACAGATAAAATTAAATAAGAAAATTTTGGAATATATTTACTGAACATATGCTAGCCAAAATATAAATATATTATGTAAGGAGTTATTTTTAAAATTATAGGAAAAATACTAATATGTAAATACAATTCATGCAAAATAAGAGTAAGCAAATATGAAAAATTTTCAATTCTCATGTATATCAAAATTATTTAAAAAGCAATAAAGTATTATCCCATATAAAATTTAAAAGCCATTATAGTTCCCAATTGTGACATGGCTATTATAAAATTGATATACAGTATGGGTGACAAGGTAAATTGCTACAATATTTTGAAATGTAGTAATACACTGGTTGATATCAAAACACCAAACATGTTTCACACTTTATCTGAGTGGTCCTTCTTGTAGAAATTTATTTGTTTTAAATATGCCAAAAAAAAGTTAGATATCTATAAGTCTATATACACGAAGATCTTGGACATGTTACTTATAATAATGAATTTCAAACCATTGAAAGCTTCTTTTAAAAAAAATTGATTTAGTGAATTATGATGCCAAATTTAATGGAATAACACTTAATATTTAATAGTTCCAAGCTACTAAAAGGATAAGTATGAAAAATGTTAATAATGTGGAAGCATACTTTTTTATGGTGTTGAGAGGAAACAGCAAATTTAAAAAGTGTGTCTACGTTATGCTTACACTCAAGTAAAATAAGTATTATAAACTAAAATATAACCTTGAAAGACATGTGGAAGAAAGGAAATTTTATTCGAAATTTCATTTGGGATTTCTCACAATTTTTTTTTCATGTAAGAAAAATCTATGTAAGTCAAGAATGACAGAATCTACAATAAATCTAATATTTTATCTGATTATTACACTCATAAATTATAAAGAGTACTTTATGGAAAAAGAATTAAAATTTTTGTACTTATTTGCTTAAACAAAATACCTGTGAATTGCATAAATATGTGGAGTGCTATGAAACCAAGAATTTCCATAGTGTAATATGAAATGTAATTCCTAATCTACGTGAGGCAAAATGAACAAATATTGTGTTAAGTAAAAATGTTTTGGCTAATCTGCACACAGACTATAAAGATGACAGATTCACTTTAAAAACTATGTTAAAAACTATATTTATTTTTTTAAAAAACTGCCTAATCCTTAAAGCTATAAGGCACACTTTTAATTGTTTTAGATAATATGACATTTGAGGGAAATAACATTTTATAAAGGTGGAATCATTTTATCTCAGAAAATAATTTTCAGCTCAAAACACCAAATGGACAGTGAAACTTTAAGTTATTCAAATATTCATGTTATCTGTCTTCACCTGTGCAACATAGCTTAAATTCACTTGAAGTGAATACGGAAAAATGAATAATCACCACGTAATTGATGAAAAGCTGATGAAATTTTTATGTAAGGCAGAGAAGCATATCAGTAAGTCACTGTTAGTCCACGCAGGTGGGGTGGCTTACTCAGGCAGGGACATGCTGCTTTCCCAGAGACCACGAGCATAGGGACTCGACATCTACCACACCCTACAGACTCCACCCAGCCTGAGGTTCTGTTCTCTCTTATTCCTCAGATAGTTAATTAACAGGGAAAGATTCTTCTTTTTCTGCCCTAATGACTTATTTTTTTTAATTCAAGTACTCAAATATATGATTAGGATCATCATATGGTTCAATTTGAGGGTTTACTATTTTACTGTTGAAAATATTTATACTCTTCAAATACTGTTTGAGGAATATGATGCTTGGGACAAACTGCAAATAGGTAGAATAAGAGAGTGATTTAAGAATATGATGAAAATAAAATCTGTGTTTATTTTAAGACTAATAATCATTTTTCCCCAATGACAGCCTATATAATATTGTATGTGTTGTTGATGCTGTCAAATGTAATCTGACTAATCATATACCGAAACCCTGCTTTAAGGAGATATAGCCTCAAAAATCAACTTGACAATTTTCTTGACTAATTTAATATATAATATACATAGCCATTTATCTTTGTTTGTCAGGATTATTTTTTGTTATAAATTTTAACTACTGTGGGTAACATATCTTGCTTGCCATTTATATAGCTTTCAAATAACTCTTGTAGTGTTGAATTCCCTCTGAGAGCAATATATTACAGAGTTATGACAAATTTCAGACTTTTAATAGCCTTTCAAAAAAGTCATACTCCTATCGTTGTCTAATGAAACTTACACACATACACACACATATGTATATATGTGTATATATGTATATGTGTGTGTATATATATGTATATGATGGGGAATTGCATCACTGAAAAGTTATACATTATTTTCCCAATGATAAAAGACAAGTTAAGAATGCTCCTCTCACAGTTTTCTGACAAAAATTGTTATTAACCTTAAGTGTTACTATTGAGTAGAAGAAACACACGTCTATGTTGTAATTTCTTCATCTATTTAACAATAGCTCTCTCAATGCCAACTGGAAAGTGTCATTATTTCTCTCATCTTTTCTATCAGGTGGTCTAGAGAATAAGGAATTGAATTAGAGTATGCTTTGCAGTTGGGTAAAGATTTCTTTATGGTCTGCATTAGTCAGTTTCTCCAGAGAAAGAGAACCAACAAGATGAAGATCTATATCCGTATCTGTCTATCTATCTACCATCTATTGAGAGATTTGTTGTGAGGAATCGGCTCACACAATTATGGAGGCTGAGAAGTCCCAAGATCTGCAGTCAGCAAGCTGGAGACCCAGGAGAGGGAGGGTGTAGCTCCGGTCTGAAAACTGATGGGCTTGAAACCCAAGAAGAGGCAACATTTCAGTTTAAGTCTGAACGTAGAAAAAAAAGTGATGGCTCTGTTCGAGCAGTCAGCCAAAAGGAGTTCTCCTTCCTTGTGAGAGGGTCAGCCATTTGGTTCTCCTCAGGCCTTCCACTGATCGAATGAGGCCCACCCATGTTGAGGAGGGCAATCTGCTTTACTCAGTCTACCAATTCAAATGTTAATCTCGTCCAAAAGCACCCTCACAGACACACCCAGAATAATATTTGACAAAATACCTGGGCACCTGTGGCCCAGTCAAGTGGATATATAAAATTAACCATCACATGGTCTTTGGCTAAATGAAACATCATATGAAGAATGCCATAACAACATCTTCAAAATTGCCTGCTTTCTAGACTAAACATTTGTACTTTGGGGATTAAAATCTATATTTTGGCTAATTTCAGGGAAAGTAAAGTTGGCCCTAAATTTAAGACGAATAATGCAGGAAATCATAGAGCATTTCAATCTTGTTTCAATTACCAGCTTGACTATTTTTAATTTTATCAACTTAAGAGAACTTTGAAGATCTTCTGGAATTGACTATGCTTTTGTGTACTCCTGTCTGATTTTCTTTCCTCTACCCACAATGACACAGCATTTTCAGATGCTAGCCCTAACTCAAAAGGAAAACTATAACACAGAACAAGCTAAATAACATTTTAGGACTAAGTAAAAAAAATTACGGGAATTTTTCAGATAGCACAGTTATGGTGGATATTTCTCATCAAGAGAGGGAAAAAGTTATTTAGTAACATCAAGGGTGCCTCTTGTGATTCCAGTGCTCAGCTTCTTTTCCCAACTTGATGGCATCATAGGACTTTTGCCTTTAATGCTTACTGACGTTGGACTGTCACTTCACATATGGAGAAAATCCCAAGACGTCTCTATAGACGGTTGAACTTTTCACCACAGACAGTTTAGTTTTGTGGTTAAAAGAAACATAGACCAGCTAATTCTAACAATGAACCTACAAAGAATGTATGAAAATTTTGAGGATGTAAGTTTTTAATCTAAGAGTCTAAAATCTATCAATATAGTGACAATCTTTTAAGTACATATGACTTGATCTTTTAAGGGAAAATCTCTGATTGATCCAAGTTCGTGTCTTAAACTGAAAGAAAAGACTACTTTACTTGGTTCTAAAATATCATCAAAATAAAAATCTCAACAAGTGATTTACAGGGACCTCTCTGACCTGGTCACAACCTCATTACTTCCTGCTTCATGATATGTACATATCTGTGTTTTCAAACAGGTCAAGTCCTGTTGCTTAGAAAACACTGGTATTCTCTACATAGATGGTGAACTGCTTGCAGTTCCTTGCTTAGCCCATGCTGAGTCTCATTGCCCTCATTTGCTTATCCCGATATTTCTGGTCACTATAATATGTATTCATCCTTTAAGAGTCTGCTCAGGAGTCAGTCTCTCCCATAGGAAACCTCTCAGAGTCCTTATCCACACAGCAAGCTGTGTTAGGAGATGCCCCTCTTGTCTCAGTGTTCCTATATGGGCTCTTGCAATTCTCTTGCCTTATGTAGTAGTACGGTGGGAAATAGTGATTGAGATCATCTTCCGCCCCAAGCAATTACCAACTGTGGCAGGAATTACTATAGAAATGGATTCCAGTGGGAAAATTAATATAATGTCCAGGGACAATTTCAATGATGGCACAGTTCTTGGCATGAAATTACCATGCTCTTAGCAGTAGTAAGAAAGGCTGAAATATACGTGTACTTTCTTTTAAGAAATTAAAAAAATGGGATGGGAAGGGCAAGGAAGGATTATTGTTGAAGGTGAGGGAAATTGTATTTGATTGGTTCCCCCTCCTTAAAGCTAGGAAAAGTTCTGCACAAAGCAGAGACTGACATGTTATTCCTGAGTGGACATCTGTTTAGCCACTGAGCTTATTGACTTATCCAGTATTACTGGAGACACGGGGAAGCAGAGTATGGGAGAGAGATCCTTAATGATATTATCAGGCAGAGAGTGAAAAAGAACAATCCATTGACTTCCCAGTTCTGGAGCAGTACAGGAGGTGGAACCTGCCCATTTCTACCAGCCTTAGATTGGAGGCTTCAAGCTGGACTGGTAGTCAAGATGCGTGGACCAAAGGTAAGCAGTTTAAGGTTACCCCCAGAGGACAGGAGGAAGACGAAATCATTTTCCAAAAAATCATCAATGCCTGGGGAATCTGCTTGGGATGGAGTCTCCCATCAGCAGGGCCATTGAGCCTTTCACAATGCCCACTAAATGACAGACAAGGAGCTAGCACAGCGGTGAAGACCAACAGAAAGGGTAGCAACCTTGTAGGAGAAAGTCAAGCAGTAGATTCTTTCTCCTCTGCCTTCTTGTTGTCTCAACCCTAGGGGGTAAGTACAAGAAATATAGAGAGTTAAATGGAGTACAGTATACAGTGTACAGAAGACAGGACAGCGTGCCCCCTTCTCTATTCCAAGACTGAGAAAAGCTGAAGCAAGAAAGAGAGCTTTGAATTAGATACGATGACTTTTATTACTCTCTTGAAAACACATTTTCTTTTGTTTGTTTTAATTCAATAATGTAAATTACACATATAGCTTGAATTAAAATTTTATAGAGAGAATTTTTAAAAAGAATAAAATCAGGCAGGAGAGAAGTGGATTATTTTACCCACAGCTACTGCTACATAGAGGAGACTATTCAGTCATTCCTTTATATCATAAAGAAAATAGCTGTAGGTCAGCTTGTTAAAGCAGCAGCTAGCCCAGAACCTAGTTTTTCCTCACTGAGAATAGAGAATTCTATATCACCACCTCCATTACAGCCATAGCAGAGAGAAATGGCTTTTAGTATGCTACAGTTGCAGGTGATTTTAAAGGCAAATATTAGAGAGTTGAATATAAATCTCTTGATTTCTCAAATTTCTTCAGATTTTTGCACTGATAGTAGCAATACAAATGATTGGAACTATAAAAATGATACTTAAAATATAACTGTAAGGTGACTTTAAAGTCTCATCTTATAGTAATTACAGACAACAAAGCTAAATGTGTTTCTTGGCAGTTGACCTGTCTACTCAGATCCCAGGAGCAAATGAGTGGGTGTGAATTGGCACAGTGCCCTGGGGAGGATGGGAAGTCGATACTTTAATAAGGACAACAAAAAAGAGCTAAAATCGAGACCGAGAACTTTCTATTTGAGAGTCCTAAACTGAGATCTTCTCCTATCAGTAGCGACTGGTATTTCACAACAGAAACGTGGAAATTGGTGTGTGTAAATAGTATTTGTAGTTTATGCATGTTTAAACTGACTTTTTGGAAAACCACATAGCTTAGTTTCCTGCTCTTTATTCAAGAAATTCTTTGGTTTTACTCATTTCTAAATAAAATAGTTGCTTCAATGATCTTAGAAGAGAAATATCTGTACCAAACGAGTATTTTCTGTCCAGATTACCTCATTCACGGTAGGCAAGCAGTACATCATTGTTCCAAGTACTATGGAACAAGCGCCAGAAACCGGCTGGCTTCTCACACAGAGTAAGACAATTTTTGGAAGGATTTTAAAGCAACCTTCCCCCTCCCCACCAAAAGGATGTAAACTATGAAATTTTAGAAGGCAGGATTTGGGTGCAGCTGCAGGGAACTAAGAAGCATAAATTGAATTGTGTTCCCCACCTCACCTGGAAACTCTCATGGAATTGTATCAGTTGAAGGGCACCTTGAAGAAGGGTGGGGTTTTAACAGATAACAATAAAATAAAATGAAGGAGAAGGACTCCATTCAAATCTTCCTCCTAGGTTTTTGTATCTTGTCCCTAGGGACGTATACACACACACACACACACACACACACACACACACACACGCACATCTACAAGAAAATCCTTGAAATATCAGTGAACATATCAATAATTCAAAAATTTGAATTGTTCCCCAATCAGATCTGTATTCACCAAGTTGGTAGTTAGTGTTTTTAGCCGCATTCAATTTAGGTAGCATATAGTTGGGTTGTGTTTTTCCATCTATTCTGACAAATGACTTTTAATCAGAGTGTTTAGCTAATTTATTTTTAATATGATTATTGATATTGGTGGGTTTAAAACCACCATACTATTGTTTAATTTCTGCTTGTCCAATCTGTTTTTTCTCTGCTTCATTTTCTACTTTCTTTTGGGTTGGGTATTTTTTTAATGATTCTCTTTATCTGCTTTTTTGGCTTATTAGCTTCAATAACTCTTTGTTTTTTGGTGTTTTTTTTAGTGGTTTCTTTACAGTACTGTGTGTTGCATATACATTTAATTTACCACAGCCTAACTTGAAGTAAAATGAGAACATTTCATGCATATGATAGGAAACTTATCACAGTGCTCCTCCATTTCCCCTCTTCATAGTCTTTGGGCTATTGCTGTCATACATGCTTAATAATGTCATAATATTTATTTATTTATTTTGCTTTAAACAGTCAATTATCATTTGGGGTATTTAAAAATATTAAAAGTGGCAAGGGAAGTCAAGATGGTGGCATAAGCAGACTCGGAACTCACCTCCTCCCGCGGACACAGCCAATTTACAATGACTCGTGGAAAAATTACCCCTGAAGGAGAACTGAAAACTGGATAAGAGGAACTCCTGCAACAATGGACAATCCTAATTAAGGTGGAAGAGGCAGAGACTCCCTTCTGGAGAGGAAAAACGCCGCCTTCACAAGCCGCCAGCTTCACGGTCGCCGGGAGCAGCTCACAGGTCCGCAGCCTCCCTGGAGGAGCAGGGCCCTGAGCCGGGAGTGCCCCTGCTGTGGGCATTTTGTGGACCCAACACAATCGAGACGAGTGGCATAATATCTGACTTTGCTGCTACTAAAACATTGGGGAGCACCCCCAGAAAAGCTGGCTCACAAAGAAACTAAAACCGGCTCTTAAAGGGCCCATGCGCAAACTCACCTGTTTCAGAAAGCATCCTAAAATCACCAGGAAGAAAGGCGGACAGTGCTTTTGTGAAAAGAGACTCAGCTAATAGGCCCTGTGTGCATCTTGGTGAGAGGTGAGACCTCTCCAGGGACTGGGACATTGGCGGTGGCCATTGTGGTGGCCTGGTGTGGGCGTGCTGACACAGACACCATTGGAGTTCTCCCTGGGGCCTGCTAGCCCAGGGTCTGCCCCACCCGCTAGAGCACCAATTTAATCCAGCTCAACCAGGGCAGGCAGCCCACCCTAAAGACTGGCCCCACCCAACAACAAACCCTCAGGCAACTTGTGGGCCTGCATAGATTGGTGACTGGGTTCTCTGCAGCCTGGTGACTGAGCCCACTTCAGTGGGGCAGGGCGTGCACAAGGAGTGAGTGGAGAGTGTGGGGCAGTGGTGGAGTGTGTGTGGCTCCCGCCATGGAGAGACTGGGTCCGCTTGGGGAGGTTGGGGCGCTCACACGGGGCAGGACTGTGTTGACTGTGTGTGTGGACCTGTGGGCAACAGGGCTTGTCAGCTGCAGAAGACTTGTGCTTCTCAAAGACCCACATAGGGGGTTTCCCCCACCTTCCAAAGCCTGAAACAATTGGGTGCTCCTGTGCCTGAGGCCAGCCCCACCCAGCTACAATCCTCAGAGAGCTGACAAGAGACCTAATAGGCTAGAGGCTTATAGCAATTGTAAGGCCCTGAGCCTAACAACCTGCCACGCTGGGGGCCTACTCACTTAAAAGAAATACTGCAACACAAATGTGGTATTAGAACTTGCAGCCAACTGTGCTGGGGGTCCCCACACCTGATAAAGAGACTGAAGGGCCCACAACAACTACAAGCAGCAGAGCATTACAACAGCTGGCCAGGAGCATAACTCAGCCTCCCTGGGCACCTACAGAGAGAGCAAACAGGCCACAACAGAAGGATACACGTAGCCCACATAGGGGTCAACCCTGGAACATTGAGAACTGAGGGAAGCACATGCCCGGCCTCCTAAGCCATCACTTACATAAGGTCACCTATCCAAGAGCAGGAGACGTAGCTGACCTACCTAATACGTAGACACAAGCACAGGGAAAGAGGCAAAATGAGGAGACAAAATAATACTTTCCAAGTAAGGGACCAGGACAAAACCCCAGAAAAGGAACTAAGTGAAACAGAAATGAGCAACCTACCCGACAGAGAGTTCAAACAAAGAGTGTTAAGGATTCTCACTGATCTGGGGAGAAGAATAGATGAACTCAGTGAGAATGTCAACAAAGAAATGGAAGATATAAAAAAGAACCAATAAGAAATGAAGAATACAATACTGGAAATGAAAAATTCATTAGACGGACTCAAAAGCAGAGTAGAGGATACAGAAGAACGGATTCTGTGAGCTGGACGAAAGACTAGAAGAAATTACCCAAGGTGAACAGGTAAAAGAGAAAAGAATTAAAAAGAGTGAGGACAGTCTAAGGGACCTCTGGGGCAACATCAAGTGCACTAACATCCATGTTATAGGTGTCCCGGAAGGAGAAGAGCGAGACAAGGGGGCAGAGAATCTATTTCAAGAAATAATAGATAAAAACTTCCCTAACCTAAGGAAGGAAACAGACATCCAGGTACAGGAAGCACAGAGAGCCCCAAACAAGATAAACCCAAAGAGGCCCACACCAAGACACATCATAATCAAAATGTCCAGAATTAAAGATAAAGAGAGAATCCTAAAAGCTGCAAGAGAAAGTCAAGTTACATACAAAGGAAACCCCATAAAGCTATCAGCTGACTTCTCAACAGAAACCTGACAGGCTAGAAGAGAGTGGCACGATATATTTAAAGTGTTAAAAGGAAAAAACTTACAGCCAAGAATACTCTACTCAACAAGGTTATCATTCAAAATGGAAGGAGAGATCAAAAATTTCCCAGACAAGCAAAAATTAAAGGAGTTTATTAACAAGAAACCAGTGCTACAAGAAATGTTAAAGGGACTGATTTAAGGGGAAAAGAGAAGACCACAAATAGGAAAAATTATCTATTTCCATGATAAGAACCTAATGGATATAAATGCACAAAAAGAGGTTAGATATGATATCAAAAACATAAAAGGAGGGAGTAGGGGAGTTAAGAGTACAGCTTTCAGACAGAGGTCAAACAAAGTGACAATCAATTCTGTATAGAAGAAGAAAGGAACAGAGAAGGACTACTAAAACACTGAGAAAAAAAAAGTTAAAAAATGGCAGTAAGTACATGCTTATCAATAGCTGCTTTAAACGTCAATGGACTAAATGCTCCATTTAAAAGGCATAGAGTGGCTGATTGGATAAAAAAACAAGACCCATATATATGCTGCATACAAGAGACACACTTCAGAACTAAAGACACTCATAAACTGAAAGTGAAGGGATGGAAAAAGATACTCCACGCAAATGGCAATGAAAAGAAAGCTGGGGTAGCAGTACTCATATCAGACAAAATAGACTTTAAAACAAAAAATGTAAAAAGAGACAAAGAAGGGCATTACATAATGATCAAGGGAACAATCCAACAAGAGGATATAACACTTGTAAATATCTATGCACCCAATGTAGGTGCACCTAAATATATAAAGCAATTATTAACAAACATAAAAACAGAAATAGACAGTAACACAATAATAGTAGGGGATTTTAACACTCCACTTACACCAATGGAGAGATCATCCAAGCAGAAGATCAATGAGGAAACATTGGCCTTAAACGACACACTAGAACAGATGGACCTAGTAGATATATACAGAGCATTCCCTCCAAAAGCCGAAGAATACACGTTCTTTTCAAATGCACATGGAACATTCTCCAGGATTGATCACATATTAGGCCACAAAACAAGTCTCCATAAATTTAAGAAGATTGAAATAATACCAAGCATCTTTTCTGACCACAACGGTATGAAGCTAGAAATCAACTATAGGAAGAAAATCGGAAAAGCCACAAATACGTGGAGATTAAACAAAATGCTACTGAACAACGACTGGGTCAAGAAAGAAATCAAAGAAGAAATCAAAAAATACCTGGAGACAAATGAAAATGAAAATACTACATGCCAGAATTTATGGGATACAGCAAAAGCAGTTCTAAGAGGGAAATTTATAGAGATACAGGCCTATCTTAACAAACAAGAAAAATCTCAAATAAACAATCTAACAATGCACCTAAAGGAACTGGAAAAAGAAGAACAAACAAAGCCCAAAATCAGTATAAGAAGGGAAATAATAAAATTCAGAGCAGAAATAAATGAAATAAAGACCAAAAAAACAATAGAAAAAATTAATAAAACCAAGAGCTGGTTCTTTGAAAAGATCAACAAAATAGACAAACCTTTAGCTGGACTCACCAAGAAAAAAAGAGAGAAGGCACAAATAAGTAAAATCAGAAATGAAAGAGGAGAAATTACAACAGACACCTCAGAAATACAAAAGATTATAAGAGAATACTATGAAAAGCTATATGCCAACCAATTCGACAATCTGGAAGAAATGGATAAATTCTTAGAATCATACAACCTTCCAAAACTGCATCAAGAAGAAGTAGTGAATTTGAATAGACCAATCACCAGTAAGGAGATCGAAACAGTAATCAAAAACATTCCCAAAAATAAAAGTCCAGGACCAGACGGCTTCTCTGGTGAATTCTGCCAAACATTCAAAGAAGACTTAATACCTACCCTTCTCAAACTCTTCCAAAAAATTGAGGAGGCAGGGAAGCTCCCTAACTCATTCTACGAAGCCGAAATTACCCTGATCCCAAAACCAGACAAGGACAACACACAAAAAAAAGAAAATTACAGGCCAATATCACTGATGAACATCGATGCAAAAATCCTCAACAAAGTACTAGCAAATCGCATACAACAATACGTTAAAAAGATTATACACCATGATCAAGTGGGATTTATTCCAGGTATGCAGGGATGGTTCAACATTCGCAAATCAATCAACGTAATACACCACATTAATAATGTGAAGAATAAAAATCACATGGTCATCTCAATAGATGCAGAGAAAGCATTTGACAAGATACAGCATCCATTTATGATAAAAACTCTGAATAAAATGGGTATAGAAGGAAAGTACCTCAATATAATAAAGGCCATATATGAGAAACCCACAGCTAATATCATCCTCAATGGTGAAAAACTGAAAGCCATCCTTCTAAGAACAGGAACCAGACAAGGATGCCCACTGTCACTACTCCTATTTAACAGTACTGGAAGTCCTAACCAGAGCAATCAGGCAAAAGAAAGAAATAAAAGGGATCCAAATTGGAAAGGAAGAAGTCAAACTGTCACTATTTGCAGATGACATGATTTTATATATAGAAAACCCTAAAGAATCCACCAGAAAACTTTTAGAAGTAATAAACGAATATGGTAAAGTTGCAGGATATAAAATCTACATACAAAAATCAGTTGCATTTCTATACACTAACAACGAAGTAGCAGAAAGAGAAATTAAGAATATAATCCCATTTACAATCACAACAAAAAGAATAAAATACCTAGGAATAAACTTAACCAAAGAGGTGAAAGATCTGTATACCGAAAACTATAAAACATTGCTGAAAGAAATTGAAGAAGACATAAAGAAATGGAAAGATATTCCGTGCTCTTGGATTGGAAGAATTAACATAGTTAAGATGTCCATACTTCCAAAGAAATCTATAGATTCAATGCAATCCCTATCAAAGTTCCAACAACATTTTTCACAGAAATAGAACAAAGAATCCTAAAATTTATATGAAACACAAAAGACCCCGAATAGCTAAAGGAACCCTGAGAAAAAAGAACACAGCTGGAGGTATCACACTCCCTGATTTCAAAATATACTACAAAGCTATAGTAATCAAAACAGCATGGTACTGGCACAAAAACAGACACACAGATCAATGGAATAGAATCAAAAGCCCAGAAATAAACCCACACATCTATGGACAGCTAATCTTTGACAAAGGAGCCAAGAACATACAATGGGGAAAAGAAAGTCTCTTCAGCAAATGGTGTTGGGAAAACTTGATAGCCACATGCAAAAAAATAAAAGTAGAACCTTACCTTACACCATACACAAAAATTAACTCCAAATGGATTAAAGACTTGAATGTAAGACCTGAAACTATGAAACTTCTAGAAGAAAACATAGGCAGTATGCTCTTCGACATCGGTCTTAGCAACATCTTTTCAAACACCACGTCTGACCGGGCAAGAGAAACAATAGAAAAATAAACAAATGGGACTACGTCAAACTAAAAACCTTCTTCACAGCAAAGGAAACCATCAACAAAACGAAAAGACAACCTAACAATTGGGAGAAGATATTTGCAAACCATACATCTGATAAGGGTTTAATCTCCAAAATATATAAAGAAGTCATGCATCTCAACAACAAAAAAACTACCAACCCAATTAAAAACTGGGCAAAAGACCTGAAAAGACATTTCTCCAAAGAAGATATACAGATAGCCAACAGACACATGAAAAGATGTTCAAAATCACTATCAGGGAAATGCAAATCAAAACTACAATGAGATACCACCTCACACCCGTCAGAATGGCTATAATTAACAAGACAGGAAACAACATGTGTTGGAGAGGATGTGGAGAGAAGGGAACTCTCATACACTGCTGGTGGGAGTGCAAACTGGTGTAGCCACTATGGAAAACAGTATGGAGATTCCTCAAAAAATCAAGGATAGAACTACCATATGATCCAGCTATTCCACTGTTGGGTATTTATCCAAAGAACTTGAAAACACCGATGGGTAAAGATACATGCACCCCTGTGTTCATTGCAGCGTTATTCACAATAGCCAAGACTTGGAAGCAACCTAAGTGCCCATCAAGGGACGAATGGATAAAGAAGATGTGGTATATATACACAATGGAATACTACTCAGCCATAAGAAACGATGAAATCCAACCATTTGTGACAACATGGATGGACATTGAGGGTATAATGCAAAGTGAAATAAGTCAGAGGGAAAACGTCAAATACCGTATGATTTCCTTCATTAAGTAGTAGATAATAACAACAATAAACAAACACATAGAGACAGAGAAAAAAATAAAAATATTAAAATTTACTTTATATTTATTGATATATTTACCATTTTTGGTGCTTTTTATTCCCTAATGTAGGTCCAGATTTCTATTTGATACCATTCTGCTTTGGCCTGAATATCTTTAATATTCCTTGAATTACAGGCTTTGATAAAGAACGTTTTCAGCTTCTGTAAGTTTTAAAAGTCTTTATTTCACTCTTGTTTTTGAAGCATATTTTTTCTGGATGTAGAATAGTAGTTCACAGCTTTTTTCTTTCAGTACTTTGGAAAAGTTGCTCTTGCGACTTTTGGGTTGCTCTTTTTGTAATGAGAATCTGTTGTCATTCTATTTTTTTCTTCAGTATATAAACTGTCTTTTTTTCTCTGGTTGCTTTAAATTTTTTCTCTTTATCACTGGTATCAAGCAACATGATTATCATATACTTAAAGTTTGTTGTGCTTCCAGGATTTGTGAACATATAGTTTTCACCAAATATAGAGAATTTTTATTTTTTATTTCTTCTTCTCTCACAGATCAACAGTTATAACTCATGCCTGTTGCCCAATGTCTGAAATTTATTATTTAATGTATTTTATCTGGTTTTTTAGTTGTTTAATTCAGAGTGCAAGTTTGGTCCCTGTTATTCCTGGTTGGCTGGATATAGAAATTGAGCCCAGCAGTATTTTTTTAGGTAATTTATATTGAAACTATTTCAGACCTACAGAAAAGTTGCTATAACAGTACATAGAACCCCAAAATACTCCCTTCACCCTGGAAAGGGAATTTGTTAGAAATGTGTAGCATTTGTGCTCTCTCTCCTCACACACACTCACACACACACACGTTATTAATAGTCTGTTTCTGAATCTTTTGAAAGCAACTTGCAGACAAAATGTCTCTTTACCACAAACACTCCAGTGTGTATTTCACCATATGTGTTTCATGAAATCATGAACGTTCTTCTATATAACCAGTATACATCTTCCAAATCAGGAAATCAACATCGATACATCACCACCATTCTATACACAGACCTCATGCAAGTTATTCCAACTGCACCAATGATGTCTCCTTTTAATTTCTTGTCTGGGATCTGATCCAGTTGTATGTGTTACATTTAGTTGTCATTTCTCTTCAGAGTCCTTTAATCTGAAACAGTTTCTCAGTCTTTTCCCGTGTTTCATGTCCATGAGAGCTTTAAAGAGTACAACAATTATATTCTGTGTGAAGCTGGATGACTCAGCCTGCACCCATCAGTTTTCTCATGACCAACAATAATATTACTT
Source organism: Diceros bicornis minor (assembly GCF_020826845.1). Classification (NCBI taxonomy): domain Eukaryota; kingdom Metazoa; phylum Chordata; class Mammalia; order Perissodactyla; family Rhinocerotidae; genus Diceros; species Diceros bicornis. The sequence goes on from NC_080753.1 coordinate 8,347,182, forward strand.
AAATGGTGCTATGAACTTCTCCACATACTATTTGTATCACATTATCATCCAATTCATAGCGATGTTAACCTTGTTCACATGTTACATTGGTTTCTGACAGGTTTTCCCATCATATTTCACTATTTTTTCCTTTTAACTGATTAGTAGTTTGTGGGAAGTGTTTTATAATTACCTATCAAACTTATATCCATCAGTTTTATCCATTGTTCGATCTCGCCTAAAATAACCCTGCGTGTGATGGTTGACTGGGAGAGGAAGAGAAGGAAAAGGAAGATGAAAGGGAGGAAAGATGATCTGGGAAGAGCAGAGAGGCAGGGAAAAGAAGAAGGAAAGTTATAAGAAAATGGGAAGAAAAGTAAAGATAGGAAGAGAAGGGAAGATGAGAAGGCAAGGCCAGAAGTGTTCTTTTGAACTGTTTCTATCTCACCTTAAGAAAAAGTACAATCATACTGGCTGTAAAATACTTCTCTTGGGTTTATATCTGACTGAACTTCAGATAAGGCATTTATTACTTAAAATACTATCTAAACAATTGCTGTGTCGACTAGAGATTAAAAAAAGACAATTTGTTTATTAATTATGACCAAAATCGGGTCATTTTGAGAGATATTGGAATGTGAAAGGGCTAAGGGTTTGCTGAGGAGCAGCTGAGCATGTTAACGTGTGCTGATTATTCTGTATGAGTCCCCAGCTAATGTGGACAACTAAGGTGCTGTGGCTTAGGATTTGGGTCATGAATTTTAGACAGTGGAGGAAAAGCAATGTGTGGCCAGGGACACAATTAGGTGACGCCAGGCAGAAGGGTAAGGGTAAAGAAATACTCACTCTTTTGTTTTTCCACAGCAAAACACGCAAGGTTCAATTACGACTACTGTAACTCCTTACTGGACTTCTAGACTATGAGTTTGCATATCTGGTCTGTGATTTCTCTGTGAGCAGAAACCTTGTCTTATTCATCTTTATATGCCTTACACTCAGCACAATGCCTAGCCCATCATAGGAATTTAATACATAATTTCTGAAGAGATAAAGAATGACTGAAATTTTGTGGTGTAGAGCTTGATGAATTAATAGGACAGCATCTGGGACTGAGGTCAGGGAGTAATTGTCCAGAGCCCCATGGATTTGTGGTACGGCAGGCAGGAGAGCTTCCTGGCAGTAATCACTCTAACAATTGCCAGAGTAATATTGCTGCCGTTTAACGCTGAGAAGTTCTGTCGACCTGCCCAACAGCCTTCTGCTTGGCTAGATCTTCAGGATTTGAACTGCTTTTGATGACCTGTGCCCAGGTTCCCTCGTCAGCAGTGTCTTCAGTGTCGGGGCACCTTTTCCAGGGAAAGAATAGACCCTGAAAAAGATTGCAAACGTCCGTAGGGGCTGGGACACAATTCATTCTCTTTCCTGTGGTGATTAATCTGTGAGGCGGAATGACACAGTGGGTTAATGGCGTTGGCATCAAACTAACTGGAGTTGAACTCCAACTCTGCCAAATCCTAATCAAGTAATCTTAAGGCAGTTTACTTAACCTTTTTATGTCAGTCAAGGTGCCAGCAGTCAACAATTGGCATACTCCAAAGGGTGTAATTGAAGAGAACATAACAAGGGTGTGCAGAGTCAAGGAAATAACAGAGAGTAATGAAGAGCCAGAACTAGTAACAGCAAGAAGCTGTTTCTACCTGAAGCCTGAAAAGGAAAGGAGAGAGAAAGGTGTTACCACATCACAGAGGCAGCTGGAGATGCAGAAGTGAGACCACTGATCTGAACTGTGGCCGTGGAGAAAGGCAGTCTCTGCCAGAACCTTAGCAAGTTAAGTAAATATCCTGATCTTTTCTCTCATATTCCATCCCCTCTTAGTTCTTCCAACTTCCAAACTCAACCAGAAGCCAAACAGCCATGAAGCCCAGGAAAAGAAGTCTTTAGAAGTCAGACTTTCAAGGTGTGGAACAGGGTAGAAAAATGCAGAGAACAGATCTGGAGGGAAATAGAGAATAAAGATATTCCCTAATCATCAATTTCCCTTTCTGCAAATTGAGGATTATAATAATATCCTTCTCAGATAAGAGGGCTGAATGAGATAATGAATGCAAAGCATTTAGCATGAAGCTTAGCACATTGTTAATACCTGTTAAGTATTACAGTATCCTCTGAAAGTTGCCCAAGGCTCTGATCAGAGGGATCCTAACTTGTGAAAATAATTCTTTTCTAATTAATCTCTTATTTCAAAACAGATGAAATAGAATTCAGGAATGTGTCTCCCATCTTCAGGATTTAGAAAGATCCAGGCTCCAATTTGTTCTCCAGTTTCTTTACTATTTCATGTGACCTGGGAAATTGTGTATTGTATATAAGCCAAAGTTTTTTCAATTATAAAAATAAGGGAATAGGGGCTGGTCCCGTGGCGCATCGGTTAAGTGCACGTGCTCCACTTCGGCGGCCCAGGGTTCACAGGTTCGGATCCCAGGTGTGCACTGACACACCACTTGTTAAGCCATGCTGTGGCGGTGTCCCATATAAAGTAGAGGAAGATGGCCATAGATGTTAGCCCAGTGCCAATCTTCCTCAGCAAAAACGAGGAGGATTGTCATTGGATGTTAGCTCAGGGCTAGTCTTCCTCACAAAAAAATAAATAAGGGAATAATAATCACTACCTTGCAGACGCACATCAAAAATAAAACAGGGTCTAACATATGATAGGCACTCAGAAGTTAGCAATGTTATGCTTTCATTTCGCTATAGAAGCTAAATATGTTATATACTATAGTGCGTAAATGGGTGTAAGATAGACATTTACTATGTCACTCAGAGTGTTTTCTTTTTTATATTAAAAAGAACTATATTATGTGGATACTTAACTTAAAAACTGTCTACAGATCATCCTACATTGATATTTCAGTATCGGTGTATTTGAAACTATAAGGCAAATATCCTAACACCAGAGACTGAAATTAACGTTAATATACAATCCACAAAAAGGCAGCGGATATCAATAATCCTCAAATATATTTTTATGTTCTCCATTATGAAATAGCAAAGATAACAGGTTGACTCCAGATGTTCTTAGTAAAATGCCTTCTTGTTCAACATGACTTTATTTTCCTTTGACTAAGCTATACAGAGTCATTTTGGACAATTATACAATTTTCCCTGCCCTGCTTGGTAAAGAGACACTGGAGGGAAAATGTTTGGGAAAAAATAGAATCACTCTATCTTTTCTTAGAGGGAACCAGCAAATGTCACTAAATGAGAAATGTTCTTGATGCAGAAGAATGCGCCAGTGATGAGTATACTTACCATTCTTGATGCCTGCATCAAGCCCACATCACCATCAGCATTCAGAGCAGCACCAAGACCTGCAGGAAACCATTCCATTTGTAAAAGGTCAAACATTGGTAGCCCTAAGCTTTTGAAACGAAGCAGAGAAAACAATTTCAGAGCTATTTACTACCTTGTTCTCTGATAGCTTTTGTCCCGGGTTCCAGTAAGAGAGATTTGCTTTTATAGTCACAATCCTTTAAGTAAATATGATGCTTGTGGCTACAAAAATGCATTTGATTGCTTTCTTTGAGTCACAAGGCTTTTAGCTTGTTTCTAAAATCATAAAGCCCAGTAGGCATTGCATTTTTCCAGAAGTATTGACTGATGTCCATCCTATACATTTAGGTAATCAGACAGGGGTATAGATGATGATAGAGTAACTTCGATAATGCAGGAAGGAATTTATAACATGAAGGCTCTTTTACAGTGGAAGCAATGTGCCTTTTGGAGTATAGAAAAATTGTTATTATTGTTTGGCTATAACATTTTGCATTTCTAATACACTTCCTAGCCTTTTTGTGTATTAACAAGAATATATTTGGAGGTCCTTCAGCATTGTTTAACAGAAAGAAACACATATGCAAATTATCAAACTTGCTGTCACACCTCTAGAATACTGTCTCGAAAGAAGAGTAGTAGTAAATATAAAGAAGACAGAAGCTTATGCAAAATCAGGTGCTGTTCCTATTAAGAATTGATAGTTGGAATGCGTTCTATGAGTACTTTTAATAAAATAAAGGCACAAAGAAAAAAAATTTAAGTAAATGGCATCTGTTCAATTTTCAAATTATTTATATTTAAAGCGAATATCATAATATATCTATTTCATAATCTTTTTAGAAATGTAAGCAATTCATATAGCCATTATTTTAAAAGAACATTCTTACTACTATCATTTTGTAGTGAGGAATTTAAATGATTGTGTGACTTTCCTGAGGTCACATACCAGGTAGGAAAAAGATTTGCTCTCAGATAACAGGAAGCAAGAAAAGAAAAGAAAAGAAAATGATATATTCTCAAACTTTTTCCCTAGACCTGTTTAAGTTTTTATACTGCTGTAAATATAATATAGAGCTTTCTGAAATCCACTCAGCTGCTATGAGCTATTTTAGGCCAACAATTATATGTTCCAAAATAGTCAGCTTTCTTCAACATGTGTTTCTGTGCCTGTTATGTAACAAGCTTTCTTAAGCTATGGGATAGGATAGTGACCAAGAAAGACAAGATTCTTTCCTTCATGGGTTTCAAAGTCTTACAGGTAATTATAAGTGTCGACAATGCTGCTGAAAAAGTAGTGAAGGATGTTATTGTAGCATATGGATAGGAGTCAGAAAGTCCTCACTAAGGGAATTGTATTAAATTGAAAATTAAAGGATGACTAGGGATTAACAGACAAAGGGAATAAGTGACTGTGGTTGCTGAAGAGAATAAAAGGGCAGAGGTGAGTGAGGAGAATAGCATTCCAGGTAAGGCAACAGTTTACTCAAAAACTCAGAGTAAGACAGATAGAAAGAAGAGTGCACTCAAGGAACCAAAATAAGTCCAAGAAGTCCAGTAAGGCTGGAGTATAGGGTTTATGATGGAGAGACGATCAGGCTCAATGACTTAAAATAGACTAACTTGCATTATGACTTAACTGAATTAACTCAAAGGATCATATTGTCAAATCAGACTCATAAGAATCAGCAAGCTTATCTAGTATCAAGTTTTACTAAGAATATTGAGGATATAAGTAATCTCAACAACGAGGCAAAACAGGAAGAAGTTTGGGACAATCAATACAACTCCACAGGTTCTTCTTGACACATTAAATGTGTTCTTTGGCCCACATTTAAAGACGAACTATCTAAGGATGCATGCAGTTATTATTTACACAAAAAGGAATTACTTTGCTCTTTACATAGCTTATATAACATTTTCTGTGGAGCCATGTCCCATAAATCCGGAGTTCATGTTTATTTGCCACAAACAATCCTATACAAACCTGATATGTTTTGCTGAAGGCATTCTATAGATAATGACTCTCCCACTGGTAAATACCAATAATGTTCTTGACAGCAGGTCTGTCAATAACATGTTTACTAGGGGACTTGTCCAGGTCATCTTTATTTCTATTTCCAGGACATTCCTTGGTACAATGAGAATGTACCACAGGCCTACTGTTAATTCTTTCCTTTCTGTCTACAAAATATGTTATAGATTTTGGACATTATCATGAAAACAGTGACAAAGGATTAAAAGACTTTAAGCCTGTTACGTAGACTATGGTAAGATATAGACAATAGTTTGAAGAAGGAGAAGATTATAGTCAGGGAGACAATTTGCAAGCTTTTGGAATGGCGAGCGTGGCGTGGCCTAGGGTACCCCACAGTGGTGTCCAAGAGAAAAAGGCAGATGCAAGAGTTGTTTATGATACAGAATCCATGGGACTTGGTGATTAATTAAATAGAGGAGTGAAAGAAAGTCATTGGACATTGAGGTCAATGGGGCCATCAGCTAAGATGAGTAAACATTAGAGGAGGAGAAGAAGTGGCAGTCAAAAATATGGTCAATTTTAGACATGTCAAGTTTGAGGTGATTGGGAAACATAAAAGGGTAAGTTTCCCGTAGGCAATTGAATAAATGGGTCAGGAAGTCAGGAGAAAGCCCTGGGCTGGAGAATCGGGAGTCACTGGTATAAAAATATTCATTGAGGCCATGGGAATGGATGAATTTGTCTAAAGAGATCATTTAGGAAGAAGGCCAGAAGAATTTTAGCCAATTTTAGAGAGCACATAGGAGACAAGGAGAACAAAAGGACCCCCATGTAGAATTAGGAAGCCAAGCGCTGACTTTTAAGTAAAGAGAATGTTTGTGTAAACAGCTTCTGAGTGTCCAAGCAAGTGAAAATGGTCCATTTGATTTAATAATGTGGATGGGACATTGGCATAAAGCCCAAATACAGAGATGGAGTGGGTAAATAGCTTCTCACAAAGGTTGGTTGTCAAGTCGGGAGCAAGATAGGGCTATAGATAAATAGAGATATATGTTCAAGGAAGGATTTGTCATTAATAACATGAGAGAGAGAATATATGTGAATGCTGATGGTAGAGCCTCAGTGGAGAGAATCTTAAGATGTTTAGATATCTTAGCTCTTTATCTAGGGTATATTCAATTTTGAGACATATATCTCTTTCTCTATTCCCCTAAACCAGCAGAGGACTACACATAAAAGAGCTTAAGAAATATTTTTTGAAATGGATTATTTTTCAAAATTATTATCTGTGAAGTCTGGGTCCAGATTAATTCTTTGTTGGTCATGTGCAAGGTAAAACTTCCAACAGGACTTGCGTATGACTGTCCATTGTCCCTTTACAGCATTCTTTTCCTGGTTTTTCTTTTTCAGCCTGCCAAATCTGATGAACATGTGTGTGCTTGGGGAATAAAATCCATTCATTTTAGCTTAATCAAAAGAACTAGAAAAGAAAATCTGCTACACAAGTGATTATAAAATGCAATCCCAATACAGAAAGGATTTCTATTGACTTGCTATTGAATTATCCACACTACTCTCCTCTTCTATTTTCATGAATAATGGAAAGATGACTATATTTCAAATGAAAAAGGACTGATGTGCATTGATATATTGATATGCTCATATATGCCCTCAGGATTTAAATATGAAAATGTTGGCAGGAGTAAAAATACTTGTTTTTAGCTTGAAATAATAATTAATAGAAATAATAATAATCTGTTGTTTTTAAAAGAGATCATATCACTGATTCATCACCAATAAGATACTTTTTCCTATAGGAGGGTACTCATTTATACTAATTTACCCCTTGGTAATCAATGGCACTCAGTTGAGAGATTGCTTATTGAATTTAGGAATCAATATTTAAGCAGGGAAGAGAGGAAAGATATTTGAATGTGAAGAGGATCACTACTTACCGTTTATAGTATTATTTTTAATCAATTGAACTTATTAACTCATTGTAGGACTTTCAAGAATCACTTTTAAGTAAGAAGAAATTGCTATTTTCCCTTTTGATTGAGAGTTAGGCAGTTCAAGATTTTTGAGCTCATCTAATCATCAAGGGCTAGTTAGCATTTAAATGCAGAATATCCATAATAATCTTGCCTTTCAGTGAATTCACTGAGAGAAAAAATCCAAAACTGCTAAAACATAAAACAATTGCCAGGCAAGATAACATTTCTATTTGTTAGAATTGTACTCATCTCGTTATTGCTCTCCATTGTGAGCATCTCTAAAATGTCATCAGGTTTATGACTCTATAAATCTGGAAAATGCCTTACAGTGAAATAATGGTCATCTGTTTCTAAATTAAAATGGTATCGTAACATGGGGAGTGATATGCATGAAGTTGTTAACTCCTATTTAAACAAAGGAAAAATCCTCAGATTTTTGATATTTGTAAAATAGCTAGGCACTTAAAGAATTTCAAAGAGACAAAGATAATTTTTTTTTCTTCTTACACTGGGAAATAAATTAAGAAATAGCAGACCTCTTGATCCATTCTTGACTGCAGATATTTTTGGAAAGAAACACAGTGGGAAGTGTAAAAAATTCATTCATTACTTTTACATTAATAGATGAGTAATTTTTAAGTAGGCATTCCTAAACAGAGTATACATAAAATGAATTAATATGTATAAGATAGATAGATGCTTTGACCAAGGCCTTGTCATAAGAAAAATGTATTACATCAATTGGACCAGAGTGCTGCTATTGAGTCCTTGTTTTCCATAGAAAAGAATACGAGCCAACTGGAAAATTCCCACACAAACTGCTTACTACAGGCAAATGTGATATAAATTTAGCTTCTGAATGTGCCTTCTGAAGTACAATCTAAGAAAAGATAACAGCTTTCCCAGACCAAAATATCTCACCTACCCATTAGTCCTTACATCAACTCACCGGGCGTGGTATCCGGAAGTACCAGCATCAGTATCACTCTAGAGGTTAGGCACACTTTGTTGCCTCTTAGAAGAAACACGTTAACAGGGAATAGTGTTGGAGGAGGTCATCAAGAAGACGTGACCACTGGTTGACTTGAGAGCTGGACCTGGCAATCAGAGGCTCCTCATCCCCTCTCCTGTCCTTGGAATGTACGTTCTGCCCACCGTTCCCACAGTGGGAGCTGTTCCAAGGATACAGCCTTGAGAGAGCAATGTACTGTTGAGATCATCTGGACTGAGTAGGTGACTGATGCCTGTCAAAGCTCCCATATAAACTTTTAAGAATGGGTGAGCACGTGTGAAGATCTACATGTCTTCTGACTGCCCAAGCCAAGCTTTGTATGTAAATCCTCTTGCTTATTAAACCTGCCACCTACCCAGCTGGGGTGGTCTGCCTCTTTCCTGGGTCCCTCCTCACCCTCTGTGTATGGGAGCCAGTTTCAAATTTCACCTGGGTAGTTCCCAAGGTTGAGAACCAACAAACAGTTTATCTGATTCTTTACTAGACAAAATGAAACAGATACCAGAGAACTGGGCACATTTGAACGTGTTCAAGGAATTCAATAAATACTTATTGAATTAATGAGTTGCCAGGACAGAACAGAAAAGGACAAAAAGGAGACAGTGTATGCTATGTAGTGTTACCATATCTGAGGCTTAGTTTTAGCTACACAATTTGCTCTTATAAATTCCTTTCTTGCTTAGGAATCCTTTGGCATGGTGCCTATATCCTGCAGTTCAGCTCTTCGTGAAATTAGATTTCGTTCAACATAGTTTCTCTGGTGTACCACAAGGGGTCCAGTGCCCATCCAACCAGGATTCTGTTCTGGGATTTCTTACTAATTATGTGAATTTAGACAGGATGCTTCATCTAGACTTGTCATTTCCCTGTTCAGAGACATTTTGTTAGTTTCTCCTTTTTTTTTGTCTTCACCGTTATATCTACACACCAATAAACTTTCTTACAGATATCTTTTTGAAACATCTGTGTGAGAGTTCTTCTGCTAAGTCAATGTTCCTCTGCCTATTTAGGGTACAACTGCTGGGTCTTGGGTTAAGTGCAACTTCAACTTTACTAGGCATTACCAAATGCTTTCCAAACGTACCAGTTTATAATTATACAAGAAGTGTATTAGAATTGCTATTTTTATCCTACCTCACCATCAACACTTAGTATTATAATACTCTTTAATGTTTTCCAATCATAAGAGAGGGAACAAATTCGATGATGTTTTAATTTTCATTTTGCTGATTACTAGTTAGATTCAGCAGATTTTGGTTACTGTTATTTTGGCATCCTATTTCCAGAAATCGCCTGTTTCTATCTTATGCCCTTTTTTAATTCAGTTATTCCATTTTTAAAATCTTGAGGTATAAGAGGTCTTTATAATATCTAGATATTAATTCTTTGTTGTTTAAATATTTGAAAATAGCTTATGCAAATCAGAAGTATGACTTTTAATTTTTGTTATATTGCCACTTGATGAATGTACTCATATATCATTTTCTTCCTTTTACATTTTTGCTTTTTGGGCCTTATTTAGGAAATCAATACCTGCTTTGATATTTTGTGTTTTCTTCTGAAAACCTTTAATGTTTGCTTTTTTTTATTTGTCTTTGATCTATGTGGAAGTTAGTTATTTATCTGTGGTTTTTTTTGTTTCAAGATTCAAACATAATTTAGAAAACTCAGTAGGAGAAGGAATATAGTATTTACCCATAGTTTTACTTTTTCCATTGTTCTTTCTTCCTTCCTGATGTTCTAAGATTTGTTTTATAATTTCCTTTCTGCATAAAGCACTTACTTTAGCCTTTCTTTTAGGGTAGGTTTGCTGGTGACAAATTCTCTTAGTTTTCCTTCACCTGAATTCTCGATTCTGTCTTGATTTCTGCTTCATTTCTGAAGGATATTTTTACTAGATATAGAATTTGGAGTTGGCAGTTCTTTTTTCCAGCAGTTGAAAATGTTGTGCCACTTCCTTCTGGTCTCCACAGTTTCTGATACGAAATTCACTCTCCTTTGAATTGTTTTCCCCTATAAATTGTTTCTCTCTATCTGCTTTAAAGATTCTTTTCTTTGTCTTCAGTTTTCGTCAATTTAACTACGATGTGTCTTGGCTTGGATTTCTTTGGGTTTATCCTCTTTGGGGCTTCCTCAGCTTCTGAAATCTGTAGGTTTATATCTTTGCCTACTTAGGATAATTTCAGCTATTAGTTATTCAAATACTTTTTCAGGCCCACCCTCTTTCTCCTTTCTTTCTAGGACTCCTAATACCTACACTGTTTTGCTGTTGACATCTGTTGATTGTCTTTTCTCCTTCAAGTAAAATTTTTCTATTTCTTTGTATAATAAGGGATTTTTGATTGGAACCTAGACGTGGGGTATTATATTGTAAGTGTGTGGATCTTTTAGAGATACAAATTACTTAAAATAAAACACACCATTTTCAGTGTACAGTTCATTAAATTTTGACAAAACGTATTTATCAGTGTCACCAACACCATAATCAGACTATAGAACATTTCCATCATTCCAAAAAGTTTTTTTTATGCCTCATTGCAGTTGATTCTTTCTCCTTTCCCTAGCCTCTGGAAACCACTCTTCTGCTTTCACTCACTAAAGAATCATTTTTTATTTATAGAATTTCATGTAAATTGAATCATACAGTATGTAATCTTTTGTGTCTGACTACCTTCAACCTCATTCTTTTGAACTTCATACATTTTAACGTATATCAGTAATTTAGTCTTTTTATTGTAGAGTTGTATTCCATTACATGGATATGCCACAATTTGCTTACCTAGTCTCTTTTTGAGTTGCAAATATTTTCACGTATATTTTCTTCTACAAATTGTATAATTTTATCTTTTTTGCTTAGTCTATGGTTCATTTTGAATAAATTTTTATTTATAGTGTAAGGGTCAAGTTTAATTTTTCTAAATGAATATCTAGTCATTATTTCAAAATTTATTGAAAGGGTAAATCTTTGTCTACATTTTGAAAAACATGCTGGCTCTAGACTTGCTGGATTTTTTAGATCAGGTAGCGTCAATCCAGTAAATTTGTTTTTCCCTTTCAAAATTATTTTGTCTTTTATACCTATTGGTATTTTCCTATAAGATTTTCCTATAAATTTCAGAGTTAGCTTGACATTGCTACATTTGACTGAGATAGCACTGAATCTGTCGGTCAATCTGTGATAAGTGACGTCTTAACAATATTGAATCTTTCAATCTACAAATCTGGTATAAATTTTCATTAATTTAGATTGTCTTCATTTTTTCTCTGCAATGTTTTGTAATTTTCAGCATTTTGCACATATTTTGTTGAGTTTATTTCTAAGTGTTGTTTCCAGATTCTACTGTAAATGCTATCTCTAAAAATTTTATTTTTCATTTGTCATTGCTAGTTTATAAAAATATAATTCATTACGATTCACTCATTTTTCAGTTTTGAGATTTTTTTGTGGATGCCTTAGAATGTTATACAGTAGGTCAAGCTAGTTGATAGTGTTGTGTTAGTCTTCTGATTTTTAAACATTTCTTGTGTAACTGTCTATCATCTAATGACAGAAGAGTGACATTTGTCTATTTCTCCTCTAAGTTCTATCATGTTTTTGCTCATGTATTTGAAGCTTGATTGTTGAGTATATAGACATGAAGGATTGCTATGCCTTAATATTGATTGACTGATATTCTCCTTTATACTTGATAATAGTCCTTGCCCTGAAGCCTATGTGGAATGATATTAATATAGCCACACTACTTTATTATGATTAGTGCTTGTATGGTGGATGGTGTCTCTTTAATCAATATTTTGCTTTTAATCTATCTTTTCTTTATATTACAGGTATTTGAATTGGCTTTCTCATAAACAACAGAAAGTTTTACTTTGCATTTTCCACTTTGACAATCTATGTTTAATTGGAATATTTAAATAATTTATATTTAATAGATTTTTTCATAAGAGAGCATTTGAGTTTAATTCTACCAGATTTCTCTGTGGTTTTGTGATTAGTACCAACTCTACTTTCTTTCCTTTGTCCTCTTTTCTTGCCTCCATTTCAACTGAGTGTTTTTACAATTCTACTTCGTCTCTACTATTGGTTTATTAGTTCTACGTCTTTATTTTATGGGTTTAATTGTTTCTTAAATGTTTACAATATATATTTTTAACTTATAACAATCTACCTTCAAATAACATTATACCCATCCATGTAAAGGAAGGACCTTATAAGTGTATATTTCCTTTGTGCTATTATGCCATTTCTTATACATCTATGCGTGTTACAAACTCACTGTCATTATTTTGCAAATTTATTTGTAAATTTGTTATTTATTTACAAATCACTGTCATTTTTTTTCCAGCTTTATTGAAGTATACTTGACAAATAAAAGTTGTACATATTTAAGTTGGACAACTCAATATTTATATATATATATATACACACATACATATATATATATACACACATTATGAAATGATTATACAATCAGCCTAATCAACATATCTCACATAATTACCTTTCTTTATGGTAAGAATACTTAAGATTTACTTTCTTAGCAAATTTCAGATAAGCAGTCCAGTATTATTAACTATAGTCACCACGCTGTGCCTTAGATCTCTAGAACTTACTCACCCTGCATAACTGAAACTTCACACCCTTTGACCAATATCTCTCTATTTGCCTCTCCCTCCAACCCTTGCAACCACCAATTCTATTCTCCATTTCTATGAGTTTGACTTTTTTAGATTCCACATGTAAGTGCAGTGTTTGTCTTGTCTGACAAGGTAGTATTTGTCTTTCTGCCTCTGGCTTATTTGACTTAACGTAATGTCCTCCAGGTTCATCCATGTTGTCACAAATGACAGGATTTTTTTTCTTTTTAAAGGCTGAATAATATTCCATTTTGTATATATACATCTTCTTTATCCATTTATTGGTAGATGGACACATAGGCAGTTTCCATATCTTGGCTATTGTAAATATAGCTGCAATGAACATGGGAGTGCAGGTATCTCTTCCAGATCCTGGTTTCATTCCTTTGGATATGTACCCAGAAGCAGGATTGCTGAATCATATGGCAGTTCTATTTTTAATTTTTTGAGAGGCCTCCATGTTGTTTTCCATAACGTCTATAACAATTTCCATCCCCACCAGTAGTGCATAAGGATTTCCTTTCCTCCACATACTCACCAACTTACCTTTTGTCATTTTGATAACAGCCATTCTACCAGGTGTGGGTGATATCTCATTGTGACTTTGATTTGCATTTCCCTGATAATTAGTGATATTGAGCATTTTTTCATATATCTATTTCCCATTTGTATGTCTTTTTTAAAAGGAATGTCTATTTAGGTCTTTTGCACATCTTTTAATTGGGTTTTTTTTTTTTTTTTTTGCTACTGAGTTATGAGAGTTCCTTATATATTTTGATATTAACTCCTTATCAGGTTTGAAAATAATTTCTCCCAATGCCACAGCTTGTCTTTTCACTCTGTTGATTGTTTCCTTTGCTGCGCAGAATCTTATTAGTTTGATGTAATCTCACTTGTCTATTTTTGCTTTCTTCCCCTGTGCTTTTGAGGTCATGTCCAAAACTTCATTGCCCAAACCAATGTCAAGATTTTTCCCTAAGTTTTCTTCCAGTAGTGTTACAGTTTTAGGTCTTACGTTTGAGTCTTTAATCGATTTTGAGTTGATTTTTGTGTATGGTGTGAATTAAGGCTCCAATTTCATGCTTATTCATGTGGATATGCAGTTTTTCCAACAACATTTATTGTAGTGATTATCCTTTTCTCATTGTGTGTTCTTGGTATCCTTATTGAAAATCAGTTGACCATAAATGCATGGAGTTATTTTTGAGCTCTCTATTCTGTTCCTTTGGTCTATATGTCTTTCTTTATGCCAGTACCATACTGTTTTGCTCACTGTAGCTTTATAACGTATTTTGAAATCTAGAAAAGTGACGTCTCCAGCTTTGTTTTTCTTGTTCAAGATTATTTGGCTAGTGGGGTCTTTTGTAATTCCATATGAATTTTAGAATTGTTTTTTCTATTTCTGTGAAAAATTCTATTGGAATTCTGATAGAGGTTACACTAAATCTGTAGATCACATTGTTAGTATGGAAATTTTAACAATATTAATTTTTCCAATCTATGAGCATGGGATATCTTTCCATTTATGTCTTTTTTCAATATTTTTCAACAATTTTTTGTAGTTTTCAGTATATAGATCTTACACTTTCCTGATTAAATTACTCCTGAATGTTGTATTTATTTTTTTTGATGTTGTTGTAAATGGAATTGTTTTCTTAATTTCTTTTTTGGATAGTTTGTTATTAGTGTATAGAAACACAACTGGTTTTGTGTTCTGCAAATTTAATGAATTCACATAGTCTGAAAAGTCTAGGACTTGGGTGGTGTCTCTAGTGTGTTCTATGTATAAGATCGTATCCTCTACAGAGACAATTTAACTTCTTACTTTCCAATTTGGATACCATTTATTTCTTTTTATTGCTTAATTGCTCTTGCCAGGACTTTCAGCACTATGTTGAATAGAAGTGATGAGAATGGATGCCCTTTACTCGTTGCTGGTCTTAGAGGGAAAGCTTTCATAATTGTCGCATATGATGTTAGCTGTGGGCTTGTTACACCTGACCTTTATTATGTACAGCTACATTCCTTCTCTACCTAATTTGTTGAGAGTTTTTGTCATGAAACGATGTTGAATTTTGTCAGATGCTTCTTCTATATCTATTGAGATAATAATTTTTGTCCTTCATTCTATTAATGTGCTACATCGTGTTTATTGGTTTGCATATGTTGAACCATGCTTGTATCTCAGGGTTAAATCCTACTTGATCATAGTGTATGATCCTTTTAACATACTTTTGAACTTGGTTTGCTAGTATTTTGTTGAGTATTTTTGCATCTATGTTTATTTGGGATGTTGGCATTTGGGCATGGCCTCTGCTGGGTTCTAGAGAGGTCCCTGGGTAGCAAGATCGCCTCTGAATAGTGGTAGAGTGGGGCTGAATCTGGGTCATGAGATTGTTTCAGGAACTGCAGTTGGGTTCCAATTCAGCAGGATTGTTACTGGGGGTGCCTACAGGGTCCCTTGACAGGTCTCTGGGTGGGCAGACAGGACTGCTGCAGGATCTCAGTGGAATGGGGTTGGATTATGGTTATGGGACTACTTCAGGGACCACAGTTGGGTCTGAGGTTGGCAGGTCTATTACTGGGGTTACTGATGGGCATAGCTCTTCCTGGTCCCTTGGCAGAAGGGGCTGGTGGAAGGATGTGGACAAGTGGGGCTGAAGCCAAGTCCACAGAGGGATTCAGCTGCTTCTAGTCCACAACAAGTACCACGGTTGGCAGGCCCTGCCAATGATGCCCGGGCTTGCCTTGTCAAAACAGCCCTGCTCAATCTCAGGCTCCCCTGCGGTTTTGTAACCTCCTAATTGGTACTTTTTTCCCATGGATGGCTGCCAAATATTTGTTTTTGTTGGGGGACATGGGATGGGACCTCCTATTCCACCATCTTGCTGACATTGCTTCTCATTGTCATTATTTTTACTTTAAGCAGTCAATTCTCTTTTAGAGTAATTTACACACGGGGAAAATATCTATTGTGTTTATCCACATATTTGCCATTTCTGGTGGCATTCCTCTTTGTAGTTCTATGTTTTCTACTTGTGTCACATTCTTCCATCTGAGAAACTTCTTTTAACAGTTCTTTTCATGCAAACTTGTTGAAAATGGATTTTCTCTCTTTTTTTTTTCACTTTTATTTTTGAAAGTTTTTTTTCTTCTTTTGTTATGAATGAAATTCTCAGTTGAGTCCTTTCAGAACTTTAAAGACATCATTTCATGTCTTTTGGCTTATATTGTTTCTGATGAAAAGTCTGTAACGTTTAATATTTTGTTCTGCTGTGTGACTTGTGTCTTTGTTCTCTAGTAGCTTTTAAAATTCTCTTTCTACCACTGGTTTTCAGAAAGTTGATAACGATGTGCCCTGGCGTGTTCTAGTGTATTCTACTGAGGTTTTATTGAGTTTCTTGCATGTGTGATTTTATAATATTCATCAAATTTGAAAATTTTCACCAATATTTATTTAAATATTTTTCCACCTTCTTCTTTCTCTTTCTTCTCATGGGATTTAATTACACATATGATATGCTACACTAACTAATGTTGTGACCCTTGTTCCTGAGTCTCCCTCCTCCTCCTCCTCCTCCTCCGCCTCCTCCTTCTTCTCTGGCAATATTTTTTCTGTGTGTTCAGTTTGGATATTTTCTATTGTTATGTCAATGTCACTGATCTTTTCTCCCACAGTGTTTAATCTTCTGAGAAGTCCATCTAGAAGATTGTAGGACTCCCCTCATTTGTTTCCCTTCCCTATGTATCACAGTACTTCACTGCCTCTTGTCCAATGTCTGACAACAGTTGTTTTGCATATTTTGCCCAGTTTCTAATTATTTATAGTTGGAAATAAAAAGCTGTGCTAGTTACTCCTTCAAGAATGGAAGCAGAAATTCTAGGTGTTTTATATATAAATGCGTGTGTGTGTGTGTTAGTTTTTAAATTATCTTATAGTAAAATTGGTTATTTTGATGTGCATGGTTCCATGAATTTTATTCCATGCTTAGATTCTTGTAATTACCATTGCAATTAAGATACAGACATTTTCATCACTCCACAAATTTTCGCCATGATCTCCTTTTGTATCCATACTCTCCCCTAATCCTTAATTCCTGGTAACCACTAATCTGTTCTCTGTCACTGAACTTTTATCTTTTTTACCATGTGATATCAATGGACTCTAAATGTGTTCTACCCCTCTTTGAATCTGGAAATTCATCAATTTATACCTCCCCAGCAGTTGTTCTTTGCCCTACCTTATGAAGTTTCATCTTCACAAATGCAGGTTAGTATATGTAAAATTATACAGTATGTAATCTTTTAAGGCTAGCTACTTTCACCCAAAATAATACTGCTGCAATTCAATCAAGCTATTGCATGTATCAATAGCTTGTTCCTTTTTATTGCTCAGTAATATTTCTTTGTACAGAAGTGGGAGAGTTTTTTGTTTTGTTTTAAATATATTCATTTATTGAAGGACATTTGGATTGTTTACAGTTTTGGAGATTTTAATAGAGTTTCTATAAATATTTGTATACAGATTTTTGTGCAAACATAAGTTTCCCTCTCTCTAGGGTATGCATTCAGGAATGGAATTGCTAGGTCATATGGTAGTATAGGTTTAACTTTATAAGAAACTGCCAAAATAGTTTTCCAAAGAGGCTATACCATCTTGCATTGCTATTAATAATTTATGAGAGTTTAGGATGTATGTACGTATGTATTGTCAGTGTATGTGTATATCTTAAAAAAACTGCTTAGGGCCCAGCCCTGTGGCCAAGTGGTTCAAGTTCCGTGCGTTCCACTGCAGCAGCCTAGGTTTGCAGGATCGGATCCCGGGTGCGGACCTACTCCACTCACCAGCCATTCTGTGGCAGTGTCCCACATACAACATAGAGGAAGATTGGCACAGATGTTAGCTCAGGGACAATCTTCCTCATGCCATAAAAGAGGAGGATTGGCAATGAACATTAGCTCAGGGTAAATTTTCCTCAGCAAAAAAAAACAAAAAAAACTGCTTAGTGTGGAGATTGAGAAGAGAGTAAGAGTAATCAGGTCAGTGGTGCAGAATGACTCCAGAAAAATTATGCATACATACAATCTTGTCTCAAAAGTAGTCATGAGGTATGAAACACAAATACACCTACTTCTACTTCACAGCTTTACTCTAGCTAGGATTTGCTTACATCTGATACCTTGAAAATGTGTTGTCTGTGTAAAGTAAACGGGCTTCCATGAAATAAGCGTGATAAAGTAATTTCACACAATCTTTATGAGTCTAGCCATCATGAAGGAAGCATGATCTAGTGGACGAATTACTTATCTGATCACCAGACACTAATACATTATACTGAAAGCTTATGCTAAGAGTATTTCATTTAGAAATTGCTAAGATCAAAGTCAAACTCTCATTATCAAGAATTAGCAATGAATATCCTAAAAGGATTCTTTTTTCTAATTGTATTCTACCATCATTTTTTTAGTCAATAAAGCTCTGATTGAAGTCAGGATTTCTATTCTAAACATATTATTAATGATTAACAGAATTTTGTCTGGGAGTAAGCAGTATTTAAGCTCTTTTTAATTAAAGTTTTTTTTGGATTATGGGTGCTAGAAAGCATACTTGGAACCATTTCTCGTTATAGAATATACAATGTTCATATAATATTTTATTTCCTTTATAGCAGGTATATAAGAATCACCTGATGGAAACTTTTTATCAATAGATGTTACTGAATTCTTCAAAACAGCACAGGTTAAATAATCTTACATAAATTAGGAAAAACTAAAACAGCTAATACAAGCACACGTAACATCAAAGTTATAGTCAAATTTTTAAGAAAAAAAGTTACTAGCTTTCCCCTACATGAACTTTGCTCATAAAATAATTTTCCTCTTGTAGCCTTTTTACAGCCTTCTTAAATCTCAACTATACAACTTAAGAAAAGTGCAGCAATGAATTCTACCATGACAGGCTAGGCTAACTTTTATACTCTTAATGATTTCCTGTCTACTTGCCTTATCCATTACCAAGAGAGAGGTGTTGAAATCTTCAATTATAATTGTGGATTTGTCTATTTTTTTTTTCCAGTTCTATCAGTTACTGCTTCATATATCTTGAAGCTCTTTTATTAGACACATAAACATTTAGGGTTATTATGTCTTCTTGATGAATTGAGCCCTTTATCACTATGAAATGGCCCTCTTTATCCTAGGTAAAATTCTTTGCTCTAACACTTATTTTGTCTGATAATAATATAGCCACTACACTGTTAACACGGTATTTTTTTTCAGTCCTTTTATTGTAAAACTATTTGGCAGTTATATTTAAAGTGGATTTCTTGTAGGCAGCATACAGTTGGATATTATTTATTCATGCAAACTGACAGTCTCTGTCTTTTAATTGGGATTTTTAAACATTTACATTTAATGTGATTATGGATCTGTTTGAGATTTATTCTACCATCATGCTCTTTTTTTCCATTTGTCTCATTTTTTTTGTTCTTATTTACCCTCTCTTTCTGCTTTTCTTGTGATTAATTGGATAGTACTTTATGGTTTCTTTTAATTTTATTTGTTGGCTTATTAGCTATAATTATTTTTTGTTAATTTAATGGTTGATTTATGTTTTATAGTATATATCTTTGATATTACTGCCTACATTTAAGTGATATTATGCATACTTCATGTATAGTATAAGAATCTTATAATAGTATACTTCCATTTCTCTTCATCTGGTCTTTGTGCTAAAGTCACATATTTTATTTTGATATATGTTATGAACCTCACATACATTTTTATTATTTTTAATTGAAACAATCAATTTTCCATTAAAGAGTTTTAATAATAAAATATAAGATATTTAACCATATAGTTTTTATTTCTAGTCTCATCATTCCTTGTATAGATCTATATTTCCATCTGGTATTATTTTCCTCCATTCTAAAGAGCTTCTTTTGACGTTTCTTATATTCAGGCCTAATGATGATAATTTTTAAGCTTCATTATGGCTAAAGAGTCTTTAACCTTCTGTTTTGAAAGACATTTTCTTTAGATAAAGAATTCAAGGTTAATAAAATTA
This sequence comes from Diceros bicornis minor, assembly GCF_020826845.1. NCBI lineage: Eukaryota > Metazoa > Chordata > Mammalia > Perissodactyla > Rhinocerotidae > Diceros > Diceros bicornis. Next base: position 8,367,182 of record NC_080753.1, read on the forward strand.
TTTCTTTCATACTTTAAAGGTGTTGCTCCTCTACTTGAACTTGCATTGTTTATGACAAGAAATCTGCTATCTTTGTTCCTTTGTATGTTCTGTGTCTTTTTTTCCTCTAGCTGATTTTACAATTTTCTCTTCATCACTGTTTTAACTGGTTTGATTGTGATTGGCTTTGCTGTAGGTTTTCTTTGATTTTTGTGGTTGGGGTTTGTTTAGCTTCTTGGATTTGCAAATTCTAATTTTCATCAAATTTTGAAAATTTTGGCAATTAATTATTTAAATACTTTTGCATTTAAAGTGATCCCTCCTTTCTCCTTTCCTTCTAATACTCTAATTGTACATATATCAGGCAGCTTCAAGTTGTTCCACAGCTTGCTGATACTCAGTTCAATTTTTTCTCAGTCATTTTTCTGTTTCATTTTGGAGGTATTCCATTGCTATGCCTTCAGCAATGTCTCCTGCAATGTCTCATCTGCCATTTACCCCATCTACTGTATCTTTAATATCAGGAATTGTAGTTTTCATCTCTAGAAGTGCAATTTAGATTTGCTTTATATATTCCATGTCACTTTCAACATGTTCAAATATCCTCTGGCTTCTCGAGTACATGGGATACAGTTTAATAATTTTTAATGTCCTTGTCTAATAAATCTATTCTGTGTCCTTTCTAGTATGATTTCACTGAATGACTTTTTTTCTTAATTTTGGGTGGTATTTTTCTTCTTGTTTGAAGACCTGGTAATTTTTAATTGGATGCCAAATATTGTGAACTTTACCTTGTTGGTGCTGGATAACTGGTACTTCTATAAGTTTTTTTGAATGTTATTCCAGGACATAGTTAAGTTACTTGGAAATACTTTGCTCCTGTAGTGTCTTCCTTTAATAATAAATTAGGCAGTTCACGAGCAGGTCTCAGCCTAGACCTACTTATTCCCCACTATGAGGCAAAACTCTTCTCAGTACTCTTCCCATTGCCTCCTGAATTATGAGATTTTCCACTCTGGCTAATGGGCACAATCACTATTCCTGAACACATGTGAACTTTGGTGATTATTTCTTCTAATCTATTTGGGGTGTTCTTTACCTGACCTTGTGTAGTTTCCTTAAAAGTGTGCATTGATCAGTACTCAGCTGAGTACTCAAGTGGGAATCTTGCTTATATCTGAAATTGTCTCTTTATGCTGTTCTCTTTTCTCTGTAAACTCTGGATGCTTTGGTCTTCCTGGACTCCCAGGTCAGTCTATTCAACTCAGGAAGACCATCTAGCTCTATCTTCCTGAACTCCTGCTTGGAAACTTCATCCAGGGAGTAATCTAGGGCAATCTTAGGGCTCATCTCATTTATTTCCCATCTCTCAGGGATCACTGTTCTTTATTGCCTGCTGTCCAATGTCTTGAGACATGGTTTCCTGTTTTATTTTCTTTTGTTTTTTCACTTTTTTTAGTTTTTTCAGTCAGATGTGTGGATCCAGTTTCTGTTACTACATCTTGGCTGGAAACTCATGGTTGCTTTGAATTCATTTTAATAGTTTGGATTCAATAAGCCTCACTGAGCCGTCTTGACCTCATATCTTCTTCCTGAAAATAATACATAATTTTTTTCTCTTATTTCCTTTTTATTAACCAGAATGGAAATATTTTACATTCTTCTTTATGGTGAAGCTGGAAATATGACTATTCTTTCAGCAGAGTCATTTTTCTTCAAAATTTTATGAACTAGGAAAATATTAAGAGTTTACAAGAAATCAGATCTTCAGTTTGGCCATTCCACATGTTATTTCGTTTAATGGAATCTTAAGAGCAGACTGAATTATGTGAGCCTCGTGGTTCTTTGCACACTGCACATCCTTCCCAGACTACTTGTTTTGAATTTTTTAAATGATATTCAAAAAAAGCTAAAGTATACCTAAATATTCTTCAAATAGGACTGTTTCCTTATCTCAAGACTTCTCAGAACCTTACATGTGCACTTTTCCAAGAGATAATTTGGTATTTGATACTTCCCAAGCATATTTGACTGTGATTTTCTTTGTTGTTTTGAGTATATTTAAGTAATATATGTTGGAAAATATGTCAGCAAATTTTTTAAAAATCACAGAGAAATATTCTCCTATGACACTCATTCCAAAAGAATTGCCTTAGGAAACATGTCATTGTTAGATACTTAAGCTGTAACATTTCTTTTCTCTTATTAACCCAGAAGCCTCATCTAAACTAAAATGACAAAAGATTGAAAAATAACGTCTTTCTGCTTTGTCAGCTGTGCCATTCATTAAATGCTTTTGAAATTAATGTTAATAATACAATTACACTAATAAAATTAGAAAGTTTAGCATGAATATCATAGTTATCAAGAAATAAGGATTTTATTTTGTTAGAGAGGAAGCTAAGTTTTTCCATTTGAGTATTTTCGTGGTAGTGTCAGGTGTAAAAATCATAGTACTTGAATTTGAATAGAAATATCATATTTATAATTCAAATCTCTTTCTTTTGATGGCTTCTATCTTCATACTAGTTAATATTTTCAATTTTTGTATATACCAAGGATTTTAACAATTAACATTTCTTTTGGTAAATTTTGTGAATTTCCTTGAATATTTTTGTCTGTGGTTGTTAGTGTTGATGTTAGAGACCCTAAGTTTTTACAAATTACAATTTAGTCATTGGTTTGATTCATCAACTAAATGCAGAGTGAGCCCTACTATCGTTGCATTTTGTAGTATAGCGTTATTTAACCAGAGTGCTTGATAAGTGGGTATTCTGATAACTTAATATTGTCAACAAAACTTTAGAAATATTTATTACTTAGGAAGTTGGATTAAATTTTGTAGAAAATGAAATGTACTTATGTTAATTAAATATTTTGTTGGTGATTAAAGGGCCTGCCCAGTCTCAGGACCATTCTTCTGAATATCAATGAACCCCGAGCAGTATTTTATACGAAGGAATGGGACATTGGATGAGTTTATCCAAATTATGGGACAAAACTTAGAAATTTATTTAGTTTTTGGTCTTGTGATTGAATTCTTACCTCAAAATCTGAACATACAAAAAAATGTGAAAGTGATTCTGGTTAATTGACAATTCTCTGTTACGCTTTTATTCATGGAAATGTCATTGTATTTTTTCATTATGGCCAAATTTTTTTAAAATGGTGTTGTATTAAGAAAAAAATGAATGATGTTTGTTATTTTTGAAACAGTATAAAATGAGGGCTTGATAATTTTATGGCTGCTATGGAGGAACGTCTTCACTATATCACTTTAACATGTGTAATGCAAGGGAAAAATGAACGAGGAGTGAGGAATCTCTGCATAGCAAATAGAAAAACACGTTACATAAAACAAGCTTTAAAGCTCTTCCTTACTCATAGGAGAAAGTCATTTGGAGAGTTGATATTTAAGCATGGGAACTATTTTCTTTTTGTACTTTGTTGCACCTTCCTTACCTGCTTCAAAGAATACATGATCACAAAATAGAGATCTATGTTCAAATGGATCATTTCTTTCAGTATAGATGCTCATGGAATAGTACAAATTATAAAAATCCACCTCACTAAAAATATTAGTCTTACAACATGGATGAACCTTGAGGGTATTATGCTAAGTGAAATAATTCAGAGGGAGAAAGTTAAATGCCATATGATCTCACTCATAAGTAGAAGATAAAAACAACAAACAATCACATAGAGACAGAGATTGGATTGGTGGTTACCAGAGGGGAAGTGGAGAAAGAGGAGGGCAAAAGGGATGATTGGGCACATGTATATGGTGATGGATAGTAATTAGTCTTTGGTTGGTGAACATGATGTAACCTATGCAGAAATCGAAATATGATGTACACCTCGAATTTATATAATATTATAAACCAATGTTACCAAAATAAAAAAATATATATTAGTCTTAACTTTTTTCCTTAGTTTTATATAGGCACAAATTGTATTCATGAAATTTTTATCTACATTATGGAATATTTGTTTCTCTAAAAAATATTTTTAAAAGTCATTATTACTTAATGGAATTGGAAAATTACTAGTCACATTTTCATTTTGTTCTGATGTCCAATCACAAAAAAATTTTAAAGAATGATCAATTTTTTAACTTCTCCTCAGGTTGTTCTTTCAAATTCCCACAAATCAGGTCTGCTGCTCTCTTCACTGCTCCGTGTGGTCTCAGATTAATCTGCAGAGTGTCAATAAATCAAAACCTCCTTTATTCACACACAAGGCACAGTCAATCAATTTTACCCACTGCTGAGTTTCTGGTGTTATCAAATCTCTGATCTATCTTTGTGCATTTAATACATAATTTAAGAATATGATATTGACTGATTATTCATTATTTTGAAGTGCTCATGGGCTATAGCAATATTAAAATATTTCCAACTGACAAAAATATCACCTCTAGTTGTTATTAGAGAGCAATGTCTTAGAACTCATTTGCTTTTCTATAGTACAAAGTTATTTTCTCTACCTGGGCTATTATTTGTTTATTTATTATTTCTCTACCTGGGCTATTACTTTTTGACATTGTATCTGGTATATATAATTGCTTTTGTTTTTATCTATGTTATTATATAAAATAGTGAATTGTTTTTATCAATTATATTCTCCTCCAATTACTCCTAATCTTTTTCTATTCTCTCTTTTAAGGTTAATTTTTATTTTGAAATAATTCAAACTTACAGAAAATTAAAAGAATATTAGAAAATATTCCCATATGCTGTTACTCATTTTATCTTATTTGCTTTATCATTCTCTCTCTCTCAATGTGTGTGTATGTATACGTATATTTCTTTTATATTTAGATAATTATATAAATATCTTATATTTATATATTGTATATATAATTATATAAATATCTTATATTTATATATTGTATATATAATTATTTTTTGAACCGATTGACAATAAGTTGCAGATATTATGCCCATTATAATTAAAAGCCAAGTACACCTCTGTGCATAACCTTAGTCCAATTAGTGGTGCACTACACTAGTTTGAATTGGCTTGCAAGATCTAAATGTACGCATCTCTTTCCAGTTCCTCACAGTGATTTCACATTAGTAGCTTGAAATCAGCTCTTGTGGGAGTATTTACAACATGGAAATCAGTGAATGTTACAAATCCCGGCTTCTGATCACCACCTTAGGAGAGCAAGTTTGCTAGTAACAATCATCACTTTTAGGAAAGTAATGTTACTACAATATTACCATAACACAGAGATTTCATTCAAATAGTGAAATTCAGTAATGTCGTTTACAGCAACAAAGCTAAACAAAAAGCAACCTTTTTTATTCCCTTTAATATTCTTTATGTCCCTTTAATATTCTTCAGTCTGGAGAAGTTGCACGAGTTTTCTTTGCCTTTTGTGACCTTGATATTTTTGGTGAGTACATGCCAACTAATTTGCAGATTTTCTCACAACTTGAGTATGTATGATGTTTCTTCATGATTAGATTCAGGTTATACATTTTCATCAGGAACCCACAGAATTAATACTGTGTTCTCAATGTGTCTTATCAAGAGGCTTATATAATGTTAGTTTGTCCTTTAACTGGTGATGTTAACTTTGATCACACGGTTAAGGTGAAGGATACCAGGTTTCTAATTCTGCCAATGAAGCATAAGTGACATGTGCAACTTCCAGGCTGGAACGTTTAACCGCTGATCTAAGACCCTCCAGAGCTCAGTCTTTCCTTCTGGCCCAGTGACTAGCAGAGTCATCCTTTTAAATGTAAGTGAAATTATTTTATTTTTCTATTCAAAACTCTACAATGATTTTTCTTCTCTTTCACAGTGAAAGTCAAACTTTACGTGATTTGTCCTTTCACTACTCTGCCCCTACGCTCTGCCCCAAGCTCACTGTGTCTTGTTCTTTCAACATGGCAAGTACGAGCACACCCCAAAGCCTTTGGAATGGTCTTCCTTCTTTTTAGTAGACTTTTCTCCTAGACATCCGCCCAGAAAGATTGATCACTCACTTCTTTTGGCCTACGATGTCATCTTAATGGTAATGCCTGACCCCTTATATGAAAGAATCGCCCTCAGCCAATCCTCATTCTCCTCTTTCCCTGTCAGCCTTACCCTGGTATTTGCCCCCACCCCTGTGGCATTTATCACCAGCTGACTTACTTTATGTTATCTTTACATTTTTTCATTCTATTTCTCTCTTATGGGAAACAGTACCTAAGTATGCTTGGAACATAGTCTGTGCTTAACGAACATCAGTCCAATGAAAGCACTTCTTTGCATTTACTCTTAAAGCAATCCAATAAGTAAGGAAAAACTGCATTTGTCTGAATATGTTTTCTAGAGACTGGTCCATAATTCAGTATGTTAATGAAATCATAGATATGATACTCAAAATGCATGTTCAATTTTATTATATATCAGTATGATCTAATTTACTTTGTGATTTAACTTTCCAAAAATTTATACTTAAAGCTTAAAATATGTAGCTCTAAACTCTTTGTTTTAATATATTTTTGGGCTTCACTAGAAGTGTCCTATATTTATTTTCCCACTTAATTAAGCCCTCTACTCATCTACCATGTATATTAACACGTCAAAATACTATCTGTAGAGTCTGGCAAAGCAATCAAGTTTGCTTGTCTTACTTTTCCAGTTCCCTGTCTTTCTAGAGTCCCTTCCCGCTGCTGAGCTTATACACAAAAGAAATAACCAGCATGGCAAAGCTTTTCAGGGCTTGCTTAAATCACAAAGCTTTGACTTAAGAACATATTATCAGAGCTCTATAACACCAGCTTCCAGCTCATTAATGGACATTACTGAATGGCAAATATCGACTATGGTATGCAGATATTTATCTCTTATCTAGACCATGAGTAAATAGAATTAATCCTCTTCAACTATCATTTTGTTCATAATTTACCATCTTCAGTAGCTTCTCAAGCATTTAAAACTTTTGAAAAGTCTTTCAATCAAGTCATATTCCCTTTATCGAATTATGTTTATTTGTAAATTCATGGGAGCTTCCTATCCAATTCCAAAAAAGCCAGTTTATTATCTCACCTGCCCCTTTACATTTCTAGCAAATACAGTATATTGCTTATATTTTCCCTTGCCCTAAAATCTTCTTTGTTATCTCTGAAGATTATCATTGGATGCCAGTCACCTTTAGATTTTTCTGGAGGAGCCAACACCACCCTCAGTAAAACTCTAGTGCTTTGAATAGTGACCCAGTGCTCAGTCCTTGGACCTCTGCTCTGTCTCATAGTCTTCAATATTGTCTACATGCTCCAAACTCCCAAACTGTGGGTCCAGCCCAGGGCTCTCTCATGAACCTTCCAGACTTGTTTACCCAACTACATTTGGATGCCTCTACTTTAATAAATTAGAAACATTACAAACTTAACATGTCCAAAACTGAGCTACTGTTTTTCCCTCCACAACCTGCTCTGTAATCTTCCCCATTTCAGTTGATGATAATACTAGCCTTTCATTTGTTCAAACTTGTCTCCTTCTCTGTCACTTTCTTTCTGCATCCCACATCCAAACTTTCACAAATTGCCATAAGCTAGTGACTTAAGACAGTGCATTTCTAGGCATCAGAAGTCTGAAACAGCTTTCACTGGGCAAAAATCAAAGTGTTGGCAGGGCTTTATATCTTCTGGGAAATCTAGGGGACAGTTTGTTTCCTTGGCTTTTCTAGCGTCTAAAGGTTGTCTTCATTCTTTATCTCATGGCTCATTCCTCCATCATCAAAGCCAACAGTGTGGTACCTTCAAATCTCTCTGTCTTTCTAACCTCTGCTTCCATTGAGACATCTTCATCTGAATCTGACTTTCCTGCCTCACTCCTATAAGAATCCTTATGATTACATTGGGACCACCAGTATAATCCAGATATTTTGTCCATCTCAGGATCATTAATCAAACTTATCTAGAAAGTCTCTTTTGCCACTAAACTCAACAGCTGTGTAGCTATTCTACTTTTTATGTTTGTTCCTATTTGTAAAATGGAGGTAAAAATGTAAAAATGCACAGAACAAATGTGCAATTTTAACAAACATATATACCCATTTAACTCACAGTTCTATCTAGATATGGAATATTTTCTATTACCCAGCCTGTCTTGTTAACCTAACCTTCCAAGTCAATTCCTCCCAGTTGGAGACAATCACTGTTCTGACTTCTATCTCTATAGATTCATTTTATTTGTTGTTGAAATTAATATAAATAGAATCATACTGTATATGCCATTTTTATGACTGGGTTTCTTCCACCCATATGTGCTTTAGATTATCTGTGGAGTTGTGTACGTCAATAGTTGGTTCATTTTTATTGCTGAGTAGTGTTCCATTGTATGCGTATGCCATGATTTGTCCAGACTTTGATCATTATGAGTAAAACTCATTTTTGTCTTATGGATATATATTTTCATTTCCCTTGAATAAATAGGAGAAAATTGCTGGATCAGAGAAAAACTAGCAATTTTTTTCCCAAAATGGTTGAAACATTTGACATTAAGAGGTACATTCTTGCTGATATTGGTACTGTCAGGCATTTCAATTTTAGCCATTCTAATTGGGGTGAAGTATAATTTAAATTGCATTTTATGATGATTAATTGTGTTGAATACTTTTTCATGTGTTCGTTGGCCTCTCACACCATTTTTTGCTCATTTTTAATTGGGTTGTTTCTTTTTTTATTATCGAGTTAGGGGTATTCTGGATATAAGTAGTTTGCCAGACATACGCATTGCAAATATTTTCTTCCAGACTGTGGTTTCTCTCTTCACTTCCCCAATGATGTGTTTTGATGAGCAGAAGTTTTTTTTAAATTTTTTTGTGTGGGTTTTTTTTAAGAAAAAAAAGTTTAAATATATAATTAAATTTATTATTTTTTTTAAATACTTTTTTTGAGAAGTTGAAGTTTCCCACAAGACAGATGCCCCTGCCCGCACACATGCACAGCCCATTATCAACATCCCCTAGCAGAGTGATACATTTGTCACAACTGATGGACCTACATTGGCAAATCATAATGACTCAAGCCAAGTCCATAGTTTACACTAGGGTTCACTTTTGGTGATGTGTATTTTATGATTTTTGTTGTTTTGATGATGTCCAACTTATCAATTTCTTTATTTTTTAGTTAGCACTTTTATTCTTCTGCCTGAAATATATTTTTCAAATTTGTTTGCATATTCTTTTATGCTTTCTTTTAAAAACTTCAGAGTTTTAACTTTTTACTTTTAGGATTATGTCCCATCTCAATTGATTTATTTTTAATTGTATGTAGTGGGAGTGGCCAAAATTCATTTTCTTTTTCCACGTCTCTCCATTTTACCATTACCATTTTTTGATAAAACTGTCTTTTCCCCCATTTAATTGTTCTTTTGCTTTGTTAAAAATTAATTGGTCATAAAAGTGTTAAGATAAGTTGTTTTTTAAAACATTGTGCCAGCCAAACAAAAAGGCTACATTTGGCTCAAAGCCACCAGTATGCAACTTTTGCTTAAGAGGAATGAGAAGGTAAACTCAGTGTTCACTGTTTGTGAACAGTGAACACTGTTCAGTGTTCTTATTTTGTGTTAAACTTGGTGCTAGTCACATCATAAAATTTATCTTACTAGATTAAAAATATATATTTTCAATTGTTTTAATTATATTAATTAAAACCTTTGTATAAGTTTTGCTGGTGAAATCTTTTTAAAATATTAGCTCTATTGAAATATAATTGATACATAATAAAATCCACCAATTTTAGGTGTAATTTTATGAGTTTTGACTAATATAAACAGTCACGTAACCAACACTACAGTAATAGTAAATTTCTACCACCCCAAAAAGTTTTCAGATGTTCTTTTGCAGTCAAACCCTACCCACAAAAACACACCCACACACCCATCAGCCTTTGGCAACCACAGATCTGTTTTCTGTCAATATACTGCTTCCTTTTATAGAATTTCATATAGGAGCCATACAGCATGTAGTCTTTTGTGGTTGGCTTCTTTCACTTAGCATAAAGCTTTTGAGATTCATTCATGTTGTATATATCAGTAGTTTGTTCTTTTTAATTGCTGAGTAGTATTCCATAGTATGGATATACCATGATTTTTTTCATCAGGGGTCAGTTCTTTAGCCTGGAATATTATTGGAACATTTACTTTTCAATATATAAATTTTATTAGGTGATTTTATATCTACTTTATTTGTAATGAATTTCCTTTCAGTTATAGTAGGAAACTGTGAATTTAGTAACATGAGAATGTGAGATGAGAGAATTAAAAGCTTCAAACATCCAGGCTGAGAATTTTAAGACTGTGACAGCTTAAAGAAGTATTTGCTAGCATTAAGAAAGTGATTAAGATGACCCACCTGGAGATAAACTGGCAGTTAATGGGGAAAGTTTGGTTTTAAACATTTTCATTCATATCAAATTCTTATTATTATTTGTTCTTTTTATTAATTCCTCTAGAAAAAGAGAGCTTTGACACGTGATAGTGTTTTTCTGAGCTGCTAGAAAATGAATCATTCATGACTACCAGAATTTGAAATAGGAAGTAAATATTTTGGGGGAATATCAAAAAATTCATGAGCAAATCAATACGATACCTGAGCAAGAGCAGAACCTAAGTTAATTTAAAAAGACGAAGAAGGACAAAACAATAAAGGAAATAATAAATGAATAAATAATTAAACAGAGAGAGAGCAAAGGGAGTACTAATAAGACATAAATGGTTTTTAAAAAATAAAACTGACAACTCTACATAAGATTGTGATCAAGAAAAGAACCCTGGTGTTATATATTTAAAAGTTACTATTTCAGCATTTGGGCATTAGTAATGCAAAGAAATTATATGAAATGCCATTGGGAGGCATTGCACTACTTCAGGCAGTAGTGTTCAGGAAGAAGTTTAAGATCAACTACATTTCAAAAATTTATAATTGTTCTATAAAGTTATCTAAAAATATGCAAAAAAAATGAAATCAGACCCTTATCTTACACTACACACAAAAATTAACTAAAAAAGGACTAAATACTTAAATGTAAGACATGAAACCATAAACTTCCCGGAAGAAAACACAGGAAGCTCCTTGACATTGGTCTTGGCAATAACTTTTTGGATTTGACACCAAAAGCACAATCAACAATAGCAAAATTAAACAAGTAGGACTATATCAAACTAAAAAGTTTCTGCACAGCAAAAGAAACAATCGACAAAGTGAAAAGCAACGTGCAGAATGGAGAAAATATTTGCAAATCATATATCTGATAAGGGATCAATATCCAAAATAGATAAGGAACTCATGCAACCAAATAGCAAAAAACAAAAACAATCTGATCAAAAAAGGGGCAGAGGAACTGAATAGACATTTTTCCAAAGAAGATGGAGAAATGACCAATAGGTACATGAAAAAATGCTCAACATTACTAATCATCAGGGAAGTGCAAATCAAAACCACAATGAGATATCACCTCACATCTATTAGAACGTCTATTATCAAAAAGACAAGAGTTGACAAGCGTTGATGAGGATATAGAAAAAAGGGAACTCTTGTGCATTGTTGGTGAGTACAGCCACTAGGGAAAATAGTATAGGGGTTCCTCAAAAAGTTAAAAATAGAACTGTCAGAGGATCCAGCAATCCCGCTTCTGGGTATATATCCAAAGGAAATGAAATCAAGATTTCAAAGAGATATCTGCACTCTCATGTTCATTGCAGCATTATTCACGATAGCCAAGATATAGAAACAACCTAAGTGTCCATAAATGAATGAATGAATGGATAAAGATGTGATATATATATATCTATCTCATATATGATGGAATGTTATTCATCCATGAGAAAGACAAACATCTTGACGTTTGCAACGACATGAATGGACCCTGAGGGCATTATACTAAGAGAAATGTCAGATGGAAAAAAACAAACACTGTACGGTCTCACTTATATGTGGAATCTGAAAAAGCCAAACTCATAGAAACAGAGCCTTGAATGGTGGTTTCCAGAGGCTGGGGTGAGCTAGGGAAAATGGGGAGATGCTGGTCGAAGAGTACAAACTTCCAGTTATAAGAGAAGTAAGTTCTGGGGATCTAATTACAGCATAATGTTTATAGTTAATAATACTGTGTTATATACTTCGAAGTTGCTAAGGGAGTAAATCTTAAATGTTCTCACCACAAAACAGGAACAGTAATTATGTGACATGATGTACGTGTTAGCTTAGGCTATGGTGGTAATTATTTTGCAATAATTAAGTGTAGCAAATCAACATGTTAATATTAAATTTACACAATGTTATATATCAATTATATCTCAAAGCTGTGAAAAAACTTATTATCCTGAAAATTTATAAGGGAGATCCTAGCATCCATCAAAGGAGTTTTACTTTCTTTGATCTCTCTTGGTAGTTCAAAAGGTAACAGGGTGTGTGTGTGTTTGTATGTGTGTGTCTGTGTGAATGTGAGTGTGTGCATGCACAGAGCTGGTAGGTCTTTCATTTTGCTGTGAACATGAGTGTACATATATTGTGTTGTTAAATTAACCTAAGAGATGAGACTTAGCAACTTCACAAGCTCCAAATTCTTAAACTAAAATAAATTTTCAAGTTGAAATAGTGGAACTGGCATTCTCTTTTACCTTTCCCCTCTCTGACCTGGAACATTGCAATTATCATGGCCTGGAAAAAGATTCCATGTCAGAGATGCCCTGCATTCCAGAAGACAACATGAACTTCAGTGCCGTCTGGAAAGCTTTACATTTTCAAATAAACCAAAATCCTTTTCTTCTCATTATGTAAGACCAAAACTTCTGCTTTTTATCCAGATTTGTCCACACATGATCCCATCAGAATCTTCTACTGTCTTACAATAATTTGAACAGTAGATAGAACCTTCTTTATTTATTCTTGACTCTCAGTTATTCTGAAAGCTGAACTCCTTTGCATTATATTTTATTATTGTAAGTAAAACTACACTCAGTTTTTAAAGTATTTTATGATATGATATATATATATTTTGACAGTTTACATGGGAGTTCCCAGTGCAATATTCCCAGAAAACCCTCAATATTGTTAAGTGAATTGTGTTGCCCAAGAAGTATATTTCACTGATCCCTTGTGTCAGTCTTAACTTCCTTGGTTCCAAGTGTGATGAGGATTATTGTCACCATGCAGCAACAGAATTTTTACCCTCTTTGAGCCTGGTTCATGGTCATCTTGTTGTCTGGGATAGATCTAGTTTAGGACAAACCTGGATTATTTCCATCTTAACGGCTGCCTGGTTCTTTCCAGTAATGGCAAGTGCGGAGAAGTTGGTGCCTGCTTTTGCTCTGTGTTGGGATTTATAAGATTCCTGGATATCTCCTGTTATTGAAGCACATCTCTTCAAACTGCATCATGGGGACAGCCGTTTTATAAAAATCGGGGCCAGTCTCAACTGCACTAGTGAAAAATTTGCCCCGTAGCATATCCGACTTCACGGATGTTATTTCTCATTGGCTGTGGATGTAATTCTTACCACGTTTGTCTGCCTTCTCTGCAGAAGTTGTTTGCATGTGTATTTGTGACCGCATTAACTTTTGACTGAATTGCCAGATGATACCAGATCTCTGTGAGAAAAGCAGCCTCTCCTTTCACTTTATAAGAGAACCATCATTAACTACAATGAATGACTTACTTGTAATATTGTCCGTTTGAATCTATGCACAATTTTCATGGACAGTCTTTCTTAGGGATTTATCAGGCATACAAATTTGTTTCTATATACTATAGAGATATGTAATTCAAAGTAAGTAATTAAAAAACAGATAGATGAACTATCAAAAAGAAGGAAATACGTGCAAATATTTAGAGATTTAAAATTGGGTTTGCAGGATTTGGAGATGAGAGATTTCTGATATAAAAGCAAGCAACGTCTAGCTCATATAACAATTGCATGAATGAGTCTTAATGCATATTTTCAATCTTGAACACTCAGATGCCAGACAGCAACTTGTGCTTTTATATATCTGCCTTCTCCAGCAACTTCATGACCTCCTATTATTGAGGCTCAAATATACAAAACATTCTGAGTAGGTGCTTTTTTCTCTTTTTTTTTCATACAAAGTAGGTAAGTTCCATAAAAGAACACAAATGGATGACATCAAGATGTGAGGAAAAACTTTATGTTTTGATAACAAAGTGTTACATTTTACATTTGAGCCCCTTGCTTGATCTACAATACAAATGGATAAGGGCAACAGAAAACAGCACATATGAAACAAAGATAAGCATGCTTTGACCATGAACACTTTCTTCTGGACATTTATGTGGGCTAAGATTCCTTCCCCACACTCAGGAAAAGGACTTATGTTCTCCAGAAAAAGACTGCACCTAATCTGCCAAAGTTTGATAATATTCTTCTGTTGTATAATATGAAGAATTTTCTGAGCAAAAAAAGATTTCTGAGCGAAAAAAGATATACACAGTTGCTTTTCTTTGAAATAGATTAACATATTAAATAATGTTATCATTCATACTTAAAAGAGTTATTATCATGAAACTGGTGCTCATGTATATCTAAGACAAGGGAAATCAAGAATTTCTTAGAGACAGAAGAAAAATACTTGCTTTTTAAAAAGAAAAATTTCTATCACAGAAACTGCCAGCTCAGGAAAATTGAGCTGTATAACAATGGCTGACTGCTACTCAAGAAACAAACAACACGTAGAAAATAGGAATAGCTAATAGTCATAAAATGGCGCAAACAAAATTCGTGAACATTTTGTTATATTTAATATACATTTAATATACATTTAATATATTGTAAAATAAGCACAGAAACAATGATAAGAATCCAAGTTCATGTACTGTTACTAATTAAAGTAAATCCTTGAACAGTATACACCAGCTTAATAGTTCCCTATAAAAATAGCTGTACGTTTTCTCTGTGCTCTTTGATCCTGCCACAGTATGAAATATTACGCAAACACATTTTCTTTTATGTTTGATTTAGATTTCTTTTTTTTTCCATGTCTTTGAACTTCTTAAATTTCCCTCATTGATTTTATGGGTCAGACAATTGATCAAAGTATTTAAATTCATGGACTGTAAACATTTGTTTAAATATATTGAATTATAATAACTTTTTTTAAAAAAGATTTATTCTTGTGAAATTCAATGTTCACCTTGAGTATATCCCTGCTTTCACTCCCTGGATAAAATTTTAAATGTCATTTCTTTGAAAAATGTTTGATCTAAACAATCATTTCCTCATTTCATAGTTTCAACTGAAATTGTAGTTTTAATATAACTAATCGACTTTAAGACCTTGGAGTAATACGAAATTGAGCTAATGAATGAAGATTAAAAGGATTAAAACTATAAAGAAAAAGAATGTGAAAGATCTGGGTCACCACGCATTGTTTTAACTCATATATTCGTGTTTATATACAATATTTTTGCTATTTGTAAACTCCAATTAAGATAATAGTAGTAGCTTTAATGTGGTAGATCTTATGCTGACAAGATTTGTATATTTGTGTTTGTGTATATATTTAAACACAAACATATAAACGTAGACTATTATAATTTAACAAAGTTTTATGAATGATTAAAAGGGAAATTCAGCAGTTTGGAAGAAAGCTGATCTTGGCCTGGTGTTACAAGAAGCAGCAGCCAAGCATCCTAGGCGGCTTGTTTGCCCAGAGAGCACAGATTCTGTTTATCACCAGGACACTCTTACTTCCCAAAGGCCTATAGACTTCTTCGTTTTTAACAAAAGTTCCCCATTTCTGAAAAAAGCTAGAATTCTTAGTAATTATTGCCGCTGTGCTCTTTGGGAATATTCTTACGCTAAACAAAGACTGGAATTATTCTTGTTTTGAAGTAGATATCTATGGCTTACGTTCATAGCTTACATCACAATGACTTTCAGGCCTCAAAATCATAATAATACAACAATTTGATTTTTTCACACACAAACTATTATTGGAGATCAGCATTTGGCCATTGGGTAGCACTGAGTTTTGCTCTTTCCCCTTCAAAAGGGAGAGAGGCTGAATGTAGCAGGTATGTTTGGTATTTCCTGTGTTTTTAATTAGTTCACTACTGTTATGAGCTGTCTTTTTACTAAGCCACAATATGAGAAAGTCAGTCAAATCAAATAAAGGAGCTAAACTTTTCCTAGGTCCATTATGTAAATGTAAAATGTTATTTAAATGAATACATTTCAACAAGTATATACTTTTCAGGATGGACAGATGCATATTCACGTTTATGTGCAAAGACTGGCATAATGTCTGTCACTAAGTTGATATTATAGAATACATTGTTTCATGGTTTAAAAATATCTTTGTTGATTCATGGCATTTGTGACACACAGTTTATTGGATGAGTTGAAAATCTCTAGAAATTTGTCAATGTCCTCGTTGTCCACAATATGTTCTTACCCTCAGGGTAATCTAAAAATTTATGCAATAGTTTAGTATTATAATACCCCACAAAAGCATTCTATAACCCTTCATTCTTATAGTGTTCGTTACTGTAATAAACCAATCAGAACCATTTAGTCTTGAAGAATGATAGCCTCAATAAGGACTGTGCCATGTACTCTTGATGATTGATAACTGCATGTACCAGCCTCATGGTTATAGGCTTCCCAGTGGAATCAGGCCCTGCCATGAGCACACACCTGTCAATCAAATCTGAGGAAGTGAGTCAGGATTTCCAGAACTTTTAGTCCAGAGGCAGATGTCTTCACAAAAGTAGACTACTAGCTAATCCAAAATCAACTGAACAAGAGTTGATTTTACACAAAAATAAAATTAGTGAGGGAGAGCTTGTGAAATTATTTGTTTGTAATATTATTGGTTTTGTTTTAAAATTCTATTTTCTGAATGATGTATGAGAAAATTTTTGTCTTTCTTCTCTATCTCTAGTTCTCAATGTCATTGGCTTAGCTTATGTAAAATGAAATGAAACCTTTTTTTGAGTGATATCTTAATTCAAATGACCCTTAGAATTCAGGAAAAATAGTCTAATATTGGCATACTAAAGATTCTGAGAGGCTGTGCAGTGAAAAAGTCATGCTTAACTAAGCAGTCTGCACAAGCCTATTCTTCAGAATCTATATTCTTTAACACCTATTCAGATGTCTCTGAACTCTAGGGTTCTCAACCATAGTTTGAAAAATACTACAACAGAGTTCATCCATCCTCAGATTTTTAAAAATGTTTCCCTTGACATGGATTAGCCCTTAACAATTTCCCTTTCATTTTTTAAATTAAAAAAAAAGGAATTGGGGAGAATTTCAGCTTCAACTTCCAATGTATTGGCAGAGAATTACCATAAAAGGTAATCATGAATTATCAGTAGGCTCAAATTGGGGATTGGCCAATCCTAACCTGTAGACATGTTATAGTTTAGCTTAAATAGCTTAAAAGAAACATTGAGTCAGCATTGAAAAATCAGGAGATTCTAAATAAAAATACTCATTTCTGGCAATGCCTGATAAACTGGAACATCTGCCAATATTAGGGTTGCCTTCTCTCGTGGCAATAGTCAGCTATAGCTAAGTAGTGCTGCCTCATATAGAAGGAGATGCCCTGGATGGAAGCCCTGCTGGTTCACTTCACTTAGGCTACCTGCCTGGCCACTGCAGCCATTTGAATCTACAGGCCCTGATTTCACAGTAATTGACCTCAGGTTTGTTCCTAAACGTTTAGAGTCTCTTCTCAATAAATGGGAAAGATTCAGAACAGAAAATGTATAAAACCAAAGCTCATAGCCTCTGTAGAGATAGTCAATAATAGCACAGAAAGTTTCATCTTTCTAGACAATGAACAGTATTAGAAATGTGTCATATTAAAACAAAGAAGCCTACTTCAATCAATCAAATGTTTGATAGGTAGGGAGAGAATATCACAGCATTGTAAGGAAAAAAATTAGCAGCGCTACAAAGTAAAAAAATATTCTAAGTCAGCATAAATTTTCAGAGAATAGGATGAAAACTTATCCTCATTCTTTCTTCATTTAACAGGCATTTTTACACAACTCTAATGAATCAGATCCTGTGTGCTGGAAACCACTTGATGACAGCATCCTAAAAGTGCTTGATTGGGTGTATTCAGAGGTGGATAAGAAGGGAAAATGAAGAGCAGATAATTTAGCAGCATAATCTAAATCGTAATCATTTACTCTCAGTTACAAATCACAAAAGAAGTCACCTCTCAAAAATCTAAGTCCAAAGCTAAAAGAAATCATGAAATATTGTGAATGAGTATGAAGCTAAAGTGTTCACAGCCTAGAATTAATTTGTATTCACTAAAACTGAATTAGCCTAACCTTTTGACTAATAATAACTTTTCCCAAATAAATTGTAGAAAAGATAAGTTGCAAACAAACGTTTTCCATCCATTCTGTGTGTAGATTAAGCTCTGAGAATCCCAGCTACAGCTTGACATATTAATCTGGTTAGAGCTCAATTTTCCTTATTGAAAATCAATCACTAAGTTTTTATTTTGATGGTTTCTTTCATCCAAAATATAGTACTAGACATTAAGACTGTAAGGGAAACTGTAATAAAAATATGAAAAGATGAGTAAAAAGATATTATGGCACACACTATTGTTTCTAAATAAAATATTTTTTCCAAGTGTTCCATGAAAAACCTGGCTACCTGACTCCATTTTGAATATTTACAGACCATTCCAAACCTTTTGAGAACCTCAACAACCGAATGAGTGGTTAGTCCTTTTTCTCTCTTCAATCAAACATTTCAGCATGAATTCCTTCACTTAATTCTAGGGACCATTTCCTCTAAAATTATCCATAAATCTTCTAGGTCCTGTGGTAGAGAAATGTGAAATTTAACAACATTTTTTAAAGTCTTTAGATTAAACTATGCTGAATTTTTAATGGAACCCTAGGTTGAGTATGACATCCACAATCCTTTGGGAAGCTACTAAAACACTTGCAAAGAAATTTTGAATGAGACTTTCTGAGGTGTTGCTGCATATACAGTATTAGTCACTCTAGTTCTTTTACTTCTAAGGAAATATTCTTTACTCTCAGAAATAAGCCTTTAACCTTTGGTAAAATATTTCCTCTATTGCTAATATGTTCTGTGACTGTGCACAAGTTATTTACTTGGCTAGGCTTTTGATTAACCCCACATATAATTAAGATGATGAGTGCTTAAGCTTTACAAAGAGTCTTAAAGTTAATTATATATCAAAATTATCACACCATGCTTTTCTTAACTTTTAATTTTGAAATAATTCTAGATCTTTGGAAGATTGGCAAAGATAGTAGAGAGTTTCTATACACTCTTCATTCCAACTTCTTTTGGTGTTAACATTTTATGTTGCTGTTTTATATTTGTCAAAACTAAGAAGTCAACATTAGTACAATATTATTCAATAAAACTTCAGCTTTGATTGGATCTCACCAGCTTTTCTATTACCTTTTTTCTGTTTCAGGATCTAATCCCAGATCCTACATTGCATTTAGTTGTTATGTCTCCTTGGTCTGTTTCTAACTGTGACAATTTCTCAGTTTTTCCTCATCTTCTTGACTTTCTCACTTTTGAAGGTATTTTGTCAAATGTCCCTCTGTTTGGATATGTCTGATATTTTCTCATGAATAGGTGAAGGTTTTGGATTTGGGGGAAGAATATCCCAGATGTTATGTACTCTTTCCATTGTATCATGTCAGGAGTAACATGATATCAATATAACCTTTCACTGGTAATGTTTATCTTGGTCACTGGTTAAGATGGTATCAGGTTTCTCTACTCTAAAGTTACTATTTTGCTCTTCCCATACTCCATTCACTAGAAACAAGTCACTAAGTTCAGCCCACATTAAAGGGAAGAGGAATGAAGCTACACTCCTAGAGGGAAAGATATCAAACAACTTGTGGTCATATAATGAAACCTCATGGTATTTAATAAATTTTGGGGAGGAACTTTGGGGCTATGCAAAGATCCTGTTTCTCCTTAAAGTTTCACCTACTAATTTTAGCATTCATCAATGGATTATGCCTGCTGCAATTCCTTGTACATCAATTAATTGGAATTCTTCTGTAAGAAAGATTTGTCTCTTCTATCCCATTGTTTTATTTATTCAGTCATTTACTTATATCAGTATAGCCTTATGGAGATTAACTATCTTTTGCATTATAATCTGATATTATCATTATTTATTATATTGTTTAAGTTGTTCCAACTTTCATCGTTGGGAGCTCTCTCGGATTGGCTTCTGGATCTCTTTGCCATGATTATCAGGGCTTTTTGCTTTGTATGTGTGTATGTTCACTTCCTTACTTTGTGTTACTACAAGATAACACCCAGGCTCGTCTTGTGTTTTCCCTCCCTTAGCCCTAGAATCAGTCATTTCTTCATGGAGCCGTAATTCCTTTTATTGGACAATGATATTTATATTAGTTTCCAAGGACTTCCATAACAAGATATCGCAAACTGGATGGCTTGAAAACAATAGGAAATTTATTCTTTCACAGTCCAGGAGGCCAGAAGTCCAAAATCAAGACGAAAGCAAGGTTGAGTCCTTTAGGAGGCTCTGAAGGAGAATCTGTTCCATAGCTCCTTCCTAGCTTCTGGTGGCTGTTGGCAATCCTTAGCATTCCTTGTAGCTGCATCACCCCAGTCTCTGCCTGTGTCGTCACATGGTCCTTCTTCCTTGCATGTCTCTCTGTGTCCTCTCTTGCTCTTAGAAAGACACCAGTCATTGGATTTAGCCCCCCCCCCAATTCAGTGTGACCTCATTTTAAATAATGACATCTGCAAAGACCCTTTTTCCAAATAAGTCATATTCTGAGGTTCTGGGTGGACATGAACTCTGGAGGGGCACTATTCAACTCACTACAGTATTTAGAAACCAGGACTTGGCACTGCATTTTAAAATGAAAAATTGTTGTATGTGTGTGTATATATATATCATATATATAAATAAAAATGTATTTTGGAAGACATCACAACCTACTTGATAATTGCATTGCTTTACCTCTTTGCTTTACATTGTATTTCCAAGTCAAGAAATTTCCTTAGATATACTATTGAAGATGCATTTAATCTCTGAATTTTCAATATGTAAATTTCAAAATATCTTTGTAGAAATCAAATCTTACGTTCTAGGTGATACTGATGCTGTTAAAAAAATTATTTTTTCAGTCTTTCAGATGACTAGAAGAATGCTAAAACCATAAAATGTATATTGCTTCCATTTAGCTTAAAGTAATTTAAATTTTAAGGTTTAAATTGTGAAATATTAAAAAGATACAGCAAAGGTACACCGTAGCAAGCACAATGTATCAACTACCCACATTTAACACATGGTTTGGTCTTTTTATGTAACATGAATTTTTAAAAACAAAATAAGTTATTCTAAAAAAAATTAAAATAGTATAAAATTGAAGACCCTCTTTTTATCATGTATATTCAAATTCATATCTATAATAATAAACATATATCCGCAAACATATCGTTACTTTATGTTTTCATATTTATGTAAATGACATATGTGTACATGACATTTCCTTTTCAATTTTCTTTTATTATGTTAATTTTTCAAGATTTATCTATATTAATACATGTAGATATAGTGTACTTTAATAATTACATACCATACAATTTTCTGGATATTAAAAAATATAGAATAATTGACTATTAATTCATTTCTCTGTTACTCAAAATTTAGGTTGTTTCATTTTTCAGTATTAAAATAATTCTTCAGTAGATATCCATGCACAAAGAATTGCTGATTCTTAGTGTATGTGGATGCCTAGCTCTAGGGGATATTGCTAAATTGTCCTCCAGAGTGGTTATTCTTCTCTATATGCCTATTACCAATGTAGACAAGGTTCTGCTTCTCCAAGACTATGCCTATTTGACATTATCTCTCATATATATATATCTCAGATATATTTTTACTTTTGACAATATGATAAATGTGAGACTGTATCTCGTTGTTTTAATAAACATTTCTTTAATATTTAGTAATATTGAGGTTTTAAAATATGTTTATTGATAATTCAGCTTTTCCTTCTCTGATTTGCCTGTTCAAATCTTTGGCTTATTTAATTTATTTTTTGTTATTTTCAGAAACTTTTAATGCATTCAGAAACTAAATCTTGATTAGTTGTAGGCACTACAAATATAATTTTGTGGTTTAAAGCTTATGTTTTAACTTTATCTTTTTTGTTACACAGAAATTTTAAATTTCAATGTAGTGAAATGAATTATGCTTTTCATTTGTTGTTTTGTGTGTGTGCATGTGTATTATTTTAAAAATGCTCCTTACCCTGAGGTCATGTGGCTATTCTTTAAATTACATGTTTATTCTATCTGGATTATATTTTTGTATAATATAAGGTAAATACTCTTTTATATTTTGTTTTTCCATTTGGACAGCCAATGTTTCAAACATCATGTATTGAATAATCCATCATCTCTCTAGTGACGCGGTTGTAAATCCACCATGTCTGGTATATTCTGAATTGACGTATCTGTGTGGGTCTGCTTCTGGGCCACCTCTTCAGTTCAATTTCTCTATTTGTCTATCCCTGTGCCAAAATTATAATGTCTTAATTTCAAGCTGTTTTGTTATTTATTAAGTTGTCTTCCTGTTTACTTTTCTATATGGGCAGTATAATATCTTGGGTTATCATGTAATATTTGGAGCTAGCATACTAGCGTTCAAATCTCAATTCTATCCTCTTTGAACAACGTGACATTGGCAAGTTACTTAGACTCTCTGTGTCTCAGTTTCTTCATCTACAAAATAAAGGTATTAATAGTTGCTATATCACAGTGTTTTTTCAAAATTAAATGTGCTTATTCATGAAAAGCATTAGAATTAGTCCTAACAAATCATAAGTACTCAATAATTATTACTCAAAATTGTATTAACTTTTCCTGGTCTTTTACTCTTCATTGTAAATTTTTGGGTCAGCATTTCAAATAGCTTAATAAACCATATCCAGATTTTTTATTACAATTTCACTGAATTTATAGAGTAACTTATGTTCTCTCACTGATTCTGTGAATCAGCTTTGTTTGAGCAGCATTAATTCCTAACACTAACTTGTGATAGAAACTAGTGTGAGGCCAGTCTCAATAGACGATATTTTATGGAGTAGCTTTGCAAAATCTCATGAGTATAACGTAATTTTAGAAACGTGAGTTTTTTTTTAAGGATAGAAGAGTAACTTAATAGTCATGTAAAATCAGCCCTTAGATTACAAATGAGGAACTGGAGGCTCAGAAATCTGTGACCTGCTCAGTGTGTCACAGGCAGTCTGGAGCAGTCCAGAGACTCACAATCGAAGTGCGGCTCTCTGTGTCCACTAGAGCATCTTTCACCAAAAACAGATTCAGTGTTATTAGGAAATCAAAAAACATAAAACATACTAATGTTAAAACTCTACTGAACATTACTTAGTGCGTTTTTGATAACTCTGACTGCACTGAAGTATTTTAAAGTGCCCCCAGGTCAATAGGAACATAAATGTATGCTTTGGAGAATATTTAATAGAGATACTCAGCTGAGAAAAATGGCAGATAAAAATCAGCTTTTACTGTGTTTTGATATCTCAAAAGAACTCTGGATTCCCTCTCAAGTTATATTCCCTCTTCTTTCTCCAAAGCCTATTAACCGCTCACCCACTCTGTAAATAATTGGAGGTTGGGAGTCTGCTGATCGGCTCTGGTTTGGAGTTGCTGCAGTATCAGGCATGCACAGCACTCAGCAAGTCCTTTTGGGGACCAGCTTGGGGAGGATAGTGAGTGTGCTGATTGCGTTATTTGTGAAAACATCTATTTCCTGAGTCACACCCACCTTATAGTAAAAGTTGTATTTGACTGCAATTCATCTTTCAAAAGCTTGCTTTGCTGTCATCTCTTCTGTGAAGCTGCTTCTGACATCTGCCAGAGGAAAAGGAGAAAATGTTTTGTAAATAACTTCAGCCTTACAGGAAAAAACGAATATAACTGTATCATAATTGGATAAAAGGCTACCAGATGACTTTTTAAAAATGTACTACAAAGAACACAAATTTGGCACTATTGCTTGCAAACCGCAACTGAAAACCTAGTGATTCGGTTAAAGGAAGAAAATTTCTGCTTATTTCCTCAGATAGTTCTGCTGATTTTTTAAACAGGCAGATTCTTGATCCACTTTCTTGTTGAAATGGATTTTACAGAGAAAAAAAGCTGCATTTGTTGTTTTCTCATTGGTTAATTTTGCGGCAGTTCACACCAGGATTTGTGGCGTCCAGTCTCTTTGGAATACATCTACTCAAACAGACGTGATTGAAGGGCACTTCCGCTTCAAAACCTCTATTTTCCAAACTAATTAACTGGGGAAATAAAATGACTCATGCTTATTATCAGTTGAAAAGTGAATTTAGCTGTATGGAGAGAAAATCCTTGAAGTTATTTTAGAGGATCAGATTAAAACAATTACATATTTTGATAAAAATTCTGTAGTGGTGTGAGTCAACCTTGACTCAGAGTTGTTTATATCCAAACGAGTAAGTGACTGTTCAAGGAACACTGCCGTGTGCCTGTTTTTGATTCTCCTCGTCAGGAACACAGATATGGTCTCATCATGTTAAAGAAGTAAATTTCATATGTTAAAAACAAAACAAGCTTTCTTGCAATCTTTACAAC
Organism: Diceros bicornis minor; assembly: GCF_020826845.1. NCBI lineage: Eukaryota > Metazoa > Chordata > Mammalia > Perissodactyla > Rhinocerotidae > Diceros > Diceros bicornis. The sequence continues at coordinate 8,391,811 of NC_080753.1, forward strand.
TTCATGTCCTACACCTCCATACTGTTCATTGGTAGGAATATATGGGCAAAAACAGTAATGGTTATAAGTATACGATTAACAACCAGTCATATCTGAATTTGTTTCTTCGCTCAATCCTTACCAGGTAAGTAATATTGAACAAGTTACTTTAATTTTCTGTGCTATAAAACAGAGAAACAATACCTAATTCATGAGATTGTTATAAAAAGTAAAAGTGATATGGTAAGAAGTATAAACATTTAGACCATTTAGATATGGAAGCAATTTTCTTTTGTTTTTTTTTCCCCTTCTCCTTTCTACTGACAAAGAATAGAACACAATCCTAAGAGGGCAAGTTAAGTCTTTTCTGTTCTTATAGAAAGGGGAGCTTGTATCTCTGAGTATAAGAAGAAATTAGGAGATGTCACCTGAGGATGACTAGGGAGATGAGAAACCAGCCAATCTCAAGGAAGTTGGGCCACACTGGAGAAGACCCCACTCTCTTAAATCCCCTGGGTGAGCAGATACAGTGAAGGATCACCAGACTGACTCGGGGGTCTCTGAAGTTGAGTCATGTTATGTCAACCACCCCACCATTTGTGGGAGAAATGTTGATTTATTGCTTATGCCAATGATGTCCAACATTAAATCAAGAGGATTTTACCTCGTCGGCCTCCAGGACCTCACCTGTTAATTGTCAGCAAGAGTGAGACGAGTGACATGACGTTCTCTCAGTCTGATTCCTACATCCCACCAGCACAGTATGCAAACACAACGTGCCAGGCTACAAATAAACTCAATTCTCTGATCATAACCATAACAGGGAGGATGAGAATTTAAGAGAAACTTGGAATTAAATATTTAAATTTCACTTAGAGGATAGAAAGACAAAGAAATAAGAATGAAAAAAGAGATAAGAATTAGATAGAATTAGGAAAGCAGAGTGTCATAGAAACCAGGAAAAATCAGTTTCCTGAAGGTGATTTGAAATATTAAATGCTGTTAACATCATGTGGAATGATGACTGAGAAACAGCTTTTCAATTTGACAAGGACACCTGGTGTCAGTAAATGCAGCATAGGCACTGAATGTCCAAGTCACAGAATTTCACTTCGGAAACGTTTAGGTTAAATGATGACGGGATCTAAAACTCAACTTGTCCAGAGGAAAATTGGCCTCTTTTCTGTAAAATGTCCTCTTCCCAAGTTAGGATGGTCTCTTGGTCTGCGCCCTCTTTAGCCATCTTATTTTACCGTGTTGAGAGAGGGATATCCTCAAGTGACAAGCAGGAGTGGGTACAACTCGATGCCTCTGGCCAAAGGGAAGATCTAACTCTGTCTCTCCTTGCTTATCACTTCAAGATCACCCTCCACTCACAGGGTTAAGTCCGGTATTCCTAGCAAAGTATATAAGAACCAAGGCAGACTCTATTATTCTAAATATTTAAATAATAATTAATCTTTTAAATGCATTCTTTTAGTCAGTCATCTTAAAAAGACCATGAAAACAATTATTTTTCCCGTCTCTCTTACATCATGTGAGGGATTGTGTTAAGAGAGATCTGTTTAAGATCCATCCTTCCAATATACCTGGTTAGAAGAATCAGACCACCTCAAGTGTGCTCTTAAGTAACTTGAATATGTGTGCCAGACCCTGAAAAGACGAATAAAGGGATATTTCAGGTCCAATAGGCATTGAAAGCAGTATGGTCTATACTTATGGGAGGATCTGCTGCAGGAGACCATGATGTCACAGCAGAGTTTCCTAAACTATTAAAGAAGATGAATCAGAGCCTCATCGGCTCAGTGGTTATATTTCCTGATTGAAAATAAATAAAATAGCAATTTATTTTTATGCAACCATTTCTGGGAACTTAATGTGTGCTGACTCACAAGAGAGGAACATACTCAGTGGCCTATCAAATTAAAAGACCAGATGTTTAGATTGTTGTGAATTTACCAAGAGAATGCCACTGTGTGCAACTGGTCCAGGGGCCCTGCTAACTTTTTCTGTGAGATGTTATGTTAAGTTATATTGTGCTCAAATTTTTTCTTTAACTTTTACTGAAAGGAATCTGCTGAGAAATTTAAATTTAATTTTTAATATATAAATCTGCAAAAATGATTACAGTGCTGCATCCTTTGTAGTAAACAAAGTGGTTTGTCCAATCCAATCTCTGTCCCTATGTAGTCCATGCAGAAATAGAAGTACAATGATGTACACCTGAAATTTTTACAATGTTGTAAACCAATGTTACTGCAATAAACAAAAAATTAAAAAAAAAAAAAGTGGTTTGTCCATTATTTCCTAAGTACCTAACATTGTTCCCACCATTACTTCTAATAAAGTTTGTTATAACTAACTTCTTTAATAAAATTTAAGTCAATGTTCAGTTATTTTATACTTTTTTAATGAAGCCAATGATATCTCATTTTTATTTTGATTTCTTTAGAGTTTTATCAGTTATTTAATGACATATACTAGCTTTGTTTTGGCCCCAGTATGAATTCTTTTAAACTAGAAAAGTTCTTAGGCTGACCTATAATAGCAATAAATAATCCATTCAAATAAAATAGCAATTTTTATTTTGGGATGTTTGGGAAAGATCCTAATTTTGTGATAACTGGTGACAATTTACATTCTTTCTTGTTTTTTTCTCTTTAGAGCAACCGTTAGAACTTTTGTTTTAATCATATAATTGATATATTTATTAAATACATAATGATTACTTCAACCATATCAACTGTTTACAAAGTTAGATAAACAGAAAATGCAGTAAATATCTAAAAACATAGAATATTGATTTCAAATTAGAAGTCTAAAGCAGAGGTCAGTGACCTTTTCCGGTAAAGGGCCAGATAGCCAGTACTTTAGGCTTTGCAGGCCGTATGGTTTCTGCCACAACTGCTCACCTCCATTGCAGTGAAACAGTCACAGATGAGATGTAAACCAATAGGAGTGGCTGTGTTCCGATAAGACTTACAAAACAGGCAGCAGGCTGGGTTTGACCCAAGGGCCATAGTTTGCAGCCCTCTGAACTTTAGCATTCAGAGATGTATGCTTAAATGGTGACTAAATGTCACTGGGCAGCAGTATTGTTTTGCAACTCAGAGCTTCGGCATCTCAACCTGGGTTTGATTCCTAGCTCAACACTTTCCCAACTCTATGACTTTTGGCAAGTTATTTAACATCCCTGTGCTTCAAATTCTTAAGTTGCAAATGGAAATAATATTAATACCTATTTTGTAAAAATATTTGAGAGAATTGCCCTAGAGAATTCACGTAAAGTACTTAGCAGGGTGCCTCTTGGCACGTGAAAAGCAGTAAATAAACCTTAGCAATGGTATCCCTTTTCTCTAAGATTATATATTACATAATATATGTAGTATAATATATACATTATCATTTTTCTCTCAGTTTATATATTACATAATTCATAAGGTATGTCATTTATGCAATACAATCCTTCACAGATATTATTTATTTAGAAACAATTCTGATTTTGAAATTTTTGTTGCCCAACAAATTTGATTTTCCCCCCCTTAGTTTTGTATGTATGTTACTTAAAATGTTTAAAACAGCTCTATATTATTTTAATCAAATACACTTTCATTTAATCAGTCCTGTGTGTAAGTTTGGGAATAGACATAATAGGAAATGCTAAAGTCTAGACTCATTAGGATTAAAGAAAGCTAGATAATCTGTTGCATTTAATTAAGAGCCATATTCACATTAAAACAAGTGATTCAAAAGGTTTTCACATGTTAACCACCAGTTATGTGGAAGAACAACTTTATGAAGAAATAATTTTGGGCTTGAAAGTAAGGCAAACGAAATATATATGCCTTTGATTTTTCAACTGGCGCAAATTAGCAAAATCTAGACTTCATAAAATAAAAATACGATCAACATTTATCTTGAGTTATAAAAATACCTTTTAGTGAATTTTTCCCCTTATACCATTTATGTATACATATTCATGTAAGTGTATATAAGCTATATAATTGCTTAAATAGATTGCACAATTTACTACCTCAAAAATTTTTAATAAACAGATGTGTTGATCATAATTAACCTTCCCCTGATGATTCATCATCCTGCGAAAGTGAGCATGGCTTTTGAGCTTGCATTTGAGGGCCCCAGGGTATTCTGATTATTCGTTTCATTTCACCTGATATTGACTTGTGTAATCTGTGTAATCTGTGTAATCTTGTGCAATCTGATACAAATCGATTAAAATCATACAGTTTCATTTTTAATTTACATAAAATTTGAATGTAATAGCAGCCTGTCTTTGGAATTAGAGCTTTGTGATATCCCGTGCTCAAGAGGTTTATTTCTGTTTACTCCTTTTTTAGAGAGCTGTGACTGCTGAACTTAACCTGTACACCCAAAATTCAATGAATTATCCTATTTCTTCTAAAAATATACCGAGTTTGAACTTTTGGAAGAAAATGATACTGTTCGTGGAACTCCAAGGTTACTTGTAGACAACAAAACTAAACACAGTGCCATCAATGTGCTTAATTTTGACTATTGAAAATTTTACATATTTCAAGATTTTACAGAATAATTTCAGATAATTTTTGACAGTATAGATAGTGAAGATATCCATAAATGTCTATCTGGAATGTCTTTTCTCACTTGTATGTTAATCACTATTGTGATTTAGAATAATCACAGGACTTTATCACTAATAAAATATTTTAGAATTTGTCCATTTAACCCAGATGGTAAAAAAAAAAGTCCAATGAATCACCAGAAGTCAGGTTATAGATTAAATGGCTCTCATTGATTTTTCAAATGATCTCTTTGAAAACCTCAGATGCTGGGATGTTTAAAGAATTGCTGAGCTGCTCTTTTATTATTTGATTCTAATGACTGTAAGCCAGAAACCAAGACAGCTAAAATGCATAAATATGTAAACATGTGGTTTACCACAAATGTTTAAAGATCTGGAGTTCTACTAGCAGAGACAATCTAAGCTTAAATTAATTGAAAAATGAGGAAGGAAGGAGTTAACATAAAACAATACAAGATTTTTTTAAAGATAATGGTCTACTTTTTTTCCTCCTCAAAGGATAAAATTATTAACTATAATGTAGCCTTCCCCGGCACAAATCAAAATAGATTCCAAAAGTATCCATCTTGTACTTTTTGTTTTTATATGAGTTTTAAAATATGTTTCCTGAAAAATCCTAAGTGTAATTTTCTTTGTAGTTTACTGGTGTTTCCTTGTAGTTTATTTAAGGATTGTATTTAAAGATAACATTTTTCAGGAAGCTGACAGCCTACAGCTCTAATGTCCTTGATTTATTACCTCCCCCCACAGAAGTCAATCCTTGAAAGGAGTAACTGAAAACCTATAGCAAAAGGCAATTCAGCAAAGCTAGTTGAAATGAGTAATACAGGACAGAGTGTAGGAGCAGTCAGTGATGTCCTGGAGGCTGCTTCACCGACTCAGGAGAGCCACTGTGCCTCTCTCTTCCCAACCCTGTCAGTGAGATCATGTCGGTGGATTGAAATTGGCCACGGTAGGAGTATTACACTACAGAAATCAGAAAATGCTACCAATCATGTCTTTTTCTCTTTCTTTCTTTTTTCCCCTTTGGAGAGCCCAACTCTTAAAGATTTACGAGCATACCATTGGATACAAATCACGATAGAGTAGTTTCTGATAAAGATTCAAATATATTTTCTTCTGGTTTATAAAATATTACAGTGATATTCTCACTTAGAATTGTTATAAGTGGAATGAGTAAGAAAATAAGAAGAATGAGTCAAAATCAATAGTAATAATACCTCTCTTACTTTAGATGGTAGACTGTGGATTATTTGTTCATTCATTCACTTAATTATTCCTCGTTTTGCTCTGTATATACTGTGTGCCAAACTCTATGGCTAGGTACAAATGTTTTGAAAATGAGTAAGAAGGGCATTGCACTCAGAGACCTCATATCTATAGGAAAAATCACATAAACAGAGACTAGGTATTAAATGCAAATGTAGAGATGTGCATGGGATGTTGTAGGAACACCAAAGAAGACAACCTATAACAAGATAACAAGTTCAGAGTGGACTCCTACAGGAGGTAGCACCTAACTTCTGAATAAAACTTCTTGGAATGTAGGTACCAGAATATCTACAGTTTATTAAATCAGTAACAAAGAAATGGTTCTTGTCACCTAAAATCCTAAATTTAAGAGTATATATTTAAGATTTCTAAAGCTATCACAGCAAAAACATCTTTGCCTCTAATCTAAAGCAGACCTCTGTTCTCTTGAATCTAGCTATACATCCGTCGTGATATCATGGCATTTTCTATGATCAGATTGTTAAAGAAAATTTGGTTTGTTCTCAGTATACGCAACAGTAGGTGCATGTAATGGGAAGAAAAGGAACGTTTTCAATGTAGATTTTATTTTATTTATTTATTTATTTGGTGTGGGGAAGATTAGCCCTGAGCTGACACCTGTTTCCAATCCTCCTCTTTTTCGCTGAGGAAGATTGGCTCTGGGCTAACATCCGTGCCCATCTTCTTCTACTTTATGTGAGACACCTCCCACAGCATGGCTTGATAAGCAATGCATAGGTCCACACCTGGGATGCGAACCTGCAAACCCCAGGCCACCAGAAGTGGAGCACGTGAATTTAACCACTATGCCACCAGGCCCACCATGTAGGTTTTATTTTTAAGGGCTCTGATATTTATATCCATAGGTATATTTGCTTAAATTACGTTTCTGCATATATCAAAGAAAATATATTTTGTGCTTGGCATATAAGAGGGATTTATAAGACCTTAGTTGAAAACATGATAAATTCTTTAAAATATTGCCAAAAATGAATTCAAATACTTGAATACACAGGGTATGTCCAGATTGCACTAGTGCTGTTTGAAGATTCCCAGAAATACTATTACTATCTTTGCAACAAAAGTAATTAATAATAGAATCTCATATGAAACTACAGGTTTTATGTGAAGAAGTCACTAACAGTGGCAATAATAAACTCCATTTCAGACCAATGGACATTGAGTACTGAAGTCAGAGAAATCACCTCAAAATATGAGTTCTAATGAGTAAAATGTTACTTGTCCAAATCTGGGTCCATCCAGTTTGACTAAATATGACTGTGGTACTTGTTAGGCCCCCAGAGTCATTGTAATAAGGTAAGGGCTCAAATTATGTTACATCACTTAATACTTATTTTCATCAATTGGTTGGTGTTGAGCATTAGTCGCTGAAGTATCATTAGTAAATTTACAAGACTGTTCCCCGAGGTAATTTTCCAGTAGAAAGGTATAAAGCATAGAAAAGACACAAAGAATCGTTCTGAAAAATAAATCTGTCAGAGAATTATCTTCTTAGTAGACTCCAAACAGGAAAAACGTAACATCCATGGAGTTGTCTGTACGGAGAAACGTTATCAGGGCTGATATATAGAAAATTAACATAGTAATCCTGATCATTGTGTAAGGGTGAAGAAACGCTAATTGGATCCAATAGGATGACTTATAGGGCTAAATGGGAAGGTTATCCAAAAGAGGAGCAAATTTGAAAATGGGAATAATTACAGATAGTTGAATAACGCATTATATTTTCAAAATACTTTCAGGAATATCATCTCATTTAATCTTAACAAATAGCCTGTCAAAAAGGAATTATTTTTATTAGCACACTGGATATGAAGTTCAGAAATGTTATTTACACAAGGCTAAAAACAGCAAGAATTGATATTTGATCAGCAATATTGCAATGCTAAATTCTAGATTCCTGATACCATCAGATGGCTTTTTAAGAGAATTCCTTCAGCTAAAACTGAAGTGAATCACTTGATTATGGCAGTGGACACAGTGAAATCTACCTCAGATCACTGGGTTATTTCCTGTACAGCATGACAATAGTGGTGGTGGGGTGTTCTGGCCATTCAGAGCGTCCCTGAGGGCACTAGGGCAGAAAATGTGGCCCCTTATTGATGTTCAATCTCAAATTCTCTTCCTCTCTTTTGAAATACAAAGAAAAATATCATGTTTTTCTTCCCAAGTTCTTCACAGGAAAGTAAAAGGCAAGTAGGTTTTGAAAGCAAAAATCTTTAAGCCAGTGATTTTTATAGATGTTAAACATCCTTCCCTTTCAGTGCTGGTATGCTGGATAATGATTGTGTAGAGAAGAGGAAATCTTCCCATGGGAAGGAAAATTTACTACCTGGTAATGGAAGGGGAATTTCCTTGAGGATAGACAAGAATATCAGGGTTATGTAATGTAGTTACATTGTTTTTTGGGTAGTTTTAAACGTGGTCTGGCTTTTGAAAAAGGTAGGCTAAGCTATAAGGGATATATGAAATGTACAGTTAGTTTAATTGATTGAGCACTGTTTATTTCCAAAGTGTTATAGGATAAACAGAAATGAACACAACCAGGTATCTGCCATCTAAGTATTTATAATTGATTTGGTGAAGAGAGACACAAAGATCTTGAATATAATGTTGCAGTAAATACTATAGAAGAGGTAACAATACAGTGGAAGACCAAGAGAAAGAAAGAATATTTCCACCTTGAAGGAGACACGGAAGAGGTAGTACAGAATTAAGATAGGGAATGGACAATTGACAAAGCAGTGGAAGGAGTAACCTGAGCAAAGCCAGGCTTTGAGAAGGTTTGGGATGGGTCGATGAGACCAGTATGGAAGGATCCTGCCAAGAAGACTGAGACCTGGAGATCTAAAGACACAGTGGTAACATAGAAGCCAAGGGAAACGAGAAAGAAACAGTCTCCAAATGAATTCGGGTCTTGAAATTATCCGTTGGCTTTGGCACGTGGAGATTATAGGTTCATTTTCGGATTGGTGCCCGGGGAGTGGAAAGTGCTGGAAGAAGATAATCTCCGTGGATTGAAGAATGAATGGAAGACAGAGGAGTGAAGATGGGGGGTGGTGTGGGTGAGTAATATGTGTTTATGAAATTTAGCTGTTATGGGATGCAGATGCTTAGATGATATCAGAGTCTTGACAGAGCAAGTTTATTGGCTGAGGGGAAAGAGCCAGTACGGAAGACTGGAAGAGGAGGAGAAGCCTGGAAGATAAGAAATACCCAATGGGCATTGCCTTGGAGGAGACCAGCTCTCTCTGACCCAGTGAAAATGGCGGAACTAGCCCTGAATAGAAGGAGGGACTCTGCTTCAGCTGAGACTAGAAGAAAGAAGGAAAATACAGATAAGGATATGTTAACATGTAAAAGTGACAAGAAATTGGAAGTATCCACTGCTAATTACTTCAGTTTTCTCCTTGAAGTAGAGTTAAGTTACCAAAAGATTATGAGGCAGGATGAGGCTTGAAAAGTGGAACCATCAGTGAGGAGAATGGAAGATAGAACTAAGAACAAATAAATGTTTTATTAAGTAGATTTGAGGGTCCATCTCAGTCTGAAAATCTTTATTTCTCGGCGTCATCAATCTACATTGCCTGGTTTTATTTAGCGGAGCTTAAGAAACTGCCTAGATATGAAGAAAGGGATGGTGGGATTGTGTCAGAATTGCAATTTTACCAGGCAGTTGCAGTGAAAAGACAGGAGTACCAGATTGTTGAAAGTGTTAGCGAGCGATATTTCAGAACCGTAGGCTGAGCACAGAAAAAGGCGAGATCAGAACCATTTCACATAGTAGGTGACAAGGGAGGGATGAATGGAGTAGAGTTATGAAATTGGAAAGGAATTACATGGCAAGTGATGTCCATGAGGTGGAAGGGCTGGAGATTGTAGTGAGATAAGGAGATGGAACAGATATCTGATTTAGAGCAATTCCAAGTGATGAAAAAGGGCAAGTGTGCGTGTGCGTGTGTATGCGTGTGTGTGTTTGTACGCGTACACACTACCTTCTCTTTTCAGAGTTCCTTTTACTCAGTTCTGAATCTTACTTCTTTGTGTAATAATTCTAATTATTCTCAAACTACATATTTATTATTTTGTGTTTAACTTATAGATTCAGAGTTTTCCTTTTAAAAAAAATCATATCACAGTAGGAATGCCCCCATCACAGAACTGATTTGGGGAGGCCTGTTTAGCAAACAGCAGTCTCCTTGGACAGCTGATTCAGCTCAGGCGATAAGGGCTGGCTCTCATACACAATGCAGCTCGATGAAGACAAAATGAGCTTAACAGCGAAATCGTAGACAATTCGACATTCTCAGCAGGTGAGCTTTCTAAGTCTGGACCCACAGATTTCTAACCTCTGGAGGCTGCTGGTAGTTACCACTGCACTCATTGGAGTTGTTTCATTTATTGCTGAAGCTACTGTACATGCTTTAAACCATAGATTCGTCTGACTGCTAGATTAAGGTCACTGTGTACAATTTAATGGCTTTGGTTAGGTAATAATACTTCTAAATGGAGCAAAATACTTAACACAAACAAAATGTGAGTTTGCATACAATTAAAGTGTAACATAGTCTCTGAAACTAGAAAGAGGATATTTTAATTTAATATTGCAGGAAGATATTTTCACTCTGGGTGGAATATTGACGTAGATTTTGTTAAAGGCTGTGGAAATCTCCCCTCAGCCCTCCCTCAGAGGCTTGCTTTTTCTGTTGGCCTGCTTACATTTGTCTTCCTCGCATTTTAAGATATCCTGAGTGACCCAGACTCAGTGTTTAAATAGGGATAGAGCATTACTGAGGAGAGACGGTAGTAAATAGAACCTAGTTTTTAATTCTTCATTCTAACCAGAAATACATTTCCCAGAAACTCTAATAACCAGTTTACTCTATTTTTACTCTTTTTTGGTAAATTCATTCTCTTTCACTTCAATTATTTTTCACTTATAAGACTTGAAAAGTCAAAACCTATATATACTGAATTCTTTCCATATGCTCAGCATTGTTCTAGATGTTTGGGGAACACAAAAAGATGAAACCTAGGCCATGACCTCAATTCTGACAAGCTAATTGGGAAAGGTAATTATTATGCAGGGAATAACAAGAGCCAGGAAAACAAGGTGGAACATGAGGTGCTAAATCACGGTCCTGACATTCACTCATTCAGCAAACTTCCAGGGAGCACCTTGTTCCAGGTGCCCCTCCAGGCATTGAGCATACAGTATGGAACAAAACTCATGAAAATAGCAGCTCTCACATGGCTTGCAGTGTAGTAGAGCAGACAATAGGCAAGATAAATAAATAAATACATTAAAGAGTAAAGAATGCCAACTAGAATAATGAGGAGGAAAGGAGTATAGAAAATGTCAACAAGATGAGGTGAGGACTTTTGATAAGGTGTCCAGTAGAAACCTGAAGGCAGTGAAAGAGCTGCACTGGCCACTCGGATGACTGGGAAAGCATATTGCAGGCAAAGGGGAGGGCAGGTACAAAGGCCCTGTGGCAGGAGTCTGTTCAAGGGGGGCAGAACAGGCAGAATAGTGGGAGTGGCAAGAATGAAGACAGAGCATTGGGTAATGAAGTAAGAGAGATAATAGGGAGCCAGATCATTAAATGTAGATCATTGTAAGAACTTGGCTTTAACTTGGAGTGAGAGAATTTTGAGATGAGAAGGACCAGAAATCAAGAAATAGGTAGAGAAAGGATATCTCCAGGATTTGAGACTTGAACTGGGTTTTGATGGATAGATAGACTTTGAATTGGTGTATCATTATTGATAAATAACCCAATTTGAGCAAAAGCATAGTAGGAATTACTTTAGAGTCTTTGAGGATAAGGTGCCTAGTGGTGCCTTGGGTAGAGGAAACATTCTGGGACTGGCTAATTATGGTGGGACTAAATTACTAATGACCTTGAAAGATGTGAAAGGAATCTATGTATGACAAAATAGAAGAATAGTGAATCTTGGAAGTTTTTGACCATCAGAGTTCAAATAAGTTGCAGGAAAATCCAGAGAAGGACAAGAGATAAAAGAAAAACAGAGAGAAAAAGAAAATTGACTTCTTCTTTTAAACTATCAATCTCCTATTCCTAACCTTCAGTGAGCTTTGAATTTCCTCCCATGGTTTGTAAACACATGTGGTCTTGTATCCACTTACGAAGAGAACCACTGATAATGCTAACGTAAGAAACGGAGTTTGAGGTGGTAGAAGAGAGTAGGAAGTGAAGAAGGTTAATGGAAGATAGGAGAGGTAGAAATAGGAACATAAATGAAAAAATAATTGAGTAAGCCAGAAAAGCTGGAGTTTTATTAACTGTTTCTATTAATTTGATATTAACAATGTTTTAATGAGTTAACATTTATTGCCGTGTAGTAACCTGCTCTTTAGGTTACCACCCACTGGCTCTGCAGCTGTCAACGTTTTGAGATAGACAGTGTTTCGAAGCCTATTTTTGTTATTTTTTTAAAATGAAAAAGTACTTTAATGTTTGCCTCCTACTGCCTCTCTGACATGGAAAGATTTTCACACAGGTTGATACAGGAGGTAAAAATAAAAATTGCTTTTACTGAGCCATTGGACTGCGAAAAGCAGTAAATTTCTAAATGGCAACACTAGAACTGTATTTATAACTGTGGGGGATTTGCTTACTATGGGTGTACTTTGAGGTGGGTTGGAAATTTGTAAAATTCTGTTTTCTATATGTGACCTTTAGCAAGTGTAGAAGGTGGGAGGAAAATTCTTTTCAACCTTGAGTGATTTGCAAAATAATCTCCATTAATTGGGTTGTTATTGTCCGTGCATGGTTAAACTAACCCAAATCCAAATCAGCCTAAATATGTGAGCTGGAAAGGGTCATGTTTCTGAGCCAAAATCAGAAAGCAGTAGGGCAGAGTTTTGTGAACAATGAAACAGAGCAACACCATTTCAAATATGTTAATGAATTTCTAGTGATCTATTCATGTCAATACTTGTTTGTTGTTCTTGTTGTCTTAAACGAGACAACCCTGGCATGGAAACATACAATGACCTAATTACCTTACACACTGAATTAGTGCTGGGGAAGGAAGAGGAAGCAATGTTCTAAGACAGGGGTTTTCAAACTATGGCCCATGGGCCCAATCTGCCCACCAACTCTCCCAGCCTCTTTTTGTAAATAAAGTTTTATTGAAACACAGCCATATGCATCCATTTATGCATTGCCTATGGCTGTTCTTCCCATGCAGTGGCAGAGTTGAGCAGTAGCTATAGAGATTGCCTGGCCCCCAAAGGCAAATATATTTACTATGTGGCCTTTTATGGCAAAAGCTTGTCATTTCTGTTCTAAGAGAACCACCTCCTATGAGAATCTCAGCGCTGGGAGGTAGCATAAACATTCTGTTAATGGAGGCCAAAGGAAACTGGGGAAGGAGAAGTGAGTGGCAGAGATAAAGCAGTAAAAGAACTCACAGGCCTCATGAAACAGCTTTTAAGTGCTGCTGTCTATGTACTGCTTATTTGAACACCACGTGATCCAACGTTTTATTTATTTTTTAAAATGCAGGCATACATCTCGGAGATATTGTGGGTTCAGTTCCAGACCACTGCAATAAAGTGAATATAGCAATAGAGCAAGTCACACGAATTTTTTGGTTTCCCAGAGCGTATAAAAGTTACACTTGGGGCCAGCCCAGTGGCGCAGCGGTTAAGTGCTCGCACTTCCCTGTGGTGGCCCGGGTTTGCAGGTTCTGATCCCAGCACGCACCAACACACCGCTTGTCAATCTGTGCTGTGGTGGCATGCCATATAAAGTAGAGGAAGATGGGCACAGATGTTAGCCCAGGGCCAATCTTACTCGGGAAAAAAAAAAAAAGAGGTGGATTGGCATGGGATGTTAGCTCAGGGCTGATCTTCTTGGCAAAAAAAAAAAAAAAAAGTTATGCTTACACTATACTGTAGTGTTAAGTGTGCAATAGCATTATGTCTAAGAAAATAATGTATATACCTTAATTAAAAAATACCTTGTTGCTAAAAAATGCTAACTATCATCTGAGCCTTTGGCAAGTTGTAATTTTTTGCTGGTGGAGGGTCTTGTAAAAAACCTCAGTATCTGTGAAGCACAATAATGCAAGGTGCAATAAAACGAGGTATGCCTGTAAATAAAGAGATTTTTTCCCAAATTCTGTAACACTAAGTTTTTTGTTGCTTGGGAAGAGGTGTGTATTTTTATGTACCAAACTACTACAAATACTACTAGTATGCAATATAACAATCATCAACAATTACGTTTCTTTACCAAGGCAGTGAGATATAAGCTGTTGTCACTTTCTCATTCTCAGCCCCTTTTATTATAATGGCAACAGTGTTGTTTTGAAACTATATGAAAGAAAATTGCTGCTTGCTGAGGTTACAATGTAAAGGCAAAATAAATGAGAAACTCGGATCTATTCCATGCCACATGTACTACTATATATTTAAGGACTGAAATTTGTTGTGTTTATTGAGGGGAACATCCATTTTCTCTCTTTTGGAGAAGAACTTTGTATCTCTTCTATCTCATCCATGAAAACTCAATGGACAATGCACTTTACGAACACATGAGAAAGACGTGAATTGTGCAATGGCATGATGGAAACACTAGTTTCAATTGCTAAGCATGCCAGCTATTTTCATTGCTGCTGTCACAGCTGTTGCAGCCTTTGTTTACAAAACTGAACTGATAAATAATAAAAAAGTCAATTTTCATTTGTTTCAAGGCAATTACTATCAAGTTTCTCTGAAGGAATCGTGCCCCTTTCCATTTTTGCAATTGATTTTAATTCTCATTCAATAATAGGCTGAAATTGCAAGGATGTTTAGAGCAGCATTTCTCAAACTTTTTCATCGTGGAACACTTTCGCCTTCAAAAATTAGTGAGTATGTCAAGGAGTTTTTTGTTTATGTGGATTATATCTATTATCGGTGTTTATAGTATTAGAAATTAAAACTCAATAACTTTAAAAATATTTAATTCACTTCTAATTTCTAATTGTAGTAAAATACACTTAGAAAATTTACAATCTTAACCATTTTTGTGTGTGCAGTTCAGTATTGTTAAGTATATTCACATTGTTTTGTATCATTCATTCATTTTTAAATGATAATAATAAATACTATACATGGTGACATAAATATGTATTTTTAATGCAAAATAACTATTTATTTATTTTAAAAATAAAAATAGATTTTTTTCTCCAATTCTATAAAGGTAAAAATGGTATTGTTTTACATTTTTGTAAACTTCTTTAATGTCTGTCTTAATAGAAGATGTCAGGTTCTCATATTTGCTTCTGCATTTTGTTATAGTAGAATATGATGTTTGGTGGAAGTATATGCAGAAATTCTGGCTTTGTATAAATATAAGTTGAAAAAAAGAAGAATATTATAATAGCCTTTCCAGATAATTGTGGATTTGTCATGTAGCTTACATTGTGCACACGAAACAGAAAAAGAGTAGAAAAGGGAAATGACATCTTGGTATACTTGAAAATAATTTTGACCTCACAGATCCCCTGAAAAGGACCACCAGGGTCCTCAGACAATACATTTAGAATCACTGGCCTAGAGTACAACATTGTGCAAATTACGATATGACTTCTTAGAGGCCAAGGTTAATATCAAACATTAGAAAATCACATTTTTAATTTTTTAAAAAATTTTGGTAAAGAACACAAACATAAAATTTACCATCATAACCATTTTTTAGTGTACAGTTCAGTAGTATGAACTATATTAACATTGTTGTGCAACAGAGCTCTAGAACTTTTTCATCCTGCAATATTAGTGCTGGGAAAGCTGGATATCCACATGCAAAAGAATGAGCTTGGACGCTTACCTTATACTGTATAAACCAATTAACTCAAAATAGATTAAAGACCTAAACGTAGGTCTAAAACTATAAAATTCTTAGAAGAAAATGTAGGGGAAAATCTTCAAAATCTTGGATTTGGCAATCATATTTGGATAAGACACCAAAAGCACAAGCAAAGAAAGCAAAAATAGGCAAACAGGACTACATGAAACATAAAAATTTCTAGACATCAAAGAAAACAATCAACAGAGTGAAGATTAAAAGGCAACCTACAAGGTGGGAGAAAATATTTGCAAATCATATAGCTGGTAAGGGATTAATATCCAGAATATATAAATAATTCCTACAACTAAACAACCAAAAAATAAATAACCCGACTTAAAAATGGGCAAAGGACTTGAACAGACATTTCTCCAAAGGAAATGTACACTTTTCCAACAGGCATATGAAAAGATGCTCATCACTAATTATTAGAGAAATGAAAATTAAAACCATAATGAAAAAGCATTTCACATGCATTAGGATGGCTACTATCAAAAATAAACACAGTAACAAGTGTTGGGACTATGTGGGGAAATTAGAACCCTTTTGGACTTTAGGTGGGATTGTAAAATGGTACAGTCACTTTGGAAAACAGTGTGGAGGTTCCCCAAAAACTTAGAAATACTTTATGATCCAGTATTCCTACTTCTAGATATATATCTGAAAGAATTGAAAGCAAGATCTGTTAGAAATATCTGTACACTCATAATCTTTGCAGAGTTATTCACAATAGCCAAGAAGTAGAAGCAACCCAAATATCCATCAATGGATGAGCAGATAGACAAAAGGTGGAATAGACATACAATGTAATATTATTCAGCCTTAAAAAAGAAGGAAATCCTCTCACATGCTACAACATGGATGAACCTTGGGTATATTATGTAAAGTGAAACAAGCCAGGCACAAAATGACAAATACTGTATGATTCCACATATATGGAGTATCTAAAGTAGTCAAGCACATAGAAATAGAAAGTAGAACGGTGGTTGTCAGGGGCTGGAGGAGGAGGAAATGGGGAGACGTTGTTCGGTGAGTATAGAGTTTCAGTTTTAAAAGATAAAAAATGTTCTAGAGATCTGTTGTGCAACAATGTAAATATAGTTAACACCACTGAACTGTAATACTTAAAAATGATGAAGATGGTCAATTTTATGTTATGTGTTTTTTCCAGTTTTCCTTCTGCTATTGATTTTCTAGTTTCAGTCCATTGTGGTTAGAAAGATATATTACTCCAATCTTCTCGAATTTATTAAGATTTTTATTGCCCAACATGTGGTTTATCCTGGAGAATGTTCCATGTCATTTAGGAATCATGTGTCTTCAGTAGTCATTGGGTTGACTGTTCTGTACGTGTCTGTTAGGTACAATTGGCCTATAGTTCTATTCAAGTCCTCTGCATTTTTTATTGATCTGTCTTGTTGTATTCATTATTGAAAATGGGTGATTGAAGTCTCCTGCTATTATTGTGTTGCCATCTCTTTCTCCCTTCAATTCTGTCAATGTTTGCTTCATTTATGTGTGTCCTTAGATCTAAAGTGTTCTCTTTTAGACAGCATACAGTACAGGTGGATCTTGCTTTTTTTTTTTTTAATCCATGTACTCAATCTATGTCTTTTGATTGGGGGGGTTTAATTCATTTACATTTAAAGTAATTACTGAAAGAGAAGGACTTACTATTACTATTTTGTTTTTGTTTGCTGTATGTCTTGTAGCTATTTTGTCCTTTTTCTCTTTTATTTTATTTTATTTTTTTTATTGGTTTATAACATTGTAAAAATTTCAGGTGTACATCATTGTACTTCTATTTCTGCATGGACTACATCATATTCACCACCAAAATACTAATTACAACCCATCACCACACACATGTACCGAATTATCCCTTTCACCCTCCTCCCTCCCCCCTTCCCCTCTGGTAACCACCAATCCAATCTCTGTCCCTATGTGTTTGTTTATTGTTGTTATTATCTACTACTTAATGAAGGAAATCATGCGGTATTTGACATTCTCTCTCTGACTTATTTCACTTTGCATTATATCCTCCATGTCCATCCATGATGTCACAAATGGCTGGGTTTCATCGTTTCTTATGGCTGAGTAGTATTCCATTGTGTATATATACCACAGCTTCTTTATCCATTCATCCCTTGATGGGCACTTAGGTTGCTTCCAAGTCTTGGCTATTGTGAATAACGCTGCAATGAACACATGGGTGCATGTACCTTTACAAATTGGTGTTTTCAAGTTCTTTGGATAAATACCCAACAGTGGAATAGCTGGATCATATGGTAGTTCTATCCTTGATTTTTTGAGGAATCTCCATACTGTTTTCCATAGTGGCTGCACCAGTTTGCACTCCCACCAGCAGTGTATGAGAGTTCCCTTCTCTCCACATCCTCTCCAACACATGTTGTTTCCTGTCTTGTTAATTATAGCCATTCTGACGGGTGTGAGGTGATATCTCATTGTAGTTTTGATTTGCATTTCCCTGATAGTTAGTGATTTTGAACATCTTTTCATGTGTCTGTTGGCCATCTGTATATCTTCTTTGGAGAAATGTCTGTTCAGGTCTTTTGCCCATTTTTTAATTGGGTTGTTAGTTTTTTTGTTGTTGAGATGCATGAGTTCTTTATATATTTTGGAGATTAAGCCCTTACCAGATGTATGGTTTGCAAATATCTTCTCCCAATTGTTAGGTTGTCTTTTCGTTTTGTTGATGGTTTCCTTTGCTGTGCAGAAGCTTTTTAGTTTGATGTAGTCCCATTTGTTTATTTTTTCTATTGTTTCTCTTGCCCGGTCAGATGTGGTGTTTGAAAAGATGTTGCTAAGACCGATGTGGAAGAGCGTACTGCCTATGTTTTCTTCTAGAAGTTTCATAGTTTCAGGTCTTACATTCAAGTCTTTAATCCATTTGGAGTTAATTTTTGTGTATGGTGTAAGGTAAGGGTCTACTTTCATTTTTTTGCATGTGGCTATCCAGTTTTCCCAACACCATTTGTTGAAGAGACTTTCTTTTCCCCATTGTATGTTCTTGGCTCCTTTGTCAAAGATTAGCTGTCCATAGATGTGTGGGTTTATTTCTGGGCTTTCGATTCTATTCCATTGATCTGTGTGTCTGTTTTTGTGCCAGTACCATGCTGTTTTGGTTACTATAGCTTTGTAGTATATTTTGAAATCAGGGAGTGTGATATGTCTTGTAGCTATTTTGTCCTTTTTCTCTTTTAGTGCATTTCTTTATGTTTCATTGAGTTTTTCGTTTTGATGTGCTTTGATTCCTTTCTCATTTCCTTTTGTGTATGTTCTATGGTATTTTCTTTCTTCTACCATGAAGATTACATAGAATATCTTAAAGTTACATAATCTATTTAAAATTGATAACAACTTAACTTCAATTGCATAAAAAACTCTACGTCTCTGCCCTCCCCACTCTACGTGATTGATTTCATGAATTACATCCTTTTACATTTTATGTCATTAACATAGATTCATAGTTATTTTTATGCTTTTATCTTTTAAATTCTATATCAGAATAGAAAGTGATTTAACCACCAACATTACACTACTAGAGCATTATTTATCTGCCCATATTTACCTTTACCAGGTAGCTTTATATTTTCATATGCTTTCATGTTGCTATCTAGCATTCTTTTGTTCCTATTTCAAGGAATCCGTTTAGCATTTGCTGTAGAGCAGGTGTAGTGTTGATGAACACTCTTAGCTTTTGTTTATCTAGGAAAGTCTTAATGTCGCCTTCATTTTTTTCCAGCTTTATTAAGGTGTAATTGACAAGTAAAAATTGTATATATTTAAGGTGTATGACTTTATGTTTTATATACATATACATTGTGAGATCACCACCACACTCAATTAATCAACATATCCAACACTTCACATAGTTATCATTTGTGTGTGTGTGTAGTGAGACTACTTAAGACGTACTCTCACATCAAATTTCAAGTATACAATGAAGTATTGTTAACTATAGTTACATGGTTGTACATTAGATCTCTAGAAATTATTCATCCTGCATAACTGAAATTTTATGTCTTTTGATCAACATGTCCCCATTTTCCCCTCCTTCCAGCCCTTGGAAACCACCATTCTGCTTTCTGCTTCTATGAGTTTGACTATTTTAGTTTCCACATATGAGTGACATCGTGTAGTATTTGTCTTTCTGTGTCTGACTTATTTCACTTACCGTTATGTCCTTTAGATTCATTCACGTTGTTGCAAATGTCAAAATTTCCTTCTTTTTTAAGACTGAATAACATTCATTTGTGTGTGTGTGTGTGTATATATATAAGATTTACATATATATAAGATATATATAAATAAAATGTGATATATATGTATATATATATATCAACACATATTTAGGTTGTTTCCATGTCTTGGTTATTGTGAATAATGCTGCAATGAACATGAGAGTGTAGATTTCTCTTCAAAATACTGATTTCATTCCCTTTGGATATACTCCCAGAAGTGAATTGCTGGATCATAAGGTATTTCTATTTTTCAAAATTTTTTGAAGAACCTTCATACTGTTTCATAATGGCTGTACCAATTTACATTCCCACCAACAGGATTTAAGTGTTCCCTTTTCTCCAGATTCTCACTAACACTTATCTTTTGTCTCTTTGATAATAGCCATAGACAAGGTTGCTAAGAACATACAATGGGGAAAGGTTAGTCTTTTCAATAAATGATGTTGGCAAAACTGGATATCCACATGCAGAAGAATTAAATTGGACCCTCATCTCACACCATTTACAAAAATCAAATCAAAATAGATTAAAAACTTAAATGTAAGATGTGAAACTATAAAACTACCAGAAGAAGACATTGAGTAAAAGCATCTTGACGTTGGTCTGGGCGATGATGTTTTTGGATATGACTCCAAAAGCACTTGCAACAAAAACAAAAATAAACAAGTGGGATTGCATCAAATTAAAAAGCTTTTGGACAGCAAAGGAAACAGTCAATATCATGAAAAGTCAACTTATGGAATGAGAGAAAATATTTGCAAGCCATGTATCTGATAAGGTGTTACTATCCAAATATATATTTTTCTCTCCTGGGTGGAGGGAGGAGCCTGGAAGTTGGGAGTTTGCTCCAGATCATGCTGTGCGGTGCAGGAAGTGGGATGGACTATGGTGGCAAATGCAAGGAAATTTCTTATGGCTTCCATCCAGCTCTTTCTGGCTTTGCACTCACCTGGGATGCTGCAACCTCATCACTGGTTTCTGGAGTTCTCAGAAAGGCAATTTGGATCATATATTCTTGTAAAGTCAGTGTTTCTGTGGGGGAACATGGGCCTTGGGGCTTCCTATTCCACCATCTTGCTGATGTCATTACAGTAAATCACTTTGAAATATAAATTTTTATTAAAATTAAAGCTGATAATGTAGTTATGAACACAATTTTTAGGAGACATTTTTGTGAATTTAAACTTTTTAAAATACCTTTTCCTTAAAAAATATTTTGGCTCATTTCATCTCTTTTTAAACCCAGAGTAGGCTTGACTTGACTAATTTTAAAAATCAGCAAAGATATATTTTTATGAAATTCCACATACGTTAATATGAACATAACATTATGAATATCTCTTTTCAGTGGCCATGATTGGCTTCTTACTCTTTCTTTGCCTGTTTGAATGGTTAATATATCATCATGAAGGGAAGCAGTTTTCAAAACCTAATAAATTTTGTTAAGCTTTAAGTGGCTAAAATTTAAAAAGTAAAAATATTTTCTAGCATGACAGTTTCAGGTGTGCAGGTAAAAAGGAGATAGAATACTCAATCAATGTTAATTCTCAATAGAATTTTACTAGGGGTAATTTATCTTGCTTTTATGCATTGGAAAAGGTAATGTAAACAAAATTAAATGAGGCGTTTTTAAAAGAATTACAATAGAATTAAATAATTGCTTTTCTTTAAAAGAAGTATAGCCTATTGAGAAATTCATGGCTTTGATAATAGTTGATCAAAATTGTTTCTTTGCTTAAATATAAAAATATCAACACTAACACATTTATTGAGCATTCTTTATGGACAAAGTGCTTAGGCCTGCTGGGGGCTATTTTCCTAGGTCTTATCACTTTATTGCAATGACCAGAGAACATTAGAACTGTTCAGATAAAGCACAGGAAACTGTTACCTCAGAGCATGCCAAAACATGCAAATATTTCATATTTAGGGTAAAATATTTCAAGAAGAAAATGTCTACTTTTCAATAATAACATTTATTTTTTGAAGCAAAGAATGAGTCTCTCAAATGCATTCGCATTGGACACACTTAGAGCGCCACTGCCTTTGGGGAGGAATCCATTGATTAAGTGCCTAGTAAGATACAAATAACAGATAAAAATCTACTCTTTGTTAATTACATGGAAGGAAAAGTGTATTTAGAAACCTGACACAGGGAGTTTTGTATGTTTTTAGAAAACATAATTTTCAAATTAAAGATGGTTTATTCTAGAAGCATCAGTAATAATGGATATAAATTACAGATTTTTTTATTTTGACTTTTCCAAGCTATTATACACTTTATGCTTACTTTATCTATCTGTATATCTGTATGTTTGTCTGTTTATGTATCTATTTATCTCTTAATGGTCTATCTGTTACTCTACTTTCTTCCAAAATATTTTTGAGATCACTGAAAACAATATTTCAGTCAAGAGCTTAGTGCAACAGTGGGCAATGTAGGACATTTACCAGGCTGGAATTCCTAATAGAAATAACTTTTCAAGTTCTCATGAATAGAACCCCTTCAATCTCATTCATTTTCTGAAGAGCTAATGCAAGTCTTGAAACCAGGAAACAGTTAGCCATTGAGGATTAAGCAGCTAGTCACAACGGAAGATCGGAATTGGCCACCACAAAATATGTCTCTGCCTGAAAGACACTTTGACCCCCACCCCCACTAACTGACCCAAAGAGTTTGGGATGGGAGGCCTGACCCCAGAACAGACCGTTACCATAGACATATCCGGG
Organism: Diceros bicornis minor; assembly: GCF_020826845.1. Taxonomy (NCBI): domain Eukaryota; kingdom Metazoa; phylum Chordata; class Mammalia; order Perissodactyla; family Rhinocerotidae; genus Diceros; species Diceros bicornis. The sequence goes on from NC_080753.1 coordinate 8,414,523, forward strand.
TAGCTGGGAGGGTTCTTTTTAAGCCCATTCTTAATTCTGGTTACTCTTTGTAAGACACATTTACATTTGTAAAGGAAATCTCCGTTTGTAAAGGTATCTTCTTCCCTGTACCAGGAAGAAGCAGAGATGACCTTACCTAGAAACTTATCAGAACGGAAGGAGAGGACTTAAATCTGCATGATAAACTTACCTATTGTTGACTGTGCTGTTTAGTCAATACGGTATCTGACTCCCACTAGGTTCCTATAGACAACATCTCCCTGGAGCTTGGGTCACCATAGTAATGGGTGTTTGAGCTATTTTTTTCAGGAATTAGAACCCCTTGTCCACTTCAAGCTGGTTGAAACCACCAACCCATCAACTAGGCCCATGCAGACATATGTCCGATAAGCGACTGTTTGATGTCAAGAGGTTAAAACTGCACCCTCAGGGCATGCTAACGCCGCCATTCTGTGAACATGCATCCTACAAAGAGGCATGAAGCCTGCCTACGCCTGCGCGGATTATCAATTACCTCATCTCTCCTCACCTCCAATCATTTCAGACCACCTTGCCCCTTAACCCATAAATATCCCTGAGTCCCTATTTTGGAGGAAGTGGATTAGAGTTTGTTCTCTCATTTCCTCACGTGGCTGCCTTGTGGTTAGTAAACTTTCTCTCTCTACTGCAATCTCATCATCTCAGTGTTTGGCTTTCTGGGCAGCGGGCAAAATGGACCTGGTGTGGTAATTGTCTGACATATACTAAATGAAAACATGAATATTTGGTGAAATTCACTGGGAGTCAATGAAAAGTGAGAGATTTCTTCACATCTTAAATTTGTTCTCCCACTTTTGTCAAGGACCAAAGCAGAATAACCAGTAGTTTGAACTCTTCTTTTTAATATTTGGTGGTATTTTGGATATCTAATATAATGTGAATTAATCGCATGTTGAAATTAAATAATAAAGCAAAAACTCAGAAAGAACTTGAAGATGACCCATTTCTCCAGACTGATACACCTGGCTGGTGAGCTACTGTAAATTATCAGCTAAAGCAGGGTCAGCCTGATAACCACCCCCCAACTTGTTGGCTTAGCTCTTGGAGTTTGCCCTGTTTGATTTTCTCTCTTCCTGCCCAGATGTTACTTCACTGATCCCCACCAATCCCTTTCACTGTGTGTCCTCTTGGCTTATCTTAGGCTAAGTGAAATATCACAGGACCACCATCAGGATGAAATGTCATAAAAATTACACTGCAAAATGGCAGTACAAGATATCCTTCAGTGACTGAGATGGATATCAAAGCAATGGAAACTTTATTTTTTATTTTATTTTATTTATTTATTTTTTATTATTTTTTTTCCCCAAAGCCCCAGTAGATAGTTGTGCGTCATAGTTGCACATCCTTCTAGTTGCTGTATGTGGGACGGCGGCCTCAGCATGGCCAGAGAGGCAGTGCGATGGTGCGCGCCTGGGATCAAACCTAGGCCGCCAGCAGCAGAGCGCACGCACTTAACTGCTAAGGCACGGGGCCCGCCGGCAATGGAAACTTTATTTGACTAGAATTGCTAAAATATTCAAGGTCTTGGTGTATATCTTGCTGGCTCAAACTCTTACAGCTTATTGTGAAATTTCATCTAACTCTTCACGTCACAGTGCCTTTGTCAGGTAGCGTGGTGAGCCGTGGAGTAAGGCTCTGTGGTGTCAGAAAGGGCATTTTTTTTTTTACTGTACAACTTTCCCATTGACTGTTCGTACTCCTTTCTTCCATAGTTCCTTTTGATGAAAGAAGTGTTATATTTGAAAATCCTAATAAGATATTAAAATATTTGCAAAGGAGTAGTGTGCAAATTAAAATGAGTATTTTACACTCTGAATCTAAAGATTATCACTTAATGTAATTATACACAAAATTAAAGTGACAATGTTATCCATCTATTACAGCGTTATTCAAAAATGATAAAGAGTTTTCAACTAAAGCTGAAGAACATGCCTGGGATAGTCTAGCTTGATAAAAAAAGCCTATATGGTACATGTGAAACTCACTTTCACCGCCATTAAGGAACATCCAAAAATGTAGTCATTCTGCATAATAGGAGAAACTAATCATGAATTTCCTAGCTTCAGAGGATATAATCGCATAGTCTGACAATGTATAGGCTATGTGGCACTTAAAATGCATCCATTTATATGCTCAATAATAGAATGTATGTTGCATTTATACGCATGGAATTAAATAGGTTTTATATATAAATATATATGCATACATATACACTATTCTATTCATGGTCATTTAAATTACTATTTTAAGTATGTTTTCTAACATGGAGTATATATATCTTCTATACTACATGTATTATATTAATATGTTATATAATATGTATCACATATATGTTTTAATTTATTAATATATAATGCTCAGTGAGAAAAGCCAAAATACAAGGGTGATATCTAGAATCATCACGCTTTTGTGAAATGACATTTATTAGGATAGGATTGGCTGTGTTGCAGTCACAGACAGAGCCTGAAATCTTGGGTTACTCATACACGTAAAGCTGACACGGGTCAGGGAAGCCTCCTTCATCTTGAAGCTGCACTCACTGGGACACGTGGTCTCCGAGATCATCATGGTTGAGGAGGGAGAGAGGAGGGAGCTGCACCAGGTCTTAGCTGGCTTGGTCAGAAGGTGTGACATGTTGTCATCACCCAGAGCTAGACCCACAGTGTACACATACAGATAAGAGATCTTAGGAAATGTTGGGGTGCACAGAGCATGTAGTGAGCACTAATTCTCTCTGCCACACATGTATTATATTTAGAAAGTAAAATATCTTCTATAAAGCAGAGACATCAAAATATTAATAGCTTTCTGAGTGATTGAATTGTAAATTTTAATTCTCTTCTTTATGCTTTTCTCCACTTTCCCAAATACATCATAATATGTACTGCTTTCATAAAATAATTTAAAAGTATTAGAACTACGAAGTAGTCATTGATTCCATGTCATATTACTTTAGCTTTTTATTATTTTTAGCAACTCTTTTTTTTTTGTTGTTAGGAAGATCAGCCCTGAGCTAACATCCATGCCAATCCTCCTCTTTTTTGCTGAGGAAGACGGGCTCTGAGCTAACATCTATTCCTATTCCTCCTCCTTTTTTTCCCCAAAGCCCCAGTAGATAGTTGTATGTCATAGTTGCACATCCTTCTAGTTGCTGTATGTGGGACGCAGCCTCAGCAGGGCCGGAGAAGCAGTGCATCGGTGCGCGCCCGGGGTCCAAACCCTGGCCACCAGTAGCAGAGCACGCTCACCCAACAGTTAAGCCACGGGGTGGGCTCCTATTTTCAGAAACTCTTAATTTGTCTATTTTTTTAATCACTATGGCCTCAGTTAAAAATAACTGTATTCTGTTAGCATTCACTTTGTGGCTGGGTAAAATATAAAATGTAAGGACACAGATACTTAATTAGATTTTAAGACTGAACAACTTAAATACAGTTAAATGTGTTCTGTTAACTTTGTAGCATAATATTTTAAGTGTATGCTAACCCTATAAAAACAAATAAACTATTAACAGGAATCAAAAGATAATAAACTTTGTATGGTAGGGGAGAAGATGTAGTGGGAGAATGGAGCTCAGATATAGTTTCAAGGGGAAATCATTGACACAAAATGTCAAAATATCAAACAAGTAAAACCCTTGTGTCTCTTGTATAAGCAGCTGTAACAACTAGGGGCGTGAATACTGTTAAACCTTTGTGTTTTTCAAATTAATTACTCCAGCATCTCTCTCTCAGATTATGTCAAGACATCTGGATCTCTCTCATGAAGCCTGCCTTTGGCATGAATTACCCAAAGAACTCAGAAATCTTCAGTCAAAAAGCGTTGGTCATGCTTCCAAATATCAGATGAAGAGGTAATTGGAGGGTCAGTTTTGCTTATTTTGTCTCTACCAAGGCTTTATTGGGGCACTGCTGAAAACTCCCTGCGCAGTCATTTTTCACAGATTTCAGTGTGTTTCACACATTTTAGTACCTAAGATTATAGCTTTTTAATCGAGTGACCTGCACAGCCATTGTTCCTAAGTCACACACACTATAAAAAAAGTTGATTAAAAAAATGCACCGTTTTCTACCCTTCCCTAATCCATCCCCATTTGCTGCGTGGTTTTGCAGCTCTATGCATCAAGAAATGAGTTTATTTTTCTACCCCCTGAATCTGGGATAGTCTTGTCTCTTGCTTTGACCAATATGGTGGAAGTGATGCTATACCAGTTCCAAACCTAGACCTCAGAAGGCCCGGCACCCTTCTCATTCTCTTAAAACCCTGCTGCTGCTGTTTGAACTAGCCCAGGCTAGCCAGCTGAATGAAGAGAGATATGTCACTCCCTCATCACTAGATGCCGTAGTGAGTGAGGGCGCTAAGATGAACTAGTCCTGCCAGCGTATCGGGGAAACTTGAGCAAGCTCAAGCTGAGATCAGCCAAGCCTGGCCCAGATCAGCAGAGCCACACAGCTAAGCCATAGCTTCATGAGCAGTAACAAATGATTGCTGTTTTAAGCCTCTAAATTTGGGGCAGTGTGTTATACAGAAAGCTAAGCAACGTACTACTCATCCCCATAAACCTCTAGAACACTTCCACGGGGTTCAGGACACCAATCCAGACTAACAATATCTTTCTTCATAAGGAACTTTCCTTTCCTGCTAGTGGACAGTAATTTATCAAAGAAGTTTTGCTAATATTGAATTACAAAAGGCAAGAAGTTGAAGTCTGGGACTCACTGTTCCCCACAGGCTCTTTCTCCCTATGCGAATTTACTGACCTCCTCAAGAGTGACTGTCCTAGCATGCCAACAAATATTACACAAAAGAACACAAGGAAATTTTTGGAGGAGATGGATGTGTTTAGTATTTTGATTGTGGTGATGGTATCATTGGTATATATATATATGTATATATATATTCAAACTCATAAAAAATATGTTAAATGTGCACAATTTTTGTGTATTAATTATACCTCAATAAAGAGTTAAAGAATTTGAAAGTGTTATCATAACCTTCCCTGAAGGAAATAAAAACCAGCAAAAGTTATACTCAGTGATATGTGTTCCAAAGCAGCTTTCTGTATGTACCTGGACATGGAAGTTGCAGATGTCTTCTCTAGTAAACCGTTAAACATAAATTATTCTAGCGGAAGTGAGAGAGATTGGGGGTATCCTGGTAGATCACAGGGAGTCCAACGGATTCAATTCCTGGGTTTATTTTGCCTTAGCCCAACTTGGCCAAATTGCTTAACCTCGCTGAACCCCAGTTCTCTTATCTATAAAATGGTGAAGAGAATATGAGCAGCTTCAGCAGTGGAGCAGATAGGCAAATAACTCCCAGCACCCGGGTACTGTGTCTGCAGCCTCTCTGCCTGCAGTCTGCCGCCACTCTATCAAAATCCACAGACTGTAATCTTTGTCATGCCCCATGGAGGGACAACTGGGCACCCGGGTCCTCTCCGTCCCTCCTCTGTACACTCCTGTGCTTCACTGTATTGTGAATGAAATAATGTGAGTACATCACGCACAGACAGTACCTCCCACATAGTATGATTAAATAAATGTTTATGATGATGAAGAAGACAACAAAGATGAATATTGGTAGGAATTTGGGAATCACTGAAAGTAAAATCCCAGACAGCAAAGGACCAAAGGACTTAAAATGTCTGGTGCAAAAATCTTAAAACGTCTTGGCAGAATAAACGTTGGTAGCAGATCAGTCTCTCCCATTCAGTGTGATTTCCTAGAGAGCAGCTCATCTCCGCTGGGAGCTTGGTGTCCGCTGGGCGTTCATAAGTAAACGTTGTGCAGTAGTTAGGAACGCTGACCCCAGAGTAGCCTGCCTCGCTCTTTCTCCTGCGAGTATCACTCTCTAGCAGTAAGACGTGGATGAGGAGCTGCTCCTTGTGCTTCTTCAGTGAGGCCTCTGGGGCCAGTTGTTCTGTCGCTTATCAAGTGTGTGATTTCAAGTAAGTTCCATAATCTTCTGGGCCATATCTCTGAACTGGAAATACTAATAGTACCTACTTCATAGTGTCGCGGTGAGGCCTGAATTAACATATGTAAAGTGCTCAAAAGAGTCTCCAGGGTATAAATTCTCGTTAAATGTTTGATATTATTACTACTGTACATCGTTATATTAATTACTTAATCTTGAAAATTATAATAATTTATATTTACACATAGGGTTGTTCTAGGATTTAAAGAAATGAATGTATATAGAATGATTACAACAGTTAGTGAAAAAGTAAGAATTCAATAAACGTTGGCAATCATTAGTATTTTAGTATGTAAATTCATAACTAAAATATCAATGATTCTTAGAGGTGTTTAAAGAGAACATCGTAATTTATTTTGTGCACTTTATACTATGCTCTCTTAAAAATCCGTCCTACTAAAAGATTTCTTTTGTCTCATACTGGTTGTTTTACTATTTTTCTTAAACTTCACAGTTACCAATTATCCCATTGGTTTCAAATTACTTATATGTAGACACATGAACCTAAATCATATCGGCTATAAAAGGATTTCAGAAAATCCTGTCTGGGTTTATTTCAATAGCACCCAGGCTAAACATCAGCTCAACTATTTTTAGGTGATCAATAATCACAATGATGATGATTATTTTTTTCATTTCAGGATACTTTATAGCTTATAAAATAATTTCATCTGTGTTATCTCAGTTTAGAAATATCATTTCCCACAATTTTAATAAAGAGAAAACTAAGTCAAAGAAACGAAATAATTTGCCTAATACATTGAGTAAATGTCAGATTCAGGATTTGATCCATGGTCTTTAGACCTCAGGCCCCATGCTCTTTTCACACTATAATATTTTCCTTTATAATCAGCAAAATTAACATTTTGAAAGAATGTTGATATTTCAAGTTCTGCATTCACTGGCAATTTAACAACCCAAAAATGTCATTAAAAGTACTATGAGAAATTATACTTGTAAAAGTAAAGTGAACGAGTTAATCCAGCTTAAATCTAGTACAGTATGCTAATCATTAATAAATAAGCTTTGACTAGTATCACATCAACTTAAATTATATTTACACATGAGAGAGATGACAATTTTTCCCTTTGGGGACTACGCTTTCTTTCCTATTTTCTCAGCAGGTGAGTTGAAAATGGTTTGCATGATATGTTGGTATAGCCAGGAGGTAAGGCATACTTTCTTAATTTGACTAAGTACTGAGGACTGGAAGTATTCATCTGTCTATGTCTCTATCATCTATCTATCCATCCATCCATCCATACATACATGTGTGTGATTTAATATGAAATTTCCAGTAGGCCATTGTATGAACATGGATCCACAGACTCGGATCTAGAGAATATTACCTCTTTTTGTGGATTTGCCTAGTTAGAAGTTAAGTCTTGAGTTCAAAATATTTGGGCTCCCAGATATAGACAGGAATAGTTAGCACAACATAGTGGAAAGAGACTTTAGCATCAGACAAACTTAAATGTGAATCCTAGATCTGCCACCAAGGGGATGGTCTTGAACACGTCACTTACGTTTTCTTTCTTTTTTTTTTTTTTTTGTGAGGAAGATCAACCCTGAACTAACATCTGTGCTAATCCTCCTCTTTTTGTTGAGGAAGACCGGCTCTGAGCTACCATCTGTTGCCAATCCTCCTCCTTTTTTTTTTCCCCAAAGCCCCAGTAGATAGTTGTATGTCATAGTTGCACATCCTTCTAGTTGCTGTATGTGGGACCCGGCCTCAGCATGGCCGGAGAAGCGGTGCGTCGCTGTGCGCCCAGGATCCGAACCCCAGCCACCAGTAGCGGAGCGCGTGCACTTAACTGCTAAGCCACGGGGCCGGCCCGTCACTTATGTTTTCTGAGCCCCATTTTGCCCATGTGTAAAATGAGAGAGTTAGTTCACACACTCCAGATTTGCAGGGATGTTAGCAAGGGTATATGCATAGAATCTGTCATATAGTTTAGGCACTTATTCATGTTGCCATCATGTTGAGTCAGCACAATCACGATTATCATCTGTTAAGACTAGATGTCTCCTTTCCATTGTCATGGGAGGAAGAATTGCACTTCATTTCCATTTGAATTAAATTATCTTCTTTATTGAATCCAAAGAATGTTTCAAGTTTATGCATAAGAAATATTTTCTTATAAGTAGATATATAAGCAATATTTTTGAGTACTTACTATGCGTCAGGCATTATGTTAAGAGATACTTACTATGCCATTTAGGAGTAACAATGCTACAAAGTTATATAGTAGCTAATGCAATCTTATTACAAATATGTATTCAATATAATAAAACTCAGGTTAATTTGTTGAAGGTTTAAAACCTAGTAAAAGATAGATATAGTACTCAGATTCAAGGTTGATTGACCCCTTCATCATTTTCTGGCCATACCTTATATTTAAGAATTTATGAGGTGGTATCTATATGGCATAAAAACATAGGCAAAAAGTGAGACATGTAATGAGGACTTGAAATAATTTGAATTAATTTGTTGATAATTTTAGAGCATATAAGAAACAATAATGAAAAGCATTACTTTGATATTCATTTTTACTAAGAATGAAAATATGGGTTTATAGAGATAATGGTTACTGACAGGCAAAAGAAGAATGCCATCTTAATATTTGCAAACTCAAAGGAAAGGAACATTGGGCTATAGTCCCATAGGGCCAAAGACTTGAGGGAAGAGTGAATGTCTCAAGGGAAGGAAGCCACGACCTATCGCAGCTGTGAGAAAGACTACGACCCAAGAGTCATACAAATTTCACCAAAAAAATCCCCCAAATCCGACTATGTCATTCTGAAGAACCTCAGTGAGAAAGAAAAATGGAAAATATCCAAAGAAATGGTGTTTGAACAGTCAGCTCCATAAAGAACTCAGATCTGAAAAAAGGCAACAAAAATGTAAATTTGAAATGAGCGTCAAATAACAAAGACAATGCCAACAAACAAAGGGCATGACGAGATATTGAAAATTACAGTGATATGGAAACCTCAAATTGTTATGGGATTGTGTTTTTAGAAGCTAACTACTAAAGAGTCTTTCATTTGTTGTCTGTTCCTTTAAGAATGTTCAAGCTGGAAATTGAAGGAGACAAAAGCCTTTCCTGAGTATGCCCCGTGGAGTCTGGGGGGTCCTTTCAAATATCTGAACTGGAGAAATCTTTGCCTAACCCTTTAAAAATGTAAGATATCATTCTTAGCTCAGGGGTTGTAAATGTTCTTGTGTAATGCTAAGAGATGACAGAGATGGAACTTTTCTACACTGTTTGCAACTTACTAATTGTGCTACCTCAGAGGAGTTGTTTAACTCTTTGTACCTTAGTTTTCTCACCTTTAAAATAAGGATAAAAATCTGGGGCCAGCCGCATGACATGGTGGTTAAGTTTGGGGCACTCCAAATCGGCGGCCCAGGTTTAGACATACACCACTTGTTGCCCATGCTGTGGCAGCAACCCACGTACAAAATAGAAGAAGATTGGCCCCCGATGTTAGCACAGGGTGAGCCTTCCTCAACAACAACAAAAAAAATGAGGATAAGAATCGTCCCTAGCTCCCAGTATTATTGTGAGATGTAAATAGGTTAACATATTTAAAGCGTGAGGATCAAATGATACAGAGTAGCATTTAATACTTTCCCTTTCTATCACTCTGCTCCTGGGGTTGCTGAAAAACTGTTCATAACCAGGTGGGGGGAGGGAAAGAGGCTTGATTTGTAGTGTTTGCCAATGTCTGTGGTGTAAATACTCCCATCACGGCTGATGCCATCTATCGTGAAGTCACTGAATGAGAGTTAAGAGACGCACACTAGCATACCACTATATAGTATTTCCATCATACAAATACCAATAACTTCAAGGGCATAGATGATAGTAAATGTAGTAAAATAATTAGAAAACGATGACTTTTGTGTATGTGTTATTTTGTTTTTAGAAAGAAAGAAAGAGAAAAAAGAAAGAAAGAAAAAGGGATTACTTGAGTAATGAATTAAATATATATATTCAATGTATGCTGTGGGCAAAGCTTACCTAGAATTTTAGGTACACTACACTAAGTACACTACACTACTGACAGTTTCTTCTACATCTGACATCCTTCTGACTCTCCATAGAGTTAATGAATAAAAAATCCTCCTTCATGAAGGGCCTATTGAGATTAGAAATAATATTTTCAAGATATATCTATACCTATAATATAATATTATATATCTGATATGTAAACTTTGTTTTTCCATACTTTATAATTTTTCTACAACAAAAATACATTACTCATTAATTATTAACATCAAAAAGTAGAGCTATATAACATCCAACTCAAAGTAGTTCACATAGAAACAATTAACTAGCTAACATTACAAGGATGTTAAGGCATGACTGTGACTTACTTATAGGTGGATCTGAAGGCTAACACAAGTTGTCACAGCTCTCTTTCTCCCTCCAATTGCCTATGACTATAAATTGATTTTATGCTATCCTAATCCCAAGAGGTTTCCATCTTTATGCTAACTGGGATGATCACATTCTCCCAGTTGTTGTGACCGCAATGCCAAGGAAGCATATTTTACATTTGATTTAGTGTAAAACTCTTGCAGAAGATTCTGATTGGCCCAGTGTGAGTACAGTGCTCATTCATGGACCAATCACTGTAGCTTTGGAAATAGAGTACTAAAATTGATCAGTATCGATCATATCTTTCTACTGGAGGAGGAGCGGTTTGCTAAAATTTCCAGTTCTATGGAAGAGGAGAAATGATTCCTTAAAGAAAGCTACATTGGGCAGAAACAATGTATGTCAACTATAATTGTGAAACAAAGTGAAAGGTAAATTGGTAGCTAGAGGATATATAAGGCTGAAGGAGAGCACATGAAATAAAATGTTATGTATAAGATTTGTGAATTACCTAAAGCTAAGAGAAACTATAAATCTAGTAGATGGAAAGATAGGATTCCAAATGATCTCAATAGGCAGAAATGAGAAGCATAAGACGAGATGTAATTTCACAGGAGCAAATATAAATTCCTACATTTAGGTTCATACAGTTGGTTTTATATAAATAAAAAGTAGAAAAATAAGATTTATAGTAGTTTTACTGAAAAAGAAAAACGTGAGGTTTTATTTAGCTTCAAGTTCAATAGGAACTGACAGCGTGACACTGTTGCTAAAATAGGTAATCCAATCTTGGCTGTTGCATGGTTCAGAACAAAGGAGATTACTGTCTCCTAGCTCTCTGTGCTGATCATATTAAATCCAGATTATTGCTTCCATTTTGGGATTCTATATTTTGAGAGTGGCTCTAACAAACTCGAGGGAATCCTGAGTGAGATGAAAAGGGTACAATAACAGCATCTCAAAAATGACAGAATAAACTGGGTATATTTTTGTCATAGAAGGCACGGCTTCAGGGGTATACAATAGCCTCCACCAACTATGTTCAGAGGCATCTATGGAAAAAGAAGATAATTAATTAATTCTGGGATGTAGAAGGACAGAACTACACCAATGGCAGAGGTCAAAATGAAATGAATTCTGACTCACTAGGAGGATGACATTTCTAGCTGTGAAATGACTGCATCTCAAAGTAGTGTGTCTTTCAACGGAGATGTTAAGCTATAAATAAGCATGGTGGAATGAGAGAGGAAAAAAATTAGTAAAGATATGAAGAAGAGTAAGAAGTCCTAGACAATGGTCCCTGATAAAACACTACAAACAATATCATTTAAGAAATAAATATCAATTATATTCTAAATTTTATTTGCCTTCTGCAATTTTACTTCATGATACCTTTATATCTGTTTTTCCAATTTGATTTTTAACAACTTTGCTAAGATATAATTGTCTTACAGTAAACTGCACATAAAGTATGTAATTTCATGTTTTGACATATGTATGTGTCTGTCAATAAAATGGATGTATCAATCACCCCTAAAAGTTTTCTCATGCCCCTTGGTAATCCCTCCCTTCTAAGACTTCCCTCACTCCAACCACCAGCATTCCTAGGCAAACACTGATGTGTTTTCTGCTACTATTAATTTGCTTGCATTTTTTAGAATTTTGTATGAATGTAATCATACAGTCTGTGCTCTTCTTTTTTCTAGCTTCTTTCACTCAGCATAATTATTTTGTGGGTTATCTATGTTAATGTGCATATCAATAGTTTAATCATTTTATTGTTAGCAGTATTCCACCGTATAGATGTTCCATTATTTGTTCATACATTCACCTGTTGGACATTTGAGTTGCTTGCAGTTTGGGGCTGTTAACTTTGGTAGAGACATGTCTTTTGTGTAACTATCTGGGAGTAAAATGGCTGGCCTATATGGTAGGTGTATGTTTAACATTTTCAGAAATTGCAAAACTTTTTTGTAAAAGGGTTGTACCATTTTACATTTCCACCTGAAGTGCACGAGGGTTCCGGTAACTCCACAATTGGTCAATCTATTCAACTTTAGACATTCTAATGGGTGTATAGTGGTATCACGCTGTGGTTTTAGCTTGCGTTTTCCTAATTACTAGTGTTGTTAAGCATTTTTTCATGGCCTTATTTGCCACCCATTTGTCTACTTTGAAGTGTCTAAGTCTTTGCCCATTTGTAAAACTTTATTTAGTTTATTTTTATTTCATGTTCTAGACAAAGGTTGTCTATTAGATATATGATGTGTAAATATTTTCTCCTCATCTGTGGCTTGTCTTTTCATTCTCTTAGTAATGATTTTCAAAGAGTAGAGTTTTTAATTTTAATGAAATCAATTGATCAATTTATTTTATGGATTATACTTTTTTATAGATTGTGCTAAGAAATATTTAACTAAATGTTGATAAGGATTTTCTCAAAATTTTTATTTTAGAAACATTATAGTTTTAGATTTTACATTTAGGTATGTAACCCATTATGACTAATTTTTTGTACACAGTATGGATCCAAATCCATTGTTTTCCACATATGGATAAGTTATTGTTCCAGCATCATCTATTGGAAGGACTGTCCCTTCTCTACTGAAATGCCTTTACATCTTTGCTTTGTAGGAAATCGGTTGTCCTTATATTCTGTTAATGTTGATCTATTTGTCTTTATGCCAGTACTACACCATCATTATAACCAGCTTTGTAGTAGGTGTTCAAACCATTCAGTGTTAGAATTCCAATATTGCCTTTCTTGTTCAAAGCAGTTTTGACTATTCTATGCCTTTGCACTTCCATATGAATTTTAGGATCAGTTTGTCAATTTTTGCTAAAATTCCTAATGGGATTTTGAGTGGAATGGTATTGACTCTAGAGATCAATTTGGGGAAAATTGGCGTCTTACAACATTGAGCCTTTCAACTCATGAAGACATTATACCTCTCCATCTTTTCACATCTTTAATTTTCCTCAGCAATATTTTGGAGTTTTCAGTGTAAGGGTCTTGCACATACTTTGTTGTATTTATCCCTAATTAGTTTCTATTTTTTGATGCTATTGTAAATAGCACTTTTTAAAAATTATTTTAACTTCCAATTTTGTTACTACCATCAAGAAATACACTTCATGTTTGTATATTGATTTTATGTCCTGTACCCAATCTTGTAGATTATGTCAGATTTCCTGTGTTTATGAACGTGTTGTCTGAGAACAAAGTCAAGAGAATAGCCTGTGAAAGATGATGGTTTTAATGAATAACACCGTCATCTCCACTTAGTGTTCTGGAGTTCCACTTCAAGAAAATGACACTAAAGCCAAATTTTGAGAAGGGTAATTGAAATAAAAGTTCTAAAATTAATAACTTTTAAGTTTACAGTAACTGATTCATAAGAGGAAAACAATAGACAAAGGAAAAGAGAAAGAAGAATAATAAGAAAAGAAGCAAACTACTCAGCAATCATTAAAATGAGGATGTGAATGTCTTACATTTGATGTTCCATTGCAGATACAACCCTACTTTCCATTGAATGTGGAAACCTCCAATTCTAAATTTTACATGAAATTTATAGAGAAAAGGAGAAAAGGCCATTTATGACAAGAAAAATATAATGTTATATTAAAATTTCTCAGTAAGATAGAATGTATAAATATATAACTAAGATATAATTCTATAAGCAAATTGTGATCCATTCTGTGCCCATAAATTCCAAGACCTGATTAAGAAAGCACCTTTGAATAAAAAATAAGGCAGTTTCAGAAAAATGAGCAAAAGCAGATGAATTTTGTAATTCTCACTCTTTATGAAGCATGTAGCCCTAATAATTATTCTCTAACAAGGTTAAATAATAGTGCTTTCAAATTTTATGTATTCCTACCTTTTCCTAATTTTTGATCTTTATGAAACTGTTATCTCTTGACCATTTATTTTTATTTATCAAATTGCCTCTTGGTCTTTCATTCTACCCCTTAAGTTTCCCCAATTGAGGGTACTGGGAGCATCCGTGTATGAATTAATAACTAGACAGTTAAAAATGGAACAGACATGAATTCATGTAGATATTGGTTTGATAGTTCAAAGAGTTATCACATACATCTACTTACATTATATATAGGAAATCACATTTGCCTTTTAGTCCTAAGAAGGAAATGGATAGTAGTTTTATATGTTGTAGATGCAGAAATCCAAGCCACAACTCAAATCCTTTCTCCATAAGGAAGCGCAACATAACCTCAACATTTTCTTTCAATAACCATAGCTGTGACATTCTCTAGCACTGATCATAAGGTCCTTGAGGCCAGAGACGTGTTTTATGGTTGGTTGGATCCCACTCCAATGTCTAAACAAGCTCTATTCTTGGGGGGTGCTGAGTCTGTGTTTGTTTATTGACACTGTTGTATTTTATGATGCAGTGACATGAAGTAAGTAAATAGCGCAGTTGGGTGTGAAATTATAGGGTTGGGTCAGTTCATTAAGTCTTTGTATGTAAAGTGATAGGAAAATAAGAGAAATCAAATGGTTTCATCTTCTTCTGATAAGTGGAAATCAGCAACGGTCTGGCTTCAAAGGAAATGACTGTATATTATACTAACTACTTTCTTGCCTGACTTATCTGGAAAGTTAGCTCTTCTCCTCATTCCGCTGTGTTTATTAGCTGTGACAATTGTATTGCCTATGGTTCTTTACCTTGTAAGATGTTTCCGTTTTTAATATCCATTAGGTTGTAAAACTAAATCTTAAACATGTCACACTGTCATCTAACAAAAAACAAATCATTATCTCAAGGTTTGATATCATAAAAGTTAGTGTTTACATAATAGTATACCAATATGTCAATTAACTTAGCCTGAGTCTCAGAAAATTTGCTTCACACTCTTTGGTTCATGTAGCTTGTTAGGGGTAAAGTTGGAAAGATAATAACAAATATTGAATTTCATTGTTTAAAAACAACATGCAAAATATTCTTCCTTGGTGAAATTAATTCTGCAATAATAAATTATAAAACAAAGATTAAATACAAGTAAAAGAAAATTGAAAATATAGGTATGTAGCTTAATTTGTACAACTTTTGTAGTTATTGTTTTGGTGCTAGTTTAATTATTTGATATCAACTTCTTTTCTAGATAAAATTTAGTTTAATTGTACTTTCTAAAAGTAGACAATTAAGAGAAAAGGGTGCATGAGAAAACTAAGCCTGCCAACAAAGTAACAAATGAAGATTTAATAATTAAATGGGAGGAAAGGCATTGTTAGAATGTAGAAAGAACCTGGGCAAGGAATTAAGTGACCTGGGTTATATCTTGAACTCTGCATTCAAAAGGGATACTACTTAGTAAATAGATATTAAGCCAATGTTCTATGTTTTTGTGTACATTTTATATACATTACTTCGTTTGTTTACAAAGTTATCTGCAAGGTAAATATTATTCTCTCCTTTATAGATGAGGAAACAGGATGAGGGTGGTTAAGTAATTTGCAACAGTCACACAGCTAGTAAGTGCCATGGCTGACATTAGGGTTAGATAATCAGATTCCAAATCCAGGTTCTCTCCGTTTGTCATTTAATTTATTTCAGATTCAATATTCTCATATGTAAAATAAAGAGACTGGATCAGATAATCCTGTAAACCACACCACTCTGCAAACTCTACAAAGGGAAAATCAATCAACTCTAGCTTAAAAGTATGTGTATGTGACATTAGCACAACGAGTAAAACAGGTTGCGAGCTGTATCTTTGGCAGCATCCCACTTCCTAGAATCCCCAACAACAAAATATTTTATCCGCACAGGTTTTACTCATTTGAGTAAAAAAGAAAAATTTTTGAAAACAGTTATTATAGCCTGAAGAAAAGCACAGCATTCATTTCTAAATCTAAAACCTGATGCTGGTACACTCTTTCACTAAACAAGAAAATATACCTTCCTCTCTCCATAGCTTGACTCATATTTCTTTTATTAATTCAATAGAGGGTTCATAGAATGATGCATTTTATGACTATTAATTCACAACCCGTCTTCTCAGTTTTCAAGTAGAAGTCCCCTAACTGTGAAAAGAGTTTCATATTAAAATCTATAGTAGGATACGACCCGTGGTGTTGTGCCTCGAGATTTCATCAGCAGAATTATAACTCTATAATTCACAGTTAACTGTATCTTCCATACTTGAATAGTATATATTTAAAGTATGTTTACAAAGCGTGGAGATGCAAACATTTCTAAATTAATTTTTCTATTGGTGTTATAGGCTGTTTTCCTTGATATGATTTTTTTTACTCCAATTTAATGAATTAAAAGTGAAGCAATTGGAAATGAGAATGACGGAAAATGCAAGTGCAATTTACTTGGATACTTTTGTAGAGAAGCTTAGACAGAATGACTTATGGATATTACTTGAGGTACCCAGCATGCCCTATGACATTCTCCTCAAATCCTGCTACCACCTGATGGAGGGTGCCTCAAATTCCTCTTAATAGAAGATAGATTTTTAATAAGCTTTTTTCTTAAGTTTTTAGAATTTAGTAATAGATTAGAATTGTTTCTTTAATCAATTGTTTATATTTCATTGTGAATACATTCCTGATACTTTCTGAGAACTTTCATTTAATAATATCTTTATTGAATCAATCAACCAATGTTTATTGAGTAGCTACTAGCTGCCAGACACCATCTTAAGCAATGAGCTACACAGACAAGGTGCCTTCAATCATGGAGGATAGAGACTGTGGCTAACCTACGTAGGTCAGGCAGAGCTTCTCTGGGGCAGGGAAATTGGACTGCAGATTGAATGTTGAAGAGTCTAAATAAGAGAATTCCAGGTGGAAGGAACAATAATTGCAAAGATGCTAAGACAGAAACAAGGTTGGCATGTTCAAGGAACAGAAAGAAAGCCAGTGCGGCTGGAAGATGGAGTGAAGAGGGAAAGGTATGGAAGATAATGTTAAATAGATATGCAAGAACTAGGTATGTAGGACACTGGGGGCTATGGTAAGTATTCTAGGTTTGATTCTAAATATAAGAGGAAGTTTTTAAGCAGGAGAGTGATTTGATTCAACTTATTTTTTTAAAGATTATTCTGTCTGTTCTTTGAAGAATGGATTGTAGGTGGCAAGTATGGAGATGCATAAGTGTAAGGTGGTGACTTCAGATTTATTTATTTATTTGAGTTGTAACAGGGGTTGACAGTGGAGATGGAAAGAAATATATATATTTTAAGATATATTTTGGAAATCAAGTCAACAGGATTTGCTAATTAATTGGATTCAGGGAAGGAGGAAGAGTTTAATCAAAGAACCACACCTGGATTTTTTACCTAATCTTCTAGGTAGTCCCATTTACCACGATGGGAAAGACCAGGAACAGGGCATACTTACAGGTTTGATACACTAAACAGAATCAATCAAGTATCCTATTTTCAATATGCTAAATTTGAGGTGACTATTATTCAGCCAAAGGAGATGTGTAGAAGGCTGCTGGATATTTGAGTCTGGACCTCAAGGGAGTCGTAGAGATGGATGTTGACAATTCTGAGTCAGCTAAATATAGATAATATTTAAAGCCATGATCACAAGGCAATGATACAGGTAAATAAAACGTTAAAAACCAAACTGTGGCTTAACCTAACATTTAAAGGCCAGTCACAACAGAAGGATTCAGGAATGGCAATACTGAGGAAGCACCAGTGACATTCAAGGAAAATAAGGGACATATTTTGTGGAATCCTAGAGTGGAAAGTGTTTCAACAAAGGAGTGGCCCTGTGTATTGAAAGGTTGAATAATATAAGGGCAAAGGAGTGACCACTGACTTTGGCAGCATGAAGGCTACTGATGGGTTGAAAGTACATTTTAAGAACAGGTTTGCTAGGAGGTTGCATAATCTTATCTTAGTCAGTTGCAAGGTTTTCTCTTCTACTCTATCTTCCCACACAATGACCCCCCTTTGAGAATTTTATTTTTTACTTCTATTTACAAAAGCATAAAAAGAGACAAATGGTGGAGTTAGAATACTAGCAATTTAAAAATTATATCATTAGTTACACTAGTCTACTCTTCGGTAGGAGAGTTACGTTAAATATTGGAAAGAATTACAGTTACCATTTAATATCTACTGATGCCAAAACTGAGCATAACATAACACAATATATATCCTAGGTGTAAGCATGTAGTTTGAAGCTATGCATATTATAACTTCAAATTTTTCTTTTGTGGGAGAATAAGGAAGTAGTCAACTGTTATTTTATTTGCCATTCTTAACAATTCATAGGGAAAATAGAATACAGAGAATATCCTTTTGGTTTTGAGCATAAAGAAAAGTAAATCTCCTCAAAATTCTTTATAAATTTTCGATGTTTGTACATCTTGGGTATAGAACAAGTAAGAAGAAAGATCACCAGTTTAATGGATATATGTGCAAGCATATATGTACATGATAAAGGCAAAGTATAAAAGCTTTATGTACACTAATAAAAGTAAGACAAAATAACCTCAGAATGTTATCAGACACCACATTTGTGTTGTTTATTTTGAGTTTAAAAAGTTGTGTAATGAAGTTAGTTATCCTTTCACAGCTGCCAATATTATTTATAACTTAAAAAATCTACATGAAAAGATAAATTTGAACAAGGAATTCTAAAAAATAATCAGTGTTTAAAAAGTTATCAGAAAGTATGTAATAGATCATTTTTCTTTCTCTGGGTTGGCACAGTATGGATGACAAATATTTTATTTAAGTGCAAAAGAATGTAACTCAAGAAGTATAAGGATTCAGAGGCTGGCCTGGTGGCATGGTGGTTGGGTTTGCACACTCCACTTCGGCAGCCCGGGGTTCACGGATTTGGATCCCAGGTGTGGATCTACACACCACTCATCAGGCCATGCTGTGGTGGCATCCCACATACAAAATAGAGGAAGATTGGCACAGATGTTAGCTCAGGGACAATCTTCCTAAACAAACAAACAAAAAAAGAAGTAGTATAAGGAAGGGTTCGGTTTAAGTTGAGCAATTATATGAGTTTAATGTAATGACAGTACTTTAACAATTTAATTCATTTAGTAGTTTGAAAATAGTTTTTTTTTTTTTGTGAGGAAGATCATCCCTGAGCTAACATCCATGCTAATCCTCCTCTTTTTGCTGAGGAAGACCAGCTCTGAGCTAACACCTATTGCCAATCCTCTTCCTTTTTTTCCCCCAAAGCCCCAGTAGATAGTTGTATGTAATAGTTGCACATCCTTCTAGTTGCTGTATGTGGGACGCGGCCTCAGCATGGCCGGAGAAGAGGTGCGTCGATGCACACCCGGGATACGAACCCGGGCCACCAGTAGCGGAACGCGTGCACTTAACCGCTAAGCCACAGGGCCAGCCCCTGAAAATAGTTTTAAAAGAGAAAATTGACAGTTGACATAATGCCTACCTAAGGCGAATAGTACCAATGTACTATGAGTAAAAGAAATGATAAATATGATAAAGTTTAGTAATCAATATACAAATATAGGTTTTTCATGCTGTTATACTTTTTGGGGGCAATTTTATGTTATTTTTCCTGATGTTTGAGCATTGTTCTATTTATCCTTGAACATTTTCTATTATTTCATAATTAAAAATCTATACCTCTATAGCAGCCTGCTGTGCTCACCTTTCTGATAGGTCCTTTTAGTAGCAAAAATTTAAATCATTGTGAAATACATATATAAGTATAAAGCATTTAAGCATCACCACTAATATGGTAAATATAGTCTATATAGTAAATCAAATTATATTAATGATAAAAATAATTCTGAAATAGAATAATAGAATAATTAGCAAGAGTATACCATTGAGAGTTAATGTATAGAACTTGAAATGCATATGTCTAATTTAATCCAATTCATAAATCTTTTTAAGAATATGTCTCAAATAATTGCTAGCATGGTAGTTCTTTTTAACAGAATTATGAGCTTTTAAAAATAAATATTATCCAAAAGATCTTTATCAAAGCAGTTATCAGAGGCTCTTTACTTCAATTAAATATATTTATTAAATATGTATCTTCCACTCTGAATTAAAAGGATGCAGAACTAAATGTGATTAGTGAGTTAAATATGTAATATTTGTTATTTATCATAAAAAGATTACCTGGTAGATTTTTTGCTACTTATCTGCTTTCATAAATTGTTGCGAGACCTTACCGAATCTAGTCTGCTTACATATTACCTACCTGAATATTCTCTGGTCCTAAAAAATGGCGGTAGACACACATCTGTGCTGACAACAGCACTGCTGGTAGCTCTCCTCTTCTGCACCTGGAAATCAGCACACAGTAAGCTCATGATGTTAATAGCTATCATTAACCATTTTTGGTAGCTCTTCCTGAGGCCACTTTCCCTGGATACTTTCAAGACCACTGATTTCATTTGTAGAAGCTTTTGTTTGGGATTGAACCTGATTTTTTCAATCTTTAGGCATCTACATTTGTGATGCATCAAACTACTGCTTCCTGTGTTGAAAGTCCAAAGTATTATCAACTCAGAAGGCCTTTTCGAGGACTCCAAATTAGGGTGTCACATTGCTAATGACGCTACCATCTTCTCAAAAAACGATTACCTAAGAAACTAGATAGGATTGTTCTAACTTGAGTAGAAACATCAAACTTGTTCAGGAAGTCTTTCTAGAAAGTCATAGTTTTCTTTTATAGAAAAACTTTTGCTCATCCTTTTTGAAAAACGTCATAGTATATCAATGTATTTAATTTCATCACACAAGTTAGAAAGCAGTATTAGCAGAATATCTACTTTTAAAGTGAATCTCTACTGGAAGAAATTGATATTTTCAAGTTCATGTGGGAAGCTAGTAACCCAGCTTCAATCAGAACCAGGTTTGTAGACCGCTTACCCAGAGCCCCTCATGCTATACCTTACAAATGTTCCTAAGTGTCTCCTTTATATCATCACAACAACAAAAATAAATCCTATGGAAGATATTTGTCTTTGGACCAGAAATATTGGCAATTATAAAAGCCCCTCGCTTTCCAACCACAGTGGCCATGAGATTTATGAGATTCATTGAGAAAGGGGTTGCACTTTAGAATATTGCAATACTCCGTCGACACTAAAAAATTAATGATACAAAAAACCGTCTGCAAGACAAAAAGTAATGGAAACACGCCATCGTTCAATAGTCACTCTGGTATTTAGTGTTTCAAGATGGGTAAAATCGTTTCCAATGTATCATTCTGCTAAAATGAAAAAGTCCTTTTAAAAAAAGAAGAACCTGAGGTGTTTCTTAACAAGAAATTGAAAAAAGATTTTAATATTGTCAAGCGGATGAAGCAACAGCAGCCAGAGCTTCCCCTTCAACTGATAAGCTGTGAGATGTGTTAAAA
Organism: Diceros bicornis minor; assembly: GCF_020826845.1. NCBI lineage: Eukaryota > Metazoa > Chordata > Mammalia > Perissodactyla > Rhinocerotidae > Diceros > Diceros bicornis. The sequence goes on from NC_080753.1 coordinate 8,436,294, forward strand.
GCAGCAGCTTCCTGTAATTATGGTATTCAAAAATGCTGATTACTTAACATATGTGTAGCTCTTTCAGGGGACTCGGAAAAAATGGAATTCAAATTAATACCTAATTTCCTTAAATCATAAGATTTCCTAGTAATGTTAAAAATAGTGTTGCATAGATTTTTAAAAATGCTACCATGCTATTAAATGTCTCATTTATGTTTCAATCACAGTTCTTAGAACTAGAGACTAATTTACTACTAGGTGTTTGTGAATTAAGGAACTAACGATAAAGAAAAATAAAAGGATCTCAAAAGCTTAGGAAATACAAAATATTTTTTCTCAATATCAGAGGGATCCTGTTCAAAATCTCTCAAACTATATCTTATTAAAACAAAAATCCTTACTTCCTGAAACTTGTTAACAACAAAATGTCTACATACAAATATTCGTCAGATTTCCTTTATTGTAAACTATTATGAGTAGTATGATGAAATTTGAGAAATCAAAAAACCTATTTTTTTGAATGTTACGTGCTGGTTAAAACCTATTTGGTAAATATACATACTATGTTATATAAACAGACAAAAATAGAAACCACTATGAACGTATACCTCAAATAAGTCTAATTTGTTGGATGTAACACGTAACGTATTTCATCACAATGTAAGATGGATGTGAAACTCTAACAGTTGTGCTAGAGCCTTATCCCACTGGTTATTAAGAAAGTGATTTTTCTCTGGAGTGAAGCAATTTCTAAGAAAGACTGCACCTTGTAAAGAGTGCCATTTTATATTAATAAACATTTGTTTCTACTCATGCCATGGTGAATTTCCAAAGCATTGCTTTAATTAAATGTTTTATTAATTAATGTAAACTACATGTACTGAGGATGAAATAAACTGCTTTATTCCATCTCACTGAACTACAAAAGCTCAAAGACAAAAGGTATCTTTACAGCAGGGAAGTATATAATGACAGATGAAAAACCATGGTGAGGTTCTTAACATTATGAAGTTGTCTTCCAGGCAGTACTTAGCCTCAAAATCACTTATCTTTACTCCAAACCTACAAAAGACCATGAAACACCCCCCAGCATCACAAAAGGCATTCCTGGGCAAAGGGAACCCACAGACACTTGGAAGCCATTACAACAGAGAGTGGCACCTCTCATCATTTCTGCTACGTGTAGATTATTATGGTAGAAAGTAGGGGAAACTGGCAGTAACAAGACAATAGAAATATGGTTGCTGAACTCTGTAATTGAGTGCAAATGCTTATATTTTAGCTCATTTTTATTGCATTTGTATAACATAACCCTACCTCTTTGCCTAGACCCATGCAGATGACTATGGCTGGAAAAACAAACCCATGTTGATTCTAAGGACTCGTGTTGAATCTTAATCAAAAGTCTACAAGTTGAACACTGCTCAGCAATCATTTCTTATTCCCATAGTCAATTTACTCTCTCTCTTCTAGACACCATATTTTCTTGTCTCTCTTCAAAATGCCATCCTCCTTTCCACTCTCCTAACTCGTGACTGATGACCTTACTTTCTGTTTCACTAAGAATATAGAATATAAGCAAGTGCCAGCTATACCAGTCCATCTACATTTCTGCTTCCACTCTCTCCCTTTCCTCCTGACCGTGCTCCTGTGGAAGGCCAGCACCTCCTCTTGTGCACTGGACCCCATATCCAATGACTTCCTGAAGGAACGTGCTCCGCAATGCTCTCCTCACTCTCACATCATTAGTATTACACCACGCCAAGATTCTTAGGAGAATACAAAATAAATTCTTGTTTTAAGAATTTATTAATTCCCTTTCTTGAATCCATCTCCTTCTCTCTCTGACTGCATTGTATTTCAACTCTATAGCAAAATTAGTCAAAAGAGTAAACTAGACTCGTTGTTTTCAATTTCTCACCTCTCACTTTCTCTTCAGATTATTCTAATCACGTCTTTTCCCCCATCCGGAGCACTCTTTCAAATGACTGCCTTGCAAACTTCCATGACAGAAGCTTAGTCCTGATGTTATAAAAATTATTAGCAACATGGCACAATTATTTCCTTTGTTTTATTTTTTTAATTGTAAATCATTACTTTATGTTTGTTTACTTATTTTTACACCAAAGAAATAAATTCAAAGATAAAGAGTTAATGATCCCTCCCAGTCTATTTCATTTTCTGAGATAATCAATGTTAAAAACCTGTTGTCTAACCTTCTTCATGATTATCCATTATCATACAATCTTATGCAATCATATGTACACATATATACGGTCTGGTTTTGTTTGAAAAATGGAATCATACTGTATAAGTTTCTCTATGATTTTATATTTGCCTTCTGATTTATGTAGATTGAACTTAGTCTTTTTAATATTTGAATAGCCTTCCATAATGAGGACATTCCAAATTTCATTCAGTTAGTCCTCTTTTTTTAATTGTTTCAAGTACTTATACTAATAAGAATGCTGATACGATTAATATCTTCAGTCATATATGTCTATGCCTGGGTTCCCTAGAAATCAGAACCTACAACAAATGGTGAAGTGCAATGGTTTTATAGGGCTTACCATACAAGTAGCAGGAGTGAGAGAGGAGAGCAAAGCAGGAAGTATTGAGAGCCAATACAAAGATCAGCTACTGAGTTGGCTCCTGCTAAGTACCTGCTTGCTTAATCTTTTGAGACCATTTGAGGAACTGTATGATTCTCTGTCCAGGGAAGAAAGGAGAAAGCATTTATCCATCAGCTCCTCTTGCTTATTGATCAAAGGTTTATTCCACAGAGCACCGAGTTCCCTAAACTGCTGGGTTGCACATACATGAGTTTTGAACTAGCTCCTAAGATCTATACCACCATGGTGTCAACTGTAAATTTCTGGAGTTACAAACCAGGGGAGAGCAAAAACAGGACTGAAGTAAGACACAATCAGGTCAGGTTATAACTGTGTGATCCTAGTAAGAGTCCACATTAAACTCGTTTTCACAGAAGTGGAAAAAAATGATAAGTTAAAGCAACAGAATCAAAGGTACATAAGAGATGTTAAATAATGTCTGTCATTTGCACCACTCAGAATTTCTCATGTAATTCTAGAGTCTCTTTCAGGGCGGTAGCTAGCTCCAATCTCTGCAAAGACTTAATGTATTATGGTTATTGAAATAAGCTACGATTCTCACTGCTTCAGCATGTCCCAGGGGCAAAAATGATATTCAAAATCTCACTTCTCCCCTTCTTATTCTAAGTTTCCCTCATCCTCAGTCAGCACTTCAACTAGTTTGAGCCATTAGTTGCCTTGAGCTTGTTGGGCTGTGGTTCCTGTAACTGCCCCGTCACCATTATCCTGGGCACAGATGCACCCGGTAAATCCTATGGGTTCCTTATGTACTCCTTTCTGACTCCAGTGTGCAAAAGCAATGCTAGTTCCTCATGGCGATCTAAGTGGATTACCCTTCTCCTCATGCAGCAATTCCTTTCTTTTGGTCCACGGGCATGAGTAACCCAAAATGACCAACTGGTGATTGCAGCTTCAAGTTCAGTGTAAGATTATTTGTTTATCCTCACAGGAACTAGGAACTAGGACTTCAAATCTGGAAGACTCTAATTTTGCAGAGATGGCAGCACTATTACAAGGGGGCCTGTGAGAATAACTGATCCTTTCTTCCTGGACCTGTGCATTCTATCTATTAGGAATACAGCACCCACCATATTTTGGTGGTTAATTCAGTGCATCTACTGCACCATAACTGTCCATTCGATCTATTAGGATTCAGCTAGCTGTTTTGAGTAATAGGGTACATGATAAGACAATGGATCATGTGGTCTTGTGTCCCCCTTCTCACTTTTCTCTCCTAAAAATGGGCCCATTTGTCTGAGACAATGTTGTAGGGAATGTCATGGCTGACATTCACAGGACAGGTCACACTGTCTACCTAGTTGGAGAGCTTCCTCTGTGGGGGACACCCTTTGAAGGCATACAACAATCTACTGGCTTTGTGGGATGTCCCACAGGTCCCTCCACATATCTCTTCCCCAGACTTCCTTATCCCCGATTTTTGAATTCCACCAGGAGCTTTTTTTCAAATAGATAGTGTGGAATATCTACAGAATCCTAAGGGTCTTCATTGCAATTACCCTATTGAGGCTTTCCAGAAATCTACAGGATTTTACTATCATTCCCAGATAACTCGACTCCACTGGACCTTCTATATCATATAACCAGAGGGTCAGGGCAGCTTGCCTTACAGACTTGACTTGCTCTTTTGCTCTGAGTTCACTGAAAAGTGGATATCTTCTCAGTTCCCCGATGAATAAGAATAGGACCAGTATTTCCAACTGTGGTATATGCTGCCCCCACATCCAAAGACTCCCACCAAGCTCTGTGCTCCTTTCTTGGTGGGAAATGGTGCAAGAGTTAATAACCACCATCATGCTCCAGACAATTCGATCCCAAAATACTTCACAGAAGTGACAAGTCCTTAAATTTCTTAAGTGCAATTTCTAACCTCCAACATGTATGTATCTAAATAAGGAGTTTAAGAAGCTTGCTACTTCTAACCAGCTCAACTTTGATAGTACCAGCAATATAGAGGAAAACTGTGCTGTTCTAAGGAATGTTGAAATGATCCAGGTCCTTTTGGACTATAAGAAAAATCAAGAGGTATTATAGCTCTGGGGCATTGCAGTGAAGGCACACCACTGTCCTTTCCATGTAATTCAAAACTACACTTGATTCTTTTTATTGGTGGGTATTGAGAGCACATTTACTAGCTCCACAGCCTGAATCCTTTCTCTTTTTGTTGGTGGTTTGGAAATATTTTTAGTAAAACAAAATGTAAGCCAAGGATTTTATATTCAGTGAAGCTGTCCACCAAGTAAACTTTCAAGACAAACAATACTGAACACGTATGAAAGTAAGAAGTATTAACGTGAGCTCTTTCTGTAGCATATGTTAGAGCTGTGCTGTGTGGTACAGTAGCCACTAGCCACAAGTAGCTATACAAATCTAAATTTAAATTAATTAAAATTAGATGAAATTAAAAATTCAATGCCTCAGTCACGGTAGCCAGACTTCAAGGTACATTCACTAGTACTACACGCTCAAAAGCTCACAAATGGAATATTTCCATCATCGCAGAAAGTTCTGTTGCACAACATCGTGCTAGAGAATGAGCTTCATGAAACAGGGATGATTAGGAAACCTCAACAATGCTGGTGAACCCTGAGTATATTTAACAGGTGGAATACTTTGTATTCAACATTGAAAATATTATTTATATTTAGAAATAAAACTAAACCAAGAAGGGATAAAGATGAAATGTTTCTATGTGTATAGCGTGTACTTTGACAAAGAAGAAATAATACAACTGTTTCTTTTCAGGAAGAAGAAAATAGAGAAAAATATAGAAAATAGAATAATCCAAGCTATCGCCTCCTTGGTAATAAGTGGGAAATAACATATATCATTTAAATCTAATAAATCAAATAGTAGAATCTTAGGTATATAGAAGATAAACATTAAGTAAGATAATCTCAGTGAATAAAATTGGGTGGTGCAGGAGAAAGAGGCAAGGTAGTGATAAAGAGGTAACAAGCTTATTTTGTTTTGCTCACATTAGGTTATCAATGGACAATATCTAAAAAAGAGACACAAAGTAAATTATATTCTAGTGTAAATGTAATCTCTAGAGTAAAGATTTGAACCTTATTTAATATTAGAAATATATCATCATGAAAAGCAAATGTATATTATTTAAAAAGTTAGATAAAGTGAAAGTAATATTTATATATATACTGATTATATCAGCAATGGAAATAAGAATGGCTGACCTGTTAAAATCATTTCCAGACTGTCTTTCAAAGTAAAAACCAATTCTGTGCTATAGACATACACCTCAGTGAGCTGATTAAGGAAGGTTGAAAATAACCAAGTGAGTAAAGCACACAGTAAGCTGCAAACAAAAGAGAAGTAGGGTTTTCTGTTATCAGCCAGACTAGACTGCAGTACAAAACATGGGGTGAAACAAACTAGCAATTATCCATCACAATTCACGATGGTTCTGGCAGTCTTGCATACACAATCACCAAATAACATGAAACCTTTAAAGAGTAAACAATCTCCATGCTAATTAAGGTGCTCAAAAGTATAAAAAACAAAGAAAAGTTACAAGAGATTTCTAGGAAATGAGTATAATAGTTGATACCAGAACCTTTTAAATATTGGAAGCCATTATTATCATGTGATTATATTGCAGGGACGGCAAATAGATTTCTCTTATAGCAGCACCTTCAATATTGGTGATGGTGACTGAAATTTTGTGTTGAGAAGGATTCTGAGGGTGCATCTGAGCACGATGTTTGTTTCCATCAAATAATATTCTCATCAGGAAAAAAGTAATCTGTCATTGATCAGATAATTATAATTCCTTACTTATGATAAAAAACTGTAGGGGTAAAGAGAAATTGAATTTTATTTCACATATATGTGTATATGTATGTAGTTTTATTATTGTAATATATTTTGTGAAAAATGTTATGAAATATTGTGATATATTTGTCACAATAATAAATTTCAAGTTAGTCAAAGTGGATTTCCCAAGAATAATTTTGCTGCATTCTAGTCCTGAATAAGGAAGTGATACAGTTTATGAATAAGCAAGTCATATGTAGCATATTTAGCAAAACTACCAAATTTGGGATTCAGCCTCAGTTTATATACATACTGGGCTAACTCCTTTGAAAAGATCTATTTAGTTATATTCACTTAAACATGTTTCTAGAGTTTATAGAGAGAAAACATCTTATGCCAGTTAAGAATACAAAATCTAGAGTACAACCATTGCTATTTAAGCCTCCACTGACTGAATGTGGAACCTTGGGCACATTACCTCTCTTCCTTAGTTTCCTCACCTGCACAGTAGGAATTATTATAATGCCTATATCATAGGGTTGTAGGAAGACTAAAGTAAGTTAATATTTATTATGTGACTATAATAGTGCCTGACATGTAAGTGCTGTGTAAAGGTTTGTAAACATGATATGAGGCACAGAGATGAATCCTTGTCCTCACAAGGATAACAATCTTGACTCACACTTTGTTATATCAACACTTTCCTATATTTCAAAGAATCACACTCAATGTTCATAGAGAAATGAAAAGATAAATATAAATTAAATAACTTCAGAAAAGCATTGTTTCTGTTATTGATTACACATAGAAAGAAATATAGTGCAGGTTCAATTGTCCAAAAACTAAAAGCGACTGGGTGAAATATTTACATAAAATATGGTTTATCAATGAGTATTACTGAAATCCTGGAAGCTTTTTCATAATATATTTTGGCCAATGCATATTTGTTAAAATTTTAATCTTGTCATGGAATTTTCCCTCTATGTGGACAAATACCTTTAGCAAGATTGAATAAATTAGGTTTAAAAATAATACAATTTTTCTAGATATTTCAGAGTCACACATGTTGTCTATGAAGTAATATTTTCCAATGCATTTTACAAGGCTTTAGACATACACATGATTTTATTTGAAACTTAATTTTGCTATTTTTTTGTTTCTGTTCAATACCAAAGTATGAGATTTATTAGTATATTCTCTATTACAGTGATCAAAATATAAAGAAGTGATTTAGAAAATTTATCCCTATTGTTTTTTGAAATAAAGGTAAATGATTAGGAAAAAATACATATAGGAACAAACTAGAGATGTTGAATCTGATAAGTTGTCCTTTCAATAAGAGGATCTCATAACTATTTTGTATTTTATTATAGGTCATGAAAAATATCTGTATTTAGTGCTTAAAAATGAACCGTGTAAACACCTAGCATTATTTTGGTCCCTTCCCATGACTATACCTATGAAATTTGTTCAAATTTCCAAGTTATTTTTGGATGACTATCCCTCACTTCCCAGTTAACTTACTGAACCTAGATTTATTGGTTCATCCTTCCCTGTACAGCAATCGCCAAATTTTCTTTAATATCATCCGATTGACAACCAAAACCTCACCTTCCCTATTGGGTTTCTCCTGTTTAATTAAGTGATTTAATAGTCCACACTGAAAACCTTCTGCCTCACCATGTTTTCACTGAAGAAACATTTCCCGATTGTCAATTGTTCCAAGGAATGTGGGAAAGACATTTTAAAAAAGCCCTGCGGTGATATTGGGAAGAGAAATAGACACCAGTGAAACACGAGAGACCAACTAGAAGGCAACAAATCAGTAAGCCCATGATTATGTGGTATAATCAATATGCATGCATATCAGGAAGATGAAAAATGAGGGAAAATAAGTCTGGGATGTAATTAGGTTTAATTACATTCCCTGATAATAAGCCTGATCATCCGGCAGTGATTTTACATTTATTGTTTGAGGTCATGAGGATGCAGTTTACCCATTATTCATTCCATGCAGTAAGGACATCGTTGCAAAGGATTACCTCATTTGACTAGAGAGTGTTCTTAGTATTATTTCTCTTCCTGTGGCTAGTAATTAATACAATTTTTGGGTTTTGAGTAAATGCTTTTGTATGTCCATGTTATACATTTTTTATATGTCAAAATGAAGATCATGTAAACATGAGATCATTATTGGCATTATAGATGAAAAGTTTAGCCCATTGAACAACACAGATTAAAGTGTATTTTCCTTTTTTTTTTTTTAATTTTTTGTTTATTGCAGTAACATTGGTTTATGACATTGTAAAAATTTGAGGTGTACATCATTGTACTTCTATTTCTGCATAGATTGCATCATGTTCACCACCAAAATACTAATTACAACCCGTCACCACACACATGTACCGAATTATCCCTTTCACCCTCCTCCCTCCCCCCTTCCCCTCTGGTAACCACCAATCCAATCTCTGTCCCTATGTGTTTGTTTATTGTTGTTATTATCTACTACTTAATGAAGGAAATCATACGGTATTTGACCTTCTCCCTCTGACTTATTTCACTTTGCATTATACCCTCAATGTCCATCCATGTTGTCACAAATGGCTGGATTTCATCGTTTCTTATGGCTGAGTAGTATTCCATTGTGTATATATACCACATCTTCTTTATCCATTCATCCCTTGATGGGCACTTAGGTTGCTTCCAAGTCTTGGCTATTGTGAATAACGCTGCAATGAACACAGGGGTGCATGTATCTTTACAAATTGGTGTTTTCAAGCTCTTTGGATAAATACCCAACAGTGGAATAGCTGGATCATATGGTAGTTCTATCCTTGATTTTTTGAGGAATCTCCATACTGTTTTCCGTAGTGGCTGCACCAGTCTGCACTCTCACCAACAGTGTATGAGAGTTCCCTTCTCTCCACATCCTCTCCAACACATGTCGTTTCCTGTCTTGTTAATTATAGCCATTCTGACGGGCATCAGGTGATATCTCATTGTAGTTTTGATTTGCATTTCCCTGATAGTTAGTGATTTTGAACATCTTTTCATGTGTCTGTTGGCCATCTGTATATCTTCTTTGGAGAAATGTCTGTTCAGGTCTTTTGCCCAGTTTTTAATTGGGTTGGTAGTTTTTTTTGTTGTTGAGATGCATGAGTTCTTTATATATTTTAGAGATTAAGCCCTTATCAGAAGTATGGTTTGCAAATATCTTCTCCCAATTGTTAGGTTGTCTTTTCATTTTGTTGATGGTTTCCTTTGCTGTGCAGAAGCTTTTTAGTTTGATGTAGTCCCATTTGTTTATTTTTTCTATTGTTTCTCTTGCCCAGTCAGACGTGGTGTTTGAAAAGATGTTTCTAAGACCGATGTCGAAGAGCGTACTGCCTATGTTTTCTTCTAGAAGTTTCACAGTTTCAGGTCTTACATTCAAGTCTTTAATCCATTTGGAGTTAATTTTTGTGTATGGTGTAAGGTAAGGGTCTACTTTCATTTTTTTGCATATGGCTATCCAGTTTTCCCAACACCATTTGTTGAAGAGACTTTCTTTTCCCCATTGTATGTTCTTGGCTCCTTTGTCAAAGATTAGCTGTCCATAGATGTGTGGGTTTATTTCTGGGCTTTCGATTCTATTCCATTGATCTGTGTGTCTGTTTTTGTGCCAGTACCATGCTGTTTTGGTTACTATAGCTTTGTAGTATATTTTGAAATCAGGGAGTGTGATACCTCCAGCTTGGTTCTTTTTTCCCAGGATTCTAAAGTGTATTTTCTTTATTAAGTACAAATGGTATTAGGGGGCCAAGAACTGAACATCAAGTAGGAAGATGATAATTTAAAAAATCTCGTTACCTTTAGTATCTTTTAAGTTTTGTCAAATAAGTATTGTATTAAGATTGTTATAAAGAAACAAAAAATTTAAAGTAAATCTAAAATTTCCGGTCTTGCCTTCCCTTCAAAAAATAGAATTCTACGTGAATTCGACTCTTCAGCGTGGACCACTATTAACACATATTGACACTCCACACATGAAAACATGCACAAATCATAAATGTACTTTCATATTACATGTACTACATGTATATATATGTACATTACATACTACATGTACATATTTGCAACTTTAAAAAAATTGCATATAAAAGTATACACAGCATGATCTGATTTTTAAAGCTCCATCCTATTTTATTTAATGAAACTACCATAATTTACTGAATAAATATGCTACTGATGAATGCTGATTACTCCTAGGTCTTTTTGATTATAGCAAAGAGTTACTTGGTAACATTTTTATACTATAGCCTTGTACATTTGGTTAAGCATATTTATTCACAGACTATATAGAAATATATCTGCATCTCTATCTGCCTGAAGTAAACCTGCTTGGTTAATGAAAAAGCAAATTTAGGTTTCTTTCATTTGTTTTTTTCCCAAATATTTCTTTAAAAAAAAGTGTGTGATTTTATACTTGTATTAACAATGTCCAGTGGCCTGTTTCTTCTCATATTCACGAAATATAAGTATATTTAAGATTTTGCTTAGGTGAATAATAGTACCTCATTGTTATTTTATTTTGCATTATTTAATTATAATGAGATTCAACCACTTTTCAACTTCATTGTCCACTTATATTTTGCTTTTTCTTTACCTTTTTATATATTGAATTTTCAGTCCTTATTTTATCGACTTATAAGCATTCTTCTCATGTTAACAAATTTAGCCATTTAACTTTCCTATTTATCTCAGATTCTTGTTTGTCTTTGACTTTTTGTAAATTGTTTTATTTAGAAAATTTTAATTTTATATACACAAATTTGGAAGATAGTAATTTGTTTTTAGAAATAGCTTGTTTTCCCTTACAAGCTATACTATAGCTCTAAGCTATACTGTACACATTTCCTCTACTGATTCACTATGTCATGTCAAAGACAACAAAAGACTATTTAACAAACAGATAATTGTTTATATATACATTTTAAATATTAAAAATAGCCACAAAAATTGTAAACTTGTCAGTATATTAAAGTTACAGAAGGCCAGGCCAAATTTTACACAAATGACGGAAACCTACTGTCAATAACTGAACCTTAAGAATTAGCAAACAAGCCAACAAACCTGGTTGTAAATGAAGAAGACCATATCACAAAATGGGCTTTGTTCACTTATTGTGACAAATGTAGTTCAGTACCGGCTCTGATAATGCTTCAGGGTAGACTAGTAAATTTCTTCTAACACATTTTGTGAAAATAGTTTAGTGTGAGTGATAATGAGGTCTCACTCCAGTTCTCAGCTAATGATTTTCTGCTCAGAAATGGAGGAAGACTGCTGGATATGCAATGAGAATTATGGGGTTTGCAAGCTATGGAAATGACACTTCACAAGTTCACTTAATGGAGGAACATTTTATCTTCTTGGAGTAGGATGCAATTTCATGAGTGCTGTAATTTTAAAAGCCTGTGGTGAAACTTGAGTGTCACTGTAACTGAAAATGAAATATTAATGAATGAAACATACTTAGTCGCAATAACTAAATATATCTATGACAATTTTTAGTTTTTCTGTGAAATGAACTTTTGTTTCTTTATTTCCATCTATGTGATTTAAGAGTACACGCATGAGTTTTGATACATGTTAGCAGTTAATGAAGAAAATAAACAAATTTAATTTGTTTTATTATATATTTGTATTTATATTCATTTAATTAATTAAACAAATTTAATTTTGATCCACATTAGACTTCTAGGAAAAGCAGTTTACAAGGGACTCCAGGATGGACATTACCACGGGATACGCATATGATTTTGCAAACCATAGTTTTGCCATAAAGAATTTTTGATGAGAGCAGAATTAGGATGGAGGCTAACAACAAACAGATTGACTAATAATACACTGTGCCAGCAAATTACACGTTATGGAAGTTGAGGTTTTCATCCATCGCCTGTCTCCCATTACACACATAATTAAAATATGTCACTATGTTTCTTAATGGAAACAGGGTTATATAGGAGTAAAATTTTCTTTAAATTTCCTTTCCTTCTTCTTCAAATACAAATATCCCAGATCTCATCTTTTGAGTCAGTGGTACATGGATTCTTCTATTAAACTTTCCCCTTTCCCTTCCTTTCTTCTCTCCTCTCATTTCTCTTCCTTTCTTTCTTTTTTCTCTGCTCTGCTTTACTCCTATTTTCTTTATATTTCACTTGTTAAATGTGCAGTGAACACTTGAAAGGTGCTAGGAATCAAGAATTCAAAGATGTATGAATCAAAGATGGACACGTGCATGATCCCTGCCCATAACCCATGTGGACTCACCATCTAGAGGAGGGACCTGACCTTCAGGTTTGCCAGGACAGTACTAGTTTATTCTTGCTTTCCCAATGTAATCATAATAGTACATCCTCTGACTTTCAAAAGTTTCCCTACAGGAAAGATAAATTATATGTTCACCTGGGATATTGGAAATGTGACGGTCAGGTCATTATTGCTTTAGCTGATATAATTTCAACCAGTGCTTTTACTTCTCTCTTCTCCATCACTTCAACCTCAAGAGACTTATCCACAATTTAGTTCAAGTACGAGAATTCAGAGATATTGAATTTCAGCAATAAATGGGAAATTCCCAACTCAATAAGAATTATTTTAAGAATTTGTCTTGAAAGCAATCCCTGAATATAAAAATGCTTTCCCCATTAGGAATGTGGAGATTTAGTCAGACTTAATTCAGAAAACAATCAATAAATGATATAATTAAAAACATTTCACTATTAGAGTTTAAATGGCCTTCTAATTTCCTTTAAAGTATTAATTGCCTTTGGAAGCATAACATTTTTTGTTTGTTTTGATTTCTTTTCACAATTTGAAGGAAACCAGATGACAGAAAACCAGAAGGGACTAATGACCCCATTTTCAATAGTTTTCTTGTCTAACAAGTTCAGATTGATAAATAAAAAAGTAAAGATAGATAAATATAGGGTTTTTAAAAACGTTTCTATCTTCTAGGCTGAACAGGGGTTAATTCCTTTTATCTGAGCCATATTGGATATTTGATTTGAAAAAAATATTTTGGACACATTTCTGATTAGTTATTTAGACATCTGCTTCAAAAATATATATACTTCGAAGGACTTATGATGAATAAGATATCAATTGACATTGGGTAGTACCAAGGGAGCGATGCTCATGTTCAAAAGTATGACTGCTTGCTTATTATCCATAAACACTGAAGACGGAGTTTTCCTCACTGATGTAGAATTCATCAGACTGTTTCTTATTTAACATGAAATGCCATCTTCACACACCTGTCTGTTGTACACAAAATCAGGTATAATTCACATTCTCCTTAGGAGGAAGATTCCATCCACCATAGTATTCTGGTTTTCTGGATTTACATTTCATTACTTTTCATCTGTCTGATTTTGTTGATTAGATATTGTCATTTGTCATTTTCAAAGTCAGATGCTTAAGGACAATAAAATCTCAGTATAGGTTTCTTATTTTTAGAGAAGCAAGAAATGCATATTAATCACTAAGCCAAATATGTCATAGTGTCAGAATAAACACATCCAGACCACTATCGATTTATACAATTGATTAGAGAAAAGAATCATAAAAGCTTAACTGAGCTTACGGGAAGCAAAAAGGGAGTCATAGATACAAATGGCTTTTCTCAGACGTAGAGGACATTTATTTCCTAGAAAACCTCCTCAAAAGGAAAGAATATGAGAAGAAGAGTTGTTCTGCCCACATTCTAAGGAATAAAGAAGGCACGTGGACATGTCTTCTTTTTTTTCTTGGGAACATTCAAAGGAAAAAAAATTTAGTTTCCCTATGTTTATTGTGATTCTATCAAATCTTGTAAGTTTCACAACATGAATGTAATTATAGATTTTATGAGTCTATAGTTTGTTATAAAGATGAAAGATTATATTTCTTAATTTTAGTAAATCAAACATTTTTATTGGATACATTATACACATTGGAAAGGAGTCTCCCCATTCATTCATTCATTCATTCATTTGTTCTTTCATTCATAATAAGAATCTACCACACATGCACAAGTAGGTTCTGGTGAGAATTGCTGAGTGACTTATGGTTACTGACTTCCAGGAGCTCACTGTTTATTGCTCAGTGAACTATTTGTCATTCCATGTCCTTCAGCTTGGAAAAAAAGTCAAACCATACTTGATTCAACAATATTATTAGGAAAATTAGCTTCAACACTTAGTGAAGTTATTTAGTTTTAGAAGTAGTTATTTAATTTTAGAAACAAGATGACAGCCCTCACTATGGATGGTGCAATATGCACACTGATATATGCATATGGGGGTTCAATATGCAGCCCCAATAGCACAATTCAAATTTCAGTTAACACAGTATGTTAACTGTGAGTAATTAAAGTACAGATTTTGCTTCTGGTTCTTCAGTCTACAAATCAGTACATAAATAACAAATGTGCATCATGGTCAGTGACCAACAACAGGATTTCTTGTAAAGACTGCCAGTCATAGGTCACTGCACATCTGTTATTCAGCTCATACATAGACAGCAAAGCATGTAGTTGTGTTGACTCATCTCCCAGAGGTGGAGAGATTCTACAGGCAAAATAATTTAACTTTTCAAGTACTGCCTCTGTTGGATAATGCTCCAGGTCACCTTAATTCTCTTTGGGACTTGAATGAAAAAGGTAATATTTCATTTTTACCACCAAATGCAACTTCATCAATCCAGCTAATAAATCAAGGGGTTATTTCAACTTTTGAAGCCTATTATCGTAGATAGGCTATTGACGCTACAATGAAAGATCATGCGATTTCTTTAGATAAATTTTGGAAAAAATATGACAAAGTATGCAATGGAAAACACTTGAGCATGGTGGCAGGAAGTAACAGGGTAATATGCACGCAGTATGGCAGAAACTTTTACTACACTGTGCAAATAACTTTGCAGAATTCAAACCAAACATAAATGGACATACAGAAGAAATAGCTGATCATAGAAATGTTGACACTGCAGCTGTTTGAGATGCTAGATATGCATCCAGAGGAACTTGGTGCAAAGCAAGGACTGCCTAAATTGACATTATTTAAAGTAAAAAAGGAAAATAGCTGTGAATCAACACAAAATTTTAGTTTTTATTTATGTTTATTCTTAAAGATCTTTTTTCCTCGTTCTTCTTTAAGGTTCTTTTAGACAGAGAATAGGCTTCGCGTATAATGTTAATCATATAAAGCATATGATAAAAATATAAATTGCAATTAAATTTTTAAAATTCTAATCAATGAGCAATAAAACAGTTTTTGAGAAACTAAAAGCCAGTGACCTGATGTGTTTTCTGAGATTCCAGAGAAATAAAAGAAATAAGCATGGACATTAGCAGGGATTGTTCTAACATTTTATTACAATGGAATCTGGCAGAAGGTTTTCATATGTTGGTAAATATAAGCCACCTCAAATGAAGGGGAAATCTAGACTAAATACTATAAAAATGGGCCAAAAATTGAATTTGTTTATGTATTTAATTCACACACCTCAATTTATACATATATATGTATATATATATATATCCAAAACGTAAACTTTTTATTTCCAAGCTCCTCAGACCAAATACCTCTACTTCTATCCATAATTACACTTTATCCCAAAATGGCACAACTGAAAAATGGGAGTGGGGTTTAAGGGAGAATATTTGATAATCATAAGGGTGATGCATTCTAATTGTCTAAATAGTGTAAACTCAGTGCTCCCAATTCCTGTAATTACAGATTTCACATAAATATTTAGGCATATTTGATGACACTGCAACATTTAAACATTCTTGGACCATTACTGTAGCTATAAGTTAAAGAAAGAATATCACTGAGATAAGAAATCTGACTTCAATAGCTGTTCCTCACAACTAAAGACTAATTTGGCATGTGGGAATGGTGCTCATTCACCTACATAGGTGCCAGAGATTGTTATTTCCCGTGTTTTTCTGCATGTAGTCTTGCCATTTATTCCCTCTGATTTTTCTGCAGTCCACTCTCCATTACTTCCTTTGACTTTTTTCCTTCTTTATTCTCTCCCATCCCTCCAATTTTCCTGACTTACTCTTTTGTTCCTCCGGTGAGTACATCATTAGAATAAGATAGTGACTTTAGGTGCCTCCAATGTCGGAGTTTGGATTGTGTTTATTACAACAGCACAACCTCTTAAAAGTAATACAGAGCATTGAGGAGACAATGATTTTGTAGTAGTTTGCAGCTTCTAGTGTGATAATCATCACATAACATAGATGCTAATGTGGATGAGGTCCTGAGAAGCAATCAAAGCAACCTGAAATCCAAAGTGGCCAGCAGTCAGCACGGTAAAGGAGAGCTTCCCCTACAGATGACAACTGGCTTGTATCTTCCTGCCCCTTGTTCTGCACCTCTGATCTCTTTGGTCTTCCTCTTCCCAGAAGCACACAAAACATGTTGTAAGCATTGTTTTCTGGTCATTGATTCTCAAAATTGCTTACATGGTCTAGAATCTCTGGGGGCAGGGGTTAAATTCTGCCATGGCTTTGGCACTTAAAAGTTGGGAATCCTAAAGACTGGTTTTGAAAGAGCTAACAGGGCTCCCAGTGCTCACAGAGGATTGTTAATTAATTTTATTATTCTGTCTAGTGCCTACACCCGTGGATATTTACACAGCCTTGTGTAGACATTTGTGAAATATGAAATTTTGGTTGATATACTTCTATATTTCAGTTTTATTTTTGTGCAAATGTTCTAATCCCTTGCAATCCTAAACAACGAGTCAAAAAATTTGGGTAGCTCCAAAAAATATATTTCCTTTGGGTGAAAACATCTAACAATACAAAAAAAAAAGAAAAGATAGATTGAATGACAATTAGAGGCTGCATTCAAGATGTTTTTCTTTTGTGTCAGTTACTGGGACAACATCAAGAAACATATGCAGCCGAGTGACACCAGAGACTCATTGCGAAGGAAATGCCACAGCTGATGGAAATGCCAGGGAACAAGTGACTCCCAAAGGAAAGAACGGAGCTGGTACTTAAATGCAAGTTGACAAAGATCTGCAGGCTAAACCTCTAACTGATCTTGATCAAGTGGAGTCCTGACTTTAATTATGAGGTAGGAAAACACAATGGTGGATTGAAACTATCTAAATATTTAAATTACACTGAGTGAAGCATAGAAAATACAATCACCAAATACAGTTTCATCAGCTTACACTAGATATAGACAGGTGAAAAACCTCAGTGACAATTCTGAGGACAGTATAATGAAATCGGTCAGCAATACATGTGTGTTTTCCCTAGAGAAGTCATAGTGCAGAAATCTTTTGTTGCTTATTTAAATCTGCCTGTTTCCCTTCCAGTTATGTTTTGAGGCAGTTAGCACTCAAATCTAAGAATAGAAAGTAAAAAACAGTGGCGATTAGGTGAAATGGCTTTACATTCATTCATCACTCAAAAAACAGACATTGAGGGCCGGCCCCGTGGCTTGGTGGTTGAGTGCGCGCGCTCCGTTGCTGGCGGCCCGGGTTCGGATCCCGGGCGCGCACCGACGCACCACTTCTCTGGCCATGCTGAGGCCGTGTCCCACATACAGCAGCTAGAAGGATGTGCAACTATGACATACAACTATCTACTGGGGCTTTGGGGGGAAAAATAAATAAATAAATAAAATCCTTAAAAAAAAAAAACAGACATTGAACTCTTACTACTTTCTATCTCATTTTTTAAAATTCATTGTAACAGTAAAGAAAACAATGGTACCTTGTATCCTATGTGGAGGAAACGAAAGGGAGATACGCAAAGATGGAAGAGATGTGGGGCTCTTGATCAGTCTCTTAGATATCTGCATTGTAACTATTCTAGGATCGAGCAGGCTTTACAGGGCCACTACATAAAGCAGAAAAGTCATCACATCTGAGCCTGAACACAGGGTACCATCTGAATAGCACTTTTAATGATATCATGAATCCCTTTTCTCTGCTGTCTTTTCATCTCATTAATATGACAAACATTCACTGCCAGCTAATCCATCTATCCAATTCCCCTGTGCCCGCACCTCAGCAGTCAAGCACTGCTAGAGAAAGTCAAATAAGATAAGTTCAATTATAAATTTAGGATCCATAGTTTCAAATGGGATCAAATCATCAATTCTATTCTATCCTTTTCCTTTAACTCATCCTCATAATGGCACGTGTGCACACGCACACACTCAAAAATTCTACAGTCGTCTTAAATCTCGAGCCTTTCCTCCTTCCATCAAATCCTCAAGTCTTGCTTTATAGAGGATATACAACAAATAGCTCAGGAACTTTCCGGTGCAATCACACAAAATTATCTGTATCTGTAAACACCATGTCCTCCTTTCTTCCTTTACAGGAAAAACCCTTACTATTGCGTGTGCTGAAAATCCAATGTACCCCTTCTTATTCAATAATCTAACGTTATTGGATATTCCTTTCCCTTTTTATAGTCAACCTTTACCTGTCACCTGGGTTCTTCCCATTGGATTTTACACATTTTCAAATCTTTACCATTGGAAATAAACACACCTCACCATGGTCACTCTTTTCTTCATTCTTTTCTAGCAACTTTGCAACTTTCTCTTCCCCTTCTTAGCCAATGTTGTAGAAAAAGTTTTCTATACATGCTGTTTCCATTTTTTCAACTCACTCTCGTTTCATTATTTGCTGTGTGCTAGTATGACTATAAGTCCAGCTACTACAACAGAGATCCAAAATTAACAAAAGACTAAAGAAAAATGAATTATTTTTTTCTTATAAAAGTTAGAGCTGTTGTGGCAGCACCCTTCTGATTAGTTTTCAAAACCCACGTTCCTTCTCTCTTGTTGCTCTGATATCCATAAAGTGGTGCCTTTATCTGCATAGTCAAAGATGACTTACCTTCATGCCCACGTTCTAGTTATTGGGCAAAGGAAAAGGAAAAAGGAAGAGTATTACTAGCAAGTTGTGTTACAAAATCTATAAAGAACAACATGACCACATTTAGCTGTGATGGTAGTTGAGAAATGTTGGCTTAATTTTGGAGGTCGTGTGCACAGCTAAAAATTGGAGGTTCTATTACTTGCTGGAAAAAAGGAGAATGGATATTGGGGAACACAGCAGAATCTGACAAATGCTCCAATTTTATATTTCCTCCTCCAAAATAACTTTCACAAATATTGATAATCATGTCTATGAGTGTAAATCCAACGGGCATTTTTTCCATATCCCTCTTACAGCACCTTTCAGCAACAATTGGCACAGTTTGTTTATTCCCTCCTTGAAATATTGTCTTAGCTTGACTTCTGTGACACAATAGTCTTCTTGTTTCCTGTGATTTCTCTGTCATCTACTTTGCAAATCTACTTTTTTTCTATCTATGAAATGAGTATTACTCATTATAGGTAATACTATACCATTCTTTTTTGTCCACTGTGTTCTACCTCCTGTAGGCAAATGTCTCATATAAATGTATTTCTCCTCTTTGCTCATCTGATTTATGCCACCACTAATGTAGGCATCTTCCAATGATGTCCTTTCCTGTTAATGGCACCAATATACTCCCAGGGGGAACAATTCCTGTGCTTAACATTGCTTCTAGTTTATAGTAGGCCCTTGGCACACAGTTTTAAAAGAATAAATAAATAAACTCATGGACTAATGAGATGACACATCTATCCAGGAGGATTCTTTCTTTAATACTATGCTGCATTTGTACTGATTAAAGATGATAAAATTGAGGCCTGGAGAGATTAAATTATTTTACAGAATCATGTAACAGAGAGAAGTAAATAGATTCAAAACAAGGTTTATCTGTCTCTAAACCTATGGTCTTTCCACAACACTGTGTTTTCTATTCTTGATAGAATCTGAAGCAAGATAGGGGCAGGAGGAACAGAGAGGAGGAAGAGAGTGTGTGGAAATTAATTTTGCAATGTATTACATGTAGGAAATAAAGGAGAAGGATGAGTAATTGTGAATTTGAGTCACCGGAAAAAGATTGGTACTATGAAAATAGAAGAGAGAAAGTGAATTGAGTTTTTGACAGAATAAGTTTAAACTGCTGAAAACCTATGTAAGATTTTCAAAGGTTATTTGGAAGAGTGATTCTAGATGTGCATCCTAAACATGAGAATTTGAACCTCAATATAGGATAAAAATGCCAACAAAGGAGTATTAAAATAGAAAAAAGTCACCTTTCTGAAAATTTTTCTTTCTGAGAAGTTTTCTTTTTGAGGCTTCTGGCTTCCTTGGATATGCTGGCTAAAAGTCACATTGGCCAGTTTGTCGTAAAGTTGAATACTGGCCATTTGATGGAGAACTCCTTTTATCACTCCTGACCTCAATGGCCACGCAAATCTCCTTTGACTATGGTTTTCAGGATATTAATTACCCTGTTCCCCTCATTGTCTGTATGGGAAGAGAATTCCTTCTCTGTGGTGTCAGATCACTCTCTCTTCATGTGTGCAGCTATGATGGTTATATGCAGATATGTTCACTTTATATGATTTTCTGAGTTTTAGAAATAAATGTTCAGTCTAACAAAGCTGGATTATTAAAATGCATGCTATCCTCACTTGAATGTATACACTGATCAATCTCATACTTTTTTCCACTTTGATCCATATTCAGATGCAGAAATTGTCCTTGAATGTCATGAGGTTGTGATAGTCCTTCTACTGCAGAAATATAACAGAGACTGTTAGAATAGAGGGTAGAAAAAATTGATGAAATCTGGATGCATCCACGAGCATTGCCATTAAAACAGCAGGAGATCTTGTGATCATGTTCTTTTCACAGGAAGACCATCTAGATTTGAAATTCCTTGACGACCAGGAACATGTCATACTCGTTTTTGTTTCTTCAATAATTAGGAAGTTATCTGGCACATAGAAGACACTCAGCATTTTTGATCTAAATGAACTGAGTTAGTCAAACATCTTATGTCTCACTAAGAAATAGACATAATTTGAAGTTCAATTTCTACTAAAATAGGAAAATAGTTATCTATTGCCTTAACTGATCTGTGATTTAAAACTCAAAATGTTTTGGCAAAAATTTTTAAAGGTGACAAAGGAACAAAATCTTTGTTATCAACATTTACAACGTTAAATCTCAGTACCAGCATTTTCTTTTTATAACATAATTGAAAAACTGAAAAATCAAACAACTAAAAACACCCCAGCATAGACAACCTGCTTCAAACTGTTACAAAATTGGAGGGAATCTCTTGCTGTTGAACAGAGTGCCACACAATTTACCATGATTGTTGTAGTGATTGTGTCGCCTTTAGGGACAATCTAGAGCAGGACTGGGTATTCTACTACCTCAGCGTGATCTCTGCAGGCAAATACATCACCATGTGGCAGAGTGCCATGATGAAGCAAGCTGCCCTGTGCAGGTCTGAAAATGATAACTTTTAATCCCTGCAAGGCGCATGGCAGTATAACACTTTAACTGTTTTCCATTCCCTGGTTTTTAAGGCAATTATACTGTAGGCTGCGGGGCACATTGTTAGATGCATTTTTCTGTCCCCAAAAGTTTTCTTTCCCTATTGAATATTTTTCCAACACGAACACTTCTTAAACTGCTATGGAAACTGAGTATGAAGCACGGAAGTTGTAAAAGCAATTAGAAAGCCCAGGTTTGGAGACAAAGCAAGAAACAGTAGTTTAATCTGGGATTCTATTGTGCAGAAATACCTCTCTCTTTTATATACATGTGCTATACCTCTCCTATACACATATACACATATCCCCTAATGATCTTTACTTGCATGTTATTTCAGTGTATCTTGAGAAACTTGAATTTTGAAATTGTTCAGTAGGTCATTGACATTTATGAAGCATGTGTATTAATTGGGAATTCTCAAATTCCTTAATAGCACTAAAGTAAGTACTTTTCCTCACAAAGTAAACTATAATCAGAAAGTGTTTGTGGATTCCCATTAAATCTTTAATACTTCTATACAGAAAAGTCACTTATAAATATATTTAAATGCATCTCACTTGAGTCATATTTCTACAGAGTGATGTTTTCCTTGGGCTTATCTTTATAAAATGGGCAAAAGTAGTATGAAAGTTGAAGTGTTTGTACCAATAAGTAGAGAAAAATAAACCTTCATGTAGTGTGGAAAGGAGCAGTTGCCTAGTATACTCGTGAAAGTTGAAAGAAAATCTTGTTCCTTCTCTCCAGCCCCTCCATGTGTGTCTCAAATTTGTGACCTGGGAGAAGTGATAGGTAATTACATGCCATGGACCTTCAAGTCTATTGTAATAAGTTGACATGAAAACATTCCTGCTCCAGGGGAAAGCTTGAATTAAATGAGGTCATCAATTTGAAAGCAGGAAAGTAGGTGAATATGTTAACCTTTGATCTCTATTGGTAGGTCTATTTGTAAACCTGTCCTGGTCTCCTTCCTTCTCCTTCACAGTTTCTGCAGCTCTGTAGCTCTTCATAGACACTCGTCATTACTCATTCATTTATTCCTTCACTCAAAAAAAATTATCAAGCACTTCTAAATGTTCTGAACTGGGTGAACCGAAGAGTGGGGTAAAGAGGGATTGAGTGTGTAAGTCCAAAAAATACATACTGAACATGGTGATAAGTTCTTTGAATGAAAACCCAGGGTAACAGGAGAAAGAATGATAAAGGGGTAATATTTAGACTGGCTGGTTTGGAAAAGCTTCTGACTAGCTGACATAAGTCTAGAAATGTCCTTGTTAACAGCTTAGAAATAGCTATTTTCATCAGAATACAAACATGTTTTCTCTAAATGCTAAATCAAGACATTTCACTTTCAAAGGCTGCCCAACTTGTTACTCCAGTTGCCATGCTAGCTGTTTCTCTTCTTTAGCTCTTAGGCCACCCCAGGACCAAAGAGAATTCCTCAAGGAAAAAAACCTTTCAGAATGCCATCTGAAAATCCCACTGAAATTTTCATCTCATCTAGAGATGTATCTTTCCCCATCCCCGAGGTTGCAATATCACTGCCTCTACACTCATGTAGAGTAAACTTTGCCTCAACCCAACCAAGATGTTCTTCTTATACTTCTAAAAAGAGAGCGAAGAATATTTCTCCAAGTGAACACTCTCTAAATTTTTAAGATTATCAATTGCTGCTCTGCTCAACAGAATAAAGCATAGACTATGCTGTACCTGCTCAAACCGTATATTCCTTCCTTCCCCACTCAACACCTCCCTAAAATCCAAGATCAGCATTGTTAGCATATTTCCCATAAGATTTCAGAGATAAGACTTATCTTAGATAACATCTGCCCAGTTCAGTGGTTTTCAAACTATGAAGGATAGTTAGGCAGGACTGCGGGCGCCTTCTGTCTCTTTCAAAAAGGACTTCATGTCTGATTAATATCTGACTGGTGATCTCTGTAAGAGTTCTGGGTTCTATGAAAGTAGGAAATCACTAATTTACTTCACTGCATCACTATTTGTTTAACAAATTAAGGAATTGAAATAAAGACTCCGTGGCTTGTAGCCTCAGTGGTTGCTATTCCCACTATCTCATTAATTTTTCACTTGGCCAATGTAAATTGTTACCTGTAGTCAGTGCATTCAAAAAATGACACATACAAAAATGGTACAAGCCGGAAATATAAACGTTTTGTCCAAAATTTTGTTCCCCTTTCCTTTAGAGATGAACATTTTTAAGCTTGTGCTGTGTCTCAGAATTATCCCAGAATAAAATGCTTCCAATAAGGCACAATCTCATTGACTATGCATGGAAAAAACATTTATAAAAAAACAGTATGAAGTCAAATATACTTCTGTTACCAGCCCAAAGCCAGAACTAAGGAAAGCAAAAAAGACAGCTAAGTGCAGCCATCAGCTTATTTCACTGTGCTTGTATTCTTCCCCATGACTCAAACTAATTAAGAGTGCTCAGCACTTGTCAGAGACTTAAAAAAAGAGTAAAAGGTCTGGGTAGAATGTTGGAGCCTAGAAATCTTAGGCAAATGCCTCAGACTGACACCAGAAATACGGCTGGGCAATTCAAGAGAAGACCTCTATTGACCAAAGTCGCTAAGATTGCCAAGCTTGTGACACTTTAGTAAAGGTGACGAATTTACCCTTGATAACCTCTAGCAGCTATTTGTTCTGTCACAATCAGGAAATGATAATAGATGGAGACATGGTCACTGCCATTTAGACCTCAGAGCACAGGAGACTGAATCTGTTTCTGGTCGGGGGTTTGTCATAGAATGGCGGAAGTCAAATATCAAGTAATGAGATGGATTTTTAACATGTTTATGAGAATTTTAACACTGAATTGAACAGACTATTCAAATCAGCTTGAATTAATATATATATTTTTTCTAATGACTCTTTAATTTCTAAAAATATTGTCAATACATTTCATGTTTATTTTCATTGCTCATATATTATAAAAATTGATCTCTGCTCTCTTAAAAGCAAAACAAAAGTTCCCTTATTCCTCATTCCTGCCACGGTTTTTAGGTATAGTCCTATTGTTTTCCTTGGTGACATTCTTAAGCTACACGAAAGTCAATTTCCAAGATGCCAAGGCTTCCTCAACAGGTCTTCATTGCAGTGCGACTTCTTTCTCTCACATAAATATTTAAAATCTGGTGGCCTTGTCATGAGCTTTATTCCTCAACTATCAGGCAGCGTTTTATCACTGTGTCGGTCTTGAAGCTGTTTCCCCTGTGCCTTCTGTTCCATCGCTCTAGACTGTCCCTTTTACCAGTCTGCTCTATTCTGCTAGTTCTTTAGCATCTTCCAGTCTTCATATATAGGTACTCCAAAATAGTCAGTTCTCCTTACTGCTGGAATTTGAAAATCTCAGACAAATTCCATCATCCATGATATCCATCATCTTTTTGAACCTCAGCTTTTTCCACAGTGGAATAAATATAATAATAATGCTGGCTTTAGTCAAAGAGCTGTTGGAATCAAACAGGATAATATGTGTGAAATTAAGTCATAATTTTAATCATGTATAAAGATATGTTGCTCTATGCATAACCAATTAGAAACTGCATTGGCTAAGGTGTACCTGTGTTGCAAACTGGCCAGACTTTTGCGGGAGTTTTTTCCTGCGTTGTGGGGGAAGACACTCGCTTTTTTTTGGTTGACAAACTGGAGGATATGGCCTAATTAAACCCACCATACAAAGAAAGGCTGTTTGAGAAACAGAGAGGGAGAGAGTCCAATGATATTACTTGAGCTCCTGAATGTAGCCACACCCTTGGATGCTCCAGTAATATGAGCCAATCAATTATTTTTTTCTTTAAATCTGTTTAACTTTTATTTTAAGCTACCAAATGACAACTGATTAATACCATCTTTTTCCTCTTGTTGAATTCATAGTGGATATGTGACTTGACTCTTATCAGGATGGGTGTAATAATTTATTTGCATAAATATATTAAAAAGTACCAGAAGGCTATAAAGAAACACACAATTGTAAAGCCTCCTCTAAACTGAATTTGAGAGCTTGGACATCCCCAAGTCCCACCTTCTTGTTTGTTTACACTTATACATCCATCCTAGATGCCATCCTTCTAACACTTTTACTCTCTGTTGAAATATTGCTGAAGGTACCATGCCCACCTCAAATGTCATTTCACTTTTTAAAACCCTGTCTTACCAACGCAAAACTGGACATGCGGGATTCTATTTCTTCCTCTCTTATGGCGGTCCTCTGTTTTGGTTACCTAGATGCCTTTCAGATATCTCTCACTAAAGCATTAGCTCTCTGTGTTCACCTTTGTAGCTCTTCAACACTCACAAATGTAGACAACTGATACTCTGTGATTATTGGCCTGATTGCATTAAATCACGTTCCTAAGGAAATGGAAAGAAGATTTTTATCTTTGACATTTTTAAAATTCCCTATCGCTATCCACTTGAAAATAATGAGGACAATCATAAGATTAGTGTATCAGTCAAAAGGTCTCAGAGCACTTTCTGCCTTCCAAATTGTTAATTGAATTGAAATGAATATTCAATGAATTGGAGAATCTCTTGGAAAAAAACTGTTAACTCTTCCAAAATAATGTGTTCACTTTTTTAAGATATTCTCTCTTTAGTATAATTATCTAAACCTAATATGCTTTCTACACAACCTTTAATTTTTTCCATATCTGATATGGACATTAAGAGAGCATTAGTACCCCAAACCCCTTTGAATGTGTTTATGACATCCCTGTAACTATTAGATGAATATAAGAGTTCTCCCTAAAGTTAAAGCATTAAGTAATCCTTTTAATAATCCATTCATGGCTTGGCATAATTTAATAAGAAAACTACAGTAGAGCCAGGCCAGAGGCATCCTTCAGCTTCCTATCCAATGCATGGGATTTCTAGAGAGCTCCTCCTCTACCCAGACAACTTCATGCTACAGTAGAGTCAAGCCTAGCGTGGTGCTTTAGGGTCTTCTCTCACATCATGTATTTTTTACTCTCTATTGCTCCCAGGATTGCAGCGCAGGCACATTATGTCCAGGTTTTTTTCCTGTACATTTTTAACTACCATCTCCATTTATCCTGTTACTAATGCATTATAGTCATTAAGAGAACTGACTTTAAGACTCAAACAAACCTGGGATCAGATGGAGTTAATACCCACTAGTTTTCTCATATACGGCCCACTATCTGACTTTACTTTGAGCTCAATTTCCTAATAGTTAATCTGAGGATGCTTAGCCAAAATTATACACGTATTACATAGCAGCTTTAAGTTATATTGTCAACAAAAAGATAAATAAATCTGGCAATGAATTTGCCATGAAACTGTATAAATATTTGATTTTAAAATGTTGGATCAAACCTAAAAGTCATAAACAACTCCGTTGAAAAATACTGCTTTGTCCTTTATAATAGAGGAAAAAGGATCCTAACAAGAAAATATCTCTGTGGCTTGGATTTATGTGCCCTTTAGGGTTTTTTTCAGCTTTATTGAGCTATAATTGACAAATGAAATTGTCAAAGTGATGTTTTGATATACATATACATTATGAAAGGATTCCTGCAACTGAGTTAGTGAACACACCTGTCATTTCACATATTTATCTTTTTTCTTTAATTTTAGGTGAGAAGTTCTACTCTCTTAGGAAATTTCAACTATACAATATAGTGTTTTCCACAGTGGTTGTACTAGTTTACATTCCCATCAACAGATGTTCCCTTTTCTTCACATCCTCGCCAACATTTATCTCTTATCTTTTTTATAACAGACATCCTAACAGACGCAAGGTGGTATCTCATTGTGGTTTTGATTTGCATTTCCCTGATGATTAGTGATGTTGCACACCTTTTCATATACCTATTGGTCATTCATATGTCTTCCTTGGAAAAATGTCTATTTGGGTCTTTTGTCCATTTTTAAATTTTTGTTGTTGTTGTCGTTGTTATCATATGAGTTTTGTTCAAGTTTCTTCCAGAGCGATATTAGCTATTTGGAGCAGGCTTGTTTGAGAAGCCCAGGTAGATTCCGCTGGTTTTCTGGGTCTCTGGGGAAGATTGCAGTCAGCCCCTCGATGTGTGCTGAATTAGAAGCCTGGCCCTCAGGCAGCAGCTTTTAAAGTATGCAGATCAGCCTCTTTGTGGGAAGACTGGGAGATAGGTTTCCTCTGCACTGAGCCCTGGAGGAGGAGCCGTGGTGAGTCCAGTAAGAACTGTTTCTGTGCTATAGTCTTGTGGTCTCCTGGACACATGCCCCGTTGGCTTGCAGAGCTAGGTGGCTTGGGTACCCTTCCCTCAAGTGGGAGTCTTCAAAGCTGGGGTGCTAGATGTGGGGTCCCAACCCTTGGCGCTTCAGGGAGAAGCTGGGAGTTGGGAGTTCCCTCCTGATTGTATGGCCCTATGCCAGTGGTGGGGTTTAGAGAGAGAGTGTGTTGCAGCTATGCCTACCCATTTCCATGTGGGTGATGCGGGTATTTTCTCATTCACCTGATGTGTAGGAGTCACTTAGCTAGTTTCTGGATTTATTTCAGAGGGAGTTGCTCCTAGTGTAGATGTACGTTTATTGTGTCTATGGGAGGAGGTGCGTTCAGGAGGCTCCTGTGTCCCAATTTTGGACCAGACGAGTAGGTCATTTTTTTATGGGATTAATTCCCCCCAAGGTAATAAGGGTGACACTTGAAGATACAAAATATTCAATAATTGGGACCATAAGTGTCCCAGAGAAGCTTGGTGGGAATTATGACTATCTCTTTTTACTCAGTAGTTTAAACTACAGTCACGTGTCACTTAACAACAGGGATACAGTCTGAGAAATGCATCCTTAGGCGACTGTGTCGTTGTGCGAACATCATAGGGTGTACTTACACAAACCTGGATGGTATAGCCTATTACACACCTAGGCTATATGGTACTAATCTTATGAGACACCATCGTATATGCAGTCTGCCTTTGACTGAAATGTCCTTACACGGCGCATGATTGTATTATCGTTAGTTATAGGCCATTTCAAAAGAATTCTTCCTAAACTTATACTGGAGAATATCACAGGGCCATCCTCAGACAGAATGCCAACAATTTTGTTTCTAGTTGCAGAAAAAGGATGACTAATGAGTGGGCTGAGCCCAGTATTCAAACAGAAGGAACAAGGATTGTGAGATTGAGGACATTGAAATTATACTTGACATTTAGGTAACACTCACACATTTGAGAAAGAGTGAGGCAAGATGGCCCTGAAAGCTTAACTGAAAGATAAGGATACAAATAAAACTGCTTACCAGATTCATGGGACAAAGGGCAGAACGGACCCGGGTGGGGATTAGCTGGACTTGCTATAATAAGAATTTGTATAAGTGCGTCAAGAGGGCTTAGGTAAGCATGTATTAGTAATAGAGAGAAGTTGGTAAGAGCAAATGATGTTTGGTTTACAGCAAATTAGATTTGTAAGAAAGACAATTTACTACTTTCTGAAAATAAGGAAAAAGGCTATACTACAGTAATAAAATATCATTACCTGTAGCCAACGTCCTGAGGTCTCTACCCTACAATACACAAAATAAGGGGAGATAAAGTGTTAGAGGTCCAACAATATATTATATGGTAATTGTTTGCATTAATGTACACATATTATTAACACAAAAAAATCATACATTGAGATGTCTGGTTTTACGCAGAGTTTTTAGTTGCTTGAATACAGAAAGACAAAATGTTATTCTAGCTTTTAGCATTTTAGCATTTTAGCATGTTATTCTAGCATAGGGAGGTTTGACTGAATTAGGCCACTGGAATGGAAATGGAAGGAAAGAAAAAAGGAGAAAAGAGAGCAAGCTGGTGGTAATACAGCCACTTGCAGTAGGATTAGGCGCTCATCATTACCAAACCATCAGTGCCACTGACTATGGCATATAAAAACTATTGGCCTCCTAATGAATGCTGAGAGCTCCCCTCACACATCTTACATATATAATATTTTTGAACAGTTCATTTATGTTAACATCTTTTAACTCAGGTTTTTTTGCAGATAATTTCAAGGGATATTAAACAAGAAAGCCATAATTAATGCTTGAGGAAACTGCACAATAAACGGCTCACAACCACAAGGCTTCTAGAGGCGAGGGCTAATTTCATTGTTTTCATGGGGTTTATCAGTGGTTCAGTGTTTACATCAAACAAGGTCCACATTTTTCTTCAACTATAATTGGTGTCATTATTATGGTTGAATGGACTCGATTCGAGAATGTGTTCTACACAAACTGAAAACCACAAATACTTATACTGATGATGGATTATACTCTGCAGATTGAGTTGAATGTTCATATTTGCTTCAGATTTAAGTAGTAAGGGGGAATTATTCCCAAACTGACTTGTTTTGAAACATTTTGTGATGTTAGCATAAACCGGAAGTTCAATTAAAAGCAGAGAATCTCAGATAGAAATCTCAAATTTTTTCTAATGTCGTTCTAGATATGTGAAAAATCTTGGGTTCTTGAGATAAGATTAGATGAACCATTATTATATATATATATGTATATATATAAATATATATATATTTATATACATAAATACATATATACATTTATATATATACATATATATATATAAAGCCCGCTTAGCTTTATTCTGTCTAAGCTTAGATTATCCAAACATCTTCTAGCTCTGGTCAGTGTAGCCTTATGTTAGAATGTATATGAATGTGGCAAGATCCCTCTCCTGTTTCTTTAGCCCTGTAACAGACACAAACCCCTGTAACAGCCCTGTAACAGACCCCTCTTCCATGGCTTCATATATATTCTCTATATTCCCTCTCTCTCTCTCTCTCTGTGATTGTAAAAGCGTGCACTCATATCCAGTCATGAATTCATCCTCTCTTCTCTCTTCTTAAATTCTAATAGATTCGTTTTCTAATCTGACCAATAAACCCCTTTTTCTTTCATCTTTGATCACATTCCTACCCAGGTCTCCCACAAATGTCATTTGAACACATTTTTTATTATTTTTAATAGACTTTATATTTTATAGCAACTTTAAATTCACAGCAAAATTGAAGGGAAGGTACAGAGATTTCCCATATACCCCCTGCCCTCACATGTGCATAGCCTCCCCCATTATGAAAATCCCCCACGAGAGTGGTACATTTGTTACAGTTGATGAACTTACATTGACACATCATTATCACCTGAAGTCCACAGTTTCCATTACAATTCTCTCTTAGTGTTGTACATTCAATGGGTTGCAACAAATGTATAATGCCATATATCCACTGTTAAGGTATCACACAGAGTATTTTCACTGTCCTAAAAATTCTATTCATCCTTCTCCCCGCTCCTTCAACCCCTAGCAACCACTGATCCTTTTACTGTCTCCATGTTTTTGCCTTCTCCAGAATGTCACATAGTTGGAATCATACAGTATGTAGCCTTTCAGATTGGCTTCTTTCACTTAGTAACTAACATGCATTGAAGGTTCTTCCATGTCTTTTCGTGGCCTGATAGCTCATTTCTTTTTAGTGACAAATAGAATTCCATTGTCTGGATGTACCACAGTTTATTTATCCATTCACCTACTGAAAGGCATCTGAGTTGCTTCCAAGTGTTGGCAATTATAAATAAAGCTGCTATAAACATCCATGTGCAAGTTCTTATGTGGACATAAGTTTTCAACTCCCTTGGATAAATACCAAGGAGGATGATTGCTTAATTGAATGGTAAGAATATGTTTAATTTTGTAAGAAACTGCCAAACCATCTTCCTAAGTGGCTGAACCATTTTGTATTCCCAACAGCAATGAATGAGAGTTTCTGTTGCTCCACATCTTCATTAGCATTTAGTGTTATCAACAGTCTAGATTTTGGCCATTCTAATAGCTGTGTACTGGTATCTCATGTTAATTTGCATTTCCTTGATGATATATGATGGGGAGCATCTTTTCATATACCCATTTGCCGTCTGTATATCTTCTTTGGTGAAGTGTCTGTTAAGGTCTTTGCCCCATTTTTCAATTGGGTTGTTCGTGTTTTTATTGCTGAGTTTTAAGAGTTATTTGTATATTTTGGATAACAGTCTTTCACCAGATATGTCTTTTGCAAATATTTTCTCCCAGTCTGTGGCTGCTATTCTCATTCTCTTAACATTGTCTTTCACATAGCAGAAGTTTTTAATTTTAATGAAGTCCATCTTATCAATTTTTTTTTTCATGGATCATGCCTTTGGTGTTGTATCTAAAAAGTCATCGCCATACCCAAGGTCATCTAGGTTTGCTCTTATGTTATATCTTAGGAGTTTTATAGTTTTGCATTTTACATTTAGGTGTGTGATGCATTTCAAGTTAATTTTTGTGAAGGGTGTAAGGTCTTTGTCTAGATTCATTTTTTTCGAATGTGGATGTCTAGTTTTTCCAGCCCTACTTGTTCAAAAGACTATCTTTTGGGGCCGGCCTGGTGGTGCAAGCAGTTAAGTGCGTGCGCTCTGCTGCGGCGGCCAGGGGTTCACCGGTTCAGATCCCGGGCGTGCACCGACGCACCGCTTGGCGAGCCATGCTGTGGCAGCGTCCCATATAAAGTGGAGGAATATGGGCACGGATGTTAGCCCAAGACCGGTCCTCCTCAGCAAAAAAAGAGGAGGACTGGCAGATGTTAGCACAGGGCTGATCTTCCTCACAAAAAAAAAAAAAAAAGACTATCTTTTCCCACTGTATTGCCTTAGCTCTTTTTTTTTTTTTTGTGAGGAGGACCAGCCCTGAGCTAACATCTGCCAATGCTCTTCTTTTTTGCCAAGGAAGGCTGGCCCTGGGCTAACATCCGTGCCCATCCTCCTCTACTTTATATGGGATGCCGCCACAGCATGGCTCAACGAGCGGTGCCTCGGTGCGCGCCAGGGATCCAAACCAGCAAACCCTGGGCTGCTGCAGCGGAGTGCGAGCACTTAACCGCTTGCCACACCAGGCGGGCCCCTTGCTTTAGCTCTTTTGTCAAAGATCAGTTGACTATACTTATGGGGATCTATTTCTGGGCTTTTTATTCTGTTCCACTGATCTATTTGTCTATTCTTTCACGAATGTCACACTGTCTTGAATACTGTAACTTTATGGTAAGGCTAGAAGTTGGGTAGTGTCAGTTTTCCAACTTTGTTCTTCTCCTTCAATATTATTTTGGCTACTCCATACACCTTTAGAACCTGTTTGTCAATCTCCACAAAATAACTTGCTGGGATTTTGATTGAAATTGCATTGAATTGATAGACCAAGTTGGAAAGAACTGACATCTTGACAATATTGAATCTTCCTATCCATGAACATGGAATATCTCTCCATGTATTCTTCTTTGATTTTTTTATTAGCATTTTATAGTTTTCCTCATATAAATCTTGTGCATATTTTGTTAGATTTATACCTAAGTATTTCAATTTTGGAGTGCTAATGTAAATGGTATTGTGTTTTTAATTTCAAATTCCACTTGTTCATTGATAGCAAATAGGAAAGTGATTTACATTTTTGTATTAACCTTGTAGCCTGTAACCCAGCTAAAATTGCCTATTAGTTCCAGGAGTATTTTTGCTGATGCTCTCAGATTTTCTACATAGACAATCATGTCATCTGCAAACAAAGAGAATTTTATTTCTTCTTCCCACTCTTTTATTTCCTTTTTTTTTTTTGCTTTGGGTAGGACTTCCAGTATGATGTTGAAAAGCAGTAGTAAGAGGAGACATTCATGCTTTTTTCTTGATCTTAGTGGGAAAGCTTTGAGTTTCTCACATTTAAATATGATATTAGCTGTAGATTTTTTTGTAGATATTCTTTACCAAGTTGAGAAAATTCCCTTCTATACCTAGTTAACTGTAAGTTTTTATCATAAATGGGTGTTGGGTTTTGTCAAATGCTTTCTCTGCATTTATCGATATCATCATGTGATTTTTTTTCTTTAGACTATTGTTGTGATGTATTATTACATTAATTGATTTTCCACTGTTGAACCAGCGTTGCATACCTGGGATAAATCCTGCATAGTATTGGTGTATAATTCTTTTTATTCATTGTTGGATTCCACTTGCTAATATTTTGTTGAAGATTTTTGCATATATGTTCATGAGACATATTGGTCTGTCGTTTTCTTTTCCTGTAATGTCTTAGTCTGGTTTTCATGTTAGAGTAACGCTGTCCTGGTAGAATGAATTAGGAAGTATTCACTCTGGTTCTATCTTTTGAAAGATATTGTAGAGAACTAATATAATTTCTTCTTTAAATGTCTGGTAGAATTCACCATCTGGCCCCGGTGCTTTCTGTTTTGGAAGGCTTTAATTGTTAAAATTTAATTTCTTTGGTAGATATAGGCCTATTAGGACTGTCCATTTCTTCTTGTGAGTTTTGGCACACTGTGTCTTTCAAGGAATTAGTCCATTTCATCTAGGTTATCAAATTTGTGGGCATAAAGTTGTTCCTAGTACTCCTTAATATCATTTTAATGTCTATGGAATCTGTAATGATGTCCCCTCTTTCATCTCTGGTATGAGTAATGTGTGTCTTCTCTGTTCTCTTCTTCTGCATTAGCCTGACTAGGGGCTTATTGATTTTATTGATCTTTTCAAAGAACCAGCTTTTGGTTTCATTGATATTTTTCAGTTTATTTCCTGTTTTCAATCTCATTGATTTCTGCTCTAATCCTTATTATTTCTGTTCTTCTGCTTACTTTGGATTTAATTTGCTCTTATTTTTCTAGTTTCCTAAGGTGAAGTTTAGGTGATTGATTTTAGGTCTTTCTTCTTTTCTAATATATGCACTCTATGCTATAAATTCCCCTATAAGCACTGCTTTCACTTCATCCCACATATTTTGAATAGTTGTTTTCATTTTCATTTAGTTCAAAATATTTTTGAATTTCTCTTGAGATTTCTTCTTTGACCCACGTGTTATTTAGAAGTGTGCCATTTAATCTCCAAATATTTTGAGATTTTCCTGCTGTCTTTTTGTTATTGATTTCTAGTTTAATTCTATTGTGGTCTTAGAGCAGACGTTGTATTATTTCCATTCTTTTAAATTTGTTAAAGTGTGTTTTTTGGCCCAGAATGTGGTATACCTTGGTAAATGTTCTATGTGAGCTTGAGAAGAATGTGTATCCTGCTCGGTCTTCTCTGAGCCTCATGGATCTATGGCTTGTGTCTGACATCAATTTGAGGAAATTCTCAGCCATTATTGTTTCAAATATTTCTTCTGTTCCTTTCTCTCTTTCTTCTCCTTCTGGAAGTCTCATTACACATGTTACACTTTTGTAGTTGTCTCACTGTTCTTGGGTATTTTGTTCTTTTCTTTTTTCCCAGTCTTTTTTTCTCCTTGCTTTTCAGTTTGGTGGTTTCCTTATATCTTCAAGGACAGAGATTCTCTCCTCAGCCATGTCCAGTCTACCAATAAAACCATGAAAGACATTCTTTATTTCTGTTACAGTGTTTTTGATCTGTAGCATTTCTTTTTGGTTCTTAGGATTTCCATATCCTTATTTACATTGCTATCTACTTTATCCATTAGAAGGCTTAGCATCTTAATCATAGTTGTTTTAAGTTCCTGGTCTGATAATTCCAACATCCTTGTCGTATCTGAGTCTGGTTATGGTGTTTGCTCTGTCTCTTCAAACTGTGTTTTTTGTCTTTAAGTATGTTGTGTAATTTTTTCTTGGTAACTGGACATGATGTACCAGGTAAAATGAGCTGGTAAATAGGGCTTTAGTGATGTGGTGATAAGGCGTGGGGAGAAGTGTTCTATAGTCCTGTGAGTAGGTCTCAGTCTTTTAGGGAGCCTGTACCTGTGGACTGTGAACTTCACATGTGCTTCTCATTTTTATTTGTTTGTTTGTTTTGGTTTTTTGCCCCCCTCTGGTGGGACAGGATGGCTAGACTGAGCTGGAGTTGAGTATTTCCCTTCCTCCACATGGAAGGCTAGACAGGGCTGGGATTGGATACTTCCCTTCCCCTGGGTCAGTTAGGCTCTGATAAAACCCAGCAGGTTAGGCTCTGGTTAAATAGTTTCTCCTGAGGGCAGACCTTGTTAAGAAGAACAAAGTGCTCTGGTTTATTTCAAAATGGTTCCTTTTCCCTTCCCTTGCCAGAAGCACAAGGGGATTTTTATCCAGTATTCACTGTGAGAACTTGGTCAAGCTCCTGAAGATAAAACTCACAAAAGAGTAGAATATCGCAATGACTGAGTCCCCCTGGAGTTTTTCTCTCTTAGACTTGTCTGTGCTGGGCTTCCAGCAGTTTGTCAGTCACAGTTCAGGTTTCCTTATCCGGGTGCTGGTTCCTGGGAGGTTTGTGCTCATGGGTTTCTGCTCCAGTAGGTCACGATTCTCCTCATTTGCCTATTGGTCTCTCTAATTTGGGGGGCAGTGGTTGGCTCTGTGGCCCCACCTCTCTGATGGATTTAACAAGAGTTGCTGATTTTTTCAGTTTGTTCAGCTTTTTACTTGTTGCCAGCATGATGTGGCGACTTCCAGCTTCTTACATACTGGATTGGAAAGTAGAAGTCTCAGACACATTTTAAGAGTAGTGACATATACATTTTTTCTTCAACATTTTTGTTAATCTCTCATTTTGCTGCCATATAATTTTTAAGGTGAATAATCTGTTCTAAATTCCTGTATTAGCCCATCCAGTCATCTTTTAATTTTATATTGAAATATAATTTACACATATAAGATACTTAGATCTTGCATGTTTTGTTTTGAAGAGTTGTGACAATTTTATTCACCACGTAACCAATACCCATAAGCAAGAGAGAAAATATATCCACTCCTCATAAGGTTCCCTTGTATCCCCTGCTAGTCAATTCCCCCAATTCTATAAGCAACAGTATTTATTAATATTTATAAAGAGATATTTACAATGTTTATTAAGAGAGATTAGTTTTACCTCTTCTTGGAACTCATCTAAATGTAATCACTTAATATGTACTTTTAGGAGTCTGGCTTTTATTAACAAAATTCTTGTGAGATTAATCATGTTGTTTCACATTTTTATAATTCATTTTTACTGCTGAGTTGTATTTGACTGTATGAATGTATCACAATTTATCTATTTATTTACTTATTAATGGACATTTGGTGTATTTCCAGTTTGGGGTTATTATGGATAAGGCAACTATGAATATTCCTCTATGGGTCTTTTTGTGGACATATTTATTTTGGGTGAATATCTACAAGCAGAATTGCTGTGTCATAATTATAAAGCGAAGCCAGAGAGTTATCCAAAATGCCTTTACTTTTATTCTTCTCCTCCCAGCAATGGATGAGAATTCCAGTGGATCCACATCCTTGCCAGAATTTGATACTGTCAGTCTTTTTAATTTTACCCATTCTAGAGGGTACCTGACTCTCTCTCCCTCTCTTCTTTGTCTTTTTCTGAAACCATCCTCTTGGTGACTTATTTCTGTTCATTCTACTCTAAAATGTTTCTCTAACATTCTATGTTATTCCAAGTGTGTCTTTGCTAATTTAAATTTCTTGAAGGCAATAACATGATAATTTCTTGGGGAGTGTCATTCTTCAACCTCCACACGACAACTAGCACAATGCTAGACATCATCAGAGGCTAAATGCACATTAAATTCTTAAATCATAGAATATTTGAGATAAAGGGACATTATCTTGGCAACTGCTTTGCTTTACAGCTACTGTAAAGTGTTCACATTGTCCCTGTTCAATGTCATACTCAAATTACACCACGACTGAGTTCAAATGAGAAAGCAGACCTTCCAGCTCACCATCCAGAACATTGTACACTGTACCAGGCTGCTTCTTTTGATAGATTGACAGGTAAGATGTTTTTAACTCTGATACTTTCAAGAGTTAGAAAGGTCAGGGCATGCAGCATAGAGAGTCCCTAAATAAGAGCATATCCTCAGGCGTGCTGGCCACCCTGTGTATCCATCGTGTGTTCCTAACTCAGGACATTTCCACCTGGGAAACAATCTCAAACCTGCATTTTTTTTTCCTAATGAACAACCTCAGACTTTTATTTAGAGTGTCATAAGAAAACTAAGGGATTGCTCTGGGTTTGTCAGTAGCTATAGTATTTCAGTTAATGTATAAACACTATATTTAAGAGGTTCTTAAATTTATTTTTTACTATATGTATTATTAGATTTTTAATCATAACAGGCCCTGGGAAAAAACAAAAGTACAACTCACTCCTTGGAGATTGTAGCAACCACTGGATAAGCTTGTGATGTGAGGCACATTGTATCTGATAAAGGTCTTTACAAGTTTTAGGAGTACCCAAAAATCTGGACAAATCGTATGTGAATCAATTCTATGTGGATTTCAGAGTCTCAAATTACCAGATAGGCATATATTGCTACTCACATCTTTTCTAACTGCTATTCATATCTTTTCACATATCATACATGGCACATAATTTATGGACAAAAGAAAATTTCAAATATCTACATTTAAAAATTGGGAGTTGGAGCATTTCCCTGTTTTTCTATGAATTCTCTTCCTTTAAATATAACAAATATGAAGAATTCAGAGCCTGCCAGAAATTAAGACAATGATTATCAAAAGCCTGGAATATGGGTAAAAAATTGTTTATTACAGTGTTTTTTTTAAAAAAAATCTATTAACTATTGCTTTGATTTATCTGTCCCATAAATCTTAGAGAAAATACTTTTGTAAATATATTTTTCACAATTAGTATATAAACATATGTCTTGAAATCTGGCAGAATAATTCACAGTACCTAAGCTCAGACACATAACTCTTTTTTTCCTCTGTTATGGACTAGGGCCTGGCTGTTCTTAAACACTGACAGTAGTTTCATGGCTCTGCGTGTTGATGCCTCTGATGCAGTCAACACAGAATCTTGCTGTATTGTCATTGATTCTTATAAGTGTGGATCCCCTCCAAACAAAGCGAGAGTGTTACAGACTATTGTGTGGATAATATATTTCTACATTTGGAGTCTTTTACATTTTATTGAAGTTCTTTCTATGAGATTCTGGAAGGCAGAAATATACTTGATGTCACATTATGCTGAAAGTTCCATGGCAAAGGTAACATTTTTACCCATTATACAAAATATTTCCCCATTCTGTCAAACGACCTATAAAAATGTATATGGGAAGATATTGCTTGGTTTCCACTTAATCACCTGCTATCACTTTGGACTCCTAGGGGCTCACAGTACTGTCCTGGAGTCATAAAGGCGAAATGTGTTCTATGATTGGGAACCAAAGGCCAAATACTTATAATGTCCTTTATGTACAATAGCAGAATAACAGCAAACTCTCAAGGTGAATGTTTTTGCTGATGTTGAAAAATCAAAATTTTTGGAAAACAAAACAAACACTGAGAAAGAAACCAGTAAGTTCATTGCATTGCCAAAGGCCTGACAGTTAAGGTTATGACAGGATATTGGTGTATTTACAGCACTGTAATTGCATATCTTGGATTCTCTTTTGATTCTTATGTTGTTTTTCACAATATCTGATAGCAAAAAGTATATTACAGAATTTAATATCCATTTATTGTCCTTATCATGATATTCCAGAGGAATCATGGGTAATCTACCCTTGTAACCACTAGTCTATGTTACCTCTGTGTATAAGTGAAAAAGATAGATACTATAAATAGGAATTTATTATTTTAAATCCTACAAATGATTATTATGTCATTCTATATGATATATTAATATTATTAAAAATCACTATATGCTGAATTAATCACAAAACAGCCTTTAGTCTGAAGCATACGTTTGTATTGAGGTTTCAGGGAGCTAGGGTGGAGAGGGGTGGTTTATTTCTGATGTTTTGCAATTAATTACTAATGTGGATTTTTACCAGTATATAGATGGAAAATAATTAACTTGTAACCTGTGAGAAGCATTTTTCAGGATATCTGAAAAAAAGTACTTTAGTTAAAATATTCAAGGTCATGTATATGTATACTGAAACTATTTTAAAATGAAAACTATTCAGAGAGTTCATAGGTGCATTTTAAAAATGTTCTATTGAGGTTTAACATACATAATACGTACAACTCAATGAAGTTTTACATGTGTACACCTATATGACATCTAAGTTACACTTAATAAAATACTAAATTTTTACCCCTACTATATAACTAAAGAATCTAGCCCTTTTCTTTGGTAAGCAGGAGAAATGGGCTTAGCTAAACAAATCTATTGCTTTGGGGGATGGCTAGAGGCCAGGTATAATGGTCAGTTCTATGTGTCAACTTGGCTGGGCGACGGTACCCAGTTACTCATCAAACACTAATCTGCTGTTGCTGTGAAGGCATTTTGTAGATATGATTAACATCTACAATCAGTTGACTTTAAATAAAGGAGATTACTCTTACTAATCTGGGTGGGCCTCATCTAATCAGTTGTTGGGCCTTAAGAGAAGAACTGAGGGTTCTCTGAGGAAGAAGTTCGGCCTGTGGACTGCAGCTTCTGGGAATGAGATCAAGGGTTTTGCAGGAGAGGTGCTTATATCAAATTATAAAAGGTGCCGCCTCAGCTCCACAGTAACTTTCGTTTCAGATGCCCTTGATACAGAGTGGGGTCTTCTTTGACCCCGGGTTCTCCTGATTTCCTCACTTTTCTGGTTGTTCTCTCTCAGTGCAGATTCCGCTGCACATCGTTCTCCTCTGTTTGCACATGAGTGGTGGGCTTGACAAGAGTGAATCGTAAGCCATCTTCTCCCCTCACTCTGTACTCAGCCTGTAGACAACCTATCCGTAATTGTGTGTGCACTTATAACCATATGCTAATGGTTTCCAAATTTAGCTCATCAGCCCAAATCCCTTTTCTGAAATGTGGATACTCATACATAAGTCTCCATCTGACATCTTGGCTTTAATGTCTCCAAGTTGCCTGAGATTCAACATGCTCAAAACCCAACCCTCAACCTTTTCCCCCAGTGGCTGCCTCAAACACAGCTGTGGGTCCCTCAAGGAAATCAGAGCAAGTGCGTGTGCGCCAGTGGAAGAGTGGACCTGAGGAATAAACGTTATTAGTCAGGAGGGTGAGCAATAACCATCTTTAGTGCTCCTTCCTCAGCATGTCTGGATTAAGACTAATCCTTTCACTCAGCTTCGTCGTAAACAATGCAATGCTTCTATTTTTGAATCTTTGAATATGCTGTCAAAAGCACATATAATTTAATTTTGTATGTAGTTATACACAATACAGGAGGTAACAGAGATCTGAGCAATGAACCTTTCAAATGTTATTTTACTTGATTCTCAGGACGGTTCTTAACACAGGTAACATTACCCCTATGTTGTAGATAAGGCAATGTAGGCACAGGGAGATAAAGTGTTCTCCCCAAGATCAGGCGAGGTAGCAGGAGAGTTAAGGTTTAAATATAAATGTATCTGACTCAAAAGTCCACGAGCTTTCAACTCCACGAGTCCAGGAATTGACCTTCCCTTTGCTAATCTGCGATTTAAGGCTTATGTATGCAGGAATGACTTAGCTAATAGCAATTTCTGAAAAGTTGAACCTAGTATTCACTTGATATATTCCTGGAGATTGTACTTGATATATCTTCTCATGTAACATAAAATGGCATTGAGATGTGGATTTATTTTAGCAAAAATATTGTATTCTAACATAACAACTCTCAGGCTGTCTTTTTAACTCAGCCTAACTTGTGTGTCCACAAACTCGAGTGTGTGGGTTTAATGTGTCACGATTTCTTTCTGTTTGACTATATTTTATATTCCGTGTTCTTAGATTCCACAACCAATTTGTACTTTTACCCATACTACTTTAAGTAAGGTTCTAAATTAGCTCATGTGAAAATGTTATTAACTATTAACTTGTTCTTCCAGATCATGACTCAATAAAATATTCTGTGGAGAAGAAATAAGAACAATACTTCTTATTGTTTCTTACACACAATTGAAACTTTCAATAAGATTTTCTAATAAAAAGGAGACCTTGCCCTCTCACAGTTTGAAAATTACAAACACCTCAATTCTTATTATAAAATAGAAACTGTCATTATCTCTGTCAATATAGTGCCATTTTCAATGAGCAAGATTTTTTATTTCAAAAATATGAGTTGTTTTTTCCTCAGTCCATATGGTTTAGGTGTTTTCTGATATCTGTTTACATCTTCCTTATAGAATTAGATTGTTTATTACCAACCACTTTATAGACTCTACTTTCAACTGCCAATCGTCCTCAGCCTCTTCTCTCAATCTTGGAAAGCTTTAAGTAGCAGCCCCTTGTACAACCGTGAACCAGACAAAGGTGTCCCCTTCCCCAACCCCTATCACCTAGTACCTTCAATTTCACTTTTTGTGTGTGTGTGTGAAGAAGATCAGCCCTGAGCTAACATCTGCCAATCCTCCTCTTTTTGCTAAGGAAGACTTGCTCTGGGCTAACATCCGTGCCCGTCTTCCTCTCTTTTACATGGGACGCCGCCACAGCACCGCCTGACAAGCAGTGTCTTGGTGCGCGCCGGGGATCCGAACCCGGGCTGCCAGCCGCGGAGCTCCCACACTTAACGGCTACGCCACTGGGCAGGCCCTTCAATTTCATTTTTTTTTTAATGTCCTACTCACATTATATCTGATTCTTCCAAAAAGGTTTTTAATAAGAAGAAGAAAACATAAGTAAATGGATCAGTATAGATCAGAAAAACCAAACATATCTGAGGCATATGTATAAAAGGCTGAAAATATAATCTGTGGTCAAAATATTTATTTCTATTTATGAAATAAATTAAAATTCTACTATCTTTTTGTATGTTACATTGGCTAAAAGAGGAAACAATTTTTCTTTTCTTTCTTTTTTTTAGCTGCTAACATTTCAATAAAAATAGTAAAATATAGTAGAATTATACTCATATTGATGGTTGGATTAGATTAACACCAAATCAGGACATGAAAAAATATTTTTGTCTTTCACTTAGATAATAATATAAGAATGGCCAACAAGACTATATTTTCTCAACTAAAATTAAGTTATATATGCCTAAGCTGTCTTTGTACTTCGCTGATTCTGTGCACTCTGCTATTGAAGACATATTTTTATCCACTATATTTTATATTCTCTGAATAAAAGAGATAACATTTCTACATGGATTGTATTTGCTGTTGAAGGATTTTCTAGCTGTTACATATTTTAGTGTCTTTCTTTCTAATTTGTAAATATATACAGTCAGAGTCACAATACTTTTCCACAACACTCACTCTACTCAAATGTGTGAAAATACCCCTCTAGAGAATGGTACACTCAGGACTCCCCATCATTTGCCTCCATTAAAGGTAATTTTCTGTGCATGATATAAAGAATGAAAAAGTGTTGAAAGTAAATATAATATGTAATTCTTAGAATACTCCACGTGTAGGAGGCCTTCTGGTTTCTTCACAACTTCAGAAAGAATTGATTCAGCTTAAATTATTCAGACTCTATATCTCTTTGGCATGGGTAATCGGGAAGGTCTTAGCATTTTAATAATTGAGTGTCTGTCAATTCAGTTAGGCAAGTGGGACTCTGGATCAACCATTTAGACACACTCCAGTTGAACGTGCTAACATCCTTTTGCATGTGTTCAGTTCTTAAAGCTCCCTGGGTCCCGTCTCTGTGCTGTGCTTTATAGCCTGAATAACAGCCACACTGCCTACTTCCTTCGGGGAAGGTGTTTTAATGGCTGTGAAATGCTGCCTTGTTTTTAAATGCATAATTATACGTTTTACATTTGCCTGAAGATTTTAATAATTTAAAAGATGCTTTCCTAGTAATCAAAATGAAATAATTTTTCCTGATAATTACCTCAGTCACTTTTAAAGAGTCAATGATGAACATATTCATGCTGTGAGATATAAAAAGGTGATTCAATAGAATTTAGCATTGAATATATTTTTCTCTCTGCCATCTATTGAAGTTGTTATTTAAATTTAGTACTTGTGGGAAAATGGTATTTTCTTAATGGAATGTAATTAATAGCATCTTTTTCATTTCAGGAAAAATAAATTGTATTCAAGTTTTTTATTTTCGTCATTTATGATTATAAGTGAGGGAGTACTGAGCAGGCGTGGGCAGAGGTATGAGATCTAGGGACAGGACTCACTTCAAAGACTGCCTCCGGGGCAGCTTCATAGTCTGGACACTATCTCTAAAGAGGCAGAACTGTCTCAGTCTTAATTTGAGGATAGTTCGAGATAAGGAAGATTTAATATTACAAGCAGAGCATAGTACTAGGGAATCCCTACAATAGGGATTCGTTACACAGGAGTTCGTTAAGTAGAACTAGATCTTACTTTTAGCCTTCAACCTTGGGTTAAGGCACAAAGCTAGGTTCCAGCCCCTGAAAGATGATAAAATCAAGGTTTGGAAAAAGATCCTGATCCTACAAATTGGTATTTAGATACAGCTAAGTGAGAAGTAGGGGAAATTGGTATTTAGATACAGCTAAGTGAGAAGTAGGGGAAATTGGTATTTAGATACAGCTAAGTGAGAAGTAGGGGAAATTATAGAAAAGGAAATAAGAAAATGTCTATTCCTTTGCTTCTTTAACCTAAGCCAACGGGAGGGTGTG
Source organism: Diceros bicornis minor (assembly GCF_020826845.1). Lineage (NCBI taxonomy): Eukaryota > Metazoa > Chordata > Mammalia > Perissodactyla > Rhinocerotidae > Diceros > Diceros bicornis. The sequence goes on from NC_080753.1 coordinate 8,480,650, forward strand.
TATTTGCAGACAGGACTGGGTAAGGGGAGGTTTAGGGGGTTGGTGGTGGTGGTGGGTTATATGACTGTGGAATAACATAAAGTCTAAGGTGTGTTCCTTGAACAACTGGGTCCAAGGTCTTGTTAGCAGTAAAAATACACAGGATTTCACTCTAGAGCTTAGTGGCCATGACTAAACAGCCAGATCTCAAACATTTGAATCTGGGTTGTTTAATTCTGAGTTGGATTTGGAAACAGAGAAAGTCTGGGCATCATCGGATGTTGTTATAGGAATGCGAAGAAGATAATATTAGAGGATGAAGGCAAGAGATGAAAACCTCTTCTCCAGATTGCTGTAACAATGTCTAGTGATGCTCAGGCCTACTCTGTTTCTCAAACAAACTTAGGATTAAATAGCCTTACAAGATTTTTTTTTTTTTTTCATGTAATGAGGTTTCTCAAATATCTCCTTTTTCTGGGAATAATTCTAGCTCACCTACAGAACTGTTTAACTCTGCTTTATAAAATAGAATGTTAATGAATGCTGATTCCCTCCTCTAATAGAAAAGTTTTTAGAATCCAAGACATCAACTTCAACATCAGCTAGTTGGCATTAATTAGGAAGAATTGAGTAGAGAAATCAAGAAAAATTATTAAAACTTCAGAAAAAATAATCTAAATACCCATTCCTTTCAGAGAGGACAGTGGAAACGTCTTATAACTCATGGACTTTGGAAGTGGAGGCATTTTGTAAAACAGGCTTATACTCTTATAGATGAGGAAATTTAGGTTAAAATATGATTTCTCCCTATTCTCATCCAATCAATTTTCATTTAAAAATATTTATGTAGAGTTAATTATGTGTCAGGTACTGTACTAGAAGGTAATATACAATAATAAAAAATAGTTGTACATTGTATTTAAGTTAATAGTATGTTACCAATGTTAATTTCCTACTTTGGACAATGTATTACGATTGTCTAAGATGTTATTATTGGGGGAAGCTGCATGAAGGGTATAGGGGAACTCTATACCAGTTTTGCAACTGCTTATGAGAAAGACTATTTCAAAATGAAAAAGTAATATAAACAAACAAACAAACAAAAACAGACAGACCTGGTGGCTGTCCTCACAGATGTTGCGGTATATGAAATGAGACGAGAATTAGCAAACAGTCACAACAATCCCAACTGTAACAAGTGCTAGAGGACAAGGAAACATAAGCGCCTCACAGAGATTTGCTCTAGTTAGATAAGCAGGGAACACTTCTTATGGAAGTCAAGACGCTGATTGAGAATTAACTAAGTGAATGGGGGGCAGAGCAACAGGCAGATGGAACAGTATATGCTGTGACTCTGTGGTATGAGAGATCTTGGCAAGTGCATTATGTGGGGCTTAGAGAAGTCCTGTTCATCCAGAGTACATAGAAAAGTGGGGAAGGATGCTAGACGTGGATGGGGTGCCAGATAATGCAGGACTTGTAGGGTATGATAGAGTTTTAAGTTTGTCCCAATAGCAATGAGATGCTTCTGAAAGCCTCTAAGTTGGTCTACATATTACATGACACTTAGTTAACCTAAGGGAAATACATGTATTCTTTTTTACTAGGGAAGCAGACGTGTCTGCATGGCACAGCCATCTTTTGTCAATTCAGGTATGTAAGGACTTCTCCTAGCAGACAAGTACAGCTCACAATCTCAATGCTGACCTCTATTTGCACATTCATTTTTCAAACATTTCTATCCAAATGTATCACAAATACATACACAAATCATAAAAAATAGCCCCAATTTTCACAAACTGACCACTTTCATGTAGCCACAACCAAGGTGAAGAATTAGAGAATCAAGAATACCCCAGGATCCCCTCTTATGCCCCTTCCTAACCATACACCTTCCCTCCCCCCAAAAGTCAGCTGCTTCTTGCCTGCTCTCCTGAAGTTGAACTTTTGCTTCTTTGAATTTATGTAAGTGGAATTACCAGGTCTCCTTTTGAATCTGCCTTCTTCCACTCAACGTCATCTTTGTGGTTCATCCACGTGACTGCACGCACCTGTAGTTTGTTCTGTTTCATTATTTTTTCCATTGTGTGAAGATTTATTGATTTATCGATTCTATTCTTGATGGAAATTTGTGTCGTTTCTATCCACTTACTTTTAAGCATACAGTACAATGGTTTGGTTCATTATTTTAGTGTAGCAGCTTCATGTGTGAACTTTTTTTTTTTTACAATTAAGCCACAATACCTAAATAAAATGAATTATTAGTGACATAGCAGGGTCATAATATTCTAAGAAAAATAGAAAATTAGGGAATTTCTCATTGATGAAAGAGTTTGAAATACGAGTAGAAACAAAATTTATACATTGGGATACAGGCATTTAATTAACAATGTTTGAATCAAATATTTAATTTTACATTTTTGTGATTCATATATAGTTATGATAGATATCTCTTAATTGTATTTCTTGCACAAAATGGGGAAATAAAACCTTTAATTATATGGTTTACAAATAATGTTACGTTTCAAAAATTTTATAAAAGCTTTCTCAGTACTTTTTTAGAAACACTGCTGTGTTTGCCTATTTGTTCTGCTATGCATTCACTGCCCTTCCCCATCTCTGATCTCTATTGCAGAAGACAAGTGTTTTACTTCAGGTCCTTTGGGAAGCAGGTGTGAAGAAAAGATTAGATGTGCAAGAGATTTGTTGGGGGAAACACTTGTGAAGGAAAAAGGAGAAGGAGCCCAAGAAAGTGGGGAGAGCCTCAGGCCAAAGTGCACACGTGACCCCTGAGGATAAGAGGGAGCAGGAAAGAGAACTGACTAGGAAGAGTCACAGAGAGCAAGACAGCTTCAAACAGGACGAGGTGGAGTCCTTGAGCCAAAGCTGTGCCTTCAGGGAATTCCACGTTTGCAGGAATGGGCCTGCTTTAGTCTCCCTGTCATTGACTGAGAGCAGCCCACTGAAATGTAGGACAAATGGGGGCGGGGTGGGTCCAGATGGGCAGCAGTGGGGGGCCTTCAGTCAGTTATGCTCCCACAGCAGGAGATCTGAATGAAGCATTTTCGTGGCTGCCACAGTCCATCCCTAGAGCTACACACATCTACTTCCACAAATAGTGTCTTCAAGAACAGCTCCCTCATGTTCCTTGTTGGCTTCTCTTCCTGAGGAGAGACTGAGAAGAGAGAAGTCAGTGAACTACCACTCTCATCACTGGAGTTGGTCTCAGAGCACATATGGTACTCATCCTCGCCCTCCTCCACTATCTATTCTAAATTCCTCTCAAACTCCACTAGCATGTTGGCAGGTCTTGATGGCTTACCTGGTGATGTGACCCAAACTGTCGCTCCTATAGAGTCAGAGACCTCAGTAATAATAAACTTTGCGAGCTGGGATTTCTGAATGTATTGATTCACAGTTACAACGTAGCAAAGGTTTACCAGAAGGTTCTCTAGTGGATCCCTCGTGATCCACACATACTCCTCGCTGACCCCATTGTGTAACATCAGCCCTAGCTTCTCTGCTGATCAAGGCCAACTACCCCTTCCAGTACTGACTCTTCTTTTCATCTACTGATCCCCGATACAAGAAATCCAAATTACTATGGGGCGTCCATAAATTATAGTTCAATGGAATGTTTGTTTGTCCTTAGAGTACGGTCCTGAAGGCACCAGGACTTCTGGCCCACAGTTAGGAGGTGGAGTGCAATATTCTTTTTGAGTTCTCTCTTGGCCAAGGGGTTAAGGGTAGTTTCAGAGGTTTCCACTTCAGCTTCCCTACCATGATAAATATTAACCCACTGGCCAAAGATCCAACGTGGAGGTTAATTGCTAAATACGGCAATCTCAATTTTAAATGACAACTGGTGAGTCCACAAATGTGATTTGGATTTGGAAATTGGCTTGGCCCTGGGGAATGAAAGGGAGAAAGACGTCATGACTTTTTACTGGGGAGACATTCCTGGGCCTCCTGCTCCTCCTGGCTGTGAACATTAAGCAGCAACCATTTGTGCTGCCTGTGTACTTTACTCCTAGGCATGCCATGCTCTCTTAACCACCTGCACAACTCCATACTGGCCGAGCCTCTTGGCTGCCCCTCGGCTGCCCCTCTGATCTTGCCCGTTGTTAACAGTACTTCCAGGCCCCTTGTGTCCAGCAGTGAGGTTAATCGTCATGACTGCCCTCTATTTCTGGGAGTTGGGGAAGAGAAGTGAGCATCATTCCCTGGATATTATGAGCCCAGCTGTGTGATTATCTCTCCCACTGTCATCCCTTGCCTGACTAACCACTGAGCTACTTAGTGGTACCCATGCTGTTCTCACTAGCACATTCCTGATGGCCTTGGTGAAAGGTATGCACTCTGGGCCCTCCATTGGAGCGTAATCCTCTACTGAGTCTTGTGGCCTTACATAACATGTCAATTCTAGCATGCCCATTTCCCTTGGCCCCTTTATTCTTTCCTCTGCTGTCTACCAGAGCAACCCAGGCATTTCCACTTCAGCAATGGCTCTTGATTTCTCTAGGCTTCTAAGAGACACTTGTCAGCCAATTTGCCCCCATTCCCTGGAACATTATCCAGGGTAGTAATTCTTATGTCCTGAGAATGTGCCCCCAAGTTAATGAATTCTCACTTATCCAGTCTCCTGTCTCAGCCTCCTTGATGAAGCATCCCTGGTGCTCCCCTGGTTCCTGTCAGTTCCTGTCAATATGCTGGGTAGATTTTATAGCTCCTTTGGTATATACTCTCATTCCTTCCTTATTAGGCACAGCAACCCCTCAGCATGGTTATGTAGGGACCTTACAGTAGTTATAGGTCTGTCAGCAAAGATAAGGGGTAAGGGGCACTCCTAAATGGAGGTACCTGTTAGCTTGCAGGAAAGAAGCCTCTGCAGTCTTCCAGCCTTGGAGAAGTGCTAGCTCTTACTTAGGAAGGGTGAACCAACTCTGCAAGCTCGGGGCATCAAGGGATCTGCAGAAGCAACACGCTCAGGGGCATCCACACCAATGTCTCCATCCTATGTTTTACAGTCCCAGGTTTTCTCAAACACGACCCTGACCATAGCACAAGACATCTGCCTTGGATGAGCATTTAAATGTCATTGGAGCTCTGTGCCTAATTATCAGAACTTCAGTCCTGCTCAGTTGCATCAGCTAGCCACTTCAGGAGATACAGGCCTTTTTGTAAGCTACCAAAGACACATAAAAGAGATTTATTAGAGGAGTGCCTGTGAAGGAAAAATGCAGGGAGCAAGAGAAGGTGGAGAGTACCTTCAGTTGTTGATGCATGTCTGACCCCTTTTAAGCAGAAGAATGTGAAACCACAGCGCACTACCGAGAAAGTTCACCTAGGCCTGTGGGGAGACCCTCAACTGCAGTCATGTTTTTTAAAATTCCCGCATCTTGCAGGGCCTGTATTAGTACCTCTGCTGTGTTAATTGGCTGGGTACAGCCCTCCAGAAGTGTGGTACAAACACAGAGATAGATCCAGAAGGGAAGCAGCTGAGGCCTTCAGTCTTATTCTCCCTCCATCAATAGATCTAGTCGCACATTTGCAAGGCTACCACAGACACATTTTCCTGGCTCTCTTTCCAGCTGGCTACCGATTCAGCCTATAGAAACCACCAGTGGGGTGTTGGTGGGAGACAGGGGGAGGCCGGGAGTTACTCTACCTCCCTTTCACTTGTGGCTGACTATCCAATAGCAACCGCAGCTCTTTTGTGGTTTCATCTCCCGTGAGACAGCGCCTCAGTCCCTGGTGTGAGCAATTTCTGAGCAGCCTCTGCTATGGTTTCAGCTGCTCTAGGAGACTCTGGCTTCTATGCTCTCAATGGGCTTCTCTCCTTGTCCCCTCGGCCCTAGGAGTGGTTGCAGTTTCCTGTAGCAATCTCTGGATTCAGTCACTGCTCTCTCTTTGGCTCCACCGTTTTTCCATCATCTACATAATCAATTTCCTCTATTCAATTTCATATGATTTGAAGAGTTAAAGTGGTTTCTATTTGCCTGCCTGAACCCTAACTGATAGAATTAGGATAAATAATGTAAAAATCCACATCACTTTTATAAAATAGTATCTTTTTTATTTATATCTAGCTTTCAGAAAATATAAATATTATAATTTTCTTGTAATACATTCCAGTATTAATATATTAAAATTAATATCGATGTTAGGGATATTCTTTTCTCTATAAGTTATATTTCTAATTAACATGTTCTTAAAATCACAGCAAAAATGAGTTAAGAATGAATAAGAAATTACATTCCATAAAACATGTTTAATCGTTAAAAATATACAGTACTTATACTTAGAGACATATAATTCTAATTCTATACTGCCGAGCCTGACATTTAAAAAAAATTTATTAATTAGTTTAAAATTAAATCAATACACACATATTGCAAAATAGAAATGTGTATTAATTTGGATATTTTTCTTCCCTACTTATTGAGTTTTCAAGCCAATAGGTAAGGGTAATAAAATGCTCAATGATGCATTTAAAATTGTTAATGCCTCTTTTAATGGACTGTCCAAATTCAGATTTATCTACCAGATAGGTTCATGTTCACCATTTAGACTGAACTATAATGAACACATTTATCTGTACCTTGACCTCTACTGATATGTTTCACTAGACAAGTAAACTTTCTCAGTGTTTCTGATCAGTCTGCTTTTCAAGCATTGTCAGTTAGCAAGACTTGCACAGTCTAACATCATCTATGATAAAGAGGTCTTCTTCCAACACACACGAAACAAAGGAGGGAGGAGAGGAAGAAAAAGAAAGTAGAGGTCAGTGGAAGTGGAGATTTTCTTTGCAGTTTTACTTTATAAACTTACTTATTTGATACATAAGAAAAAAAGTTATATAAATTGTTGACTTTGCTAATTACCTCAACTCTGTGGTCTTGTCTCCTGGACACTGGCATCCACCTCGGGGACTACTTCACCAGTCGTTTTTGGCCAGGTCTGAAGCCATGCCAAGACCTAATCATTCAAGTCCCCCAGTGGATTTTACAGAGTGTATGTCCCAATGGCATCTAATTGGGATGTTTTTTCCACTCATATCCTTTATAAAGTCTCTACTATAATTGTTCCAATACAGAAGTGCTTTATACACTCAGTGAATGGACCGGCTGTCACCTGATACTGGAGTAAGAGGGTGGGCATGAAATCAACAGGTCTTTGAAGATCTCAGAAAATTTCTTCCTCTGAGATAATATTAGCAAAGTCTTCCTTATATATGCTGCATTTGGAACTTTTTGAATTTTTCTTAATTGGAAAAAGTCTAATGGGAATACCAACCCCTTTCTTTTAGGTTGAATCATATCAAATTGCTGATATTTGACCATTTGGGACCTAAAAATAGCAATTTCATGAAGTTCAACAAAATAGGTTCCTAAAAGCTGAAACAAAATCACCTAAGAACATCTGTTGAGCATGAGAGACTTCACATACGTGTGAAATTTCCCAATGCCACTGATAAAATAAAGACAATCACCAAATTTCTATAATCTGCCTGAATTCACCTGGACTCTGCAAAATGCCAAAAACAGATTTCCCAAAGCATCAACCTTTTCTCTCTACTGACCTGGTGATCTTGTAAGGTTTCAAGGTCAATGTACCTGTAGAAGAATTATAGCAAACCCATATAAGTTCAGAGTCCTTGCATCCTGACCATTCTACCTATAAGAACGCACCCAATTATGCAGAAAGAAATCTGGGTGCTTGTTCTAGGTTTGTCACAATTAGTCTTGTAAATTTTAACAAATCACCATCAGAACAATCCTTGTATTCAGTTGGCAAGAAAGGGTATTGATCTGATGATTTCTAAGGTAGTTTTCATTCTAAAATATGATTCGTTATATGATTCTGTTCTTGAGAAGTGGCTTTACTGGCAAATTGTAACCTGTTTCTGCCTCTTGAACAATTTTCTGAACTAAATTCTAAGATAAATTAGGACACAACAGTGCTTAATTTTTTTCTGATTCTCGCAATTAGAAGATCCATTAATCTGACTTTACATCACTGTATCATTCATGGAAGATTTCTTTCAGAAATGTATACCCCTGAGATGTTTGTTAAAATCATTTTGTTAGTTTTTTGTGTTTAAATCATACATAAAAACTAGAAAAACAATTTTAACAAACATGGCAGGGTTATAAACTTAAGTTAAAGCTCGCTGTTCTTGGTATGTTTCTCTTTTTTTCACAGTTCTTTGAGGGACATGTTCCCACCTGAAGGTTACATAAAAGCCATTAATGTGCCCACACACTCATGGCAGAAGCCTGAAGATCTGGCATTGCCCACGGTTGGCCCGGCCTTGGCCACAACCAGAGCCCGTGAACACTGGGCTGCTTGGGCACTCCTGCCACAGCTGTGACTAGGACTCCAGTGCTTGAGAATGACCCAGAAATCCAGACCTGCCCATTACCGCTGCTGCTGCTGCCGCTGCTGGAGACACCCCAGAAGCAGAAAAAATCACTTTTCCTTCATACCTTTTATACTCAGATCAGGACTTCCCATTCGCAGGGCTTAGCTCAGAGTCAGTTGCCGAGGGAATCTGGGGTATACAGTTTGCTGGCTTCCAGCCCCATGTGTCCTAGCAAAACTCATGGAAGGATGGGAACGAATCTGAGAGCCCACAAACGAGTACCTGACGGTTCACCTCGAAGGCTCTTGAGCATTTACTCTTACCATTGTACCCTATTCATCTTCTACACGCAATGTGCAAAACCACTTCGCGCCTTCACCTGATAAGGCAGGTATTCTTTGTACAAATTAAGTTGCTCTGAGAGAAAGGGAAAATGCAAGGAGCCGGAAGTCTCCAGACCCATCTCCGTGTGCTGGTAATTTTTCTTCCAGTTCAATTAATATCCTTCCTCTGTGTCCAGCAAACTAAAGACACAATTGTATTGGCAAATACTACCAACACTCCTTACATAAAAGAGTAGGTGGAAGGGAGAAAGTGAATTAAGAAATAAAGCAGTTAATGAATATACATGAATGCGTACATATAATACACATTAAAATTACAAGTACGTAAATAATATGCAAGCAAGAAAATGTACATAGACGCTACTATCATCTTTTCCACAAATGGCTGCCTAGCTGTACTCGATATCAATAACTATATAGAGGGCCGGCCCCGTGGCTTAGCGGTTAAGTGTGCGCGCTCAGCTACTGACGGCCCGGGGTTCAGATCCCCGGCGCGCACCGACACACCGCTTCTCTGGCCATGCTGAGGCCGCGTCCCACATGCAGCAACTAGCAGTATGTGCAGCTATGACATACAACCGTCTACTGGGGCTTTGGGGCAAAAAAGGGAGGAGGATTGGCAATAGATGTTAGCTCAGAGCCAGTCTTCCTCAGCAAAAAGAGGAGGATTAGCATGGATGTTAGCTCAGGGTTGATTTTCCTCACAAAAAAAAAAAAAAGAAGAAGGATAATAACTATATAGAGGTAGGTGCAGAGAGGAGACAGACAGACAGAAATGGAGATAGTTACAAAGATGAAGAGCAGGAAGCGTGAATAGTTAAACAGGAAATATTTACTAATCAATGGCCTAAGAGCCAGTGAACCTATGTTCCCTCTGCAAACCCATATGAGAATCTGTAAGAATATGGACCAAAACCAAAAAAATGTACATGAGCAGATACATGCAGTATTCCTCACACGGTTTCAGAAGGGTCGCTTATCCTCTGAAGTCCATCAACCCACCGTACATTTTCTACAATGATCATTTATTATTTTTCTAATAAGAGAAAACCTTATTTTAGGTGCTATAATAAGTAAGATGCTCTTAAGTAAGATGCTCTTAAGAAGAAAAGAAAGGCAGCCTACCTGATAATAGGGAAATTTTCTGTATTTCTAGGAAATGAAAACAACAATCTTTCTAAGATTAAAATGGCTACATAATATCAAAACCAGATTAAAAACATGAGTAGATAGTCACTTGTTTTGAGCAAGTTTAGAGGGCATAGGATTCTGTTCATGAATGCTACATCATCTTTGTAACATTATGATTTTTTCTTTTTGGGTAACATAAAACTAAACTCAAATTATTCCCTCAAAATAGTTTACAATAACTGGAAAATCTTCCATAAAGACATTGTATTTTATTGATTTTATTTTCGAACTAGATCATTTGGGAAATCCTTTTGTATTACAAACTAGCAAATATATGGGACCTCCAGTGTGGGAAGAAGAAATCGTTTTCTTGTGTATAATAACATTTTAGTGAGTAATGTCTGATGTATGCAGAGGTATAGTTTCAATTGTCTTTGAAAATGCAGATCCAGCATTTTTGCTGGAGCAGTTTTCTATCCAACATTTTCCCTTTTTTCAGATTCTGTGGATAGCTACGTATCTTCCCAGTGTTTTTTCAACTACGCTCCTTGAATCATCAAGTAGGGATTGAATTTGTTCAAACTCATAAATACTGTATGTAATTCAACTGATTGCTGATGATATTAATGCCACTTAAGAATAGTCTATGTTACCAAATTAACAGAGATAAGTAACTACCTGAAAGCGAGTACTCGAGGAAAAAATAATTGTACAGTATTTATTTGATTTAATGTACAATCTTGAATAAGTTGATTGCATTTGTTTTTTCTTAATACTGTTTTCAAGTTATTTCAGAAGGTAGAAAGGAAGATGGAGTAAAGAACAATAAAACTAAAATTTAGTTTGTGTAGATTTATAATAATTGTAACTTTAGTCAAACACCTAATATTCAAATAAGAAAAATATCTAATTCAGATAACGAAATTAAATTTCTTATAGACCCAGTTTGATAATTTTGTCATTGTTAATGTTCAGTCTTTTTCCACCCTAGGTCTTACCTCGTGTGTGTAGCCTATTATTTGCTTTTCAAGTATCTGCTTTCAGCCAGGAACTAATGTTTTCTCAGGTGTCAGGACAGGAGTTGTCTGTGCTGGTAATAACTTTAGTCCTCTTCTCGATATTACTCAAGCACGATACATAATCCGGGAGGCAGGGCTTCACTAAAACACTGCAACAGTATTTCAGGGCTCCTGCATTCCCAATTTTATTTCCTACTTTTATCCCTGATAATTCTAGAAAGTTATCTCCTGAAGTTGAGAACTATTATTTCTATATTTTGGCATTAGTTATGGAATCGAAAATGACACCATCCCCAGTGGGTGCCCAGCAAATATTTACCAACATAAAAATTTAAGAAATTTCCAGTTTGATCAGTAACCTCAGTCAGACCTCTCCATGCGGGAATAACTTTATCATTTATCTGCACACATATGTGTTGCTGTCCCTCCTTTCTTTGAATTATCTTTGTTGTTATACTAAAGATCTGAATCTGTCACATAGATTAGATTGTACACCATTGTTAGTGTCTTACGTACATTTCTTTTTGATATGTTAATCATTTTTTCTCCAACTCAATTACAGGCAAGAATGTTAGCTGTGTTCTTCAGTAACCTCCTATAGCACCTAGAACATATTTTCTTATTGAAGGAGACATAAGAGGATGAAGAGACATAAGAGGATGAACTGAAGAATTAAGCCACAGGCATAAGCGATTGTAGATATTTATTCAACCCATATGAATGGAGCATCTCCTCGATGTGAGACACTGTGCTTTTGATGTTGGGGATTCAAAGCAGAATAAAACAAAAACATGGACCTCCTGGAGAACACTCCACTGATGTAGACAGGAAATCACACCAAAAGTTAAAATTCAAAGCAATTAGTACCACGGTAGAGGAAAACGCAAGATGCAAAAGAAAGACGGGGGAGACTGCGTAAAGGGCAGAGTGAGAACTTGACAGAGGCCAGGGGCTAGAATCTGGACTTCAGTTCAATAGAGATTTTAAACGATTACTTCTATTTGTGTAAAAGAATCCCTAGTCCACTGATAGTAAACCTCATTCATGTACATTTTTTTATCAATGTGAAAGAATAATTTATTCATTTTTAAAGCTATATTTATGCTAAATGCAACAACATAGTTGAGGACAATTAGAGAGCTTTTAGGTATTAGATTTCTCATGAAAGGAAAAACTTATAACGTAGCTTCAATAGGAGTACATTCTTATTTCAAGAGCAGATTTATTTATCAATTTGTTTTTAATCTTACCCACTCAGCAGCACAATCTGCAGGCATCTACTTTCAGTTGGAGATGTGACTCGTTCCAGCGATGCCAATGAGATCAGCCCCAATGCAGCTTTGTCACCTGCGTTCATTTACCCCAAGTGCTGAACTTAAAAGCTAATCCAACGTTGCCTCATTTAAAAGTTACATACTGGGTGTTCTCATAAATTAACAAAATTGTAGCATTTAGTTTCAATACTGGCTTGACATAATTTCTTTATATAAAAACACTAAAATGTTTTTGATCCTTATAATAAACATATATAATTTCCTTAATATTTGGAAACCAGTTTTAAAATACTTGTGAGCTTTCGTTTTTCAGCCCTGTTTTGGCCAGGGCTTTAGATAGTGTTCTAGAATAGATTCTATTACAGTTTTATTTGGGCGATATTGAAGTTTGGACTCACAGTTTGCTTTTTGGATTTTTTCATAAGTGTCGGAACTGCTCTCTAACTCGTGCATCCCTGGCCGCATCAATCTATAACAACAAAATGAAGTTGTATTTCCTTCATATCAACGTTATTAGAGCAAGAGCCTTGCACTAGCTTAACTGAAGACAATGATGTCAGATCTGCTCTCCAGCCGTATCGGAGAACAATTGCCTCGGCCCTTCCACTCTCCAGCGTCTGCGTCTTACCGTTGTGCTGCTGCTTCTACAGCTGCCGGGCCCTGTGAAGAGAGCCGACTTCCTGCGGGATGAAGGCTGGCAGCCGCAACACAGCCTTGGGAAGAGGACAGTCCCTTCTTCTATAGAAAGCCTCACTTCTGGCTGTTCTTATTGCTCAACAGGACTAGAGCTCAGGAGCTCCCTGTGGTGGACGAGGTGACATGGCCATCATCAGCCGTTTCAACCTTCTTCTAATTGCCTTTTCTTAACTACAAGAGTCTGGAAAGCTAAAAGCTGCTTTTCACAGACTCTCTTGCAGCCAGAGTTATGGATGCAAATTAGTGTCTGCCAACTAAATGCATTCCTGCGAGACTTGGCTGGCAGAAGTGAGGCTGTAGATAGCTGCCATTGCTACTGGTAAAAGTTCCTGGAAATGTGGAATGTTCCTGCACGGTGTTCCAGTCATGAGCTTTGGGGTTGCTAAGAGGCAGATGTGCTGGATCACTGCTGGAGGCCAACAGTGTGAGGGACAGCCTCAAGATGCCCCTCCATCCTTCTTGTGACACAGGTAGCAGTTCTTCTGGTAGGCCAGTTAAGCAGTGTGTTTTGGGGGTTCATTCCTAACACTCAGCCTATACTACTTATGACAACATCCTGTTTAAATCCCTTTCTCCCTAAAATAACTAGAATGGTCACTGTTTCCTGCAACTGAACTATGGCAGATAGTCATTAAGAGTCTCACTCATGGCTACCCAAACCTAGCTGTCACCATCATTGAAGAATGGTACACTCGTTTTAGTAACATTATTGCCAAACTGCTTTCACATGGTGAGGAAGTGTTGAATATCATTCCTGAAATGATATTCTGAGACATGTAATGTGTTATAATCAGGGACCTGTTTGCTCCAGATTACAGAGAGAGAAGAAAGTCCCATACTTCACCCTACCACTGTCCCAAAAGCCTACTTGATTAACTAGAAATGACCTCCCCTCAGATAGTTGTCAGTGGCAGCATCAACTCCTTTCCATCAAAACCCAACTCCCCACTCACAAATTTTCCTATGTCCCCAAGATAATTATGATAGAAACTGATGTGCACACTTCCTAATAAAAAGGGTCCATTCTATTTTGTCTGTTTGCTTCATAATACTGATAATTATCATATCAGAGCAAGCTGTGATTATAATCTTATACTTGTTGGCAAAATCCTAAGCCAGGAAAACTTTAGTTCTTACTATTACAACAAAAGCGGGCATTTCCTATATACACACTTATTCTGATGTGTTTTCCATGATTAGATAAACTACCTATTTTCTTAAAGACCTAAATATATTAGCTAATGTTAATGTTTCTATAAATATTTTCACTTTTGTTGTTTACTGAAATTATTTCAGATAAAATAATGCACTCTCTTTGTATATTGGATGGGACTGTGATTTACTTACATACATATCCACTTGCAGATTTGGACTCTCAAAATCCATACATCATTTAGTTTGCCTAAATTAATGTGGTATCTGGTACAATTGAGTGTTTAATATTTTAACTTTATAATGGGATTGTTTTGAGATTTTATTGTTAATTATTGATATAATCATTACCCAGATGTTGATGCTTTGTTAGAGCATACCTCGTATACCCATTTATTTATTGTGGTAGATTTGAGATGCTGCTCCTCCCAATGACAGATAGACAGGCTCTAATTCCCTTTCCCTTGAAACCAGGCTTGCCTTATGACTTGTCTAATAGAATGCAAAGGAAGTGATGTCCTGGGATTCTGGGGCAAGACCATAGCCAACTTTGTAGATTCTACCAAGACTTTTTGAAACACCTGTTTTTGTGTACGCCCTCTTGGAAGCCAGCTGCCATGAAGAAGTGCAACAACACTGAAGCTACCATGACCTGAGAAGCACAAGCCACGTGGAGATTCTCTGGAGGATGAGACACCATGACAGAGGAGCAGGGGAGAGACACCAAACAGCTCTGAGGCTCAGAAACCCGAACGAAGCAGCCGTCTTGGAAGAGGCTCCTGAAGCATCTCATTGCCCCAGCTGATTCCTCAAGGATCAAAGATAAACTGTGCAACCAGTTCCTTCACAAACTTCTTACCTCTGAAATTGTAAACAAAATAAAATGGTTATTTTAAGCCACTAAATGTTGGTATGGGGTGTTATGCCACAATAGAAGAATAACACATTGCTTCATTCAATAAATATCTTCAAAAAATTACTTTGTGTTGGGTAATACTAAAATGACCATGTTAAAACACAGAGAAATTTCTAGTCTTAAGTGAAAACACACCCTCGCACTAACAATAAAAACAGGAAAACAAATGGTTACACAAAGATTTGCTAAGAGCAATATTAGAGAAATGTACAAAGTCTTACAGTAGAAGAGATGAAAACACATCTCACTCTAAGTGGGAGGTGGGGATGAAGTGAAGAATCATAGAGAAAGAGATATCTGAATTGAGTCCTTGTATACTAATGGGAATCCTTTATGTAGATAAAGGATTCAGGGACATTTTAGGTACAGGGAATAACTTAGAAAGGGAAAATGACACACGTTCCATTGTTGTGTCAGTGAGACAGATGGCTTAGTATAGATACGTACCACAATGTGCACAGGGGGAAAGTGGGAGCTGAGTTTGAAGGAAGAGGAAATATGATAATTATAAAGGGCCTTGTGGGTATGGTATCCTGTAGGTAACAGAAAATTTTTAAAGGATTTTAAAAGTGATCAAACCACTATAACAAATAGATCCCCAAATATTTGACAGTTCAAACATAAGTATATTTATTACTCAGTTGAGAAGTCCAAAAATTTCAAGGCAGGTCTAAATTCACTGGGGTTGGAAAGAAGGCATGGGACAGTGCTCTGCTCCACATAGTTACTCACAGACCCAGAGTGACACAAGCTCAATGTCTTCAACAGGTGACATCCAAGGTCACTTTGGGAGTCCAAACTCAGCAGGCAGAATAGAAAGAGTATGTTAAATTAAACCTGCAATTCTTTATGAGCCCCTCCTGGAAGTGGTACCTATTGCTTCCATCCGCATTTGGAGGTCAGCCTTAGGACCACACCTAACCATAAGGGAGTCTGGGAAATGTTGTCCAGCCAGGTGCCCAGAAAGAAGAAGGATCAGTTTTCTTGAACAGCCAGCAGTCTCTGTCACAAGGGTAAAATTATTAGATCTTGACAACTAATTAGATGTGGAGAAGTGTGACAAGGAAGGTATTCAGGCTGACAGATTTCTCACTTGGTCAATTTAGTGGGTACACATATCTTTTAATTAGAATAAGAAATACAAAAAGAAAATGTCATCTACAGGTTTTATTATGATTGGTTGGTGTTAACAACGACAACAGGTTCCATCACCTCTCAATTTTTTTTCAGATGAGGAATTTGAAGCTGTGAGGGATTAAGTAAATTCCATAACGTCACACAGCTATTCAATGACAGGTCAGGGATCTGAGATCTGTTTTCATTCATAGCTTACATCTTTAACCACAAACACAACATCTAAGGACATTCAGAAACAGCTGTAAATAGTATTATAGAGCTCAAGAAACTCTAGATATAAATTTGTATGTCATGAGAACACAGAGAATATTTGAAACTGGGCCTATTTCTGAGCTTGCTGAGAGAGTGTATAGAAGAGGTCATTAGGTCTTATTGCTGGAGATGTTAACTTTGATTACTTGTTTAGGGCAGTGTGTTCAGTAATCCAATCAGGAGACAGAAAATGGTAATAATCTGATCAAAGGAAGTTTATCGTAAAGAATTATTAACTATAACAGGGGACTGGACTAATTGGAGATAGCCAGTAAGAGATAACGAGAATGCTAAAGGGGCCGGCCCCGTGGCTTAGCGGTTAAGTGCATGCGCTCTGCTACTGGCCGCCCGGGTTCGGATCCAGGGCGCGCACGGACGCACCGCTTCTCCAGCCATGCTGAGGCCACGTCCCACATACAGCAACTAGAAGGATGTGCAACTATGACATACAACTATCTGCTGGGGCTTTGGGGAAAAAAAAAAAAGGAGGAGGATTGGCAATAGATGTTAGCTCAGGGACAGTCTTCCTCAGCAAAAAGAGGAGGATTAGCATGGATGTTAGCTCAGGGCTGATCTTCCTCAAAAAAAATAAATAAATAAAAATTAAAAAAAAGAGAATGCTAAACAATACAGGAGTAGCAGATATAGGGGCAGCCACTCCTCTCAGCCCTGCTAAGTGCACAGTGCTCAGTGCTGACCTAGACCACTCAAAGGAAGAGCAAACCTGGAAGAGGGTCCTCTCCAGGGCTGAGATCCAGGCCTATTTGGAGAGGGTGTGGTCATGGCTTTCTGGATAGTAGAAAAGATTACTAAGGTTTCCACTGGTGGAACTCTCTAGAAATGCACCTTTTGGAGTTCCAGGGGAGGCTGTCCATGGGGGTGTATCACGTGGTAGAACCCGCTGCAAAGCCACTTGAGAGGGTTTTGGGGACTCTGTGCATGGGTGATGCCAGGCCAGCGGCACTTATTGAGAAACCGCCTGGGGGGTGGAGATGAACAGGCCTCTGCATGCTGCGTGAGCTACGCACTGCAGAGGCCACGCTCTCTGCAGGAACCCGCCAAAGGAAGCAGCGCACGAGAACCAGCGCTAGGAAGAGCTTACATCATGCCAGCTGGCCAAGGAGAAACATATACAACATCCAGCCCAGGCTGTCAGTGCAGCCAATGAAGCGTAGGTTTGGAGATCAGCCAAGACAAATAGGTAACCAGAAGAGCTTTTGTCTGCCGGGTTTCTTCACCATAAACTTGCTATTTTTCTCTTTGTTATTAATAAACGCTTGTGGAGAGATACATTGAGATTATATAGATATACACCTACAGATTTTAGCATTTATTAGTGATTCTTGCCTGAGTAATTTATTACTGTTTTTTTTCCAAATGTTGACTTACTAATTCCATGATCTTTTCTGCATTTATTATTTGGAATTTTCCTGTATGGAAGAGCTGACATTCTTCCTTATTTATTTCTTTGTTTATATGAATATGGACTCATAGATCATTATTTAATTATATGAGTTATAATATATTATTATCCTTATTTATTTTGCTGCTCAAATTTTGCCAGATTTAGCTACCGGGTGCTCCTTCAAGAAGGCTTTTGTTTCCTTTTGACATGTTTCCATTATCTTTTCTTGCTCTCTAGTACCACAAGATGTTCTGGAGTCATCTTCTATATTCCCCACCTCAACTCTGGAATCAGCCCTTCTTTCAAAGACCCTTGGATTACTTTTAGTGAAAAATCTTATTTAGAAACCAAAATCTGAGTGTATACTCATTGCTACTGGAGTGACATTACCCTCCAAGCTTGTATGCTTAAGAAATACTTGTATGTATACACACATATACACACACACTTCTGTATCTATTTCTGCATATATCTATATACACATGTATAAGTGTGTATGCATATATATCAAATATGTATACACACAGATATGTGTGTACCATACTCACAGAACTGCTATTTCCTCTTTATTCCTTCTATCTTGTTCTCATTTCCCCATTCTTTTCACCTTATTCCCAGACACCAATCTCTAATCTAGTGAATAACCAACCTCATTAATTTCTGGTTTATCCTTCTAGTATTTCTTTTTGCATAGATACATATTTTTTTTTCTTCTATCTCCCTCTTTCTTACACGAAAGATACCATAGTATAGGTAGTCTTTTGTAATTCACTTTATTCACTTATATCCATGTCAGTTTATACATACTTTTCCTATACAAAGGTTAAAGTGTTTTATGCTGATATTTGCATTGTTTTCTTTTTAATACTTACACCTTTATCCGTTTGAAGATTATGTTTGTGTAAGGTGTGAAGTATGGATCTAATTTCATCTTTTTCCAAATGGCTATCAAGTTGTCACAGTACCATTTATTCCTCTCCATTTTTGCTCCAATGATTTGAGATGCCACCTTTATCATATAGTAATGTTCCGTGTGCATTTGGTTCTACGTCTGGGCTTTCCCTTCTATTCCACAGTTTTATTTGTCATGTGCCAGGACAACATGATTATAATTAAAAGCTTTAAAATAAGTAGTAAAATCTAGTAGGGCTGGTACCGTGTCATTTTCTTCTTTAGTGTTGCCTGGCTATTCTCGCATGTTTAGTTTTACCAAACAAACGTTAGTATCAACTTGTCTAACTTTATTTAAAAGCTTGCTGGTATTTTTATTGGGATGACATTGACTTTTTAAATTACCTTAGGGAGAAGTGACATGATTATGATGTTGAATCATCCTATACAATAACAGGTGATGTCCCATTTTTAAAAGTCTACTCCAGTACCTTTGAGGAGTGTTTTAAAGTTTTCCTCACATATGTTTTACATAATTCTTGTTAAACTTTTTTTAAGTATTTAATCTTTGTTACTGTTGCCAATGGGTTTTCCCTAATGTTTGTCCTTAGCTGGTTATCGTCTACAGAGATGAAGACTATTGATTTCTGTATGTTAATTTTTCAGTCTGCTACCTTACTGAATTATTGTATTGTTTTATTGGTTTTTTATCATTGTACTATTAGTGGTTAATTGTTAGTTTTATCGATGATTCTCTTGGGTTTCTAAAGTTAACTATCATATCATTTACAAATAGAGATATTTTCTTCTTCTTGTTTACTAAATATTTTTCCTGTAATTGATTTATCTGGTCTAATTTTTTCGACAAATATATATAGTAAAATGTTGAATGGTAGTGGAGATAGTGAGATTGCTCCTTGTCTTAGTAAAATGCCCTTAGTGTTTTTCAGTCTATAAGAACTAAGATATTGCCTATTTTCTTGAGTTTTTTTTTTTTTTTTTAATCAGGAAGAGGTATTGAATTTTGTCAACAAGTTTTCAACATCTCTGGAAATATGTGATTTTTTCTTTGATATATTATGGCTTATGATATTAAATGATTTCCTAATATTCAATCAAATTTTCATCACTGGAATAAATTCCACCTGATCACTTGTATTATTTTCTGAGTGTGCTTTTGGATGCTGATTTCTAATATTTTATCTAGTATCTTTGCATTAGTACTCACAAACATGTTTCTGTATTTACCAGGCTTAGTTATACTGAATTCATAAAAAGAATTAGGAGGTATAATTCATTACATTTCTCTGCAATCATTTATAGAGCATTAGATCTATCTGGTTTTTGAAGGTTTAGTAGAATTTTCCTATAAAAATATCTGGGCCAGGTGCTCTTTAGAAGGAAGGGGGTACAGTCACTTAATTATTTTCTCTGTTTCTTTTATGAAAACTGCTCTGTTTAGGCTTTCTCTACGTAACGGAATCAATTTTGATAATCTGTCTTTCCATAAAAAATTATCTACTTCAATTAAGTTTTCAAATGTATTCACATAGATATAAACATGAGTAGTCTCTTAGGATTTTTTAAATTTCTTCTGTTTCAATGGTTCTTCTTTAATCTCTTTTTTATTCTCTTAGTGGATTCTGTACCTCAAAGATCCTTACTAAATCATTTGAGTTTAGTCTTTCATGTACACTTTGTAATTTAGTTGTTCTCAGACATAATTTTTTTCTTTTACATCTATATCCTGACTTTTAACAACTTTTTTTCATTTCATATTTTTTGTCTATTTCTGTTTCTAGCTTTTGAATTTCTCATTCAGTGTGGTTTTTCTTATTAACCAAAGCTGGTTGAAATCTATTCAGTTTGGAGTGCTGCTTTAGAGTTTATTCTGCTTTGCAGTTGTGTCATAGGAAAACTTTTCAAACGTTAAGGTTTGTTGGATCTCATTTCGGAATTTTTTCTGTGGTAACTCTGAATAAGATTTGATGATGAATTGGCCATGACGGGTGATGGACAGGAGGAATGAGAGTATATTTCTGGCTTGAGCAAAGACGTGGTTGGTGGTGCCTTTTATTACAATGAGGAAGACTGAAGGAGGAGCAATCCTAGGACTGAAGAATTCAGCTCTGATCATGTTAACTTTGAGATGTTAAATATGCATCCATTTGAAGATGCAAGTTTGACTATTGGCTTTACTAATCTGAAATTCTGGGACAAGATCTAACATGGAATCCATCTAACATGGATCTAACACTTGTTATGCTGTTTTATCACTGGTCTTTGAGCTCTTGTTTTGTTTTCTAAAAAATAAAATATTCTGGAAACATTTTCATCTTTGAGGTTCTTTCCCTAGATCAGTACTTAATCTTTCATTTACGAGTTATGTTCCTTTTTTTTTAAAATTTACTTCCTTCTTATTAGTAGTAGATTTTTGCAGTAGCCACCATGCCTCTTCTTTACATCTTGTTCATGATGAACTTAGGCAGTTTTGTCCAGAAAAAGAGAGTTCAGCTGGAATTACATATATGTCTGTCCTCTTCCCTGAGATTGTTTTACTGTCCTATACCAGGCTACACTTGACCTGGTAGGGAACACAGCCAGTTTACGTGAGGAGATACATGAGTTCTGATGGCTCCCCCAATTTACCAACAGACCCTCAAGGTTCTATTTCTGTCAATGAGCGTCAAATACTGTTTTTCATTTCCACTACTTAGCCAGACTCTCTATTTTCACCCCACCATCTTGTGCCCTTCCATCTCTCCTAATCCTCTTTCCTGAGTCAAGAAGAAACTAAAATGATAACCTTATGCCTAATTACTTACACATTTGATAATCTAAATAAGAATTGTGATGATTTTGTTTACTCAGAGTACAGCGTCTGAGGTTGGGTTAGGGGTATTTTGGAATAGTATTACTCCAGAAGTTACTTCTTTTCTTGGCTGTCACCTTATGAGGTTTATGGCAGAAAGTTAAAATCCTTTTCTTGTTTGTTTGATACTAGTGAATTTTTGGCTTACAGTATTTTTAATTTTGCATGTTTTTAGCCATCGGGGAAGGGGGGTTTTGTGGTCTGGTGTCCCTCTTCCATCTGCGTGTAGCAGTCCTACATTGGTAGTTTACATGAGGTGGTAGCTGGCATCTGCTGCAAGGGTTGAAGCACTCAGTAGTACAATATGGAGGCAATGGGGTAGGCCATGTTTCTTTTTCATTTTCTTAAACATAATTTTTAAAGTGTAAAGAAGAAGTAAAAATTGAAGCAAGAACAGTAGCAAGTTCAAATCACTTTTTGTTTGTTTTACGCTTGGAGAGATACATGCCTGCTGTAAGACGGAAGACAAAAGAGAAGGCAATTTTTAACATAACTGTAAAAGTCACTTAAGGGTGGGCATTGATTTTTAGCCTTTCACAGTGAGTATACCTCTTATTTTTAAAGTGTTTCGTGAGAATCAATGCACCAACATCTACAAAGCCACCATAAAACTGAGGAGTTTTCGTTGTTTACTGTGAGTTTGTCTTCTTTCCGTGCATTCTCAACTCTTTGGCTATTTCTGGGAAGTTTCCAGGGGTAAAATCTGGGCAACCTGGACTTAGCTATTTAGAAGTGAAGCCTAATTATTTGTAATTGGTAAAAGAAAGCAGGTTCTAAAGAACTCATGGGTATTCCAAAATCTCTCTATAAGCCCCTGTTGCCTCGAAGAATTTTATGCAGGAAAAAAAAAACTTGAACCAAACAACAAAAAACAAACAAAAAAACTCCAATGCAGGGATGGCAGATATATAGCAGCGACCCTTCCTCAGCACTCGTCTGCTGGTGACAGCCGTCACCCACACACTGCACCCTTCTTCGTGTTGAACAGAGTTGCGATCTCGGAATCATTCTTGATAAAGCTACCTCTATTATTTTTTCCCACTAACAGTTGGATTGAGTAAGTAATTAAAATGAAAGTGAATTTGCCAATCACACTTGAGATCAGTGGTTCTCACCCTTGTCTGCATACTGGAGACCCCTAACCATCAACCACTTCTGCCTGTGCTCCCCCCCAGGAGATTCTGATTCCCTTGTTCTAGGGTGTGGCCTGGTGCAGGGGCACTAGGCTGTGTGCCCTTTAACAGCTATGTGCCCTTCTGACCTCCTTCTGAGCGGGCCGCCAACTTTCTGGGCAGGACACCCAACTGCTGTGGTTTGTAACAATCCAGAGCCTGGCCAGCCCAGCTCTTTCCTTACCTCACTCAAACAACACCACGTTTTGAAGGAACCCAAAGCCCCTCCACGTCAACTACTGTTCCTGGGAACACTGGCCATACCAGGAACAGCTCATCTTGCCAAGCATATAGCGTTTGTGCCCCCTACCTATATAAGCAACCCTCTCCCCACCTGTGGCTGTGGGTGCACACTTCTGTCCAGCCAGCCGCCACTGGACATTCTTTGTAACTCCCAGTAAACCCATATGTCTCGTTTGCCATCTCTGGGTCTTTTCTCTGGTCTCTTCGCAACCTATCCCACACTGCTTACCCAACTGGGCATGCAGCCGGACACCTGGGCATCACCGTATTTTAGAACTCTCTGAGTGGTTCTAGTATGCAGCCTGGAAAACCGGAGATGGACTTCTCTAGTAAATGCAGACTGCACATTCAGCCTGTGCTGATCTTCATTCAGGGAGCTATGATTCTTTTCACTAGTGCTACTGTAGCTGCTCCAAAGACTTTTCTCCTCCCACAAGATATGGTTCCTGCCAGCGGCCATGCTACTGCCTCAGCTGACATGAAGAAGCCCACCCAGGTCTGAGGCCCTCGTGGTGGGTGATGGAAAGAAACCCCTTTCCTGCCTGGGCTTTGCACACACTGTTTCTAGAGTTACTTTTTACACTAATTAGTGTAGTGTCTCTTTACATGTATACTAATCCAGCTTCTTTCTAAAAAGAAGTTTAAGGGCCGGCCCCATGGCTTAGCGGTAAAGGGTGTGCGCTTCGCTGCTGGTGGCCCAGGTTCGGATCCCGGGCGCGCACCGCCGCACCGCTTCTCTGGCCATGCTGAGGCCGCGTCCCACATACAGCAACTAGAAGGATATGCAACTATGACATACAACTATCTACTGGGACTTTGGGGGAAAAAATTTATAAAAAAAAAGAAGTTTAAGTAGAGATCCCACCTAGTCTATTCCCTTTGTTTTACAGAAAAATATATTCAAGATCAGAGCAATCGATGATTTGTCAAAGGCGACAAACTTGGTAGTGGCAAAACTTAGTTAAAAATTCAATGCCCTTTTCTAACTCACAGGATGGTGGTTTTCTGAGTTAAATATTTCTTAAAACCACATTAGCCACATTGTTTACTTGCAAATGGTAAAAGCAAAAGCACAGGCCACTTGTATTATGGTCTGATTTGATCCTCAGAAAAATAGTAACTGACACCACTTGCTAATTTAGCAGGAAGATCCTAAGTAAAAAGTACTCTCATCAGCAGCTTTTATTTTCTTCTCCCCAAACACTTACTGACTCACGGTAATGATGCGAACAGCTCTCATAACTGATGAGAACAGCAAGGTTTCACCATACCCCTCCTTGCTAATTTCTGATGGCTCATTGAGATTTTCTTCTTCTGAACTTTGACGTATTACTCCGAACTTCTGAGGTTGTTGAGACACAGTCTTCATTTCCAGAAGACATTAAGTCTCATACTACTAAATAATTTACCCTGGAAAATAATGATACTCTAGCAAATAATTGGCTAGATGAATTCAGCAAGACCAGAGATGTGATAGATCTGAAAACATAAAACAAAAATAAATCCAAACTTAGAGAACTAATGCGGATGACACAACTTAGTTTTGTATTTTACTAGTATTCAAATTAGAAATGTCTTTTTATGTAAAACCAAAAACCATTGAAATAAATACCATAAAATAATGAATTGATTTTTAAAATATATTGTTAGGAAAGAGTTGTTATAGTTAGACTTCCACTATGACATAACTTATTACCATAACAGAATCATATCACCAAGTTCAAATTATGTTCATAGATTAATATCAACATACAATAAAACTTGGCATAAAACAATCAGTGCATGAGGCATTATTGAATGTTAATCTTCTCTAAGAACATTGTATTAAAATTGTCATTGTGGTTGTAAATAAGTATTCTGTAAATAAGTATGCTTTCTGGGCAAGGTTAGAATTCTTGTTTAAAACTGTTAACAATAATTTTATAGTGAAAATATTAACACTGAAATGAAAATCTTTATTATTCTTCAGATGTTTTGAACCTAGATTTAGGTCTATCCATCCAGCATGGCTAATAGGCAGACAAAATAAGAAAATATACATACAGGATAGCAATAATATAAAAATATATGATGTCAAAGGACCCACCTTGGATATTTATTTTTAATGAAGGTCTGTAGATAAATAGGTAGAGAGGAAGAACAAAAAGATTAAAATTAGATATAAAAGAGTAATTATTTCAATAAAATTTCATGTTTGGGAGGTAGTATGGTCTAATCAAAGGAAAAAGTCAACTCTCTCATTAGCTAGCTATGTAATCTTAAGCAAATCTTAATATTTAGGAAATACGTGTGCTTTATGAAACATGTAGCCTTCAAATTAGGTTAGCCTAATGTGTTGTCCTAGTATGGATTTACAGGATAAATGGAAGGACTTCCTGTTACCAAATATTAATATATCAAGCTTTAGGTCTGCTATTTCAAAATATGTTTTCTACTTTGGGTTGAACTTTGCCTTACTCTTGGCAACCCTTCTTGAAAAAACGAAAGGTCTCTGCATAAGAAAGGAGTTCGGTGGATGCGTTCGTCCAGACGGAGTGATTTCTGGGTGGAAAATTTCCTTGAAGAGGACAGAATGAGAATATCATGCCTCCAAAGAAGAAAAGAATGTCTAAAAAGGGAACAATATGTTAAAAAGAAGATGGAGGACCTCTAAGACATCTGTCATAAATTTGCCCAGAATGACCCCATTCATCAGAGCGCAATTCTGCTTGAGATGGAGAAAGTTTTCTTCACTGTCATTTAGTTTTGGGTTGTTCTAGAATTGAGTCAAGCAGAAGCCAGATTGCATTCTGAAAATATTACTTGAATATGTGATATTTAGATATATTAATTTCACTAAAATGTATTGACTTTAAAATTTAAACAACTGTATTTCATCTAAAGGAAAGACGTATTTTAAGAAGGAAATAAAACATTTAAAT
This sequence comes from Diceros bicornis minor, assembly GCF_020826845.1. NCBI lineage: Eukaryota > Metazoa > Chordata > Mammalia > Perissodactyla > Rhinocerotidae > Diceros > Diceros bicornis. The sequence goes on from NC_080753.1 coordinate 8,506,419, forward strand.
ATATGTGGATAGGTGAAAAAATAGTAAAAATAGAAACAAAAAATGTCTACACTTTAAGCATTGTCTTCACCATTCAAAAATCTGCTTTTACAGTATTTCTGAAATAACAGACTTCATCAGAACAGCATTTCCGAGATAAAAGGTCATTCTCCTCTCTACTAGAACATTGCCAGGCTTATTGAAACACATCTCCTTATTGTAAATGAACTTGTCTTTATGCCTTTTCAATCTGTAAAAGTAATACAGCAGCATGTAAAAGTGATGCAGTGCCGCCTAAAAAGAAGCTTGAACTTGTGCTGACCTGGGACTTGAGACAAGAGTGTCACCAACACCAACAGAAGAATTTGGGGTAGGGATGTGGAATGTAGCATGTCCCACTTCTGAAATTCTGAAAAGCACTGTAAACAATATATTATTCCAAAAAGAGGACCTTATGAATGAATAAGTTTAAGTTGGAATGTCTGCTCTATAAGGTCACTATGAGGTCTACGTAAGTAAATATATGTGAATGACACAGTTTGGGGACTAGCGTATGGAAGGTGACAAATACTAATTATATGTATGCACTTTTCAACAATTTATAATAGTAAGCCTTACCTGGAAAATCTTTTGTTACTAGTCTTGACAATCAATGAGGATGATGCCAAAACATCTGCTTTGAATATTTATTTTTAAAGAAGATCAATAGATTCAAAGCAAGAGAAAGAGCATAAATAACTGGTTATTTCAACAAAAGTTCATGTTTCCGAGATAGTATGGCCCAAATGAATAAAAAAAATCAGCTCTGTCATTATTTAGCAGTGCAATCTAAAGTGGAGCTTCTCATTTGAGAAAATGTGTACTTTAATCACAACATAAACACTCAAAACAATTTAGCCCCTCTCTGTGACCCCTTACCCTGACAACCTGGTAAATGCCAACCTTTGCTCTTTCAATCCTTCTGATTAGAAAATTCTTCTGTAGCCCAGGAATCAGTTTCAGTTGTTCTGAGCATAAAGCTAAAATAATAGGTGTCCAGGTGTCAAGGATATAAGGGGATTGGATGCTCACATCAGGACCCTCCCTTAGGGCAACCTGACCTGTCCAGAATACCTGTTCTCTTTTCTCTCTCCCTGAACATTCCAGGTGGCATAATATATCGCTCCACTCCCTTACCACTTTTCAAATCTGTTCATCACCTCTGACGATGAGGTCAATAAGAATACATTGTCCCATTATTTGATGCTGCGTATGTCTGCTCTAACTGCAAATTTCTGCACAAAGAGGCACTCATGCCACCATTCTAAATCAGAGGTTGGCACCTGCATAAATTGGATCTGTAAGCAGGAGCCATTTACAGGTTTCTTTGCTTTTAGATTTTATCTAATGACAAGGAACAGACATATATTCAAGATTACTCTATTGCCTCTACCCAGAAGGGCACGATGTGACAGTACAGCTAACTGTGGAGAGGTATGAAGTGAACCTTGACAGCCAGCAGGTGCCCAGGTGTGGGACCTTCCTTGTCTGATCTCTTGAGTCATCAGACGCCAGTGGGTGTTTTGTATCAGCAAAGCCAGTGGCCCTGTCCATGCTACATCGGCTCTCAGAGGAAAGGGCTGAGGGCCTTCTTATTCGGCAAAATGGTCCAGGCTCTTCTTATTAGAGCCCAGGTTCTTGAGCATTCTATCTCATCATCCAATTACCTTAAAACTTTCTAATTTAATCCAACTCTCATCATTGAAACAAAATTGGTTTGGCCACGGAGGTGATCATCTAAAAGAAGCAACATTGCCTACTACTTCAAGGCCAGGAAAAGCCAAAGACAAGAGAGATTTCCCCGGGATTTTGCTCAAGCTACAGAATAGCAGCTTCAAATACCGTTTTGTGTTTGGCTGAAATAGCCATAACTTTGACAAGCCCCATCCTGATCGTGTCCTGGAAAGGAGAGAGCTGGGGTCTTACGATGCTGCATGAGGGAATAGAAGTGAAGTAGATCTCAGCTTCTGCACATCAGTTGAGACCCCAGAGCTGACCGAAGCTGGGGTGTGGATGGAGTGGGTGGGGTAGATCTGGGTGGGTGCAAAAGATGCAAAATATTGAATGGAGGAAAGATCAGTCTTAGTTATTGCCACAAATATGTTTTCACCTTATTCTCAACGTTTATCTTTTTAATTTTATCTAACATAAGCATTATCTTCAGGAAAAAAAAATGGGAACAACCCAAAATTCTAATGTTAGGAGACTAATTAAAATAATACTCAAGCATATACAATGGAATTGTACAGATATTAAATTATATGCCTTTGTAGAATAATACTTAATGATAAAAACATATTCATAGTATATTCTTTAGTCAAAAAATGCGGGTTATGTTAAGAGTAAATACAATGTAATATTTTGGAAAATATTTTTAGGTATATGTATTACTTATAATTATGTCTAAAGATAAAAAGAATGTGCAGAAAAAAATTAGCAGTAATTTTTTTTATTGTGGGATTATACCTGTTTTTGTTTTTTAGACTCAAAGAATTTTTGGTTTAAGGAAATAAACCCTCTTATGACTTGTTTTTGCTTTAAGAGGCATATCAGTTTTCCTCTGGGATCTCACAATACTATAGGGCAGTCTAACAAATGACGCAATCAATATAGTTTATGATAATAGAGCAAGAGCAATGGCAGAGTCAAGATAATGTGCTGTTCCAGAGGAGAGAACAATGAACTCTCACTTGGTGGGTCAGAAATGGACTCACCCAGGGAGTGACATCCAAACTGAAATACATGTAGAAGTGCTTTGTAAAAGATAATGTGTTTGTATTAAGTAAGTATTTGATATATTAAGTTCTGAAGAAAGATCTATCTGGTGGTCCCCCTTTGAACAAGACACAAATAATTAATAGATGGTTAAAATAACTAATTCTTCTTCAAGGTTAGTGCTACAGTTCATTAAAGCAATCCATATACCACAGTCATGTTAATATGATATTTAAATGCAAGACTGAATTATTAAGAAATAATGATATGCTATTTGGAGCACAAAATATAACATTACTTCAGTAAATTAAGTGGTGAAATTTATCAGTTTGGTTTTAGAAATATATTCATCCAAATGTAAACTGACAAATGGGCTGATAATAGTTTCATTAAGTAACAAAGGCAGGATTAAGCAAGACCTGAGAACCTGCAGTCGTATTCAGAAGCAGTTATTTAAGATTGTTCTTTCCTAGTCCTATTGTTCCCTTCTTATATATATATATTTTAAATACTAACTTTGAAATTGCCATTTAAAAATAACTCATGCTTATGATAAAAATGTTAAGAAACATGAGTATAAGACGAAATTTAAAAGTCCCCTGATCCAAGTCCTACTCTTTGGAAATAACATCACTGTCAATGTTTTTGTTTTATTTTTATTTTTTTGTATTTTTCAGAAATTTTCTACGGATATACATATACATATACACACATACACACCATGGAAACACAGAAACACACAAATTCATCTAAACAAATAGGATTATATAATACATACCATGCTGTAACATTTGTTAACAATTAACAATTTCTTAGCAAGAGAGATTATAGAATGCATTCTATAACCGTCCATTTAGATTTATCACCTTATTTTGTAATGGCAAATTTTTATAAATGTGCCACCACACTGTTCCTCTTGCTGTCATATGGCTTATGCCTTGTCCTTCTAGTCACACTTCAAATGTCACTTTCCCAGAGTCCTTCCTTGACCGTCCTATCTCCCCCATCACGCTTCCTACTGTTTTCTTCGTAGCATGTATTATAACGTGAATGTCTGTGAATATGTATATAAATGTGTACACTCGTTACTCATTCATTTTCCATGACGCTCACTAGAATACAAGCTTTCGTCTTGTTCATTTTAGACTACAAAGCCTAGAACTAAGCCTGGCTTATAATGGGCGACAATTATTCTGTAAATGACCAAATTTAGTCACGTTTTAGTAAATATTTTTTCTGGTTATCTCAGGATTACAAGTAATACTGGAATTGACATGTTTTTAATATTTCTATAATTCAAACATATATGTAAAATATCCCCAGGAGTCAATGGGCTGAATTAAAAAATATGCACATTTAAAAATGTTGATAAACATTACCTTCTGAAATTCACAGCAATATATACTCTCACCAATAGCAGGAGACAGGGGTTATTTCTCGGTAAATTGGATAAAACTCATTGTTATCAAATGACTTAATCTCTGCCTACCTCATAAATAAAAAATGATATCTCCATGTTCTTTATATTTACCTTGCATTTGTTGTGATAAAGTTACACATCTTTCCACAGTTTTATTTATTTTTTGTGACCTCTAGGTTCATATACTTCGATCATTTACCTTTTGAGTTATTAGTCTTTTTCTTAATAACTTGCAAGAGCTGTTTGTGCATTAAAGAAATCCTCCCTTAGTTAACCATGGCAATTGATTAATTTTTCTAGATTTTTCTTTTGCATTTGAAAATTCTTTTGTGATATTTTCCCATACAGGTGTTTAAAACTTATGTAGGCAAACCTATCAGTATCTTTGAAGCTGTTATACATTTTTTGTAAGTGTTTTGTTTTAAATTATTTCATTAGGGTCAAACCAGATCCTGAAATTATTAGATTAGAATGGTTTACATATATTTAAAGAAATCCATAATCACGTCCAGGAATGAAAGTCAGAAATGTGAAGATGCAAATTAAAAGGAAAATGCGATGAGTAGTAAGCCTTTACAAGAATGATTCATACTAACATTTAAAACATACTTGGGACGGCCCAGTGGCTTAGTGGTTAAGTGTGCGTGCTCCACTACTGGCAGCCCGGGGTTCGGATCCCGGGCGCGCACCCACGCAGCGCTTCTCCAGCCATGCTGAGGCTGCGTCACACATACAGCAACTAGAAGGATGTGCAACTATGACATACAACTATCTACTGGGGCTTTGGGCGGGAAAAAAAAAAAAAGGAGGAGGATTGGCAATAGATGTTAGCTCAGAGCTGGTCTTCCTCAGCAAAAAGAGGACGATTAGCATGGATGTTAGCTCAGAGCCGATCTTCCTCACCAAAAAAAAGAAAAAAAAAACAGCCTTGATTTTTTGAGTGATTTAGAAATAGGAGAATGAAATTTGCTACAGTCTAAAATTTAAGTTCATTTTTCATAAATGAGATTACCTACACATTTTTTTAAAGATTACTGTTTCATGGAGAGACATTTAGGAGAAAAAATAGAACTTTAGAAGCTGGAATAAAAAAACTTTTTTTCTGAGAATCATGTGGCTCAGAGATGGTACGGGCAATGCACTCAGAACAGTTTTAAACAAGTAGCTTATTTATATTCTGAGTTAATCCACAAAGTATTTAGGATGGCTTATAAAAACACAACCAACAAAATAGTACAACATAAATAAAATATAAGGACCAGGTAAAATATAAATTAGAATAGGAGGAAGAGACCAAGGGGAAAAGAGAACACAGATCAGCGGAACTAAGGTCCAAAATGTTTGCTATAATTGAGACGTAAATTTGTGTTTGATCCCAAAAAATCAAAGCGAAAAGGGAGATGTTAGTTATGTAGTTTTCATTATCTGTAAAGAGAAAACATACCAGATCTTTAGGAGAAGCAAAGCTATTCCCAGACTACATTTAAAAACATATTTCTTACGTAGGTAAGCATAATTTTTTTGAGTAATTTTTGAGTTGCAACTTAAATTTGCAACTGGGAATAAAAGTCATTTGCCACAGATGCAGTTAGTTGCCTCTGATATTAGCTTAAAATTTTATTGTTCCAGGGCCAGCCCGTGACGTAGTGGTTAAGTTTGGTATGCTCCGCTTCAGCAGCCTGGGTTCGTGGGTTCAGATCCTAGATGAGGACCTACATCACTAGTCAGCCATGCTGAGGTGGCAACCCACACATAAAGTGGAGGAAGATTGGCACAGATGTTAACTCAGGGTTATTCTTCCTCACCAAAAATAAAAGAAGAAAAAAAAAAAAGAGAAGTTTATTGTTCCACCTATAGGCCTGACGGGGCATGATACCGCCCACATTGCTCAGTCAGTCATCGATTCGTGCTTTTCTTTATCCCTGGCAGACGAACAGCCACTGTCCCTCTCACAGAGCTTATGGTCTAGTCACGGACACAGAGTCCCCAGACATGAGTAAAGCAAAAGAGAAACATACAGAGAGCTTAGAGTTTTAACACAACTGGAAGAACAGGAAAGGTTTTGCTTGCAAGATGGGATTTGAACTAAAACTGGAAGAATTAGTACAAATTTTAAAGGTTAAAGAAAAGACAAAGGTCATTATCACTCTGTAAGATTATAAAATGACAGCAGTTTCAGTACACATTAAAAGCATACAAATTCAGACAAATTTATGTTTTGATCCAATAGGTAGAATTAATCTTTTCCATAAGTTTTCCTAAATGCAATAGACCTGCAATATTTCCTAAAGCGAATCTTGGATAAATTGAATTAGTAACTTTAAATAGAAAATTGTAGGGGCCGGCCCGATGGTGCAGCGGTTAAGTGCGCGCACTGGCTGTGGCTGCCCGGAGTTCGCAGGTTCGGATCCCAGGTGTGCACCGACTCACCGCTTGTCGAGCCATGCTGTGGTGGCATCCCATATAAAGTAGAGGAAGATGGGCCTGGATGTTAGCTCAGGGCCAATCTTCCTCAGCTAAAAAGAGGAGGATTGGCAACAGATGTTAGCTTAGAGCTAGTCTTCCTCACAAAAAAAAAAAATTGTAGCTTGTAAATTTCTTTTTATATAAAACTATCTTCATTTTGATTGATCTTCACCATGCCGAGATTTAATTGTTGATGGTGAAGGACTTGATGCTCCAGACACAAGAGGCACCTATAGAAACTCTCCACCCCTTCTCTGTCAGATCACTTATTTCATTTTCTTCATTACAGTTCTGACTATTTGAAATTATCTTTATTAACTAGTTGATTGTTTGTTTCCTACACAATGCACACTTAATGAAGGCAGAAATTTAAAACAGTGCTCAGCGTTGCTTAATAAATACATGTTGACTAAATAGATGAATACAGAGGTCCATGATATAAATTTAAGTGGACAATTGTAAGAAGAGAAAAGAGGCAAGGTCAGAACTCAGCATAGAAAGGGAAGATGTCATGTCCCCTGGCAAGCACTTAACACCAAAATGTTATGATGATGGCTGCCTCGCATAGCTGCAATATCATGGATTGGACAGACGTTCATTTCTTTGTTACCTATTTAAATTCTCTGATGTTGCCCAGGACTTAATTCTTGAAATTCAGAGCACTGAATTATATTGCTGTGCTGGAGGAAGCTATCAACCCTGGGATACTCTTTCCTCTGGCCCCTACATTTTGGGGAACTAATAATCAGAAAGATATTAGTGTGTCCTAGTTTTTCGAGAATAACTGAGAGAAGAGGTAGCATGTTTGCCCTGTGCTCACCAGTGGGGGAAAAACAGAAAGAAAAACAAAAAAATAAGCTTTTCAACTAGAGTCTAATAAAAAATAAAATAAACTAGAGATAAGTTGAAAGTTGAAGGACTGGTTGCAAACTAAGGGGCAAAACCTTTCTGATCATTGGAATGTTTCACCGTGTAAGGAAGTCTTCTACGAAGTCACGATTCATAACTATTCAAGTGGAGGTCAGATGTCGGGTGTGTAGCAAGGACTTTTATACTGTCTGAGAGGCTGGGCTGCACCTGAGGTATAGTGTGTTCACTAGTGGGGGGTGAATGACAAAAAGTAGATTAGTCTATTAATCTATTTGCAAATTAATTGTGGCTTAGGGCCAACAGGGCCTGGTTAACATGTGGCTGCTTAGAGCCGAAATTAATTTGATTAAAAACCATATGTTGTTTTATGCAAATTCATTCTACGTGTTTCTTACTGATATGTCAAGACATGCCAGTGTCATGATTGAAAACTCATTAGCTTAGCACATGCTCATGTCTTTGGCTTAAAAAACCATAAACAAGGCCCTTGTAGCTATTTCCTAGTTGTATTTTTAGTGCCTAACATCCCATGAGTGATGTTAGGGGAACAGCTCCACCGTGGCATCCTGGTAACTTTTCACGTGTCCACAGAGACCATGTAGGCAAGGACTGACTGCAGTCTACGCCACGTCCTTGTGGAGTACCCTGTAATTTCTCTGGAGCAAAGAAAGACGAGGAGCTTGGTGAGAAGTTGTCACAAGGCCGCTTCTCACCCACCTCCCTGTCTTGGGGAAATTGCCACAAGACTGTTTCTTTCCATCTCTGCAGGATTTTCCACCTTCTCCTTTAGGGTAAAACTGTGGGCTTTAAAGCCACTTGGCTTAGAGATGAGTTAACTCTTCAGTGTCAGAGTGACTCACCACCCATGCTGCCTGTCATCTGGTTCCTCCAGTTTGTATCTTCCTGTGGGACTTGGGACTCAGGGAGCTGACACCATGCTGATCCTGCTGTTGCTGTCTGTGTAAATATTAAACTGTCTGAATCCATTTGGGCCATTGTCCCCTTACTGGTCGGATCCTCTGAAGTGTGGCAAGGCAACCCAGCAGCTGCAGTAGTGGTTCTTGTGGTCCTGGTGGCCACCACGTTGCTGCCTAGTGACAGCTTCATCACTTGACATTTTCTACTCAGTAAGAGAGTTACCCTGGCTTAGCCCCTTCTTCTGCCTCCTTGGACTTGGTAACCAGGCTGTAGACTTTTTGAATATCATGGAACTTAAACCTGATGCTCCAACAAACAATATCCACCTCTGACATACCTCCTTCCCACCTGAACATTACAAGATGGCCCTCTGATCTTGAGTTACACCTTGGAGGAGAGGTAGGACAGTGTGTTGTGGAAAGCTAATCTTTCTCAGACTCTGAGTTACTGCCTGAGACACTCGTGCATATACGCATGGAGATGAGTTATCCCTGTTTTCCAAACTGAGCTCTGTCTTGAATTAAGCAAACTTTGCTAGTGAGATCTGTGTATATATAATCCATTGAGTCCCTAATCTCTCTTACTCTGGTATCATAATGAAACACACCATAAATTTCAAAGATCTTCCTCTTCTAACAGCTTAGTGGTTCTTATATGTCTTTATAATTGTTGCAGCATGGGAAATTTACAAATATGCCACAGAGTTTAAATATCTAAAAGTATATCATATATGCAAATATTAGAGCTTTCAGATTCTGTATTTTATAAGTTTCAAAGACTAACAAATCTTCCTTAATGAATATTTCGTTGTCTTTTCTAAATCTCCCGAGTGTGAAAAAGAAGTATTAAACATGACCATTTTGCTGCAATCACGACTTCTGTGGTTCGTAGCAAAAGAAGAGAAAGGGCAGCATATCATGCCAGACAGGCTGTCCTGACAGTACCTTGATGGGTTTGAAGAAGGAAATAACAAAAGCCTGTTTATAGCTAACACAAAATCACCATGGCAACTCTTCTCCAAGAGTATTGTCATGCATTTTGTTAAAAAAATTTATACCTCTTTCTGATTAAAATAATTATATATGTATATATCTATTTACTGCATATATAAATACATTATATAGAGAGATCATACTTATATATTAAGTACTATATAAAAATAGTTCACTAAATTAAATGATAGATGTTCAATCATTACATAATATGTATATAAAATATGTAATTACATGGAAAAATGTTTATCTTATAAGTGATAAAGCAAGATACTAAACACAATATGATCCATATATATACTTCATCTATAGATACAGATGCACAAATATAAGGACTATAAAGGCATTTACCTAGCTGTTATTAGCTATTAATTGTGCTACCTTGGGGAGAAAGTACTAAGAAGTGAGTGATTTTTAAATTTCTTTTCTAGTTGTTTCCAATTATGTTGGAAATGTTTCCAATATAACGGAAACAACATTTTTTAAATTTCAAAAAACAATAAAATAATTCTCCTCCTCCTCTTCATCTTCCCTCTCCTTTTCTCTCTCCTCCACCTCCTCTCTTCCTCCGGCTCCTTCTCCTTTTATGTCTTCTTCTTTTGCTATACTGTTTTATGAGTTTTAACACATGCATAGATTCTTCTTTCTCACTCCTCTCTTTCTTGCAAAAAATTTCTGATTTTTTGTTTTTTCCCAGACAGGCAATGTGCTCAGGCCTAAATGATGAATCATGATTGGCTTAAGACAGTCATGACTGTCTTAATTGATTTCCCAGCGTCCATGGCAGTAGGGTAGCTGTGTGACCCAATTAGCATTGCCACATGAAGCACAGGATGTCCAGTTAAATTTGAATCTCGGACAAACAATGAATAATTTTTATGTCCCAAATATTGCATTGGACATAATTATACTAAAATTTAGTCATAGCTTATCTAAAATTCAAATTTAACTGCATGCTTTATATTTGTATTTGCAAAATCTGATGCAACCCCACACCCCGTTCTGGCCAATGTAACCTATTGGAAAGGCTGTTGCAAGGATTTCTGGGAAAGCTTTTTCTTTCCTAATAAAAGGGTCACATAGGACGAGTCTTGCCTTTTGCCCGTTCTTGAATGTAGATGCAATGTGTGGAGACATAATAGCCATCTTGTGATGAATGTTACCACCACAAGCATTAACAATGAAGGCCACAAACTGAGATGGCAGATTGGAAAGCTACCTGAAGCTGGGACTCTGGCATCAGAGGCCCTGGAGCCTGACTCCTGAATTTTTTCCTTTACAAGAAAAATAACTCCTGTTCAGTGAGACCACTGTAAATTGGATTTTCTTCTATTGTAAGCTGAATGCTGTCCTAATGGCAATATGCTGCTTGGGGACTATTTCTTCCTCTTTCTACACCAAGAATGCTTTACTTATGATAATAAATGCAATCATTCACTCATTCAACAATCACATTTTGGGCACTGACTTTATGTTTGGGAAGCACAGATTTACCACACGACTCTCCAAACTATCTGCCAATTATTTTCCAGGATGGTGCAGAGTATAGAAAGTTGATGGACTTACTAACATATTTTAAGTTCTTTGAAAAACATTATCCACATACCAGATGCAGTATTTAGGTCAGGGATCAGAGAACAGGGAATTTATAGTGCATCTTCCTACTTGTGTTCAGAGAGTTAGCATAGCTCTTTAACATGAAGTAAAAAATATGTGGTCTCTGGTAATTCTCTCAATCCAATATCTTTGGTTTTACAAGCAGTGCAGATTCTTCCTAGATTTTTGGAATAGGCCATCAGTCGTGGTTTCTGGTAGTGTGATTTTCTGTCCCTCACCATTTTCAGTGTCATCTCACAATTTTAGTGGGAATTCAAGTTAGACTGTTTCCAGAGCTACTAGGCAATGTTATTTAAAACCTGACATTCCTATTGGGAAGCTTGACACAGTTGTCTTCTAGTCATGACTTGGTTGCTGATAAATTTTCATCCATGTTTTAGCAAAAGGTAATTCCTTGTAGAAATTGGCACATTTTTCCAGTTTTATAGGCTTTGTATCTTGTTGTGTATTGAGAGAAGTGTATGAAATCATGAATCAAGCACAGCCAATTAACTTCAATCCCAACCAGATAATTTTCCAAAAACAATTCTAATGCTAATTTGCTTAATATCTTTAAATATTATATTTAAAATACACTTTATATTTATCTTAAAAGTATATTGGAATGCCAACTACTCTACAGGACAGTCAATAAACTCTTTAGTAACTGAGAAATATTAATGGCAAATTAATATATTGATATTTACATCACATTGATTACCTGATGAATTGGTTTCTGAGGAAACCTAATACTTAATGTGTCATATATTTGGTGATTGCAAAGCTGTCTTTAGCTTTTCAATGCCTCATCATTAAAAAAATACATCTCTTTGAAGTGAGGTTACTCAAACTTTACTCTGTAATGGTCGTTTATATGACTTAAAATCATACACTATGTGTAATACGCTGAATAATGGCCCCCCAAAATGCCCATGTCTTAATTCCTGGATTCCTAGAACCTGCGAGAGCTACGTTAGATGGCCATGGAGGCTTGGCAGATATGGTTAAGATGATCTTGTGGGAGAGATCATGCTGGATTATCCAGGTAGACCTGATATAATCACAGGGAGCCTTATAATAAGGAGGCAAGTGGTCTCAGAGGGGCAGAGGGGATGTGATGACAGAAGCAGAGATTTGAGATGCTACACTTCCAACTTTGAAGATGGAGAAAGGGGCCATGGCCAAGTAATGCAAGCTCCAAAAATCAGAAAAGACAAAGATGCTAATTCTCCCCTAGAACCTCCAGAGCGAAGGAGCATGGCCATGCTGACACCATCGTTTTGGCCCACTGAAACCCATTTCAGACTGCTTATTCCATAACCATCAGATATTAAATCTGTGTTTTTTGTTTTCTGTTTTTGTTTTTTGTGAGGAAGACTAGCCCTGAGCTAATGTCTATTGTCAATCTTCCTCTTTTTGCTGAGGAAGATTGGCCCTGGGCTAACATCTGTGCCCATCTTCCTCTACTTTATATGTGGGATGCCGCCACAGCATGGCTCAACAAGCAGTGCGTCGGTCCGCACCTAGGATCCAAACCTGTGAACCCCAGGCTGCGGAAGCAGAGTGTGTGAACTTAACCACTATGCCACCAGGCCAGCCCCTAAATCTGTGTTGTTTTAAGGCACTAAGTTTGTGGTAATTTGTTATAGCCGCACTAGGAAACTAATACATTAGGTGAAAATTGTTTCTATTGTATTTGAATGTTTCAGGCAAAAAATGGGTGCTGTGGGACAGAAAATCCATGTGACACAATTGAATCACTAGAGTGGGCATAGAAAATATATAGAATGGGAAGTAGGTCTAGATATTCACTGAACAAACCTGTAGTGCTCAGGAGAAAGAAAAGGTAACAGCAATGAGTAAGAACACGACATAATGAGAAAACTAACTGCTGTAGTACTAGTAACATAAAGGCTTTAAAGAAGAACTTTTCTCTAAGGAACATTCCACCACCATTTTTCAACCCCACCTTTCCATTTCTCAGAGTGCGCAGGTATCTAAGACGATATAGGTATTCAGGAAATGTTAGTTTCTTTCACCCCAGTTATAGATTCTGAAGATATTTTCTTATTGTATGTAACATATTCTTAGTCTCAAAATAAATATATTTGAAACAATTTAACCAATCCATCTTGGATGTGTTAAACACAACTCAACTGACCTCTTGCTCTTTGTATATATGAATAGTTTGCACCAGGAGTTATTTCAAAGAGAAATACCACAACTGAAATTAGTGTGGTCAATGTACTTTCTTTACCAGAAATTTTCAAATTGTTTGCTTTTTCATTGAATTTAACTCTAAAAGTTATCTTGGAAGTTTTCCTAAATGTACTGTAAATAACCATCAAACCATAACTTTCTGACACATAATTCAAGACCAAATGAGCAATGGCAAACTGACTGTAATAGTACACCCTGACAACATCAGTGAAATGGAGGTAACATAAATGAAAACACATTTAGCATTGACCTTCCTCTGAGCTTTCTGTGGTTCACTGGGTGCAATCGTTTGTAATGCAGTTTTAGAATATTTTATGACGTTAAAATTTTTAAGGTTTTTTTCCTAAAGGATACTTTAATTATATCTTTATTAATAGACTTACCCCTGCGTCTTATGAGTATGTGAAAAAGGATGGCATTCCTTATATTGTTTTTATCATTTTACTTTATTTTTGTTAAAATTCCAATATTTGTTTAAGTTTATTTTGGGTCATAAATAAGATTGAAAATCCTTATTTCACTAAAGAAAATGGAAACATTAGATAGTTTCCAGTTGTTTCTATTACTACAGTGATACCTCTGAAGAAAGCAAGATTCTTTTTGTTACGATAGTTTCATAAAGCTAATTCAAATGACAGATTGTGTAACCAAAGAGATATTAAAAATGTGCTTGGACGAGAGGTTTTGGATTTTTAGGAATGTTTGTGACAGAGACAGAATTTGTTCCTGGAATAAGAGGGGCCATTGAGCCCATACCATCAGGATATGAACTGATGAAGCAAACGAACCATCCTGAATACTTACTGCTTTCTCTTAGATTGTTTTTCACCCGTGTACTTAACTTTCAGTAACTTTTTTTGAATTTGAAAAGATCAATGTGTTGCGAAACACAGTGTATATGACAGAAATAACAAGTTAGAACCATTTCCAGCAACTCAAACTTGGAGAAGAAAAACTCTTACAATGAATCTTCTTTCTTATTCCCTTCTGCAAGTATTTCTCAATTCTACCAGTTTCCTTAAGCATGACCCACTCTATAAAAATGAAGAAATTATTCAGTTGTCTAATTCAGAAGAAAAATAAATCATATCAACAGACATGAGTAGCCTCAATTTTCAAAATCCCCAAAGTAATTCACGTCAGTTATAATCCCTATTCAACACGCCTCTTTGCCCACTCCCTGGTAACTGACATAAAGTCAGACCACTGCTGCCAATTTCAGTCTCTGTCCATGTGCTAGGCATGGTGATTATACGAAATTGAGGGTTTGGCCAGTAGGTGAGTCTATCCCAGGGATTTACACATTAGATCTGGCGGGATAGATTTCTATCTTTTTGTTGTTGCAAAATTATTTGCAATTATAGTTGCCTCTTTTTTTCCCACCTTTATTGAGATATAATTGACATATAACATGGTATAAGTTTAAGGTATAGAAACTAATGATTTGATATATGTATATATTTCAAAATGACTACCACAATAAATTTACTTAACACATCCATCACCCTTCATAGTTACAATTTTTTATTTTTAGTGAGAACTTTTAGGATCTACTCTCTTAGCAACTTTCAAATATACAATTCAATATTGTTAACTCTAGTTACCATGCTGTACACTGCATCCCCAGGTGTATTCATCTTGTAACTGGAAGTTTGTACCCTTTGACCACCTTAACCCATTTCCTCCACCCCCTCCAACCTCCTCCCACTACCCCTGGTAACCACCATCTGCTCTCTGTTTCTATGAATTTGGTTTTTTAGATTTCACATATAAGTGAGATCATACAATATTTGTCTTTCTCTGTCGGACGCATTTCACTTAGCATAATGCCCTCAATGGCCATCCATGTTGTTGCAAATGGCAAGATTTCCTTCTCTTTTATGGCTAACTTTTATATATATATATATATATATATATATATATATATATATATATATAGTTATATCTATATCACGTTTTCTTTATTCATTCATCCATCAATAGCCACTTAGGTTGTTTCCATGTCCTTGTTATCGTAAACAATGATGCAAGAAATTTGTGAGGTGCAGATATCTCTTCAAGATAGTAATTTCATTTCTTTCAGAGATATACCCAGAAGTGGAATTGCTGGATCATATAGTAGTTCTATTTTTAATTTTTTGAGGAACCTCCATACTGTTTTCCATAGTGGCTGCACCATTTTACATTCTGACCAACAGCACAACAGTGCACAAGTGTTCCTTTTTCTCCACATCTTCGCCAGCACTTATTATCTCTTGTCTTTTTGATGATAGCCATCCTGACAGTGTGAGGTGTTGTCTCACTGTGGGTTTGATTTGCACTTCCCTGATGATTAGTGATGTTGAGCACCTTTTCGCATACCTGTTGGCATTTGAACATCTGCTTTGGAAAAATTCTATTCAGGTCCTTTGCACATTTTTTAATCAGATTTTTTTTTCCTTTTTGGTATTGAGTTGTATAACTTCCTTATTTTTCGGCTATTAACCCTTGACGAGATATGTGGTTTGCAACTATTTTCTCCCATTCTGTAGGCTGACTTTTCATTTTGTTGATTGTTTCTTTTGCTGTGCAGAAGCTTTTAAGTTTGATGTAGTCCCATTTGTTGATTTTTGCTTTTGTTGCTTGCTCTTTTGGTGTCATATCTATAAAATCATTGCTGAGACAAACGCCAGCAAGCTTTTTCCCCATGTTTTCTTTAGGGGTTTTATGCTTTCAGTTCTTACAGTTAAGTCTTCAATCCATTTCAAGTTAATTTTTGTGTATGATGTAAGTTAGGTGTCCAGTTTCATTCTTTTGTGTGTGAATATCCAGTTTTCCTAGCACCAGTTGTTAAATATGTTATCTTTTCTTCATTGAATATTCTCTGCTCCCTGGTCAAATATTAGTTGATGATATCTGCATGAGTTTACCTCTGGGCTCTTGTTTCTGTTCCATTGGCTTATGTCTCTGTTTTTGTGCCAGTCTTGCTGTTTTGATTACTGTAGCTGTGTAATATAGTTTGAAATCAGGAAGTGTAAGGCCTCCAGCTTTGTTCTTTCTCAGGATTGCTTTGGCTATTCAGGGTCTTTTTTGGTTCCATATCAATTTTCGGGTTGTTTTTCTATTTCTGTATAAAAATGCCATTGGAATCTTGATGTGAATTGCACTGAATCTATAGATGGCTTTGGATAGTGTGGACATTTTAACAATATTAATTCTTCCAATCCACAAACACAGGATGTCTTTCCATATATTTGTGTCTTCTTCAATTTCTTTCATCAGTGTTTTATAGTTTTCAGTATACAGATCTTTCACCTCTTGGTTATATTTATTCCTAAATATTTTATTGTTTTTGATGCCATTGTAGATGGGATTGTTTTCGTTTTTCTTTTTCAGATAGCGCATTGTTAGTGTATAGAAATACAACTGATTTTTGTGTGTTGATTTTGTATCCTACTACTTTACTGAAGTCATTTATTAGTTCTAACAGTTTTTTGGTAGAATCTTTAGGATTTTCTATATATAAAATTGTATTATCTACAAATAGAGACAATTTTACTTCTTTCTTTCCAATTCAGATGCCTTTTATATATACATATATTTTTTGCCTGATTGCTCTGGTTAGGACCTCCAGCACTACACTAAGAAGGAGTGGTGAAAGTAGGCATCCTTGTCTTGCTCCTGATCTTAGAGGAAAAGCTTTCAACCTTTCATCATTAAGTTTAATGTTAGCTGTGGTCTTATCATACATGGCCTTTATTATGTAGAGGTATCTTCCTTCTATGCCCAATTTGTTGAGAGTATTTTGTAGTATGAATGGATGTTGAATTTTGTTAAATGCTTTTTATACATCTTTTGAGATGATCGTATGATTTTTACCTTTCATTATACTAATGTGATATATCACATTTACTGATCTGTGTATATTGAACTATTCTTGCTTCCCAGGAATGAATCCCACTTGATTATGGTGTATGATCCTTTTAATGTGCTATTGAATTCAGTTTGTTAGTATTTTTATGTCTATATTCTTCAGGGATATTGGCCTGTCATATTCTTTTCTTGTAGCTTCCTGATCCGGCTTTGGTATCAGGGTTGTGCTAGCCTCATAAAATGAGTCTGGAAGTGTTCTCTCCTCTTCTATTTTTTGCAAGAGTTTGAGAAGGATTGATACTAATTCTTCTTTAAATGTTTGACAGAATTTACTTGTGAAGCCATCTGGTGCTGGGGTTTGCTTAGTTGTTAGATTTTTGATTACTGAATCAATCTCCTTATTGTCGGTCTGTTCAGATTTCCTATTTCTTCGTGATTCAGTCTTGGTAATGTTCCTAAGAATTTATCCATTTCTTCTAGGTTGTCCAATTTGTTGGCATATAGTTGTTCATAGTAGTCTCTACGGTATCGGTTGTAATGTCTCCTCTTTCATTTACGATTTTATCTATTTGGGTCCTCTCTCTCTTTTTCTTGGTTAGTCCAGCCAAAGACATATGTTCCGGTTTCTCTTCCAATCCTACTCTTGACTCTGACCATGATCCCTGCTTCACGGAGAAACTGAAGGTGAGAGTGGAATAAAAACGCAGAAAGGAGCAAAGAGGAGAGATGGAGAGAATCCTAATTACACTTGAGTTCCTGGTCTAAATTGCTCTTAATTGAGTGTCTCAGGCCGTGATTGAAGATGATGAGCCACATCCAGATCTTGTCTAGAGGAATAGACATGATAAAGAGGGAAACAGAACTCAGATCAGGGTCTATAAATGGATCCAATTTTTCATGGTCTTCATTTACAAAAGGGTGAGTATGGTTTGCTGTGAATGGGTGAAACATATTAAGTAGGAGCATTATTTGTAATCTATGCTGAAAAAAATAGATGTATGTATCTGTGTGTGTTTGTGTGTGTGTGTGTATGTGTGTTGGCTAACTACACTGGGATGGAATATAGTAGGAATCAATTGTTTTTATCTACAGTATACCCTTCTCTTCTTCCTTTGGTAACTGATCCCTACAATCTAACCTCAGGGGAAGTTATCTGAACTAAGGAAAAAATTCCTGTCTAAGCAGAGGTCTTCCTGTTGACTCTGAGGCCAGCTTCACTCTTGATCTTCCTATGCTTTAGCTCTAAGAGATGATACGTTATCCTTTATGACCAACCTTGTTTATTTATTTTTTATTGGAATCATTGCAAAATATTTATTAACTTTAATTTATTATTTTATGTATCCATAAATTTTGACTTATTTATTTTATAACTAGAAGTTTATATGTCTTAATCCCCTTCACCTATTTCACCCATCCCCCACAACCCTCCCCTCTGGCAACCACCAATTTGTTTTCTGTATCTATGAGTCTGTTTCTGTCTTCTATTGTTTGTTCATTTGTTTTGTTTTTTAGATTTCACATCTAAGTGAAATCATACAATATTTGTCTTCTCTGTTTGACTTATTTCACTTAGCCTAATACCCTCTAGTCCATCTATGTTTCCTCAAATGGCAGAATTCATTCTTTTTTATGGCTGAGTAATATTCCATTGTGTGTGTGTGTGTGTGTGTGTGTGTGTGTATATATACACACACCACGCCTTCTTTAGCCATTCATCTATCAATGAACACTTAGGTTGTTTCCATATCTTGGTTATTGTAAATAATGCTGCAATGAACCTAGAAGTGCATATCTCTTTTCTGATTAGTGTTTTCATTTTCTTCAGATATTTCTTGTCTGTTTGATAATACATATTCTGACAGGTATGAGGTAACATCTCATTGTGGCTTTGGTTTGCATTTCCCTGATGATTGGTGATGCTGAGCATCTTTTCACATGTCTGTTGGCCATCTGTATGTCTTCTTTGAAAAAATGTCTATTAAGGTCTCTGACCATTTTTTAATTGGATTGTTTATTTTTTGATATTGAGTTATTTGAGTTCTTTATATATTTTGGATATTAACCCCTTGGCAGATACACCACTTGCAAATATCTTCTCTTATTCAGTAGGTTGCCTTTTCATTTTGCACAGTTTCCTCACTGTGCAAAGACTTTTTAGTTTGACGTAGTCCCATTTGTTTATTTTTGCTTTCATTGCACTTGCTTAAGGAGACAAATCTAAAAGAAATATTGCTAAGTCTGATATCAAAGAGTTTCCTGCCTATGTTTTCTTCTAGGATTTTTATGTTTTGAGGTCTTACATTTAAGTCTTTAATCCATTTTGAGTTTATTTTTGTATGTGGTATAAGAAAGTGTTCCAGTTTCATTCTTTTGCATGTAGCTGTCCAGTTTTCCCAACACCATTTATTGAAGAGACTGTCTTTTGCCCATTGTATATCCTTGCTTCCTTTGTCATAGACTAATTGACCATATGGTTAATTATACAAGTGTGGGTTTATTTCTGGGCTCTCTATTCTGTTCCATTGATCTGTGTGTCTGTTTTTGTGCCAGTACCATACTGTTTGATTACTATAGCTTTGTAGTATAGTTTGAAATCAGGGAGCATGATACCTCCAGATTTGTTCTTCTCTCAAGATTACTTTGGCTATTTAGGGTCTTTTGTGCTTCCATACAAATTTTAGAATTATTTATTCTAGTTCTGTAAAAAATACCATTGGTATTTTGATAGGGATTGCATTGAGTCTGTAGGTTGCTTTGGGTCGTATGGACATTTTAGCAATATTAATTCTTCCAACCCATGAACATGGCATATCTTTCCATTTATTTATGTCATTTTCAATTTATTTATTCAATGTCTTATAGTTTTCAGGGTACAGGTCTTTTACCTCTTTGGTTAAATTTATTCCTAGGTATTTTCTTCTTTTTGGTGCTATTGTAAATGGGAGTGTTTTCTTGATTTCTCTCTCTGATAGTTCATTATTAGTGTATAGAAATGCAACAGATTTCTGTATATTAATTTTGTATCCTGTTACTTTACTGAATTCATCTAGTAGTTCTTATAGTTTTTTCGTGGAGTCTTTAGGATTTTCTACATATAGTGTCATGTCATCTGCAAATAGTGATAGTTTTACTTCTTCTTTTCCAATTTGTATGCCTGTCATTTCTTTTTCTTATCTGATTGTTGTGGCTAGGATTTCCAGCACTGTGTTGAGTAGGAGTGGTGAGAGTGAGCATGCTTGTCTTGTTCCTGATCTTAGAGGGAAATCTTTCAGTTTTTCGCCATTGAGTATGATGTTAGCTGTGGGTTTGTCATATATGTCCTTTATTATGTTAAGGTATGTGACCTCATACTGACTTTGTTGAGAATTTTTATCATAAAAGGGCATTGAATTTTGTAAAGTGCTTTTCCTGCATCTATTGAGATGATCATATGACTTTTATCCTTCATTTTGTTACTATGTTATATCACATTGATTGATTTGCAGATATTGAACCATCCTTGCATCCCTGGAATAAATCCCACTTGATCCTGGTGTGTGAGCCTTTTCATGTATTGTTGACTTTTATTTGCTAATATTTTGTTGAAGATCTTTGCATCTATGTTCATCAGGGATATTGGCCTGTAATTTTCTTTTTTTGTATAGTATTTGTCTGGTTTTGGTATCAGGGTAAGTCTGGCCTCATAAATGAGTTTGAAAACATTCCTTCCTCTTCAATTTCTTGGAATAGTTCAAGAAGTCAAGGTATTAACCCATCTTTAAATATTTGGTAGAATTCACCCATGAAGCTGTCTGATTCTGGACTTTCGTTAGTTGGGAGTTTTTTGATTCCTGGTTCAATTTCATTACTGGTAATCAGTCTGTTCAGATTTTCTATTTTTTCCTGATTCAATCTCGGAAGATTATATGTTTCTAGGAATTTATCCAATTCTTTAACCTCACTTAAATTGAATTTCTGTCATTGGCACCCAAAGTGTCTGACAGATAAACCACACCTACACATGTCTTGCTATCCACCCATTTTTATATTGCTTTTAAGCCTATTCAGATTAATCACTTCATATTTGCAATATTTCTGAGGCTTAAAGCATTTAATTCCCTCCACCTAAAATTCACTTTTTTCAAATATGTCCCATTTGCCTTAAAACATCCAAACATCTTAAGATACAATTTAATATCAAAATATCATTTCTTAAATGAAGTTTTTCCTGATCTTGCCGTTACAAACTAACTTCTCCATGATCTCATAGCTGGTGATTTCCTTCAAGCTTGGACTTGCAGAAAGTTTGCTTCGTTCTGCTTCTTAATGCCTCCTGTTCCCCAGAATCCCTACCCTTCTTACTTTTACTCAATTCCCTCTCAAAAATGCTTCTCAAAATTTTTATTAATACTGAGGTGTGAGTAAACGATTGTCACTTATAATGTTATTAGTGAAAGTAATGTTTTTAGATTAAAAATGATCCAAAACAAGCATATGTTGTTAAATTCTAAAAGTAGAAGTTCAGGTGTTAACAAAGAATGAAAGTGATTTCATGGGATTTGGACTCTCATGCCACGCTTAGATTTCTTAAATCACTTCTTGTGTGAAATACACAAATTAAATTGTGTATTATTAGGTGTTTTGTAACAGAAGAGTCTTTAGATAAACTCAGAGATAGCTGAAATGTTTGTAGATGTTAAAAAAATCACAACTGAATCAATATGTGTGGCAATGGTTTTATATTATTGTGGTTATCTTTCTGAAATGCAATCATGTGAATGACAACCCTTAAACTTAAATCTTTAAATAGACTCCTCCTGGCTTTAGATGGAATAAAGACACCTCCTTCTTTCCTGTCTGACTCTAATAGATAGTAAGAGGAATGAGAAAGAGAAATGGAAACCTATCTTGATGACAAGAAAAAATAGATAAAGAAAAAAAATATATATATATATGCTTCCTATTGTAGTAAAAATAGCACAGGGATGAGGATGAAAGCCTAAAAAGCACACCTGCTGGTGCAGATTTCAGGCAAAAGTTTTGGGATGTGGCTCCTCAATGGTAGAGGGCAACCCTGAGTGGCAAGGTCAATGATCCCTTACTTTCAAAAGCAGATTTGTTCCAGCGATGAGAACTGCTGCAGAAACTTCCCTCACATTTATTTCATACTAGAATATTGCAAGGGAAGCTGAGGTGACTAAAGAATCCACCATCTTTGCAACCGCATGCAGAGTGAAAGAAAATCTGTGGTGGGGAAGCAGATTTCAGCTAAAGAAAAGTGTGTGTCCAGGGGAAAGATGTATTATGTACATCTTGAAAATCAAGTAAGAGCTTTATGTATGTTTAAATGTATGAAATTATTTCTATATAATCCTAGAAAAGTCAAGGATTGTATAATCAACAGCATAAGGTGGATCAATGCAGATTACAGAGGTGAAAGTAGATGTATAGAAATTTCAACATTAAAAATTTCACTTGCAATTTTAAGGGACCACAATAACTTAAAAAGAGTATAAACTTTTAAAATTACCAGAAGAAAACACACACAATAAACACAGACCTTGTTGAGAAAGAAAATAAATAAAATATGATTGCTGAAAAAATAACATAAATTAAGATAGCAAAACTAAACAAAATATATTTAGCAAAAATAATAAAGATTATTAGCAAAAATAAATAAAATATGAATGCTGAAAAAATAACATAAATTAAGGTAGCAAAACTAAAGCAGGCATTCATTTCATTCCATAGATGTGATATTTGCTTATCTATTAAAAGAAAAAAAATATGCTCACATTGGATAATCAAACAAAACTCAACTAAATGTTATGTACAGGAGACGTAAAATAAAGTAACTCAGAATGTTTGAAAGTAAAAGAGTAGACAAAGAAATAGCAGGAAACTGAAGATTAAAAATTTCTCAGCATATTAATATCAGAGAATATATAATTCTAGTAAAAAGAACTGAATCAAATAAAAAGACTTCATAAAATAAAGATTTAATGCACACTAAAAATTTTAGAATCATGCTTTATATACAAAATAATTGCATCAAAAATCATAAAGCAAAAATTCATTAGTATGGGTTACTCTCAGCTTATAGTAGATTGAATTAGAAAAAAATAAGTAAGACAAATAATCTTATTTCTTATATTAATCTTATTGCTATAGCTCAACTGAGCAGAGAATTTACATTTTCCAAGTATCCATAAAGCAGTCACAATTTTTGACAAAAAATGCTCACTAAATTCAAAATAGGTAAAAATACTAGAAACATTATGCTTTGTTTATAATGTAATAAAACAAAAAATTAGTCAGAAAATCAGTAAAGCAAGAAACAAGGAATAATTCATATGCTTACATTGCTTCTCACCTTCTCTCTACATCTACTTTAAAACGTGTTTTAATATTCAATACTTTTCAGGATAAACTGTTACGTGAAAAAGCAAGGTGCAGTGTAGCATTTCATTTTACACGTTTATTATATGCTACAGTATGTTTTAAAAAGAGAACATAATTATATACCTATTCTTATTTATGCATGGCCATTTCTGAAATTATGTATCAGATTTGTAATTTTTGAACTTGGAGAAATGTAGGATGAGACTTACTTTTCTCTTGAATTTTTTTACCATTTTCCTATAAAACCTATTACATATGTAATAAGTTCTAAAAAGGTTTGTGAAACTGTTTTATGATAAATAGACACCCTCTGTAAGTGCAAATATACATAGAAGGCACACAGAAAGCATTGGCTGTTGTTATCTGTCTAGTGGGATTTTAAACAACATTTGTTTCTTGTTTATATTTTATGGTATTTGATTATTTAAACAAAAGTATATGTCACACTTACAATCAAAAAGACCAACTATAGGGCCAGCCCCATGCCCTAGTGGTTAAGTTTGGCACGCTCGGCTTCGGTGGCCTGGGTTCAGTTCCTGAGCGCAGACCTACACCACTCGTCAGTGGCCATGTTGTGGCAGTGACCCATACACAAAATAGAGAAAGATTGACACAGATGTTAGCTCAAGGTGAATCTTCCTCAGCAAAAAAAAAAAAAAAAAAGACCAACTACAAACCTTTTTCCATTTTGGAAAAAAATAACAAGACTATATTGAGATAGTGCCCCATGGCCTCTGGGAAAAATTTTAAACACTTTAATATAGCATTCAAGGCCCTTCATGATGCCACCCCATTTTGTATTCCCAGCATTAGTTTCTGCCTTATCTGCCTCATGCACCCTGTATTTAGGCAAAGATTCATGACTCCAAATTCTCATAGTTCATTGATAACTCCAGGCCATTTTTCATGTTGTTCCTTCTGCATAGAATAAATGTCCTTTCCTTTACTGACTATCAACCCCCCTCATTTTTAAAAGTTCATTTAAATGTTACCTTAGTGATATTTATAGGTAAAATTAATCACTACCTCTGATTTCTTTGATAATACTAGAATTAAATCCATATATCTTATATGATACTGTGTAGTGCATGTGTGTATGTGCATGCACGTAAACGCAAGCACTTCAGGAAGGCACTAGATGGTGTGGCGAGAAGAGGAGGCCGTGGAGGGGAGATCAGGCGTTCAGTGTGAAGGAAGAGGGCTAAAAGAAGGGAAGGAGAGAGAAAGGAAGAGTATGAAAGACAGAGAAAGATAATAAAATTAATAAATGATCATGTCATTGAGCCCTTGTCTCCAATACAATAAAAGATGTTGAATTGAGGCTGTACATACTCAAATTTAAACTTTCTCAACTTATGAACAGTTTTATTTGCTCAAATAGTTAGATGAGATAGGTAATAGCCTGATCTTCTGACAGCCTATCGAGTTTGGGACTGTGATGATGACTAGATTGGAAATTTTCCTGCGATAAGCAGGTGTGAAAATCTAGAGATTGTTTTTAACCAGATCCTATATTTGCTGATATAGAGGAATTCAGCCCATAAATCCAACAAAACTGTTTCTCAAATAAGTCACAATTAATTCTGAAACCTTTGATAGGAGTTAGACTAAGAACTGGTTGATAATGAGTCACCTCATTAATTTCTTCATTTTGACACCATTATTATAAGCATTAAAGAGATGACATAAATTGTAGGCTGCTTTAGACTGAATTTAGAAAAATAAAAACTTTATCCTGAATTTAGAAGAATAACTTATTTTTGGTCATTCATTTTAATGTCAAAGGATATTTCATATGGCTTCCACTATATGAAAAATGTTCTAATTAAAAACAAAACCTGACTATATTGCTTCTTTATTTATTAGTCAACAATAACTTTTTGTTTGAAATTTCTAAGGGATTTCAGTTTTGAGATATAGTTACATTAAAATGAATAGAGCTATGTTTCTAAAAGAACTATGTTTTTATTTTTTTAATAGAAGTTTTAGCATGTTTAGGTTATTCTGGAATTCTGAATTAATCATTTTTGGGTAGAGTCTAGCAATCTTCTGACTTTGTGCAAGACATCCAACTCCTGAACCTCAATTATTGGTCGTTAAAATAGTAGTACTCACCTTATGTGGTTCTTATTAATGATTTCAAAGTAGATAGTGCAATATTGATTCCTATGTTGATCTTCTATTTTATTTTACTATTTTAGAGGGTAAAAGGATTTAAAGCCCAATTATTTACTATTTAAATGCTGAGATAAAATTTTGTGCAAAATATTTATGGACTCAGTATTCAGGGTCTCAAATGGCAATGCATGCACAGTTGAAAACAAATTTGATTAATTAATGATAAAACAGTTCTGCTTTTGATAATGTAGTGGCTTGTATGAGACTCATACTCTTATAGACAGCAATTAAAAACTCTGGGGAAAAAATCTGAAAAAAATAATACTGACAGTACTGGAAAACAACCCAAATCAGGCAGAACTGGAAGGTAGAAGATTCTTGAAAGAAAGATTTTCACCGGGTGATATTTGAATTTATGTGGTTTTTCTCTCCATATAGTGTGGAGTATCCTGAACATAAGCAGAAAGTCAGAGTCCAACTAGTATGAAAAGGTGAGACCAGAATTCAGGGCTACCAGAGGAATTAAAACATCAGGGAGATATTGGCAAAAGGAGTATCCACAGAGGATAGCCCCCAAAAGCCTATTTAAACTTTGCCTGTATCCTTGGTTCTTCCGTAAAGTATGCATACGTAGAGGAGTATCCAAGATGCCCTGCAGATAGCAACGGATGGGAGGTTAAAAGCACTGAGCAGAGATTTAACTGCTCCCTCACTGCAGAAGAGACAGAGTTTAGAGTTTAAGTCTAACAATTAACTACCTGATAGAACAAACTCAACATTCTTCAAAGGAAGCAAACTGAATTCAGAGTGTCTACAATGTAACATTCATAATGCCCGGTATACCAAAACAAAATAAAACAAAACACTAAATATGTGAATTAGAAGGAAAATATGACCATTAGATGAGACAAAAAGTGACCAGCAGTAACCAAACCTGAAATTACTCAAATGTTGAAGTTGAAGTTAAGAAACAAGACCTTCAAAGCAGCTATTACAAAAATATTTGGACTTAAAGGGAAATATTGTCATCAAACATAAACAGACGGAAAATGTCAGCAGAGAAGTATAAACCACTGAAAAAAAAAACCTAATAGAAATTCTAAAAGTTAAAACTAAAGTATGTGAAATGAAACGAGAGCTCCCTCACTGGTCTTAACAGCACAGTGGAGATGGAACAAAACATGGAGCTTGCGAAGAGAGCAATGGAAACGACCCCAACTGACGGGTAGAAAGAAAAGGAAACAAAAGATTTTGAAAACAGTGACTGAGCCTCAGTGACCTGTCAGGCAACATCGAGCAGTCAAGCATATGTGCAATTATGGTCCCAAAAGAGAAGAGAGAGACAGAGAGAGAGAGGAGAGGAGGGGAGGAGAGAGGAAAGGAGGGGAGGGGAGAAAGGAAAAGAGGGCCAGGGAGGCAGGAGGGAGGGAGGGATAAGACACATCTGATGTGTCTCATCAAATAAGACAAAACGTAAACCATTGGTCAATTGGAGTATAGGATTACTCAGGATTTTCTTATTCTGTTCTTGAAATTATTCCATAAATTTGAAACTACATAAAAAGAAAAAAAACTGAAAGCAAAAAAAAAAAAAATTTTCATGCTGCTTTTATTTCCTTCTTTTAAACCAAGGCTGGATTTAAACGCTTGATTCACCTCTGTAATAAGTCAACACCTTTGGGCTGTTTAATAAGACCCTTTAGAACAAATTAAATTAGGGTATTTACAGTAATGGTTAAAAATTTAATTAAGGAAAAGTCTAACATGTATATAATGCATGATGGCAGAGCTAATTATTCACATTCATAATAATCTTAGAGAGGGACTAATCTTTCCATAACTTTATTTCCAAAGACAGAGTAATATTGAAAACAAAGACGAAGGCTTAATTAAGTCTTAAAAATAGATTCTGAAAAATTAACTGCATTTGCTAATTAATTTGTAATGCAGAAAGCTGTTCTATTGAGCAATATTAAACAAATACACTTTCAGTGTGTCAATGGCCTAAAGCCTTTATTTTTCCAGATTTAGACCAACCTGCTTCTGAGAGTTTGGCTAATTTTAAAGAGAACTGCGAGTCTGAATGTGGGTCAGATTGCTCAAAGCAGAGCCTTTGCTTTTCTTGAATTTTATAATTCATGCACAAGGTCACAGCCTCTCATACATACACACACACACACACACACAACTGCAGAGCAATTGAACAGAAAGGTTAAGTTGTTCTGACACAGAGAAATGGTTTTCTTCAAGTTAGCAGATTTATTTTCTCTGAGAGCATATTAAGGAAAATGAAAATCTTTCAATGTTAAAAAATAATAGTTTCTTCTGATTTAAGCAGCCATGTTTTCAAGAAAATATTTTCTTATCAATATATAAAGTATATTTAAAATTATAAGTAATTTGTAAGTTTAAGATAGTGGTATGAAAGCTGTAGTAGTAACATTGTACAGCACTAATGTTAATAGTTTCATAGTTTTAATTTATTTGTATGTATGATTATATATAAGTCAAAGCAACAGTCTAAACAAGAGTTAAAGTGAACAATGCAGAAAATATTTTATGATTTAATAAAGTGAAGTTTATCTAGTTTTTCCACTTTTTAATGTGTTTTGAACTATACAAATTATAGCTAAATATGAACCTGTTAAAAATATCAAATTGTACATAAAATATAGAACAGAAAGTCTCTTTCGCTGTGGCCCTGCATCTACTTTAATTTCTTCTCCAGATATAAGCATTGTTAATTTTTTTTTTGTTTTTCCAGAACTTCTAAATTATTATAAACTTTTGTTCATGAATATATATGCGTCTACGTTCACATATTCTCCCCTAAGGAAACTACTAAATATTATCATGAAGCTTACCTTCTTACTTAATAATATACCCATCGCATGCATATCCTATTATCCATGGAATAATTCCAAGTCAATGTGCCTTCCTTTAAAATTATCCCTCAGTTTTCCATTGTACAGATATAGCATTTATAGTATCATTCTCTATTGACAGAAATTTAAGTTATATACAATTTTTACTATTACACACTTGGATGCAATAAATCTCCTTGTTCATGTATTTTTCAGGACAAGTGAATTGCTCAGTCAAAGGCTTTGATGGATATTGAAAAACTGACTTCAGAAAGATTACTGATTTATGATTCCATCATTAGCATCAAAAGTACCATTTGCCATTCCTTTCACAACACTAAATATTATAGAACTGTTCCGTATCCAAAAAAGTCAAAAGAATAATACCATGCTTTACTAATTTGCATTTTCCTGTGATTGAGTATTTTTATTAGCCATTTTTTCTTTCCTAAATTTTTTTGTTTTTATTTTTAGGACATTTTTCTACAATGCTGTTAACTTTGTTCTTAGTGATTTTTAAGAATTTTCTTTAGTTTTAATTAGTCTTCAGTTAGAACTTATTTTCCCAAACTATTGGTGGAGCTCATGACATTCGAAGATGAAAAAAAAATAAAAGCTTAATATTTATTTATTGTCAGACATTAATAATAATGAACTCTGGAAAATTTAGGCCAGGAGTTCCTTTTATATCCTTGAACCTAGACATTTCTCTAGGGACTTGATAGGCGCTTTTAAGGGCCAATGGATGATCTCTAGCAGGACTATAAACTCTCCATATGTGTGAAAATATCTGTCTATGTTTGTTCATGTGTTTATTTTTTCACTGGTAAGAGCATAGATAAATTTCTTTTTTTTTTCTTTTTTTTTTTACTAGATTACGGGTTTATTATAAAAGGATACAATTCAGGAACAGCCATATGGAAGAGATACATAAGGCAAGGTATGTGGGAAGGGGTGTGAGCTTCCACGACCTCCCTGGGTGGCCCCTCTCACAGCACCTCCACATGTTCACCAACCTGGAAGCTCTGGATAGATTTCATCAGACTCTCAAAGGGGTTCCAAACCACAGGAGCTTAGCAATGCAAATATTCTCACAATTTATTGTATGCCACTCATCTAACCTTGATTCCAAACCAGATAAAACGATACAAAAATGAAAAATTACATAAAAATATGACTTGTGAACATAAATGCAAAAATATTAAAATATTTGTACATAGAACCCATCCATGTCTAAGAGAGATGGTAGACCATGATAAAGTTCAATTAACCCAGGAATTCAGTAGGTTAGTAGTAAGAAATTAGGAAATGTCATCCCCACACTAATGGTAGTATGTGTGATAGGATATGATAACTTGAATATACTAAAAACTTTTGAAAATATTATCAATATAACAGCAAAAGGCTACTATCTCCACTTTTATGCAACCTGGGAAGTCTTAGCCAGTGCAACAAAATGAGGAGAAAAAAGAGATTGAAACCCAAGGCTGTCATTATTTATAGATGTTTTTATTTGCATATAAAATACAAATAAACATATAAATAAGTTATTGAAATTAATAGCTAAGTTTACTGGAGGGAAAAAAACAAATATACAAAGCTAGATGTGTTTTTATTTACCAGATTCAGACAGAAAATATAATTGTAATAGCATGTCATTTATAATAGAGTATCTGAGAATGTCTAGATTCCGCATGAGCATAATTACATTCTTGTAATATTTTGGGAGACTATTTAGAAGATATCATCAAAGAAAGCACATGTTGTGATACCACTGATGTCAATCATTTAAATGCATATGATTATATGCATAAATATCTACATAAGATTGTGGTGATTCAGCAAGTTAATGGCAGTTATCTCTGGTTACTAAGATTTCAGGTGATTTTTACTTTCTTCTCATATTACTATGTATTCAATTTTCTCATAAATTTACTTTTACTATTCACATAATTAAAAACTAGAAAATAGGAGGCCAGTCTGGTGGCTTAGTGGTAAAGTTGACACACTCTGCTTCGGTGGCCCGGGTTGGCGGGTTCAGATCCTAGGCACGGACCTACACCACTCATCAAGCCTCACTGTCTCAGTGACACACATACAAAATAGAGGAAGATTGGTACAGTTATTAGCTCAGGGTCACGCTTCCTCAAGCAAAAAGAGGAAGATTGGCAGCAGGTGTTAGCTCAGGGCCAATCTTTCTCACCAAAAAAAAAAAAAAAAACCAACAACTAGAAAATAGGTATAATATCACTGTTAAAAAGCAAAACTCAAAAACCTGCAAGGTACTATGAAAATATATTTATCATCATGTTACAGTGATTTTTTTTAAACTAAAACAATTAATATGGTTAAATGGTTGTTTATGACAAACAGTGCAATTTACGTGATTCTGAAAATAAATTTGTTCCTAAGAAAATGAGCTAATGCTATTCATCTTACTTTAAAGGTGGTCTATTTCAGAAATCATGGCAGAGAATGACATACCTAAGAGGAAATATAGCAAAGTCCTTTGTAAGCTGAAAACCATGAGTTCACTGATGAGGGGAGAGTGAATATCAGAGGAACTGTCATGCATGAAGTGGCATTTAAGCTGGGATGTTCATATAATTTGGGGAATCATCTGTGAGGAGTAGATAATTGATGCTTTAGGATCCTGCCAATACGAGAACAGAAAGAAGACAGCCAAGCATGGAAGCCTAGATACTCGCAATATGAAGACGATCTAAAGATGTTGTATATAGAAAATTAGTAAAATACTCTTTTGTGAAAGGAAAACATGTCATTTAACAGGGAGTGGTGTCAGTTGCAGATGTAAGAACTTTATGGGGCTCTGCCCGTATCTTTGAGCCATACTCACTTCGATGTCTGCTGGAGAATTTCCAATGTCATAGCCTTTCACCTAAGCCTCTCGACATGTGTTCATGACAGGCTGGAGTATTCAAGAGTTAACATCGCTCCAGGTTCCCCAATTAGCCCTCAGTCAGTGACTATTGGGGGGATTGGCATATAAATAATTCACCTCTGGGTGAATAATTCTGAGACGTGTTCTACAGTACTTCCCAGAGTGTCCCCATGTTTTTGAATTTTTGCTACCATAGTGTTCACTGGTTTAATCATGTCCCCTTTACTGGCTGCCTTCCCTTCCCTATCTCAGTTCCCCATTCCTCTGCCAGTGTTTCCTTCACTTCCCACACAAATCACTTGCGCTTGAATCCTTGTCTCATGATCTACCTCTGAGAGAACCCAAACCGAAACAGCAGGAAGTGTGCAAATAAACAGTAAGGTCTTACTTAGGGAAGGTGCAAAAGTTGACAAAAAAGAAGAGAGCTTTTTTCAGATGTCAAATTTTAAGTCTAGTGTTGAACTGTACAGTAGTCAAGTGAGTAAGCGGGGAGGAAGTGGTGGAAACACTGCAGAGGAATTTTTTGAAAAGTCTAAGTGAAAGGAGGAAAAATATTAGGAACCCTTACTTGCCATTCCAGACTGTTGAATGTCAAAGCCCCTGCCAACCTCCACAGATCAGACCACCTGTCCCTCTTTTGCATGGTACGTAAATAAGAAAGTATATCCAGCTTCCAACTGAACTCACAGTTGGTGACGGGCAGACTGTATTCAGATACTAGTACAACAAGCCAGTGAAAAGAGCTGGGTAGGGCCAAAGTGTGGACAGGAAGTGCTGGGAGAATATATGAAATCCTTCTCAAAGCCTCAACTTGGAGTGTTGCTGCTAGAATTGGTGGGTCAATTTTAAAGTTTTATGTTAACAGAGACTTTTGTAACAGAAATTATTTTCTAAGCCAGAGATGATGCAGGTAAGTCACCCTCCAATTTGGTTGAAATAGTAGCTAGGGAAAATTTGAAGAGAAGCAGGTCACCTTTTTGACATAAACCAGTACACTAGTGGTCCTGTGGTAGGAAGGGTTTGCTACTCAAAATTAGAAGAGCTTTTTTTTTTAAAAAAGACACACCTATGTCTTAGACTCTTAGACTAGCAAGGGGGAAATATACAGGAATTGGCTCACTGTACTCACAAATGAATGAAGTAGCTGGATTCTGACAGATGGCTTATCTTCCTCTTTATTTAAATTATTTTAGAAAATCTCCACCTGTTTTATAAACAATTCTGTCCTATTTACAGGCAAACTATCTTAAAAGCAGTATAATAATTAAAATCCTGAAGGTTTTCTTAGCTTATGGAAAAAATGATTGCTCCTATACAGAAACCTCTGGTGTCTGAAGCACAACATGCAGATGTTTGCTCCAAAAAGAATGCATGTTTAGGAGTTAACGCTGTTACCCAATTTTGAGACTAGTCCACAGAGTCACGTTTACTAAATAATGGTCTATGCTTCTTTCTTAATTCAAAAACTTGCTGATGTTGAGATATAATATTTGCACTAAATTCCTAAGAGACGTGGTGGGATTATTAATTTAACTGTCGTTATGGTGAAGGATCAGACATACTTTCTCTATGATTAAGCAAAAAACCTTAGGTCATTTTAATTTAAAGTTAATAATTGGGAATGGAATACTGCAAGCTTTGGAGGAGACAATAAAGGATGATTTTTACTCTGATTGGATTTAGATAAGGATGCCGTGGACTCCCTATCATGAAAGCAGAAGCCAAACATCACTCTCTGCGGTTCACCATCCTAACAGACCCCCTGGTGCATGTTCTCTCTATGCTCTGCCAGTTTTGTGATACCCCTTAGGAGGTCTCCAACAGTCTGCCCTATCTGTAAGATGCAGGATAGCGGTATTCATTAGAAAAGAACCAGACGAAATGGTAATCTGTGCCATGGAAAAAAAATCCCTTCTTGGGAAATAAGAATAATATGATGAAAACTCCAGTGTGTCTTGAAGAGTAACAAAGTCTGTCTTATGGCTTCAAACGTGCTTGTTGAAAAGAAATTACCCAGAACAGCATAATCCACAATCTGCATAATGCAATGCATTGAAGTCACGGCTCAATGCTAATTCCTCTTGCATATCACTTTTAGAATTGTGGTTCTGGAGACCCTATTACCTTTCTGATGACTGATATTCATCCTGAGCAGTCCACTGCTATGAAATCTGGTTGGCTTAACCTTATCCCATCAGCAGTAAATTAGACTCAATGTGTGGGAAATGAGGCCACACTTATAGGGGCCTCGGAGGTAAGGAGCCTGCTTAAAAGTACGGTGAAAATAGTGTGAGATGAAATAAGCCTTTTCAAGATACAATTTAAGAAATGCCATCCTTTGAAATCTCCATGAGGGACTTACACTCCTGAAAATTGCCTGTCTGGAACACAGCAGTGTAGCCTCTTAACAATATCCTTTTGATATAGGTAATTGCTGATTATCGCCCCTGTGTAATTACCAGGATTCTCTGGGAGAAAATGAGCATTCTACAATCATGCAGCAGGACTGAATGAGGCAGAAATTTTCACCTTCACGAAATGAAGCTCTTCAAGTAAGTTTTCTCTAAATCCTTGAAATAACCAAAGTGAAGAGCTAAGTACTGTTTTCCATGGCTTCAAACTCCCTGTGTATAGAATAGCACTGCATCAGAGATGATTGCGTGTCACTACTGAGGACTTCCGAGCAACACAGCCCAACAGCAAACGTACGGACACATTGAAAGCCAGTTTCAGTCCTGGTTGCCTGTTTGCTTTGATGTTGGGGCTGAGTGTAAATGCTTGTGAAGGAGACCTCGGAGTGTGCCTTAAGGGGACGGCAAGGATGAAAATGAAAACAGCCAGAGAAAATGAACAGACTCCAAAGAAAATGAAATACTCTCCTCACTCTTAAATGTCCCTTGAATTCAGAGATCCCATTCACTATCATTTAGTGACACAGAAAGGAGTATGCCTTATTAAAATATTACCAGTTTAAACAGAAATCTTGAGAATCGACAAGGGATCATGCTTAACGGAGCAGCCTAGAGTGTAGTGCATTTTACGTACTGGTTGATGTCCTCTCTTGGCAATAACAGTCAATCTTAGATTGCTTTAGGAAGAACTATAAAAATGTAAATTACCGAGACCTGATTGGGTCTTATTGCCTTAGCTAAGTTCTAACACTTAAACTTAAAATATATGGCTGCTGGAGCTAATTAATACTGGTTAATTTGCATATTCAAGAGTCTTCTCATAGTACCCTTTCTCTCTCTTA
The DNA here is from genome assembly GCF_020826845.1 of Diceros bicornis minor. Classification (NCBI taxonomy): domain Eukaryota; kingdom Metazoa; phylum Chordata; class Mammalia; order Perissodactyla; family Rhinocerotidae; genus Diceros; species Diceros bicornis. Next base: position 8,541,007 of record NC_080753.1, read on the forward strand.
ACTAATACGAGACGACTCTTTCAAAGCTCATGAGGCCATTTAAAGAGTGAACTGGATTGAAATTTGTGCCTTCATTTTAAAATGTTTCAAATTCTTCTTGAGCACCATATCCCAGTTTGAATTCTATCTTACATCCCTTACTAGTTTCCCTCCCTAATAAACAGAACACAAGGACTATTCAGGATCAAATTACACAATTTAAATAGAAAGTAATGTTTTAAATTAGCATAATAAAAAGTTTTGGAACTGAATGTATACTCATAAAATGATTCAATCATGCGTTTAAATACAGCAGAAAGCAAGCCTAGAATATATATTTGCAAATAGGTCATAAGAAAATATCTACCGGAGTAGATTCATAAGACAGCAGAAATAGGACTAAAATAGTTATATAATTGGAATAAAAGAAAAGTTATTATTTACTTGATATCAATATTAATTTTTCTAAATTTCAACAGACTCTGATTTTGAGGTTACTTGGTTTTTCAAATGAATGAGAATTAAGAATAGTTAATACTGAAATAATGAATAGTCTATTATAAATTATGAAATGATACTAGCTGAATATACAATTCTATATTACTCACAAAATTCAAGGCATATGTAGGATATATGCCATCTATACAGAAAAAGAAAAAGAAAAACATTAGGGTAACTAATGTCAAATGCAAGATCTGGTAATGCAAATTTCATCTTCTATAATATTTAAGTTTTCTTCATAAAACCCATCAATATTAAAGTTCTTATTTTTTTCTTTTGAAAACTTGAAAACTTACCTCAGAATCTGTTATCTTACTGAGTTAACATTAGCATTTACCACAGGACATTACACTCCTCCTACCAACACCACCAAAGTATTTGAGGGAAATTTGAGGATGTTGTCAGTGTATGGCCATACCTGGTGACTACTTTGCAAGGAAGAACACAATATCCATTTGAGCTGATAGCCACATATGATCTATAAATGGCTACATTAGAGATATATATGAATTTATCTTGACACAGGTAATATGTCTAACTTCATTTTAGAGTTCCAGTGGTTTTAGTACCCAAACCAGCTGAGCACACCTTAGACAAATTCTAGAGCTAAGAAGAGAAGAGGAAAAAGTGAGACAATTGATCCTTCATTATGAGGCTTTAAATACAGTTGCAAGCTCCAGGTTTAAAATACGTTATCTAATGCACCTGGATCTCTAAAGTGTGATTAATTCTTGTGGTTACTTTCCTCTTGAAGGACAAAATGGCCATTGGACATTTTCTCCTTCAGCAAGTTACTTTCCTCATCCTTTACTGTACTAGATTATCTCTTTCAGTACTATTTCATGTATAAAACCAAACACCTGGGATTTCATGAAGCTAGGATCTCTCAACTCCTATTTTTAATTTAATGTATTAACACGTTTTGTGTCTATTGTGAAAAGAGTGTACAGTTTCAGTAGAAATAATTTAAGAATGATATGCTTTCAACACTAACAGAAGGGAAATCATCACTGTAGGAGAGGAAGAAACTTTCCTCTACCCTCCAGTTTCTTCTGGCTGGTCTAAAAATTAAATTGACATGAGACAGAATAACAGGAGAAAATCAAACAGTTTAATAACATGTATACATGGAGAAACCCATGAAAACTGAGTAACTCACCAAAGTGGCCAAAGCTACCACCTTAAATATCATCTTCAGCTAAAGACAAAAGACAATGCTGGGGGTAGTGGTTTGGGACTTCAAAGGAGAGGAAGGCAATTCACATGGAGATGGAAAAGCAAATGTTTGGTGAACACATGTTCGCCATGCCTTGCAAAGACAATGGAATATGGAGAGGACTTTGATCAAATGAACCTTGCTAGGTTCCTCCCTGTCTACCACACCTAGTTCGTATTATACTATAGTTATCTATGGTGATAGCTCCTTCCTGGAATAAGCCTTCTATCTTAAATTCTTTTAGGCAGTTAGGGGGAAGGTCAAAGTTTCTTCCTGAGTTTTTGTTCTTAAAAATAATCGGGTGAAAGAGACACAGTTTGGGATAACAAATTCTGCTCCCCTACATCACTCATGTTCTCCTGCAGGAACTGTATATTTCTAATTCAAAGGCATGGCTGGGAAATTCACTTAATTTAAACATACCACAAAACATTGTGGTATGTTTTCAAAGTAAAAACCAAGTATAATTATTAGAGTGCATGAACACATTATTGTTTTTGTAAGCACTTCTACTCTCAGCAATGGGAAAGTTGCTCCTAGAAGCAATGTGACCACCTATACAGTCTGTCTTGCTTCTACTCAACCCTGAGGTACATGTAAGATGGTAGAAACAACACCAATGGACAACAGAACCCAGTAACTCTGAGAACCCTACTTTCACTGTACTTTCAGAAAACACTGGAAAAAAAAGTTGAAGATAAGTGCTTGATAACACCTCTCTGATTTCCACACTTAGAATCTGGCATCAATAGTGGTAAGAAATAAGCGCGGTGCATCCTTTCAAAGGTTGATATCATGGTTAGGGTATTGCTTAATGTCATCACATAAAATAGACTATTTGCATAAATAAACTTATATTGATAACTATTGATAAAACACTGCCCCTACGTTCATTTATAATTTTCAAAATAATCCATATGTTAGCTTATTTGAACTTTACAGCACGTTAGTAAATTACTTATGAGCAAACTAAAGCCCAGTAAAATTAGATAATATGTTCAATTCACACATTTAGAAAGTAACAGAACCAGGTACTCTCCCAGGGTTCGGTGGAGCAGGCAGGAGGGGCCTTGCCAGCTTCCTTGGGAGGGTTGTTTGCAGCTCCCACTGCCTCCGCTGGAGGGGGCAGGGAACAGCACAGCCAAGGAAAAAGAAAATACCAGAACCAGTATAAACGTCTATCACATCTTATCTTTCCACAGATGCATAACACTTCTAGGGACAGAGATTTCTTTCCTTTAAAAAGTCAAGAATCCTGTTGTTGGAAAGTCTAATTATTAAACAAACTCTTCCTTTTATTGAGCAGAAATGTTGTCTAAATGAGCAAGTCTTTTATTGTCTATTATTAAAGAATAAAGATCATAACGTTAAACCTGAATTCAATAATGAGTTTCTTTTCTATTCAGAGATATACTGGTACTGGTACTTCAACTAAAAGTAGGGATTCAATTCAATGAAATAAACACTAACCATGTCTATGTAAAAAGTGCTGTGAAATATGCAAAAGTAATTGAGCTAACAGTGAATGGTAAGAACAGAAACAATCAATTACTGTTTCCTCTCTATTATTGTCTAACTTAAACCTTGAAAAGATTTAGGATGACAGTAAAAATTGTGACTAAAAATTTACCAAATGCCCATACGTTGGTTAATTTTAGATGTCCTACATAAAGATGTCAAAGTAGTCACTCTCTCATCCTAGAATGAGTGTCATTACCTACTCCCAAACAAAGCCAACACACTTCAGTCTGGCGTCATTTGGAAGAAAATCGGGTAGATTATAAACACTGGGATGGCTGTGCTCTAGGCTAAAGCAGATCTCTCTACGTGTCTTTCAACTTCTCTATTTTTAGAAACTCTGCTCTTTTGATTATCTCTTCACTCACCTGAATCTACAAACTCTATTTATTCCTTCCTGAGGTCAAAGTAAAAATTGTACCCACAGAGTTACACAGGTAAGGAAAACTTTACTCGAGGCTATTGCAATAGAGGAGAGACCAGAGCACACTGTTAACTCTTCAGAGACAAAGGGCATGACAGTTTCTAGGAACGGAGGTGGCCATCCGTGTTTACTAACTGACCTTACCCAAAGGAAAAGTAAACTTTCTGATGTCTTCACCTACCAGAGGTAGTTTTACAATGTGAAGCAGGCCCATCAGTTAGCTTCCTACCCTCCCACAGAGACTGGAGAGACTGGGAGACCAGGTGCTATCTTCCTTGATGATTACATTTCAAAGGGCCTGTTCCCAGGTCCTTGAGAAAAACTGTCCTTGGTTATAAAACTAGCAAGAGGTTTTTAAAAAGATTTACATCTCAAAGGGGCAGAGAGAGAATTTGCAATTACAAATTTTCTAAAGTCAATACTCTAAGAAAAGGGAGGCCTAGAGGCAGGAGGAAAGCTGCGTAGTATAGTCAAGCTGAGGGGAATGCTATGGCTGTCTAAGCGTGCACAAGTATTTCCTTTCTTGTAACAACAAACAAGTAAAACAAATCACAAATCCTTCTTCACTCCTCACCCTGTTTTTCCTATGCAGTGGTGTTGGAAGGAAACGGTAAGATGAGTGGTCTGCTCTGACAGAGAGGAGTAGTTTGTCATGGAATTGCCTATGCATGGTGATAATAAAAACAGACAGACATTTACTCAATTGTATTATTGTTTTACAATTCTGTCCAGATAATGCAAAGTCTTATTGCCTGCATGACGGGCAGAAAACACCCACCTTCTCTACCCACTACCCCTTTCACCAGAATCTACCCGCCCCCCCCCCCCCATTTCTTGCTTTCCCTTCCCAACCAAACGTCTTGAAAGTATTTTCTATGCTCAACATATTTGCTTCCCCATAGAAATCAGGCTATCTGATTTTTTTTTTTTAGTCACCAATGATTGAATTATTTGTAAATCCAATTGGTATTTTATAATCCTTATCTTATACTACATTCTCTCAGATGTATTTGGCAGAGTCTGCAATGTAAGACATCTCTGGTTCTTCTGTTACTCCTGTCTAATCCTTATCCTCTTTGGTGCTCTCCCTCTGCCAGGTCTTCCAATGCCCATGCTTCTCTTTCGAACCCTCTTGTCTTTCCACTTGAAATATTCTCTGGGCAGCCTTAGCCTTTCCTGTAGAATTATGCACATCCATATTCTGATGACTGCAAACCATAGCTCCAGCCTATGTCTCTATTCTAAGCTTTAAGCTCATACTTCCAACTCCATTCTAAATATCTCCCTTAGCTCTCCCAAGAAAATCTTAAAGTCAGCAAAACAGAAAAAAATCAACTTGCTTCCAATTCTGTTTTCCCAAGCTGAAAACCCAAGAGCTAACCTTGATTTCCCCTTTTCTCTCATGCCAGATTTAGTTAACCAGAAACTTTTATATCATCTCCAAATTATACATCTCTTGAACGTGTCCACTTCTTTCCATCTCCCATGCTGTTTTCTACCAAATTCAGGGCACCACATGTCTCATATGAATTATCACAACCTCCAAAGCCAGCAGCTCTGTGTAGTCAGTGAAATTGTCCTTTTTTATTCAAGGTTGTATTCTGTTCTTAGCACATTGCCCAGGGCAAAATAAGAATTTCATAGACATTTATTAACGAAGTGAATGAAGGTAAACCGATATATTTTTTTTGTTTTTATCAAAAAGAAACATGGATTTTGAATCTTTTCAATAATTACCTGAATGTTTTATTTATAATCCAAAGTTACATGCCATATGTTATTGAATAGATAACTAGTAACCAACTTCTCTATCAACTGCACACTTATCTGTTTCACATTTGACCAGAACACCAGAATATGGAATGGGTTAGGAGCCTCCTCAACTCTACCAGCAAGTAGGTGTGAGATATACTGTGCTCCATATTTCAATTATCTGTGAGACATACCACCCCAAAACTTAGTAAATTAAAGCAGCAACCAATTTTTTATATTTCATGATTCTTTGAATTGACTGGGCTTAATTGGGAAGTTCTGCTCCACAACTTGTCAGCTGGGCTTGCAATCATCTGGAAGCTCTCCTGGGCCCAAATGTCCAAGGTAGCTCATTCACATCACTGGCATTTAATGTTCGCTCTTCCCTGGGAGCTCAGCTGGGGCTGCCTGGTTGTATTCCCACCTCACATCATAGCAGTAGGTTCCAAGAGCATGTAAGTAAAACTTCCTGGCCTTGTTAAGCGTTAGGCTCAGAATGGCTGAGCATTATTTACTCCCCATGTTGAATTGTTCAAAGCAGGTCACATGGCTAGCACAGATTTAAGAGGAGAGGACTAGACAATTATGTGTATACTGGAAGGCTTAGTTTATTGGCGTTCCCAAAGTAGCAGACTAGCACAACTGATTGACTTGGAGTAATTCCAGCGCTTACGAAGGGCTAACAAACCACAAGTTCCTCACAAATCTGCATTTGGCCACCATATGCAATTGATTTTCTGTCTTCATTACCATTTAACACTATAGTTTCCTGTAAAAGCTAGTATTCAGATGACTGAGATACTGACAGTCTCCGGAAACCTTACCAGATGTTTCTTCTCAGGGGCAAGAATCTGTTCTGTTCCTATATTTTAGCATTTTTATTGAGATCTAATTCACATACCATAAAATTCACTCATTGAAAGTATACAATTTGATGATTTCATTATATTCACAGAGTTGTGTAACCATCACCACAATCTAAATTTAGAACATTTTCATCACCCCCAAAATATACCATGTACCCATTAGCAGTTATTCTCCATTCCTTCCCACCCTAGTCCTCGACAACCACTAATCTACATTCTGTCTCTATAAATTATCCTATGGAATACATTTCATATAAGTGGAATCATAAAATGCATGCTCTTTATTTTAACAGGTTTCTTTAAATTAAAATAACGTTTTTAAGATTGACCCGTGTTGTAGCATGTGTTAGAAATTTATTTCTTTTTATTGCCAAATAACACTCCTTTGTATATTATTGTTTATCCATTCATGAGTTGATGGTCATTTGGATTGTTTCCACATTTTGGTTATTATGAATGATGCTGCTATAAACATTCACGTACATGTCTTTATGTGGACATTTGCTTTGATTTCCTTGGATAAACACCTAGGAGTGGAAATACTTGGTCATATGATAAAGTTATGTACAAAAATTTGAGGAAAAGCCAAACATTTTTTCCAAAGTAGCTACACTCTTTTACATTCCCACCAGCAATGACTGAGGGTTCTCGTTTCTCTAGAGCTTCACCAAGACGTGTTGTCTGTCTTATAGCCGTCTGAATGGATGTGGAGCAGAATCTCATTGTGGTTTTGCTCTGCATTTCCCTAATGACTAAAGACGTGGAGCATCTTTTCATGTGCTGACTGGCCACTTGTATATATTCTTTGGAGTAATGTCTTTTCAAATCCTTTGTCCATATTTAATTGGATGATTTGTATTTTTATTACTGAGATGTAAGAGCATTTTTTAACATGTTCTGGATACAGTTTGTTATCAGATATATGAGTTGCAAATACTTTCTCCCATTGCATGGGTTATCTTTTCATTAGTTCTAACCACTCATTTTTATTTTATTTTTTTGGTTTTATTGAGGTATAGTTGATACACAAAAAATTGCACACATTTAATGTATTCCTCTTGATTAATTTGGACATGAGCATACATCCATGATACTATCACCACAATCAAGGTACTAAACATATCCATCACCTCTAGAAATATCCTTATGTTCTTTTGGGAATCCTTTGTTTCTTTCTTTCTCTCTTTCTTTTTCTTTCTTTCTTTTCTTCCTTCCTTCCTTCCTTCCTTCTCTCTCTCTCTCTCTCTCATTCTCTCTTTCTCTTTCTCTCTCTCTCTGTCTTTCTTTCTTTCTTTCTTTCTGTCTCTCTTTTTCTCTCTCTTTTTCTTTTTTCCTTTTTGTAAAGAATACGTCACATGAGATCTATCCTATCAACATATTTTAAAGTACAAAATAGCATATTGTTAACTATAGGTACTACGTTGTACAGCAGATCTCTGGAATTTATTCAGCTTGCTTAACAGAAACTTTATACCCATTGAAAAACAATTTCCTATTTCCTCTTCCTTGCAGCCTCTGGCAGCTGCCATTTTATTCTCTGCTTCTATGAGTTTGACTAATTTTGGATACCTCATGTGAGGGGAATCATGCAGTATTTGTCCTCCTTTGATTGGCATATTTCACTTAGCATAATGTCCTCTAGGCTCATTCACATTGTCACCAATAGCAGGATTTCCTTCTTTTTTTAAGGCTGAATAATAGTCCATTGTATGGTTACACCACATTTTCTTTATCCATTTATCTGCTGATGGATGTTTGTGTTGTTTCAATATCTTGGTTATTGTGAATAATGCTGCAGTGAACATGAGGGTGCAGATATCTCTTTAAGATCCCAAGTTCAATTTTTTTGGATATATATTGTCACTTGTGCTTTTGATGTCATATCTAAGAAACCATTGCCTACCCATCATCATGAAGGTTTACTTTTAGGTTTTCTTCTAAAAGTTTTGAGGTTCTAGCTCTTATATTTAAGTCTATGATTCATTGTGAGTTAATATGTGTGTATGGGGGCCGGCCCCGTGGCTTAGCGGTTAAGTGCACGCGCTCAGCTGCTGGTGGCCCGGGTTCGGATCCCGGGCGCGCACTGACAGACTGCTTCTCTGGCCATGCTGAGGCCGCGTCCCACATACAGCAACTAGAAGAATGTGCAGCTATGACATACAACTATCTACTGGGGCTTTGGGGGAAAAAAAATAAAATAAAATGTGCGTATGGTGTGAAATAGGGGTTTAACTTCATCTTTGCATGTGGATATCTAGTTTCTCAGTACCATTTGTTGAAAAGACTATTCTTTTCCCCACTGAATTATTTGGACATCCTTTTCAAAAACCAATTAACCATAAATATCTGAGCTTATTTCTGGACTCTCAGCTCAATTCCATTGATCTATAGGTTTATCTTTATGCCAGTAAAACGCTGTATTGATTACCATAGTTTTGTAATAAGTTTTGAAATTAGGAACTGTTAGTACTCCAACTTTGTTTTTCTTTATCAAAGTTGTTTTGCCTATTTTAAATCCCTGGAATTTCCACAAAAATTTTAGAAACAGCTGTTCAATTTCTGGAAAAAACAGCAGCTAGTATTTTAATATGTCTTGTGTTGAATTTGTAGATCAATTTAGGGACTATTACCATCTTCACAATTTTTTCATGCATGAATTTTTAGTGTCTTTCCATATATTTAGACCTTCTTTAATTTCTTTCAACAATGTTTGTAATTTTCATTGTACAAGTTTTGCACTTCCTTTGTTAAATTATTTGTAAGCATTTTATTCTTTTTTGAAACTATTGTTAAAGGAATTGTTTTTTATTTAATTTTATAGCTGCAGTGTTCATTTCTAAAGCATATGATTGCAATTGATTTTTGTATATTGATCCTTTATCCTGCTAACATGCTGGACTCATTTATTAGGACCAATATAATTTTTTTAGTGAACACCTTAGGATTTTCTATCTACAAGATCATGTCACCTGCATATAGTGATATAGAGATAGTTTTATTTCTTCCTTTAAATCTGAATGTCCTTTTTACCCCACTATTTGCCTTGGCTAGAATCTCTAGTAAAATGTTGCATAGAAGTGACAAGCATGGACAACCCTGTTTTGTTACCGATATTAGAGAGAAAGCATTCAGTCTTTTACCACTAAGTTTGATGTTAGCTATGGAGTTTTCCTAGATGCCTTTTTTCAGGTTGAGGAAGTTTTCTCTATTCCCAGTTTTTTGAGTGTTTTTATAAGGAATGGGTTATGAATTTTGTCAAATTCTTTTTCTCCATCTATTCAAAAGATCATGTGGATTTTGTCCTTTATTCTTTAATATGATGTATTACATAGATTAATTTTTAGATGTTAAATCAACTTTGCATTCCTGAAACAAATTCCACTTAGTTGTGGTTTTTAATCCTTTTTAGATTTTCGTTAATTTGGCTTACTAATATTTTGTTGAGAATTTTAACAAATATTCATAAGAGATATTCATCTGTAGTTTTCATTTCTTGTGACGTATTTCTCTGGTTTTCATATCAAATTAAAACTGGCTTCATAGAATGAGTTTGAAACTGTTCCCTCCTCTTTTTGAAAGAGTTTGTGAGGAAATGGTATTAATTCTCTTTATGTGTTTGGTAGAATTCATGAGTAAAGCCATCTGGGCCTGAGGTTTCTCTTTGTGGGAAGATTTTTAAATTACCTATTCAACCTCTTTATTTGTTATAAGTTTATTCATATTTTCTATTTCTTCTTAAGTCAATTTTGATAATGTATGTATTCTAGGAATTTTTCCATTTCATCTAGATTATTTAATTTGTTGACACATAGTTGTTAATAGTATTTCCTTATAATCCTTTTTATTTCTTTAATGTCAGTAGTGATGTCACTCCTTTAATCCCTGGTTAGATAATTTGAGTCTTCTCTCTCTGTTTCTCTCTCTCTCTCTGTCAATCTAGCTAAATGTTTGTAAATTTTGTTGATCTTTTCTAAAAGTCAACTCTACTTTTGTCAATTTTCTCTATTCTTTTTTAGTCTCTATTTTATTTATTCTCACTCCAATTTTACTATTTCTTTCCTTCTTTCTGCTTCTTTTGGTTTTTATTTGTTCCTCTTCTCCTAGTTTCTTAAGGTGGAAGGTTACATTATGGACATGAGATTTTTTTTTCATAGGTATTTAAAGCTATAAATTTCCTTCTGAGAACTGCTTTAGCTGCATCCCATAAGTTTTGGTGTATTGTATTTGAGTTTTCATTCATCTCAAAGTTATTTATATTTTTCCCTTGTGATTTATCCTTAGACATATTGATTATTTAGGATAGTATAGTTTAATTTCCAAATATTTTTCTGTTATTCTTTTCTAATTTAATTTAATTGTGGTTGGGAATATACTTTGCATGATTTCCAGCCATTTAAATTTATTGAAGAATGTCTTATGGCCTAGTATATGGTTTATTCTGGAGAATGTTCCACATACACTTGAATATATTCCATTTTTGGTGTGTTCTACAAATGTCTGTTAGGTCTGGTCAGTTTATATTGTTGTTCAAATCTTCTGTTTTCTTGTTGATTTTCTGTTACTTATTCTATCCACTATAGAAAGTGGGATATTGAAGTCTCCAACTATTATTGTTGAATTACCTATTTTTCCCTTCTACTTTGTCAGTTTTTGCTTCATGTAACTTGGGCTCTGTTTTTAGGTGCATACATGTTTATAATTGTTATATTTTCCTGGTGGATTTTTGTATAAAATTTCTCTCTTTGTTTCCTGTAAAATTTTATTGTTTTAAAATTTATTTTATCTCATATTAGTATAGTTAACTCCAAATTTCTTATGCTTGCTGTTTGAGCGATGTCTTTTTCCATTCTTTTTGTACCTTTGAATCTAAATTTTGTCTCCTGTAGGTGGCACATAGTTGGACCTCAATTTTTTTATTCTGTCTGTTAATTTGTGCCTTTTGTTTGGACTGTTCAGTCCATTCACATTTAATGTTATTATTTGTATGATTGGATTTATGTCTGCCATTTTGACTTTTGTCTCCCCTATATCTCATGTCTTTTGTGTTCCTATGTCCCTCTTTTACTGTTTTATTTTGAATTAAGTTAATATTTCCCAGTGTAACATTTTTATTCCTTTAATAATTTTTTCACTATATTTAAAAAATTATTTTCTTAGTGGTTGCTTTAGGGCTTACAGTATGCATTTTAACTTATAAATATCTAGTTAACATTTATACTAACTTAATTCTAGTGAAATATAGAAATTTTACTCATAGAAAGCTCCAATTTCTCTTCCTTATTTTTGCACTATTATTGTTATACTCATTACATATGTGTAATTCTCCTGCTGAGTGATACTCCTGCTCTACATGTGGGCACTGGAGGGAGGTGACAGCCCCTAGTTTTCTTATGTTGTCCCTCTTATTGGGGAGCCTTTACCCTACAAACAATGTGAGGTAGAGGTGATCAGGTGCAGTATTCTTGGCCTGCTGTACTATGGCTGAAGTGGGTCATGGCCCAAATGCCACAGACTCTCTCAGTTCTTACCAAGATTTGGCAGATTTTCTTGAATGAATGCTTCTTGATATGCTCGAACATTTCCTTAGAACAATTTCCAGAGACTTTAAATGGATTTAGTTTTGTTTTGTAATTTTCTCCAGTTAAATGATTGTTTTGTTAGGAAGCAAGTCCACTGCACTCCTTACACTACCATTCCAGAAGTCAGTCCCTGCTCAATCACTCTTGGGCGCATTTGGGCTCCTCATCAAACCAGGCAGATTGCCAAGGTTCAATCAGAGTTCTGGCAGCGAATAGATGGCACATTTTAGATATTAATCAAGGTATTCGCTGAGGAGAGTTTAATGAAAGTGTGAAGAGTTTTAAGAAAAAAAACAGTTTTAGTGAAGGGGACTTGGGAATGGGAATATTAGGAAGCCATTACTACATGAGACCTGAAAGGGCAAGAGAAGAAATTGTTTTAATGGAGCCTGTAGAGAGCTAAAAGCTTTGGAAGTGGGGCCACCCAATGGGCTGTATCTGTAGATTCTACTCTGTTAATTACTTCCTTTCTCTCTCCTGAGTCTTTAATCACTGAACCTGTATTGGTCCCTTCCCATCAGACAATACAATTCAGATACAGGGAAGGAGTGAGGGACACCAAAGAGACTCCAAACTCTCTCTCCTTCCATGTTTCTGTCTCCTCTTGGTGTTTTCTATTGGGCACAAGAAGATGGAGAGAAAGGGAGACTGAGTGATACAATTTACAGAAGTCATCTCTTCTGTACAGTAATGCAAGGAAAGGGAGAGAATGTATTTGGAGGGGAAAGTAGAGACTAACCAGTCCAACCACAAACCCAATTGCTTTAAAATCTGCTTGATAGTAAAGGTTACCACAGCCTGGGACTCTGTGTCCATCATTACATCTGACTCCTTTAGATATTTTTGCTACTATGCACCCAGATTGAGATTGTCAGAGAGCTTTACATACTATTATTTAAACTTTATACCATTTGCACTAAATAACACTTATTGCCCTAGTTTTAACTTCTGGCGCTCACCACCCCTACCAGCCTGCTGAAGAGGCCCTAGGTTTTTCTTTCTCCACATTGGCATGACCTGTCCCTTGTGAAGTATCTGTTTTGATTATATCTAAGGATGAGCTAGCTGCAAAATGTACTCCTAGGCAGAAGATGAGCTAAAGTGTGTCTTGAGGTTATTTATATGTTAGAGAAAGCTTTTCCATCAACAAGGCAATAATTTAATTTTGGTAAAGTTTGTGAAAATGTCCTCTTTTTTTAACATAATAGTCTAATAGAGTCAAACCGTTTTTCATCTCATATAATAAAATCATGTATATGACATGGAGAAAAACACTTGACTTATTTATTTATTTTTCCTTGCTGTAGAAAGAGGAAATTCATCTAGTTCATTGAGTACCTGAAAAATACAATTGAAAGGAGTATGGCTTAAGGTACTGTTAGATATATTTCAACGTTAGATGGGTGTCTGACATGAACTTACACTCACTCTATTTTAGCAATAGCGGTGTGTTAAATACTCTGAAGCCTACAATATATATCAAGAGTATATAGTTTGGTCTATAGATGTTTTGCCTCAATTAAATCAAAGATTAATGTATATTGTCTTCACTTTTTCTCAGTTATTTTCCCATGAGAAACAAATAGAAAAAATTTACTTAAATTTTATTTGTTCTTCATTAATTTGAAAACTCAGTCCTATGATATTAACTTTTAAAAATTGATATTATTTTGAAAAAATATTCAATTTAATATCCTGCTATATAATTGCTAAAAATTTTTCTTTTCTAAAGACCTAATTGATTATGATCTATGTTCTTTACAAGAGAAGGATGTCTTATTTATTTTCAAGTTGGTAGGTAGTGGAGGAGAAATAGAGCTTGAAAAGCTTGGAGCCAGAGCTGATCTTCAGGACTTCTAAATTATATGTGAAAGTAATTTAATGACAATTCTAAATATTTGCCTAATAGTACTAATAATGAGCTGTAAAGCTGCAAGTAAGTTTCAAAACTATCAATAATAAGAAATAAATTTTGATGAGTCATGCCAGAGAAAAATTATTTCTTATTCTCTCAATTTCCTGCTACCTTACAAACAAGCTATCAGAGTCTACAGCCAAAAAAATGTAGAAAAATTAAGGTAATGTTAACAGGATGGGTTAGGCAGTTAAATAATAAAAATGTGCTATTTTTCTAGATTTTGTGATGATTTTGATGCTTGTCAGCTTAAAAACTGATAATTTTTGTGAAATATTTTCTCAATTGTGTGCCTAATCTTGTGTTCTTTTGCTTAAGTAGGGTACGAGAGATTGTATGAGCTTCATGATCCATAAAACCTAGATCTGCTGCTGACTGACCATCTTCCATGACATCTTTTGCTCTAACCCTCCTCTGACTAACTACTGCACCCTGCTGCCAACGAACACTCCCAAACAGAAGCCCTGGGATTGAATGAAAATAACCTCAGGCCTAGAAGAATCCATTAACTCTGTAGCAATCCCTAAGGACAATGCTCTGATTATGAAGTTGTTTTTCTCTGGGATCAGAAATGAATGATTAACCAGGATGGACATTTCCGGTCACCTTGGTGTTCACTGTTAAATCTCTTCCCATCCAAAATATTAGTACACTAGTATTTCCATTATAAATACCTGGAAATAAGATGAAATTATTCAGATGGGTTAGAGAGAATTTTTTTTATTAGCCTCTTCCCCCTTATCTTAATTATTCTAGCTAATTAAGGAGTCATTGACAGCAGATCTTCAATGTTCCCTTTCTCAGGCAAAGAGAATTTAAGTCCATATGCATCTATTTACTTAATGTTAAATTTTCCCCCAAAAAAGGCAAATTGAAAGGTGTATTTTCAAATTCTTCTTGGGAAAACTCACCTCTACCTTTTTTCAAATGGTGACTTACTTTCTTCTAGAAAAAAGTAGTGGAGTCAGTGCTCAGAGAAATTACTATGTACTTCTCATACTAGATTCGGCTTTCTATCTTGCATTTTAGTTGTAAATCAAATTGACTAAATTCTCCAATTAGTGTGTAAACTAATTGAGGACAGAGGGTATATTTGAATTCTTCACAAATAATAAGATCTCAGAAATATTTATTAAGATATGAGTATAATTTAATTGTTCCCAATGTTTGTGTGGTCAGATTCAGAATAATATGATGATAATTAGTCTTTGGTTACTGAGGGTTGATTACATATTTACATTTGATGTGAGAAAATATTGCTTTCTTTGTTTTATTGAATTATTTCCTTTTTACCCTGAGAATATTTATTCTAGTTTCAAATCTGTCTTTTAATATTAAAGGTTTGGTATCTATTTTTTAGTTATTAGGTTGACTTAAACATTATTAAATATATGGGGATCCTTTTTTTAAAGATAAAATGGAGGACAAAACAATAAATATGATCCAATACCTTTGTACCACAATTTTTACCAAAAGAAATCAAATCTTTGCAATATTTAACTTCATAAAACATTTAAAAATATATTAAAATATTACTTTTTAAACAAATTTTAGTTAGATGTAGTCTTTTTAAAATACTACAAAATAGCAGTATAACCTATATAATAAGAAAATTAAAAACATTTAACTTTAAAACAACTAACAAAGTTATATTAGATACTAAAACTGTCAGATAATGTGACATTTCTGTAGTTTATTACCACGTTAGTTGCACATTTTGCCAGAGAATTAAATAGGTTCTGAGGAAAATTTCCCAGTTGAAATGTCATAATGAACATAAATTTGTACTCTATTTACTAACAGACAACCAGTTGGCCCTTAAGCCCCATTGACAGTGAGTCTATTATAAATAGCACAAAGTAATGCAACTGACAGTAAAATCTCATTCCTGAGAAACTCAGGAAAATCTGATGTTTTGAATTGATAATTCTGTTGTATATTTTTAGAAATTAATTGGGTTTGAGTAAAAGGCAGATAAAAATATTTGAGCAGCTTTTGTTATACATTTTATTAATCAATCTAAATGTTTTTTAACTTAACAGCACTGCCTAAGCAACAAAGAGCAAATTCCTTGCCTGGCAATAAAATTCTTGAATTCCGTCTTTAACAGTGCCTCCTGTTCCATTTTCTTCTATTTATCTTTCAAGAATTTCTTTGCCTTAACACAAACTTTTCCTAGTCTTGCAAATGTGCGATGTCACCATTCTTTTTTGCTATCCTGTGGGGAAAGAGGAGAGAGAGAGATATTCTCTTGGCTTGTTTTTCTGCCCAAGTTAATTTTAAGTCTTTCCTTCCACCCAGCTTTCTCTTTCCCCACAAAGACTTCCAAGATCATATCAGCCCACATAAATCTCTCTTCCCCTTCTGATCACTTATTTAACCATTTTAATCACTTATTTACAAATTAATAGTGCACTGCTTTAATATTCCTTATGGCTTCGCACTTCTCCAGGTCTGAAAGAGCACACCCAAATATTTTGCACTCTAGCCACCATTTTCCGTATTTTACATATCCTACATCATCACTAGCTCTGTCTCTGAACTTTGACATCATCAAGACTTCCAGAACCTGTTTATTCTCTCCTAGTTTTGTCCACTTTGCCTGCCTCACTTCCTACCTTCATTACCTGGATCACTTTCCCAACTCTTTTTCATGCCTCAAACCCTGAGTACCTCACACATTATCTTGCTGCACTCACCTGAAAAATCTGCCTGGATTAACACTATAATCTGCTTTCGATATATTTAACACCTAAAAGATTAAGTAACTGCTGGGGGAAAATTGCATAACACTGTAGATCAGTGCCATTGTAAATCAAGACTTCCACCTCAGCTGAATCCTCAGTGTCGTTTGAAAATCCTTTTGTGTCTTACTTAAGACATACCTCCCCAAGATTTACCGTTTTCTTAAGCCTCTTTCACAATACCCACCACTGTCACTTTCAGTAGACTTTTATCTTTTTTCTTTGGCTCTAAATGAATGGGTTAAATTGAATTCATTGAATTAAATTGAATTCATTAGCCATGAACTCCTTCAAGTTCAAAATCATAACAACAAAGTTAACAAATTTGCTACCATATTCCTTCATTTCTTTTAGTATCTGAGAAAAAGACACTCCTCCTCTTCCATGTGACCAACTCATCTCCAGATAAAGCTTCTTAGTTTCACTCTAATCCCTCTCATCTGCCTCATCTTCTCTTCTGTTACTTTAGTTCATTGTTTTTAACCTTCTAAGTGTTTCTCATGTACCTAGTTTCTCCCCTCCCACTACCAATCAATTCATTCTCTCCATCACTGTTGGAATGACAGTTCTAAAATACAGATCTGATATGTCATTCTTTGCTCAAAATTCTCAACGTAGTCCCTTTAACTTTGTTCACAATCCAATGTTTTAGCCTCACTAATCTGACCTACCGTAGACCTGGCTCATGGCTCCACTAGCCTCCAGCCACAGTGAGCTCCTTGCACTTCTGATATGTCTTACTTTCTCCTGTGTTTATGTTTTTGTTTTGTTTTTGCCTTTGTACATGTTGCTCCCTTTGCCTGGAATGCTTTCTCCCTGGAAAACCTCCTATATGTAATTCAAAGTTTGCCTAATCTATAACATTTGCCTGGACAATCCCTCTTCCAACCTTTCCATCCACTATTTTGGATCTCACACCTTCCTTTGTGCTCTGTAGCATTGTGCTTACATTCTGCCCTGTGTATTTGTCTGTGTAGTAGGGGGACAGATAGCCTCATTTACCCACAGTTACACTAAAATTAGATACAAAATTTTTTTCCAAAAATTAGTTTGTTGATAACCATAAATTGACCCTATCTGTTTCTGTTTTTTGTTTTTTAGACATCTCATATAAGATAATGCTAAAGTTGTCTTACTCTATGTCTTTAACACATCAGGCAAAATGAACATCATTTATATACACTTGCTAAAATGTCACGTATAATGCACTTTGCATGAGTGGGGTATTTTCTTAAGAAGTAGGCATTATTGAACAAAGTACTTAGTACTAGAAATCCAGTCCTGGCCATAAGGGCCTGGATTGAAGTGTCTACAATCTGTTGGTATTTGGTTGGCAGTGAGAGCCTGTCTAAAGGGTGGTTTGAAAGTGTGTTTAGATATTTCATTATAGGCACAGAAAGATCCTCACCATTTATCTTATTCCTGTTCATTTATTTATTCATCCCTTCAATATATGTTTATTGAGCATCCAATACATGCTAGGCACTCTGTGAGTTGATGGTTATATACTGGTTACACAAAATAATTATGGGTCCAGTTTCGTGACGCTTATAGTACTTAACCTTGCCATTCCAGTTACAAATACAGTGACAACAATATATTCCAGATAAGGAGAAAGTAAACACTTCTGATCTAATATAACCATTTTTAGCTACGTGATAGACAAAGACATACTCACTGGTGTCAACACTTGATTGGAGATAAAAGTGAAATTTCCATTAGATTTCTCCATGAGCTTCCATTTGATCTCTGTGAATGGTTAGCCTATCAGGGTCTTTATTAGAAAATATATATTCACCTTATAGCAGAAGGAAACTTTTCACTTATTAGTAGATACACTAGGTCAGAAAAAGTGTAGCCATCTCCTGTTTAGAAATAAAGGAAGAAAATAACCATTTTCAAGTACTGTTATGAGTCAGTGTGCTAGTCATTCTCATATGCTATCCCATTTCGTATAGCAGACTTGCTATTTATATTCTTACACTCATTTTGCAGACAAAGGTTCAAGTATTCAGAAAAGATAATATTTTTTCTGACAGCCACACATCCAGTAAATATCAGGCCAGAATTTTCATTCAGGACAGTACTCCTTCTATTACGTAGCTGCTACATGGTTAACAACACTAGGGTTGAACAGGTTTTCATCTGACCAAGGGCACAGCACAGTCAAACAATTCCTTGCTGAAGAAATAAGTGTCTGCAGAGTAGTGAATCAGTGCATCAAGGAATTAGGGGAAGAAAGCTTATTTGCTTTCAAGAAAATCATATTCTATAGTTCACAAAAAATAAAATGTAAGCAAGAGTCAGTATGAATATCTCAGCCCTCAGTAGATAGAGCAACTGAGAAAGAATTACAGTTTTGAACAGAATGAATAATATCACTCACTGGAGATGTCAATGGGGAAGATTTAATAGATGAAGACATATGTCCATCTAATAGATTCTCACGACAAGTTGCTTGGGAGGATATTTCAGGAAAATAATACTGTACTGGATGAATTAGCATCAAGATGTAGTCCTCATACTTTTAGAATTATTTTGTAGGAATTCAAGCCCTCAAACCTGTCCATGAAGTTTCCTTTTTTTGCTTTAGAGCATGGGTAACCTAGCACAATATCAACTTACATCATTTTCTACATTCCTAAAGTGTTTTGTGAAAGTCCTAATTTGAACCTAATCCAAAAGTAACAGAGATATTTTTGTTCGAAGCTCTAGGATTGGCTTTCTTAGATTCCATATTTGTGTATAAATACTTCTTAAAATAATTCAGCCTTAAACAACTTTTTAGTTCTCATAAGGGAAAGAGATTAAAAAGGTCTGTACATAGTTAGAAATCATTACAGTGATTCCTTGGTTTATTATTCAATAATTTTTGTGTGTGTGTGTGAGGAAGATCAGCCCTGTGCTAACATCTGCCAATCCTCCACTTTTTTTGCTGAGGAAGACTGGCCCTGGGCTAACATCCGTGCCCATCCCCCTCCACTTTATATGGGACGCCGTCACAGCATGGCTTGCCAAGCGGTGCGTTGGTGTGCACCCAGGGTCCGAACCTGTGAACCCCGGGCTGCTGCAGAAGCCGAGCGCGCACACTTCACCACTTGCGCCACCGAGCCAGCCTCTTCAATAATTTTTGAGTGCTTATTTCGTACCAAGCTCTGGCATGTTCTAGGAATACAGACATGCATGAACAGACATGGTTCCTGCCTTCATGGAGCAGCACTCTAAGGGAAAAAGCACTTCACAATTAATGTTTGAAAAAATACTTGCACATACATGCTGTCTTGATATATAGTTCAAGATAATCCTTCTAAAATGTGTGTGGGCAAAATAAATCTCTATAGAAGATTAATTAATTTGCTTTGGTTATGCTAAGGAGAGACTGACATTAAAGAGAATTTAGTAACTCCTTTGCAGATCTTCTGGGGTTGCTATTGTCAAGAACTTGCTGAAAGTAGAGAACTATCTGTTTTTTCCCCGTGCTGGAAGTCTCTCAGTTTTGCTTTCATTGCATCCGTCCCGACCATGATCTGGTAAGATCACCTGGATTTTCAGTGGGGAGTCTCTACTCTTCCACTTCACACAGCCTCAGTGGCTGTCAGTCAAGGTGCCCTGTGTTTTCACCAAGAAATGGACAAGGGACTCAGACCAGAACAATTCACTCCTGAGCCAAAGGACATAACAACAGATTAGTTAGAGCTGATTTGTCTACTGCAACAGGACCCGAAAGAGCCAATCCATTAATTCTGCAGCCTACATATTTCCTGTTGCATCTTTGGTCTCTGTGTTTTCTTCAGCCAAGCCCTACCCTGAGTGCTGGGGGTAAAATGGTGAACAAAACGGATGTGGTCTTTGCTCTCATTGTGCTTAAAATAGAGTGGTGAAGGCATATATTTATCCAGTAGTCACAAAAATGAATTAATTGCAAACTGAGATAAATAGGACTAAGGAAAGATTGGGATTGAGCTTGGCAGTTAGGTGCTCATTTTGGTTAGCATTGTGAAAAGCCCTAAGGCCCTCCTGTCTTCCTGCTAGGTGGGATTTTTGAGAGCTGTTGAGAACCATAGTTCAGTTTGCTTTAGATAGGTAGATACACATGAACTCACAATGAAGGCCCAAGAAAGCAGAGAGCTCACAGACTGCATCAGCAATTTTCCTTCTTCCTACAGAAACTGTTCCATAAACAAAAGGTTTTTTTCATTCCATAGAACACTAACATCATCAAAACAAAAATGATATGAATCTAAAAGGCGAGGCAATTATAACACTATTAAAGTTATATGAAATGAATAAAAGGCACTCAACACTCAACGTTACCTCTTAGAGCACAGGTACAGCTAAGAGATAATTGAAGATTATATGACGGAAAACATCTGCCTTTAAAAGACTGTAGTAGATATTGCTCCTCATGTGTAGCAGTTCTATTTAAGTGCTATGTTTCCATTAGAAGAAAGATGGGAATGTCGGTAGTTCTCTATAGAAATCATTTTTCATGACTTAAAAAAAAAAAATAAAACAAAGGAATAAACTGAAAAGTCATTATCAAAAAATAAATTTGCTGGAAGACTGAAAATATAACTTTACATAGCGAAAGGTAAAATTCTAGGCTAAATATTTATTCATTTAGAAGGTTAATCTTCCTTCCTAGTATAAAATGCATGTAACAGCAAACAGCAACTATTAGAGCTAATGCATAATCCTATAAATTCTTAAACTCCTTATTCAGTTAAAATATTTTAGGTGAGCTAATTACCTAATTGATGGATTTATATTATTCCTTATTAATCATTAAAATAGAATTCTGGTATAATATTGTAAATATTAACAATAATTTCAGTTATTCATCAACAGTAGCAAACTAAAATCTAGGGGGGAAATTCCAATAATGATTTGCAATATGAAAACAAAAGTTAGATTACATATGTTTGCTTTCTGACTTTGGCTATATATACTTGCACTTATATTTTTCATCATTACCCTGTTAACCCCTTTGGGGAAAACTTAATATGTTTAAAGTCTTCAACAAAATCATATTTACTAGTAAAAATGTAAAATTTTCTCTGGTTTATCCAAGAAAATACACTTATCAACTCTATATAAATTTTGTCAGTTACTGAAACATGAGATACCATAGATTTTTGCCTGATTCTATCTTTAAATACATACAAATGAGGATCTTTTTATGGCTTAGATTTCCACATCATTTTGCCTTAATTTTGTAGATATAGTTCTCTGGGTTTTTTTTTTTTTTAAATAAAAAACATAGTTGAAATAGATAGATAATAGCTTTCTAGCCCCCAAGTTTTCCAACATATTCAAATTTGACCTAATCCATTTCAAATCCCAAACACACTTCTAGCACATCAAAATGGCTAAAACAATTTATTTCTGAAAAATATTTATTGACTTTTCCTGTTAAAAGGTGATATATTGTAGAATTAATTGAAATAGCTATAGCACACACACACTATTTTAACCTGCCTTTGTCATTAAACACATATTATGAATATATTCACATTTCATTAAATATTTTGATAAAACATGCTTTTTGGTGGATGAAGAGACTTTAATTTTTAAGTATATATCACAATTTATTTAACCAATGTTATATAGTGGAACATTCCATTTGTTTTTCTTTTTTTATGATAAATTTGCAGTAAATATTTTTGCAAATATACTTTAGCATGTGAATCTGATTATTTTCTAAGGATTAATAATTAGAATTAAAATTGTTGGATTTGTGTTTGTACGATTTGATATTTTAGAATGGATGTCTTTGTTTCCACTACTTTCCTTTTTTCATTGTATATTCCTTACGTTCAAAAGGAATTAATGTCATTTGACATGTAACCATATTTTCAACATTTAGATAATGGTTACAGTCCCGGTCCTTTAGACCACAAATTCGCATTCTTTAATATTTTTTTACTCTTTTTTTTTCTTTTTTTTTTGTGAGGAGATCAGCCCTGTGCTAACATCTGCCAATCCTCCTCTTTTTCTTTTTCCTGAGGAAGACTGGCCCTGGGCTAACATCCGTGCCCATCTTCCTCCACTTTATATGGGACACCGCCAGAGCATGGCCTGACCAGCGGTGCGTCTGTGCGTGCCCGGGTTCCAAATCTGTGAACCCCGGGCCACAACAGCAGAGTGCCCGCACTTAACCACTTGCGCCACCAGGCCAGACCCTTTACTCACCTTTTAATTGAATAGACTAAATGGATACCACACATCCTAAGCCCTTGCACGTGAAGACTTTCTCCTTGGTGTTACAAGATGGTTACAGAGGAGAGAATTTGGTTGTTTCCCGCACTAATCACTCCATTATCTTCTGTTGTTTAATTAAAGCAGAACAGAAAAGTAAGCTCAGGTAACATTTTCCTTTAATGAAAAGTTCTGTCTATATGCCTATTCAGTATATTTTCTTTTACCTTATAATTGAATAATTTCACCAGGATTTAATTAAGAATTTATATTCTTGTCTGAATTTT
This sequence comes from Diceros bicornis minor, assembly GCF_020826845.1. NCBI lineage: Eukaryota > Metazoa > Chordata > Mammalia > Perissodactyla > Rhinocerotidae > Diceros > Diceros bicornis. The sequence continues at coordinate 8,563,986 of NC_080753.1, forward strand.
GTAGTATTTGAAAGATTTCTTCAGATGTATAGAATTGAATCTTTAGCACAGAAAAATTTTTTCTAGTTATCTATACTTTTTATTTCTATCTCATTTATTCTCATGTCTTCCTCAGAAATACTTGTTAACACTCTATTAGATCTTTTTTCCCTTCTTCATAACTATCACCTTTAACTGTTATCTGTCATTTCCTTTCAATCCTTTGCCCAATTTTATTCCCATGTAAATTATTTGATTTTTTACAGTGTCAGTTCTGCCTTTATTAGTACAAAAGAAGTTTTGCATTGTAGCATTATAATTTGTGGTTCCTTCAATTTTTCTTATCTCATTCAGTTTTTCTGTTTTTTTTAATTTTTTTATTTATTTATTTTTTCTGAGGAACATAAGCCCTGTGCTAACAGCTGCCATTCCTCCTCTTTTTTTTTTGGCTGAAGAAGACTGGCCCTGGGCTAACATCCGTGCCCATCTTCCTCCACTTTATATGGGACGCCGCCACAGCATGGCCTGCCAAGCAGTGCGTTGGTGCACGCCCGGGATCCGAACCAGCGAACCACTGAGCCGCCGCAGTGGAGCACGCTCACTTAACTGCTTGCGCGACTAGGCCGGCGCCCACAGTTTTTCTTTTTAAATGGCATTTTATCTCAGTAAAAGATTTTTTCATCCTATCTTTCACTGCATTCTTCATAAAATCTCTGTTTTGTTGAATTCTTATTTTATTGTCTTATTGAAACTGTGCTTTTCTTCTAACTCAAATGTTATATTTTGTTCTTGTTGATTTTTTTTCCCAATGACCTCTCTTTTCCATTGTCAATGCCTTGAATGGCGAAATTTCTACTCATCCTGACTCCTTCAAACCTCAGCCCCAACTATCATGAATTCTAAGACTGTCCCTCTGCATCTTAAGAAATTCAAGATGACATCACCCGTTCACGAATTCAGCATTTTGAGATAAGTAGGGCCTAAAATTAGCAGTTTTCTTTCCAATGTTAGCCAAATGGTTGCTCCCAAGACCACTTGTTCTTTCTGTGTCCTGGAATAGCAGGTTTGTGTTCTAGAAGATGAGAGTGATTAACAGGTGCAACTTAACTTTATAAATTCAACAAGTATTTAGGTAACACCTTTAAGGCACTAGACACAGTGCTAGGGACTAGAGAATACAGCAGTGCACACAATAGATATAACATCTTCCCTTATAAAAGTCACAGCTTAGTGGGGAATTAAGATACTAAACAAATCATTACATAAATAACTCTATAACTGCAACTCTGATAAATGGTATAAAGGAAAAGTATATGATAATGTGTGATTGTACAGCAGAAAGAATTGGCCCAATCTGACAAATTAAAAAGCTTTGCTGAATGGCTACTTTTTAATACTGAAGAATGAGTAGGAGTAACCAGCTAAAGGCAATTAGAAGGAGACATCCAGAAAGAAGAAAGTGTACATTTGAAAGATCTGGAGGGGGCTTTTAGCAGAAATAGTGAGGTCAGAGTGCCTGCAGCATAATGAGAAGAACAGAGACTGGCAAGAAATGAGCTTTAAAAGGTGTGCAGAGAACAGACCATGAGGGATCTGAGGGCACAGGGAAGACCTGGCTAGCCAAGCAAAAGAGGTAAGACATTATCTTGTAAGTAGAATTGGGGAATCTATTTAGGATTTTGTGAATTAACAGATTTATTCAATAGCACAATGCAGATATATCTTTGGGTTGTAAAACTGTAGCATTGTTAATGATGCTATCTTTTTAAACATTTTTTTGACATGCATTAGTTGAGAAGTTTCTTTACATTTTTCCCAGTAAAGGTCAGCAAGACATAACCATCATCATTTTACAAGTAAGATGTAGCAAAGAAGTTTAAGTGACTTGCCTAAATTTTCACGGAAGTTAACTGACATGGTATATGATTCCTAAACTAATATTTTTCCATTAGATTACATTGAGGATTAATGTGTAAAAACAAATCCAAAATATCTCAATAATAAAGGATTTATAGATTCATGATGGCCTCTCTCTTGTCTGTTTCTTTTTTTTGAGATGCAGTTTTCCTCTTTCTCATAGTTATTCCTTTATCAGTTCAGGAAAGTATTTTAACCATCTGTTTCTATTTTCCTTGTGAAAAAAGAGGGGATAATACTCAGCCCTTAAGAGTGATGTCAAGACTAGTTAGATGACATTTATTAAAAACTCTGAAATTGGAAGCATTATATAATAACTAGGAGTTAGGCTGATCTCATATGGAGTATGGGGTGAAATAACTAATCAATGATTACAAAGTGCTTAGAAATTCAAAGCACAAGGAAAATACTAATCAAGTGTCTCATACATAAAGATAAATTTATCAATAGAGAACGTGATAGATGTAAAATCATTAAATGCAATAATAAATGTCCAAGTGTGTTATATATTTCATACACCTTAAGAAAGTAAACGTGGAAAAGGCATGGCCTATTGCGTTCTCATGCTTTGAGTACAAAGTTGTATAGTTGAATGATAGCAATTAAATCTCCTTCCAAATGATTTTGTGAGTGACAGACACTCTCTCCTTGACCAAACTTAAGACAGACTCCTCTGAGCTCTCTTTTTGACTAGGCCTCATCCTTGGGCCCTATCTTCAGCCTGCCTAGCTCAGTTGTAGCAAGGATCCTGCTAAGTCAGTGTGGGGGATCAGCATTCGCCACCCCAAAGTGTATCTCTTTGTCTTAATTATTTTTAAGAACAAAAGACTCTGAAAGAAACTTTGACCTTCTCCCCTAACTGCCTAAAGCAGTCTAGGGTAGAAAGCCTGTTCCAGGAAGGAGCTAACACTGTAGATAATTATAGTATAATGTCAAATAGGTGTGATAGAAAGTCACCGAGCAGCCCATTTTTATCCAAGTTCCGTCTCTCTAACCACAATCGCCTGTAGGGGGCCCAGCAAACACTTGTTTAACAAACATTTGCACATTGCATTTCCATCTCCATGTGAATTGCCTTCCTCCCCTCTGAAGTCCCAAACCACCACCCCCAACATCCTCCTTTGTCTTTAGCTCAAGACGGTATTTAAGGTGATGGCTTTCGACACTCTGGTAAGTTGCTCAGTTTTCCTGGGTTTCTCCCATGTATACATGTTATTAAACTTTGTTAGATTCTCTCTTGTTATTCTATCTCATGTCAATTTAATTCTTAGACCTACCAGAATGACCTAGAGGGTAGAGGAATTGTCTTCCTCCCCTATATCGTTTAGCAAGAATCCCTCACTCTTGATATCTGAACACACTCCCATATCTGCTCAAGTTCCTCATCTCTCACCCTTACTATGCAGTCACCCCGGGCTGCCTCCAGCAAGAATCCTGTGACGTAGATTTATCAAGAACTCCTCTACCTTTGATGTCTCCTCTTAGTAATTCTCCACCCAGTGACCCTCTTACTCTGCTCTTTGACTATAAACCCCCAGTCATTTTTTGCTGTATTTGAAGTTGAGCCTAATCTCTCTCCCTTGTCGCAATTGTCTTGACACCTATTGCAATAGTTCTGAATAAAGTCTTCCTTACCATTCTAAGAAGTGTCAGAATAATTTTTTCTTTAACAGGATCGATTGCCTTTTGGCAACTCTTTCACCCACTGCTACTTTTCCACTCCCTCTCTTGAAAATGAAGAGAATTAATAATCCAAATCATGAGATTTAAAATTATAAAATATGGGGCCAGCCCAGTGGCATAGTGATTAAGTTCACCCATTTTACTTCTGCTGCTCAGGGTTTGCAGGTTCGAATCCCAGGCACGGACAAATGCACCGCTCATCAAGCCACGCTGTGGCGGCATCCCACATGCAAAATAGAGGAAGATAGGCACAGATGTTAGCTCAGGGCTAAACTTCCTCACCAAAAAAAAAAAAAAAATTATAAAATATGTTCTTTTGTTCTAAATAACATAGTTTTTATTTACTCTGAAAATTAAATATGAGGTTAATACCTAATATAGATGACTTGGAAATATATTGTGTATGATTTGTGTCTATATATTTAATCTGAACTTAACAATTTGTAGCAGATAAACTGTGAACCATTGATTCTAACCAATTGCATATATGTAGGAATGCAGAAACAAAATTGAGAAATTATTTATTTTTTAAAACATATCCTGACTAGTTTTCCATTTATCTGATCATGTATAGACAGGGCTTACATAAATGTCAAAAATAATGAATATTATTACTGAACTTGAATATAGTCATGTTTATTTCAATCTTTTACTCCTTTAACCATTCATATATATATATATGAATATATACATATATATATATATATATAGGCAACTATATGGAAAGATCTTAACACTATGTATTTTTCTCTTATTGTATAAAAAGACACCTCAGACACTGTGTAGGTATGGGGTCATTTCAGTATTATCCCATCTGAACTATGTTTGTATATGTCAGATGAAGACCTTTGATTCAATTGCTTAAATATTTTGGCATTAGAATTATTGTTTAAATATTTGACTTGGCGTGTGCACACATGCAAACACCAATAAAACGAATTCTTAAGGTTAAAAATAATTTTTTAATGTTTAAAAAAAATTTGAATCAATGGATTGAAAACAAACCTATTTAAAATAAAGTGCTATCTTTATGTTTTCCGACGTTTATGATACTTTTTTTCAGCGAAGTGAATTTTTAAAAAGTGTGCATATCATTTATGAGGTAAAGACAATTTTATGCATTTATTTCTGCTGAGGAACAGATAAGCTTATCTAAACATTATTTTGTTTAACCAATTGTCAGCTTACATTCTATTACCAAATTTTTATCAGATGGCAAGAGTGGCATTTTAACTCTCAGTTGATGAATTATTTAAAACATATTTTTCTAGAATTATTCTCTTTCAGAAATTTTAAAGTTCTTCATCAATAAAATGAAAGAAAACAATTACAAGTTAACCAAAATCATCCTTTTGGTAGATAAATATCTGATTTGATAGACACATGTGAAGTTTATTTTGTAGCTGGACTGTCATTCACTTGTCTCTAAGTCTGAATTCTTTCTGTTCCATTTATTTTATATTTAATATCACTTCTCTCTAATCAGTTCCTTGCACAATTTATACTATTCCCCCCAAACCCCTACTTGTCCTTCCTCATTCTCATAATAATCACACATCTTGTGAAATAAAAACGTTGGTAAACAGCTTGAGGTGTTCCATAGATGGTATTCCCTCCAATTCACTCTTTTTCTTGTAAGTTTGAGGACCCTGCCTCAGCCAAACAAAATTATTTGTTGCAGGCACAAAGTTGATTACACTCTAGGAATATGAAGTTATTAATCCACCTTCTTTTATAATTCTAACTAATGTTGGCCTCAAAGAAATCTTTCCAGACTAGCCCCTCTGTGGACTTGGATTAGAATGAGCTCCTCAGTCTTTCTATTTCCTTAATCACTCCGCACTTTCGTACCCCCCAAGTGTTATCCTCCAAAATGTGTAGCATTGAGAAAGGAGGGAAATTAATCCACTAATCAATACACTAAAAGAGGGATAAATACACTAATTTAAATTCAGTTATGTGCATTGTAAGAATAACAGATTTAATTTCAATGCTGGTTTATGAGTATAGTCTGTCTTTTCAAGAACATCTGTGTCAACCACTGTGATTTATTTTACTGCCAAGTGTCTTTGCACTTATGAAGAATGGCCACTAGAGTGCTGCAAGTATCCAGTCAAACCTGAGTCCCTGCTCTGTGTGGATATTCTATCAGTGATAACACAATAAGGCTGATACTTCTCTGGAACTTATAGGTCACAATCAGTAAACACCAAGAATCATTTAAACCATGCATAGTTTTATCACTTGTACATTTATGCTTATAACTCTTTATTTGTGCGTTAGACTCAGAAATAATTGAAATAAAGTCAATGTCTCAGTTAATAAAAATTGGTTTCCGTTATACTATCTTGCCATCAGCACTTTTATAATTTAGTTTCTTTCTGTTAATATATAGGCTTATTTGAGCACATATATATATATATATATATATATATATATATATATATCCTTTACATAGCATTTTAAAATTTCTATTCATTAAGAATACAGGTCATGCTAGAGATGAAGTTTGATTAATTTTCTCTTTTTTAGATATGCTGTTTAGTTTATATATACAGTCAATATAGCAATGAATGAATTTTTGAAAAAAATTTCTTATTTTTGGCATGTTTTACTAGTTTGAATTTTGAAGTTCAACCTACTGTTTAAATGCAATTTTTGTTCTTAGCAATGAGTTCTTTGAAGATTGGGTACTATTTTATTCATCTGCATAGCTATGTCTGCTACTCTGCTACCTATCTTAAAAAATGAATATGAATATTGATCATTTAAAAACAGATAGAAGAGGGCCGGCCCTGTGGCTTAGCGGTTAAGTGTGCGCGCTCTGCTACTGGCGGCCCGGGTTCAGATCCCGGGTGCGCACCGACGCACCACTTCTCTGGCCATGCTGAGGCCACGTCCCACATACAGCAACTAGAAGGATGTGCAACTATGACATAGAACTATCTACTGAGGCTTTGGGGGGAAAAAAATAAAAAAATAAAAATAAAAACAGATAGAAGAAAAAATGTATTTCTTAGCAAATATCAAGAAAAGTACTTGCCCTAGCATCTATGTATTTTATTGTCTGTATTGTTTACTGATATTTACACTTGAATAATGCTTTATATGAGATACCTTGTGATATTGTGATTTATAATAAGAAATATATATTTGGTCTTCATCCCTGTTTCTGGCATAGAGCTCCTAAAACAGTTGGAAGTTCTTAAGTGATGAGAGTGATAAAAGTGCCTTTTATTATAGTAATGAGGTGACTTTTGGAATGCCTCTAGATCACCTAAGAATGGGGACTGGTCACCAGAGGAACCAACCATGTGATTAGAAGGTTGGAGCTTTCAGTCCCATCCTCTGACTTCTGGGGAGGCAAGAGGGGCTGGAAGTTAAATCAGTAGCCAATGGAATGGTTTAATCTATCATGACTATGCAATGAAGTTTCCATAAAAACCCAAAAGGACTGGGTTCAGAGAGTTTCTGGGTTGGTGAACACGTGGAGACTGGGAAGAGTGGGGCTCCTGGAGAGGACGTGGAAGTACCACGCTCTCTCCCCACACCTTGCCTCATGCATCTCTTCTGTCTGGCTGTTCCTGAGTTAGATCCTTGTGTAATAAACTGGTAATCTAGGGAGTAAATGAGTTTCCTAAGTGCTGTGAGCTGCTCTAGCAAATTAATCAAATCCACAGAGCGGGGTCGTGGGAAGCTCTGATTTATAGCCTGTTGGTCAGAAATACAGGTAACAACCTGGACTTGCAACTGGCATCTGAAGTTGAGAGGCGACAGTCTTGGAGGACCAAACCCTTAACCTGTGGAATCTGATGCTCTCTCTGGGTGGATATGTGAAAAGGGAGTTGAACTGTCCCACACATTGCTCATGTCTGAGAGTTGCTTGGTGTTGTCTTAGTGTGTGTGTGTGTGTGTGGGGGGAATCCCCCATGGTGGAATTGATCCAATAATACCAAAAAGATACCTTATTCCCTTTGTTAGAATTAGAAGTATTAGGGAAGTGATATTTTCATTTTAAATATAAAGGAAATCAAGGCACAGCGTTTACTTCATATATTAAATTATTGATAGATACTATACTGGAATTCATATTTCCTGACTGAGAAGAGAATTATTTTAATGGTCTTCTTGTGATTTAGTTTTGAACTGGCCCAAATCTCTACGTTCAATCAGTTCATATCTCAAGAATATGTAATATACTTTAATTGTAAGTATACCACCACACAAACTAAATAGAATTGGGTAGTTTCAAATTATTTCAAAATATTTCAAACAAGACCAAGAAATAGTATTTTCACCAAAGTCGAATGAATAAACAAGACAGTAGAGTCATTAAGATCGCACTTCTCTTCATTTGTCGCTGAGATTAACAGATTGCCCATTGTTGCCAGATAGAGACATTTGGTGGGATAGGCATTCATCTCCTCAATAAAATTCCCTGGCTTTCTGTTCCTTGCAGGTGTCCAGTCAGTTTTCCAGGAAACTCAAGGCAAATCTATAATTCCAGTCTCATTTTCCATAAGAATCTTTCATAAACAGTACCCCTAGAATTTGTTTCTGCCTGCTCCTGTATTCATCACGCTGTCTTATTCTGAAATATTCCTTTTTCAAGACAGCTCAAATTTCACTTTATTTGAAATGCCTTCCTTAAATCCCAAATTGGAAATAAGTACTTCCTTACTTGCAATCCCACAGGGTTTTGTTTACAGATCTAATTATAATATTATGGTACGTATTTCTCTCTGTTTTACAATTAGGCTTTTTTTCCCTAAAGTATTCTCTCAGACAATTGATTAATTGAATTATTTATTCATTCAATCCACAAATATTTGATGAGTAACAACTATGAGTTCAGAATTGCTCTAGGCCTTGGGAATAAAAAAATAAAATGGTGAACAAGACAAAATCCCTGCCTTCATGGAGTTTACTAGAATGTAGTTTAGGCAGATAATAAATAAATACAAACATATGAATATGTAATATAATTGGAAGAGACATATGATATGGAAAATGTAAAGCAGGCTAGAAGAATAAAGAGTCATGGTGAGCTCTGTAAATAGCCTCTGTGGAGGAGACAGAGGAGAGCAGAGATCTGAGAGCCCAGAGGAGAAGGGCAAGCAGTGCCACTGTCTGTGGAAGGAGGGATCCAGAGAAAACAGCAACCGCAAAGCCTCAGGGTAGAAGTGAACTTGGCAAGAGGTTAGCACCAGGGCTTGAAAGGAGACAAGTTGAGAGAGGGGAAATGGTGTCTCTTCCCTTGGCTTCTCGTATCTCATATTGCGTTCAGTGTACATGGATTTACACAGAGTAACACTCAATGGTAATGCAATACAGTGATTTGGGGGTAAGGAAAATCTGGGTTTGAATTGAATTTCGTCTCCTTGTTTGTTTAACGACCTTGAGCAGATTGTATGGCCTGAAGCTTAGTATCCTCGTTTGATCAATGTCTTCACTTTCCAGATGAAAACCTTAAATTAAGATCATCTATGAAGAAAGAAAAAGATAAGTTAAAAAGGTAAATTCTCATAGAAAAAAATGTACATTTAGGATTAATAGTTGAACAGAACTTTTCTCCTAAAATAAACCTTCTAAAGCATATTAATACCGCAAAATCAGACAAAGTTGTTGACTTATTTTAACTGGTAGAACTCCTTAGACAACCTAGCGTCTGTCTTCACTGAAAATCAGCTCCAGCAGAGGCTTTCTTTGCTCTGGAGAACAAAGCTCTTGCCCTCCATCAAGAGAAAACTGGGCTCATTCATCCGGACTCCAATTTCTTCCTTTCAACTTGATCTGCGTTCAATTCTGAGCTTCGCTCTTCCATTTCCATTCTTAAGACAATTGAAAAAGATTAATTCAAACGATGTAAACTACCAGTCAACAAATATCATATTTCTCTGTTCAGTTTATGTCAATGATTAAGAATATTTTGAGATAAAAGAAATTAGTCATATTCATACTCTTCTACTCTGAATGTGTGGTAAAAATCAGGATCGTTAGGGGGAATAGTTTTCCCAAAATCTGGAAGGCAATACAACCACTGTCAATCTAGCCAGACCTATTGTTCTCTTTGAGATAGAAGAATCTTCTGATAATAGCCGACGTCCTCGTCCTGCACGTACATGGTCTCCCACCTATCTTATATATGTGAATAGAAAATATTCATCATCATAAATGTGAACTGAAGCAATGTCTTCCTTTACTTCTCTGATGCGATCTCCAGAGCTAGCAGCACACTTAATGTGCTTGAGAGGACTGGGATAGTGTTAACCAGAAAACAATAAAACAAAAAAAATAATTTTGCCTTTTAATATATTTCCTTTTGACATATGCCCTGAAAAATTAATATTGCCAATTAGTTATGAATTTGGTGATAAATTTCTAATTTCTTACTAACATCCTCTTTGCTTCCCTTCCTTTGAACTCTATACCCTGAAAAACAGCTTGTTTCTTTATATCTCTGTGAGTTTGTATATTGTCCTTGCTACTCTATTCTCCCTTTACTCCTTCTCAGCTTCGAAAATTCTTAGTGTCATTAATTTCAGAAAAAAAATATTACATCCTCTGTGAAGTCTTCTCTCTCCTCTCCACTCCCACATGAGAATTAATCAGATATCCAAATCCGCAATGTTCTCTTATCATTTTATAGATTTAATATTCTACCACTCCTTGTGCTGTGATATAATTATCGCTTGACAGTTTACCACCCTCCACTGGATTGCAAAACATTCAAAGACAGAAGCTATGTGTTATTAATTTTTGTGACCCAAGAACTGAACCCAGTGAGAGGCCCATGGTAGATGCAATTATTATTAGAGTAATTTCATTAGATTAATTTCTTAAAGAGAATGGTATTTCTTTTGGAACTAGAGAATTTCCTCTCTGTAGTCCCACTATCTCTATTCTCAAAAAAAAAGTTACTTATCTATAAGATATTGGCTGATAATTCTGCTTTTCTTCACCTAGAATTGTCTCATCTTTTTACCTCTTTACTATCTGCTTGTAAATATATTGCCGTCCATTGAGTCTTAGCACAAAGACACTCCACATCATGAAATATTTGCTAAGCTATCAGCAACCATCTTCTGTTGGCAAATCCTGGAGTACTTATTATGTACCTCTCAACTCTGGCAGCTATCCCAAGTCGCCTTGTGTTATAATTATTTGTATAGAGTAGATTACTCAAAACTTCTAACAGATCTTAAGCCTCTTGAAGTGAGAAACTGTCATATTCTTTGTATCATTCGTTGCATCCAGTACATTCTTTGTATATAGAAGATAATAAATATACCTTGAATGAGTTTATAAATATATGTAGGTAAAGTTATATTATAAATAGATATACTACTATCTATTTATAGCTATCTCGTAAATTAGCTATAAATTTGTAGTGACCTTACCCCAAAGCTGGGAGAGATAGGGAAATTAATATTAAACAGGGTTAGACAAAATATTCTCTGGAAGCCAAATCCAGCCCATTGCCTATTTTTCCATTTCCCACAAGCCAAAAATGGTTTTTACATTTTTAAAAAGTTGAAAAGTAATCAAAAGAAGAAGATTTTATGCAACATGAAATAAAATTTCAGTATCCATAAATAAAGTTTTATTGGTTAACAGCTGCACCCATTTGTTTAGATACTGTCTATGGCTGCTTTCATGTTACAATAACCAAGTTGAGTAGTTGCAACACATATAGCCAAAAAATATTTACTTTATTATCATTACTTTATTATCATAAAGCCAAAAGTATTTACTATCTGGCCCTTTATAGAAAAAGTTTGGTGACTCTCTTCATAAAAGAACAGTAGCAAAACAAACACTGATAAAGCAAAATTGAATATAATAATATTTAAAATCTTCATTCACAGCATATTTTTCTAATCATTTCTCTAACCTTTCAATAATGCAATCCCATATTTTACAGGAGTAGAGTTTTTTAACTCCACCTATAGCAGTGATGTGTAGACTGCATCTGCAATGGATTAAAAAGTACATATATATTAAAATACATTCAAACACATATATGTACAAAATCAGTTCAGTGTAGGAATTGGGAGAATCATGGAGTGATTTTTATGCTGGGAATTACTGAACTGTAATGATGTATAAACCTAGCACAGAGTTAATGATTTTGATTATCTGACACAGGTAAGAGTTGATATTTAAAATACTGAATCTTATTGACTTTAATTAAAAAAATAAAAAGTACTAGGTGTTATTGTGTTCATGCTCCTCCTGAATATTACACAAGCATGTGATGAATTTTGAGTGTGAACATGTCTAACTTAAGTTACATTTAATCATTTTAATTAAAGAAGTTATAAAGAATTAACTGTGATTCTTAAAATCTAAAATACCCCATTTGTCTAAAATATCTAATTTTGATTTTGTTTATTTCTTTGAGATCAGAGTCAGATGAAGAAATTTCCTTTGGTATTTAACAGGAATCTTATAAAAAAAATAAACTGAATTTCTCCTTTTAAAACAATATGAGGTTAAATAAATGCACTCATTTTAGCTTCTTTTCTTTTCTACCACAGGGGCATCTCTCAGTAATTTCTTTGCACAGCAGTCTAGTAGACTCTAAGCAGCTAAATTTATGAAATGAAAGAAAACACTTAAGCCACAGAGTTGAGTGGGTAATCGTCCTCTCTCAGCAATTGTACTGCTAATGGAGTCCCCACTTCTAGTGATGCACTGTATAACTTCTGCCAAGTTAAAGATCACGTATGTCCTGGCTGCACAGCTGATATGGCAATGAGGGTCTACCACTGTTCCATTTTTTATGTGTTTTTTGCATGAAGAGGTTTACCTACGTATTCTCCTTAATTGAAATTTTCTGTTGCATTACAATAGGCGTCAATTAATGGTAATTATTCCAAAGGTAGTGCTCATGACAATTATCAACAGTACCACCACATACTTGCCAACATTCAGAACTGGAGCATAATTTAAATGCAGGCAAAGTTGTCTATGACACATTGTTAGCATTTGATTAAGAACTTGTATACTCTTCTTACCTCATCACAGTGCCTCTGTCATATTTGATGTGAACTTCTAGCTTTCAAAGATCTTTGGTGTTCCTTACCCCAGCCCGTCCTGTGATGAAATGCCTCAACCAAAATTACTTTCCCCTTTATTATGTTACAATGTGTGCATTCATTTATTAAAATTTCCATGCCATCATATGACTTCTGGGAGAAATTAGAATGATTTATATGCTATATCTACAATAGGTTAAAATACACACATATGTTAAAATAGAACATGAGTAATCAGAATAAATCTGTAATAATTGATTAGGTAATGATGATATATTAAGAAGAATTCCCTGACATGTTTGAAAATTCCAAGGTGCTACCATTAGAAGTCTCTCCATGTGATTGGTCACACTTTGTGACAGTGGTGCTCTCACTACTTATAAAGTTAGTTAATTTTTGGAGCATTGTGGTTTAGAATAAAGAGAAATGGTGCCCTAATATCAATCCTATTACCAATTGAGTCACTTGGAAAAGCTATAGTCCCTTACCATCAACTGATGCTCTCATCTATTTGATGATGTCTGATAATATAATTTTTAAGGTCCTATCCTCTTCTTGCCAAAGTTTCAGTATTTGCAATGATAGAATTTCATATATTTTAATATTAAAAAATAACTAAAATACAGTATATCAGAAGTTAAATCTTTTTTTTCACTTAAGGAAGATTAACCCTGAGCTAACATCTGTGCCAATCTTCCTCTACTTTACACGTGGGTTGTCGCCACAGCATGGCTGACGAGTGGTGTAGGTCTGTGCCCAGAATCCGAACCCATGAGCCCAAGACACCAATGTGGAACATGCGGAACTTTTAACCACTTTGCCATGGGGCTGGCCACTCAAATGTCTTTTTAAAGCTATATTTATCCCAGTTACACTGATTGAATCATTTTATCAAAGAGATATCTGGAATGTTACAGAAACCCATTCAAATTTTATTTTCTCCAACTCATCTGTAAATATAACATGCAGACCAAGTGCATTCTCTTTCCCAATAAATAAATAATACAGGAACACAAAAATTAACCAACCAAAACCAACAAAACAACCAGACAAAAGAAAATGTCTCTGGAGAAAGAAAATTTAAGGGGAAGGAGGAAGAGGAGGAGATAGTGATAACAGCCTGACAGATCTGCAGACATTGCTCCTCACATTCTCCCAAAGATGTTTTAAGACAGTGAACATAACAGACTGACAGTTAACAAAGCAGTATAAATTACTCCTAGCTGAGATAAGCAGAAGAACTATCCAAGTGAGCTCATCACAAATTGCCAAGCCACAGAATCATAAGCTAAATAAATGGTTGTTGCTTTAGGCAACTAAGGTTTTGGAGCAGTTTGTTACACGGCTAAGGCACAATCTCTTTCTTTCTATCTTCATTCCCAAGCAGAGCAAGAGAGATAATATGGACACAGGAATGTTAAGCTTATTTACATTGACTCCAGCTAAATCAGGGAGCAATCAAACAGGTCTGCCTTAACCAAGAAGTGTTCGAGTTTTTATGCTCATTTCAAGGTTTTTTTTTGCTTGTTTAGATCACAATTGCATTTCTTCATCACCTAATTTATAGTTCACTGTACAACTTTTTTCCAAACTCCACCTCAATTCTGCCTCCATCTCATTTCTTCCTCCAAGTGATTCTCAACCAGTTACTTTTCTCCTCTTATTATTAATCTCGTGAGGATGAGCACCTCATCATATGGACATTCTTAATGGGCTATTTGTATAGTTTCATATTAACTTGAATCTCATGCCAGATTTTTTATTTTAACTTGCCTCACTTCACTCTCTCATGCTTTGAAAAAATGAAAGCATTGTTTAGCCCTCAGTTCTTTCTTTTTTTGATGAGGAAGACTAGACTTGAGCTAACATCCATTGCCAATCCTCCTCTTTTTGCTGAGGAAGATTGGCCCTGGGCTAACATCCATGCCCATCTTCCTCTACTTTATATGTGGGGTGCCTGCCACAGCATGGTTTGATAAGTGGTGAGTACGTCCATGCCCAGGATCCGAACCTGTGAACCCCAGGCCACCAAAGTGGAGCATGCAAACTTAACCACTATGCCACTGGGCTGGCCCTCCAGTTCTGTATGTTGTTAGATTTTCTCCCAATCTTTTCCTGAATTTACTGAAAAATCATATTATTTTCAACAAATTAGTATGCAAAATATTAGTGTGTATAAAATATCATTAACAACAATTACTATGAAAAAGATTATTAAATATACACAACCCCATAATTATACTCTTTCAAAACGTCAAACCAGTTGCTCTGACACCAATTTTTTCTTAAATCATCTTTTATTAACTGATAGAATACTAACTTTATCAGAAGATAAATTCCAAAATTGACTTGAATTTGTTTTTGTACTTCTCAATTCACTTCCTATCCAGAACCTATCTGGTCCTATTAGTAATTTATTTATTCTGTTTTTAAATCTATTTCAACTTTTTTTTTTTTTTTTGTGAGGAAGATCGGCCCTGAGCTAACATCTGCCAATCCTCCTCTTTTTGCCGAGGAAGACTGGCCCTGGGCTAACATCCATGCCCATCTTCCTCCACTTTACATGGGACGCCGCCACAGCATGGCTTGCCAAGCGGTACGTCAGTGCACGCCTGGGATCTGAACCGGCGAACCCAGGGCGGCCACAGCAGAGCGTGCTCACTTAACCGCTTGCGCCACTGGGCCGGCCCTATTTCAACATTTTCTAGAGCTTAATTGTCTCACTTGATTATTTTTCTTTTCCAGCATCTACATGATCCTTTTCATAAGTTAATTTTTTCAGATAAATTTCTATTATTGGTCAAGTTCCACAATAATCTTCTTTGTGATTTGATGGGGATTGTTTCAAATTTTATGAAACAATTAGGGGGACCAAATCATATGATTATATCATAGATACTAGAGAAAGCATTTGACAATATTTAACACCCATTTATGTTAAATCATGCATAAAATAGGAATTTATGGATACTCCCTTAACATAATAAAATATGCATAACTCAATGCAGTCGTTAACATGTTATTTAGCGGGCAAGTAGAGACTTTCCTGCTACAGTCAAGAAAAAGATAAAAATATGAATTCTCTATCCTACTTATGTGTAGAACTACATATAAATGCAATCAGAGTAGTTAATATACTTCTAGCAATGGAGGCTTGGCTAAGTTGGGCAATTTCCTTCCATAGAACAAAAGTATGAAACTGGACAATATTGTCAAAAACAACCATTTCAGGGCATGAAACAGTACACAATGGCAGTCAACAAACTGAGAAGAGTGTATTCATTCAAACTGATAGAGTATTAGGTAAGAATACTGTGAATTTCTGGCCTTCTTGCCTTCTATTCTGCTCTAACTCAGGATACAAAACCCCAGCTTTATGAGAGTCATGTGGTGTCAGAGTGGGTTTGAGGCTGTCTGTGAAAACTAGTAGCTTTACAATATTAGGTGGTTGATTTGGTTCTGGGGGAGTGGTAACACTTGGAGTATTACAGGCTAAAAGTGTTGGCTTCAAAACAGGCACAGGAAAGTAAAACAAATAGGAAAAGCAGATTTACAGGCACAAGATTTTAGTCTCAGTTTAGGAAAATGGAAGACTAAGCAGAAATTTCACAGAGAGGTCCTGGAATTGAGAGAGACATAGAAGGGCTGACACAATAAACTCTCCACTAGATCCTGGCTGACTGCTAAACCTCACGTGCAAGGGGGAGATCTGGAAGTGCCAGGAAAACAGGGAAAGCCAACTGAAACTTTGACGTTGGAGCATCTTTGACGCTGCATTGCACAAAGCATTGTGCAACCCACACGCAGCTCACGTCGCTGAGGGTGGGAGTCTTCCGGTCTCTATATGTGTGATCCGAGTCTCTTACCCCATGTCCAAATCGTTGGCTGGCCAGTAAACTCAACTACACAGAGGAGACCCCTCAGGGGATATATACGTAAAGTGAAAGGATACACACACACGCACACACACACACACACACGTATGTATATGAATGATTGTATACTGTAAAGGAGATAGTTTTACAGTTAAGTCAAGGCAAGTTAACAAAAATAAAGTCCCTCAGAAGAATAGTACGAAACTCAGAGATACTGTTATATCTCATTTACAATGAGTAATTTTCAATCAAAAATTGGTAAACATACAAACAAATAAGAAAGTCTGGCCAAAATTCAGGAAAATAAAAGCATTCAATAGAAACTGACTCTGATTAGGCTCCAATGTTGATTTTAGCTCACAAAAACATCAAAGCAGCTATTATAAACTTGTTCAAATAAACAACATGCTAATAATAAGATACAAATAAGAAATGACCATAAGGAAATGGAAACTATAACAAGAACAAATTGGAAATTACAGAGCTAAAAAGTATAATAATTTAAATAAATTTACTAGCTGGGACCTATATAGAGTAAGCAGTTGCACACATGGCTCGAAAAGTCAGTGAGACACAGACGGAAGGATGCATGGATGAAATATAAGGTTCTGTTCTTTGTAAGAAGTAAATCTACCATTTCTCTGCTTGAAGCAATATTCCCTGTGGGAAAACCTTGGTATAATTCCTTATGCTGACCTCTGTAGTCTCCTGTAATGTATTTAACATCTCTGTGCCCTCTTCCTCATCTCTTCAAAAAATAAAGCAGTAATGGGGTTAAACTATCTTGTAATTTATTTGATAAGAATAATAAGTTGATCTATACAAAACACTGTATTAGCATAATAAAGCATATTAAAGTTAAGTACTGTGATTAATACTTCTGATTATGATGAGAGGGTGTATGAAAGAGCCAGTAGAAATTTACAGCTCTCTAGAAAAATTCTATAGACAAAACTCCCTAATGACTCATCTCAGTTCGGCAGAGAAAACAAGACCGCCATTGATAAGCATTATCTAACAGTACCTATAGTGTACAAAATTCCAAGCACTAAAATATTTTAATTTTCCACATTCTCTATTCCAGGATTCCAGATTCAAATGTAAGTAAGATAACTTTTAACCAAGGGATAATTTCAACAATATCACATCAGTCAATCAAAATCACCTTCCTGAATTTTCTAACTCCCCCAACCTGCCCCAACTCTTCCCATTCATACACACCAAAGCACATATACAACAGGTACATACAGACAGTGTGTCATTTTACTATAATGAACTTAGAAGGTGTTATTATTAATACAATACTTTTAGTTCCTTTTATTGTTTCTTTTCTTTTTTTTTTGGTGAGGAAGATCAGCCCTGAGCTAACATCCATGCCAATCCTCCTCTTTTTGCTGAGGAAGACCAGCTCTGAGCTAACATAGATTGCCAATCCTCCTCCTTTTTTTTTCCCCCAAAGCCCCAGTAGATAGTTGTATGTCATAGGTGCACATCCTTCTAGTTGCTGTGTGTGGGACGCGGCCTCAGCATGGCCGGAGAAGCGGTGCGTCGGTGCACCCCCGGGATCCAAACCCAGGCCGCCAGTAGCGGAGCGCGCGCACTTAACCGATAAGCCATGGGACCGGCCCCATACGTTGTTTCTTATAGTAGAACCACTTTAGTTGAATAGTGCATTCTAAATATTTTTTTCATAAAACGAATTTTAAGGAAGAGTTACAGATGCTAATAAAAATGATAGAGTTACCAATTCAAGCTTAAACACTGGGAATATGTCTTTCTTTCTTTTCCATAATGAGAATTCAATATAATGACAGAAAGATATAATTTTAAAAGGTATAAACTAATAACAAAAAGTGAATGAGAGAGATAATATTAGATGAGATTACTATTAAACTTCTAGAAAAAGAAAAGCTGATGTAAGAGTGTTGACTGATGAAGCAGAGGGAAATAAATGTTATGTAGAAAATATGCAGAAGGTGATACATATAAAAAAGGGACAATTTGTAGCAGAGGCTGCTAATTTCCCCCAATATATATTCTGCCTTTCTTCTTTTCTGGTAATTAAAGCATGCTGAGACCCAGCCTCCCATTCTTAGCAAGCAATATGGCTCAGCTAGAGAGTATATATCCTAGCTTCCTTTGTAGCTAAGTACAACCGTGTGGCTAAATTAGTACAATGAGATGTGAACAGAATTTGATATGTAAAACTTCTGGGTCAAAATCTTAAAAAGAAAAATGATTATGTTCTTTTTCCTCTTTCCTGTTTAGATTGGCAGGAAAATGGCAACAACCAAAGGAGTTGCCTAGGTCCTAGAGAATGAATTCGTATACCAAGTATAGCAAAGTCAGTCTACTAGCTGGGGTCTGTGGATAATGTTATGGAGTGGAGTCAACTATCTGCAATGGATTACAAACCTCTGGTCTTTTATATTAGAAAGAAATTTACGTCCATGTATCTAAAGGATTGTATTTTGGAGTGTCTTTGTTAAAGCAGCTTAGCTTTTACCCTAACCTATAGACCATTTTACCTGACAAAACCCCAGAGAGGCTCCAGACCGTGAGAAGATGATGACAACTAAGAATGATAACGAGAAATTGGGCTGAAAGCAAAGTATTATTTTGAAATTTTTAAATAGAAAACTTGTTCCCCCTCACTCCACCCTCATAACAACCCCTTCCCCAACACCCTCGTCTGCAGTCTATGCCCTAGAAGGAAAAATGATGTGTTATTCCATTTGGAAATGGAACCAACCTTTAGGGAAGATATAGGAGAGTTAAGTTTAGATTTATCCAGGGCAGGACTTAGGGTGAGTTGAGTGAAAGTGAGTGTGGCCAAGGCAGGCAAGTAGAGGTTTGGAATCTGTCTTTTAAAATATTGACATTTTTCCACCATGGATTTTTTTTTTGCAATAAATTTTTTTAATATTACATTAAAATCATCTTGATTATTGAATTTTTGTCACCACCCTAAACTCTGTGCCAGAGGCAAGTGCCTCACTCACCCCACTGTAGTTCCAGCCAGGGTTTTCTCAACCTCATGTTCCCTGTTGATCATTTAGGTCTTTTCCAGTGTTAACAGTGGTTTCCTGACAGCTCATTGTAAGCAAATTCTGCGAGTTGACAAGCTCGGTACAAATGCACAGAGGTACTAATTTCCTCTCTCTTTTGCTTTTAATTATTTTTCATTTTTATCAGAACTGTACAAATATTTTCAAAACCAAATACTAATAACAAGTTTGTGTCCAAATAATATGGATATCAATATTTCTTATTTTTCAATTTTAGTTAGGATCTACTGATTTATTTATTCAATAATCATAGAAAATTTAGCTACCCTAAACCCTTTACTACCCTGTACTCTATGCTCTATTTCCCAATACTCCCAATAGTTATATTTTTGTTTAAATAGTCAGTATTTATTTTGTTTTTACTATGCGAACATCTTTCAATATTGAACTGAATAGTATAACAATATTGTGTTTCTCTATCTTTTTTTAACTATTTTTTTCCTTTGTTTATCATTTACATAGTTTTCTCTGAACCTAATAAATGTTAGATGGTAGGAATATTTTTTTGAGTCCTTGAATCTGAAAAGTATCTTAATTCTACAGGCATATTTAAATGGTACTCTGACAGACTGTACATTTCTAGACTGAAAATTCTTTTCTTCCAGAAACT
The DNA here is from genome assembly GCF_020826845.1 of Diceros bicornis minor. Lineage (NCBI taxonomy): Eukaryota > Metazoa > Chordata > Mammalia > Perissodactyla > Rhinocerotidae > Diceros > Diceros bicornis. The sequence goes on from NC_080753.1 coordinate 8,584,159, forward strand.
TGAAGGTATTATCTCCCGATTTTTCACTTGGACTATCTGTTGACAATGTAAATACCATCCTATTACCATTTCCTTTATATGACCCAAAATTTTTGTTGGAAGCTTTTAGGTTTTCCTGTATTGCTGGTGTTGTAAAATTTCATGATGATGTGTCTTTGATGTGTATTGCTTTTCATTATTACTCTGTACATTTCAAGGACACTTTCAGTTCTGAAAAATGTTCTTGTATGATTTCTTATTTTTGGATATTTTCCTCCTCACCACTTTCTTAATTGTCTTTTCTGTAGCAACTATTTTCATATTGAAATTCTTTTGATGGATCCTTGATTTTGTTTGTTTTTATTTTTACATTCAATATCTTTCTTTTGGGAGTGACATTTGGGGAGACTTCTTGGAATTTATCTTCAAACTCTTCTATTGAATATTTAATTTTTAATATTTCAAGAATAACTTTCAAAATTGCATCCTTGCCCTCTTATCATTCTCATTTTATAGTATTTTCTTTGAGGGAAGTAATATTTGTAACAGTATCTTTGAAATGTTCTTAGCTCTGTGCACTGGATTTATATTTTTTAAGTTTATTTTGTCTTAGGGTTTGTTTTGATTTCTTCTGTTTTGGAGGATTTTCCTAAATCCTCTGGTGGTCCTTGACTCTGCTTTTATTTCAGAGGGAGGCATTGAAAATTTGAGTGGTGGCCCTATTCATAGGGCATGTATAAATCCATGAGTGCTTCTTGGCTGATAAATATCTCAGTCAGTATACCCTAATTACATACTAATTAGAGCTTTTCCTTGAGGAAACTATTTTTTCTTCTGGAACATATTCTTTTCCCCCAGAGAAGAAATTTTTACTGTTTTTGGTAGGATGGGTGTGGGTGGAATAGTGATATTTGTCTAGCTGCCTGTGTTATAGAATAGCAAGAGAAGGGCCTTGTGTGTCTCACAGTTAACATATGTATATATTTCCTTCATCTGTTGTATTTCAGCCCAGTATTTAATCTTTATGCTTCTCTATACTTGATGTCTGCAAGCAGAGAACTCTTCTGGTTTGTTTTGTGAGAGAATAAATCTCCTGTAGGAATTGAAAGGATAAATATTTAAAGTCAGTTTACTAGATGAAATGAGATTTCTTGTTGCTTATCCTTAAGTGTGAATAGACAATAAAGGGTTGCTAGACGTTGAATGGAATTCCATGGTATGTTCCATTATCCCTGCTGCTTACTTTCAACAAATCTATGCTTGTAGATTTAAAGTGGGATTCATGTAGACTGCAAATAGTCGCATCTCGCTTATTAAATCTAACAATCCATGCCTGTCCTTCAGTTTGTTTAGAGTACTCATGTTTAATGTAATTATCAAATAATGTCTTACTATTTCCGTTTGTATTTGTCCAAATGGTTCTTTTTCTTTCTAGTTTTTCTCTTTTCTTCCTTCTTTTTAGTTGACTGACTTTTTTATGATTACATTTTTTCTCAGGTATTAGTTTATTGGTAATACTTTTCCACAATTTTTAGAGCTTGACCTAGGGTTCACAACATATATCTATAACTTATTGTAACCTAATTTCAAGAAAAATTTTACCGTTATATGTATAGTCTAAGAGCCTTAGAGCAGGATACTTACATTTTTTTCTTCCATTCTTTTGCACATGTCATCAAACAGTTTATGTCTACATACGTTATAATCCCCATAATAAATTTTTATTTTCATCTAAACATTCAATTACATTGTAAAGAGTTTAAAAATATAAAAAATGTAAGAGTTTTGGTATTTCACACACTTTTACTATATCCTGTAGTTATTTATTACTGTAGATTAAAATTTTCATTCAGTAACATATTTCTTTTGCCTGACGACATGTCTTTAACATTTCTTTTAGTACAGGTCTAATGGTAATAACTTCTTATAGTTTTGGTTTGCCTAAAAAGATTTTGTATTACACCTTTGTTTTGAAAGATAGTTTTCCTGAATATACTCTTCTGGGTTGAAAAGCCTCCCCCCCACTCTCCCCATGATTTGAAGACGCTGCTCCATTGTCATTGTTCTTCACAGTTTCTGGTGAGAAGTCTGCTATCATAATTATGTTTCTTACTTTTTTCTCTGGCTAATATTAAGATTTTCTCCTTATCTTTAGTTTTCATCAGATTAATGATGATCCTCCTTGGTGTGACTTTTTTTTTTTTTTGTATATATCCTGCTTAGAGTTCTCTAAGTTTCTTGGAACTTTGGTTTGCTCTATTTCAATAATTTTGGGAATTATTAGCTGTTATCTCTTCAAATATTTCTTCTGTCCATTCTCACCCTCTTCTTCTGGGACTTCAGTTGCATACATATTAGACTATTTGATACTGTTCCCCAGATTTGTTGTTCTGTTCTGTTTTTTACCTCACTTATTTTCCCCTTTGTGCTTCCTTTTAGGTAATTTTCAAAACAACTAGAAAGGTAACAAGTATCAGAGATAAAGAATTACCTAGTGTTTCCATTTAACTTTTTATGGTTTCCCATATGTTGATTTATGTTGTTCACCTTTCCAATAGATCTCTTAACATATTAATCATACAGAATACAGCTCTTATGAGACTTATGATAGACTATTTTAAGAGTTATTTGAAGAAATATTGAAAATGTGATTTAAATATATCAATGAATATTTAAACGAATTAAGAAATGAATGTATAAACTGTATGATACTGATATTCTGAATAAAAGAAAGATAGGTAGGGCCAGTCCCGTGGCTTAGCAGTTAAGTGCACGCGCTCTGCTACTGGCAGCCCGGGTTCGGATCCCAGGTGCGCACCAATGCACCACTTCTCCGGCCATGCTGAGGCTGCGTCCCACATACAGCAACTAGAAAGACGTGCAACTATGACATACAACTATCTACTGGGGCTTTGCGGGGGGGAAATAAGAAGGAGGATTGGCAATAGATGTTAGATCAGAGCCAGTCTTCCTCAGCAAAAAAAAAAAAAAAAGAGGAAGATTAGCACAGATGCTAGCTCAGGGCTGATCTTCCTCACAAAAAAAAAAAAAAGAAAGATAGGTAAAAATCCGTAAAATGGTTTTGATTTTGCAATAATAATAATGTCAAAAACATATAAAAGAACAAAACTGCAGAAAAAAAGATACTGGAATTAGAAAATATAATATAAATTCCTGATATGCACATGCAAATGTGTGTGAGTGTGGGTGTCAGAATGGGGGTGTGTGTCTCAGGTCATTTTTCTTCATGGATATGAATTTTCTACCCTTTCAAGATCAGGAAAAGTAAATAATATTCCTGTAATAGGCAAAATATGGTAGTGAGGAAAGTACATTCTTTTGGAGCAAAACTGTATGCTTTTCAAACAAAACTCAGGATGCTAGCTCTGTCTCTTATTAACTTTCTAAATGTGATAAGGTTACTTAAACTCTCTGATGTGTAGTTTTCTCGTTTGTAAAATGAATGCAAAGTGGCTTTAGAGTTGTGTTTTAAGTCAGGGAGATAACAGGTGCGAAGAACCTAACATATAGAAGCTGCTCAATATATTGTAGCTGGTTTGTTTTTTTGGGGGGTAGAGGGAAAGGCCATTACAATTTGTGAGCATATTGAAAATAATGAAATTTAGACTCATACTTTGATTTTATTTTAGCAACTAATTAGTTTTGTAATCTTGAGATACATGTTTAACTTTAATGAGACTATTTTCTGTAAAGTAAAAAAACATATATTTTATAGTATTATTGTGAATGTTAGAAAAATATACATAAAACGCCTAAAGTGCCTATCAGTAAACACTCCAAAAATGATGGTTATTGTTTTTATTAGGAAGTAAGTACTGTTACTACTATTAAGATATGCTTCTTATGAAAATCATATTCAGGAAACCTTTGTTAAGCATTAAACCAAAATTTACATTTTTTCATTCTCTTATGAAATACCTCTTAGGGTATTATGTGCTCAATTAATGTATCTGAAAAATTGAGCCACTCAATGTTGATTGAGTAAATAAATGGATTAAGGAAAAAGGTCTTATCTTCTATTCATTTTTTAAAAAATATGCTGTTTCTAATATGCTTCCCTTTGCTCTTTGCACTAAAATTTCAACAATTTATGTTCCAGGTGGTTCGTTTTACTCCTAGCTATTGTTCTCTAATGTCATCATTAATCTTAGGGCCCAAGCTTTCATCTATTTCAGACCATCAAATATAGATCTGTTCTAGATCATCAGATACAGTTCATCTGTTAGCTTTTATCTCAGAAATGTGTCACTAATATTAGATTGTCTTGGAAGTATATGGATATGAATCAATAATATGACTATATCTTCCATTTTTCTTATTCCTCTGCCTTTATCTCTTAAGGAGACAAAAATTCACATATATCACTTACCCCTGGGGACTTTGCTAGTGTTAGTTGTATGAGAATATCAGTATTCTCAGCTCTGAAGTCTTATTACACATGCTCTTAATGTCACGAATATTTGGTTGTGATAGTCTTTGAGGTTTTATGCACTTCTCCTATTTAAACATTCCTTATTTGGGAATATTTTCTTCTTAACTAAAAGATATTGTTACTATTTGCCAATTTTAAAGAGAGTAACCCAAAGAGCGCCATTTTAAATTTTAGGCTGGGAGCTGTAATTGGCATGTTTTGAAAACAGTCTCAATAAATAATGAACTAGTCTAAACAATGAAAATCATATAAAGTACTACAAAACTGGTCTTTGGAACATGGTATAGATAGATGCCTACTAAGCAAAGAGTGCCTCAGTTTTCAGAGAGGAGCTACAAGTAGTTTCACGGAGCAGGAGCTACCATATTTAGTTTTGAAAAATAGGAGGCATTTTCAGGGTAGAAAAACAGAAGATTATTAAAAGTCAAAAGGAACAATGTGGGTAAAAAAAAAGCAATTTTAAAGTGTGTGAAGCATTTATTAAATAGTTAAAGTTTTAGTGGGTTAGGGTATTATGAGCCAAATTATTGTATCTGAAAAATTGAGCCACTCAATGTTGACTGAGTAAATAAATAGATTAAGGAAAAAAGAGAAGGTAGTAGGAAAAGGAAGAAAGGAAGGCAGGCAGGCTGGGCTGTGCAAAGTGTGGAATTGAAAAAAGATGGAGTCTCTCATGATAAGACACTAAAATGGAGCCGGCAGACATGAAGAGGAGAGGAAGAAATTCCTCCTTCAGGATGAACTCTTCAACTCATTAGATGCCTGAAATGCATCTGCAAGTCTTCTCAAGGAAGATAAGATTATAGGACAGAGACCTCATTCGTATCAGAATCGTCTTCTACATTCCTAAATTTTAATGGCTTATTTCAACCCTCACTCCATGACTACCCTGCGCCTGGAATTTGTTAAAAGACATTCCTTTCCCTTTTTTTTTCTTTGTCTTTGTTAGCCAGGACTACAAAACCTTCACTCTCCTTTCAACAGCCAGAACACAATTCAAGTGCTACTTGAATCTGTGTTCCTGGGTTGCAGTCCTAACAAACCCCAAATAAACTTCTTTTTGTTTAAGTCTAACAGAGCCTGCCTCATAATTGGTCAACAAAGGGAAAAAATATATTTCTTCCTCTTGAGAAGAGGGAAGGAGGTACTCACAGATACCACAATGGGTAAACCTACAAGTAACATGAAGTGGAGAGTCAAATGGCATTGTTTTTGTCTATGATGTATTTGACGGTTAAAAAATAAATGTATAGGAAGTTTATTTCAAGGTTACAGTAAGAATGTCATAAAACCTGTGATAAGTTTGAAGACTTGGAACCTAGCCTTAAGAGCCTTATTGACCCAAATCAGAGAACTGTCCTCCCAAAATACTAGACGCATCAAGTAACTGCTTGATAGAAGTGGAATTTAGCATCTGGTTTCAATTTAATGAAACCAGATGGAAATATGAGCCCCAGACATAAGCCTCTTGGTTCCCTCAGCTCTCTCCGACTAACTTTGTATGTCACTCTCTGAAGCTGCTGACTTTTCTCTTTCTAGTAAAGTTGAAGATATCAGTTATTACAATCACTTTCTAAGCCTGGCTTGTCACAGTAAATTGAGGATAACATTAAGCAAAGAATGTCACTTAATACAAACATTTGATAAAATTTCAGCACAAAATTTCTTCAACATTTTTATTCTTCACTGAGGACCAGAAATTTGTAAACTCACACAGCAATTAGTAGCAGAATCTAGACCACAATCTAGGACCCTTAACACCCATTCTGTCTCCTTCTATCACACTAATGAAAAGGATGCAATTCACTTTCTAGTAGTAAGGTGATGTTTAATAGGATGCAGTTCACAACAGAAAGATGGAAGAGACTCTTTCAGCCAGAAAGGTGTCATAAAGTATATGAAGAAGAAAGCCATGTACAATTGAGTACAGTTGGGGCAAGGGTACTGTGTAGAAATAAATTAAGCAATTGAGACAGGGTACCAGGTAGTCAAAAACTATACATCCTACGTATTGGCAAAGATGTCTTTTGGACTGGTTCTTAGGTTCCCAGATATGAGCATAAGAACTCATAGCGAAAGAAGGCTGATGAAACCTGTCCCAACTTCTGGAACATGGAGATTCCAAACAGGTAGGGAATTTACTTCAAGTGAGATGAAACTAAAATACATAAAGCTTAGCTTGGGACAGTAGTTTAGCATGAGGATGAAAGAATAAATCTCAGTGCAACAACAGTAATGAACGTGGATCTGGCCCCTAGGAAACATTCTAAGTTCTAGAAGTGCCAGGCTTCTATTTGTGAACATTAAAAGCAGGTATAATTACTAAGGGAATAAACATCCTACATGCTTGGGGTAGCAGAGACAGTAAGGAAGGGTGGAGCTGCCCTGAGGGCAGGAGAAATAATGATGTTAAAAGTCACTAGCATGTATAGGGAAGGGGCTGGAAGAGGTAGATTCCCAGTCCATGATAGAAGTCACTAATCAGAGGCAGAGGCAGCTGGGCTGCAAGTGGAAATACCATGTTCATGGACTCCAAAGTAAGGGGTTTTGGCTATTGTATTTAGAGATTAGAGAATTGACATATGAAGAACATCTATACCAAACTTATTAAGATACCGGTCTTTTCAAGATGTATTTCAGTTTAATCATACAGACATGAAATTTTTAAAAGATGAGTCAATATGTCAAATGTTAAGAGATTTTCCACTATTTCTTCTTCTTTTTTGGTTTTACTAATAATAGGCGATTAAAATGAATTAATAATTCATTTGACAATAAATAAATTTTTATAGGAAGCAAATGTTGAGGATGTTCATGAAGGGGCGCAGAATACACCACCCCAAAATATGCCTCTTTGGCATAAAGAATATCTTGAGCTGATTATTTTTAAGAAACAGCAGACATAGGAGAAGCTCTGAAAACTGAGTAAAAGTTACCCTTTTGTGAGAGACATTTACATTTATAAGGAAAATCTCCATTTGTAAGGGCATCTCTCTCTCTGTACCAGGAAGAAGAGGATGATGAAATCTCTAGAAACTCCTGTCAATGGAGAAGGCAATGAATTAAATCTACATAACAACCATACCCTTGTTTACTGTGCTTTTCCTGGTCACCTCCCATAGCTGGCTTCCTTCAACATCTTTCTTTTGTCTTTAGCTGAGGATGGTATTTAAGATGATGGCTTGGGCCATTTCAGAGAGTTACTCAGTTTTCTTGGGTCTCTTTCCTGTATACAGGAGGTTTACATGATATTAAACTTCTATTTGTTTTTTTCCTGTTAATCTATCTTTTATTACAGAGGGGTCTCAGCCAAGAACCTACAAGGATAAGAGAGAAAATTATTTTTCCTCTCCTACATACATGTAGGACACAAATTCTTTTGTTAATCATGACAGCAATTATTTAGGGTTCCATTATATTAATTTTATTTATTAATTTAACTTAAATCTTGTTCAGTTGTAAAGTTTTTTGCCAGCTATAAAAACATGTGAATAATTACAAACTTTATCTTCAGAGAGGGAAAATAAGCTCAAATCTCACCATATCACTATTTCTACTGCCACGCAAAGGGCATGATCTACTCACCGCAAGACAAAAGCCAATCCATCAAGAGGCAAGATGGTGGTAGAGAAAAGACTTTTATTAAGTGATGGGCTAGCTAATTGGAAGATGGTGGACTAACATCCCAAAGAACCGTCTTAAGGGGGCTACAGAATCATGCAGCAGTTGTATACGGCCAGTGGTCTATAGTGGAGGGGGTCAGGAACGTTGATCATCTGGTGCTGTAGACTGGAGGACGCCACACCAGACCTTTCAGCTGTCATTGAGATGAGTGCCAGTGTAGAATTTCTGTTCATGGGTCATCACATTCCTAAAGAACTGGAAAGAACAAAGTTGTCACCTCATCGCAGCTGGGCAATATGTAGCTAAGCAAGGGTCATAAATCATGATGCATGCAGTTTTCTTTATGTATCAGTTATTTATTGTCTAGTCTATGTGCAAGCCAGAGTATGTCCAGCTGGGTTAGTCACTTAGAGGTCACCCATAGTTACAACATGGCTTCCTTCCTACAGAATGGCTTCCCTTATGCCAAACTTGTGTGGAGCCAGTATCATATCTACAACTGCTTGTTAAATGGGAAAATAAAAACAATGTGCATAAATTACTGTAATTTTATTTCTTCTTCCAGGGTCATATTTTCATTTCCAAAAAGAATGAATATTAAGTAGAATAGAATAGCCCTGGGAAAGATACATATAATTGTCCTAATTCTACTTCCAGGGAATGAGTTTTAAACCTCCTAAAATATATGTTGTTCATAATTATCTTGTATTTTGCTTCCTATAGATTAACAAGATAAGAAATGAATGAACTTTGATTTAAAACCACTTTGATTTATTTGAGCCATCTGTTTGTTTGTTTGTCCTTTTTGGGAGAGTCTAAATTTTTATTTTGATAAATATTTTTCTATATTAAGTAATTACTTATCCCAAATGCTTTTTAATCGGCTCATATAAGATACAATTATATGCAGTAGCAAATGAAAATTACATGCTCTGCCATGTTCTGATTAAAAATGGGACTGAATATTTTATAATGAGAAAGAACTAAGCAGAACTCTGATTTATTAAAAATCCTTGTTGAAGCAGCTATGTATGGTTCCATCCAAAGTAATCACTTGACTTTTCTAAAATATCCAATTCTCCATGTAAACAAAGAGAAGAAAATGGACATGTCCTCCTAGTGACAAGGTTCGTCTTATCAGCAGTCACTTAAAACAGTGTTTAGTAGTTTAAAATAGTATTTCTGACCCCAGAACTTGAACAATGTACCTCCACAATGGTCCAACCATTATTTCTTTGAATCTTTCTAGAACCTATGTTCAGGATCCTTTAATTCACATGAAACAATCAACCATTCACCATGTGTTTTTCATGAATAAAATATAATGTAAATATATATATCAATATATATACTCATTCCCAAAATGAATTATATCTTGCTATATTTTAATCTTGGAGTGATCCCTATTAACATTGTTTGAGATTTATTTCCTTCTAAAGGGCAATATGGTTGCAAAATTCTTTTTATGTATAAGTTATTAATATCTCATTTTAATCAAACTGGCAATTATCATAGACTTGTAGATTCTAAACAGTAATAAATTTACTGAAATAGAAATTACATTTATTTGAAGCTTCATTGGAAATGAATTAATCTGACCTTAAAATTTTACTATTCTTTTGTTTTTTAAGTTGACTCTGACTAGTGGTGATATCATCTAAATTTCTTTTGAAAGGAAAAGAAAGGCATATGATTAAACAAATATTCTTTGCCATCATCCATTCCTAGGACCTGTTTAATTTGAAAGGCTAAAGAATGGAATGATGCATTTTTCCTTCATTTAGTTTCCTTTATGTAATATTGTTACATAGCCAGCTGCATAATCCAAACATCATGAAGTGTGTGTGACAGAAGAAGGAGGAGAAGGAGAGGAAGGAGGAGGGGGAGATGGGCAAGATGGGGAGGAGGAAAGGAAGAGGAAGAGGGGAAGGGGAAGGGGGAAGAGGAAGGTAGGAAAAGATACCAACAGGAAAAGATATAGACACAGTGAAATAGAGTAACAGTAGCAAAAAACAGAAACAGAAAGAAACACAGAGAGACAGAAATAAGAAAAATAAGAAGCTTTCACTAATCTTTTGTTAATCTTTCTCAAAATGTCTGTCTCAACAGTTTTTCCATTCCCTCCCTGGGCATAAAGTCTTGGAAACTGGCAGTTGAAAAAGAAGGTGCTATTGCATTATAGGTCAGAGCATGGGCTCTGGAGTCAGAATACCAGATAGTGATTTCAATTCTGCCACATACTAACCATGTGGCCTTGAATGAACTATTTAGCCAATCCAAACCTCAGTTTCATCATCTGTAATACAGAGAAAATAATGGTACCCACTTCCATTGTAATGTTAAATGGATAGCTTGTAAAACGCTTAGCAGAGCACCCAGAACAAGGTAAGAGCTCAAAGACTATGTTATTATTATTATTATTACAGCACGTAGAATGGATAAATATGAATCTTTGGTGTTCTAATCAAATGAAGAATTTTATGTATTAAGAAGGTACTCTTGGGGTCAGGCCAGTGGCATTGCGGTTGAGTTTGCAGCTGCGCATTGGCAGCCCAGGGTTCGTGGGTTCTGATCCCAGGCTTGGACCCACACGCTGCTCATCAAGCCACACTGTGGCGGCATCACACATACAAAGTGGAGGAAGATTGGCAACAGATGTTAGCTCAGGGAAAATCCTCCTCACCAAAAAAAAAAAAAAAAGTACTCTTTTATTTTTTACGAAAATAAACAGGAAACAATTCCACATCTACTCTAACACATGGACAAGTGATTAGTAAACATTATGCCTGAAAATACTTTGACATTACACATTTTCCCAGAAGGTATTACCAGCCTCCAATGAGTGGTATTACCAGCCATTATAGCCATTGAAATCTTCAATCTTGTTTTCACAGAATAGCTTGATTTTAGAATGCTGTGAACCTATGAAAATCAGTAGTTGTAATAAACCCCAAAGAGAGAAAGAAAGTTGAATTTTATACGTAGTTTTTGACTATATAGATCGGTTTAGTTTTGAAGGATATTTATTAGAAACAGACATTTTGCTTTGGAATATTTGACAAAATATTTTGTAGAAAAATACTTAGATACTTGAAAAAAAAGTTGAGATTACTCTTGCTTTGCGATATTAAGATTCTTTCCAGAATTTACAAAACTGAATTCAAATAATTGAGCATAATTTCGAAAGAAGGAAGAACATCGAATTATCTAATCTCTCACTTTTGCTGTTCTAACTTCACATTGTTGTTTAAATGCAGTTTGCATAAGACTATCCAGACTGAAGTCTATATTGATTTCTGCATCTAACCCACAATCACACCGGTCCCTCTCCTGAAGCTTGAAAAGAGGCCAATCATCTGCCCACAATCTTTGTCCCTATTCAAATAATAAAAAAGACTGAGGCAGAGATTAAGAAAGGGATAAACATGCTTAATGTCCACTTGTTGCCCATGCATAATATTGGGTGGGAAAGCCCGGACTTGTAATTTGTTAATGGCATAAAATAAAGGTGACTGACTAAGGGTGCTACAAAATAACACAAGGGAAACACTCTATGGATCTTTCAAATGGAATTGCCTACATATTTGAGTCTATCAGCTGAGATCATATTTTGGAGTTAATTTGAAGAAGAGTTTGCAAGAATCAATTAGCAGTTGAAAGAGATTTGGATGGTTCTAGGGACAAATGTTTTTATTTTTTGCTTTGATTTGAAATTTTAAATGAGAAAATATTATGGATGTAAGCCAATGAAAGAAGAATTTAAGAAGTGTGGATTTTAAATATTTTTATCGCTGGACTGAGTAGTTGAAAACTCACATGCAACATATTGGCTTTGCTTGTTTCACTCATGACCTACATATTAGCCTACTTTTAAAGCGCCCCGCACCCCCACCCCACCACATGGTATGTTTTGAAACCTGGGATGGAATTTCTAACACCCATATATGTTTTTTTGCTTTCCCTCACCTTTATCCCATCCCATGCTTGAGCTCCACACACCAATATTGTCTCCATGGTAGATATTTAGGAAAACCATTTTCAATAAGAGTGTAGGATAATTACTTAGCATATGGATATCCTTGTGGAAATGCTTTCTAATGTACCTTCCTTTCACCAACACAGTCTGAGAAAAATGATCCTCCTCTATTCTCACTATGCATTTCTCTGTTTTTAGCACTTTTTACATTTTGTTACAATAATTGATTTTCTCATTTGCTTTCTCCACTAGTCTATAACTTCATTGAAAGAAGTTATTGTTACTTATTCATCTCAGAATAGCCAGCACATAGTATTTTGTGTGGTATTGTACTAAGAATTCAATCCATATTTGAAATAATGAACAAATGAATGAGTGAGTAAATGACATGAGTATAAAGGGAAAAAATAATGGAAATCCACATTTCTCCCAGGAAGTATTTAGCAAGAGAATTTTTTTTTTTTTTTTGTGGGGAAGATCAGCCCTGAGCTAACATCCACGTTAATCCTCCTCTTTTTGCTGAGGAAGACCGGCTCTGAGCTAACATCTATTGCCAATCCTCCTCCTTTTTTTCCCCCCCAAAGCCCCAGTAGATAGTTGTATGTCATAGTTGCACATCCTTCTAGTTGCTGTATGTGGGATGAGGCCTCAGCATGCCCGGACAAGCAGTGTGTCCATGCGCGCCCGGGATCCGAACCCAGGCCGCCAGCAGCAGAGCGCGCACTCAACCGCTGAGCCATGGGGCTGGCCCAGGAAGAGAATTTTTAAGCACTTCTTGTGTCTGTAATTTTTGCAGAGACAAAAATAGACTAATTTATGATTCACTTTTACCTCTTAAGATTTTTCCTTCCCTCACAAAATCTCTTGGAACGAGCCATATATTACGGCTTAGTACAGTCTAATGGAAGTGTTCCAGTAATTGGATCTGTTAGAAAAATGGTGAATAAGTAGATTCCCCTACCGATAGTTCTTGTTAAGACAAATGCATTGCTATATTTTTTGTTGTTTCAGTCTTTTTGGATTACTTTCTCGTCATCATACACAATATAGGACTGGTTTAATCAATGACTTTTTAAGGTTTAAGTCCATGGAGAAGCGTAAGAAAATCAATTTGTAAATTTATAATTCATGACAGGCTGGAACACTGTTCTTGTTTATAGCTATTTCTTTATGATGTTAACTAATTGGTACTATCAGAGCACATGTAACAATTATTTTTGGTTTCTGTCCGTTGATTCCAATAAAATAGAAATTGAGCACAGTGAAGTTTCACTATTTGGTTGTCAAAACACAGCATAATGTTATTAAGGAAGCTAAAGTTAAGTATGCATTATTTTAAATCAAACACTCAGAGTGCCTAGAGTTTAGTTCACAGACATAGCCATGAATATGGTTGATATGAAAGTACTAAATCATCAGGTAGATTTCTAAAGCTTTGTTTCCTTGAATATTTTTAGGGGAGTGCAGAAAAAATAAGAACAGTGGTGAGACATTCAACATATAAGCAACTTTTGAACTCAATGCATGTTGAAATTTTCTAATTTTTTTAGGCATTAAGAAATCATCATAGAAAACCATGAATTAGTGTTGAAATTAGCCTTATTGAATAGTTGATCAAACTCTTTGAGGGAATAACCAACTCTGTAGTTAGTCTACTCTTTTCACATTTGCTATAATGAATGATAACACTTTGTAGAAGGATATATTTAATTTAGCATGTTTATATATCTTCAAGAATTTTTTTACAAGTTAAAAGTAATAATCGTATATTTTCTTAGTTCATGATCACTCGGTTGAAAGGATTGCTGTAAGTAGGATTTGCAGATAAAATACAAGACACCCATTTAAATTTAAATTCTGATGAACAATGAGTAATTTGTTTAGGTAAGTATATACGTAATATTTGGGACATGCATATAAAAAATTGGTCATTTAGAAATTCCAATTTAAATGGGAATCTTCTATTTTTAGTTGCTAAATCTGGCAAGAGTACCTATAAAAGTTTTCTTAGAGTGGATTAAAATAAATAGATATTTACTAGATATTTTATTCCCTTTAGAGAGTTGTACTCTCTTAAAACTATGAGCATCAAGCACCGTTAATACTTTTACTGATGCCTAAAATTCAGTATATGAGAAAATGTCCCAAGGCCTTCAGAATATTTGGAAATTATTGAGTCTTACTATTAGGCAGGAGGAGAAGAGAAAGAAGTGAATTGATGGTTAGAGTTAGGGTTATGTAGGGACAGTACAGTTTGTTTTTCTGTGAGGCAGCAGTTTAATAGAGTATGTTGGAAAATTCTGCTAAAATGCTAAAGCTAGAACAGCCGTTATACAGTAAAGAATTTAACCTTGCCCCAAAAGAGTTCTGGCTTTTGTCTTTGGCTTCTGGAAGATAACCTCTAAGCTCTGGAAAGTGGTGCCTCATAGGAGTGTCTTTGTTTGCCTGGAGGTGTAAGGCCAGCCAGACAGTAACAATGTAATTTAGGGTGGAGGCTTTGAGGCAGGCCAATAATGTGATATAGGGTGGGGGCTTTGTGTTACGAAGTGTCTGCTCAACCTCCTACCAGGCTGGAGACTGAGGTAAGCCACTTTGGCAGCCAACCAGGCTTATGTGATGGAATCCCAATAAAAACTCTGGACACTAAGACTCGGGGGAGCTTCCCTGGGTGGAAGCACTCCATGCATGTTGTCACACACTGTTTCTAAGAGGCATTACTACTGTCTGAGACTCCCTGGGGAAAGGACATCTGAAAGCCCCTTGTTTGGAACCTTTTTGGACTCTACCTTATGTATTTCTTCCCTTAAGTCATTTTAATCTGTATCCTTTCCCTGTAACACACTGTAACCATGAGTATAACATATTACAGTGAGTTCTGTGAGTCCTTCTAGGAAATTATCGAAACTGAGGGTGGTTTTGAGAATCCCACTGGAACCTGTATTTAAGGGTGGTGTTGTGTGGTCTGTATCTTCAATCTTCATAGTTTGCTAACTCACACACCCCTCAATTCTGTTTTACCTCTAAAGGTATATCAATTAGATTGGTAAAAAACCTTTCAAAAACAACATAAACACCAAAAGGGAGTGAACTAATTTTATACTAGTTATCTGTTGCTGCATAACAAGCTGGCTCAAAATTTTTAGCTTAAAACATTTATTGTCTCTCACAGTTTTGTGGGTTGGTTGAGCTCAGCTAGGAATCTCTCTCTCTCCATGAGACTAGCTTGGGCTCGCTTTCAGCATGGTGGGCTCAGATTAGGCAGATTTATGACATTGGCTGGCATACCCCTGAGCAAGTCTTCTAAGACTTCAGCAGAAGCTGCAAGCCTTCTTATGACATTGCCTTGAGAGTTACACAGCATCAATTCTTCCGCACTTATTTTTTGGTAAAAATTTAGTCATATTGCCAATTCTAGTTCAATGGGAATTGTCTATATAGCAGTATAAATACTAGAAGGCATCATTCACCAGGGGACTGTTTTTGAGGCTATAATAAAATATTCAATGTGATATCAGGAAAATAAGTGTCCACTTGTAATTAACAAAATGAAGTTAAAATAAAGATATTTTCACAAAAACAAAAACTGAGAGAGTATGTAACAGCAGATTCTCAGTAAAAGAAATTTAAAATGAATACTTTGGCAAGAAAGAAAATAATCCCAAATGGCAGTACTGTGATATCGGTAAGAAAGATGAGCAAAAAGATTGATAAGTTTGTTGCCAAATCAAATAAACGTGGAGCAAGACCAGGATAATGTCTTACAAGTGTGATTCAAATAACAACAAAACAAGATAGGTGTAAATACTGGAAAATATTAGTATATGATTTGGGACAGGGTATTTAGAATTAAAATATTCTAAAAAGTGACTGTATTTTTCTAGAGAAGAGAAATATATTAACTTTAGATATTGATAAGTAGGCTTATTTAGGGTAAAATCAATAAGGAATTGGGAGAGTATCATTTTCAAATAAGTGGAGGAAGAGAAATAGAATGTGAAAATCTACTCAATTGATCCCAAAGATGTCAAGAATAGGAAGAAGAGAGATCCAAATAGAAATCATGAGACAGAATTAGACTATGTTTAAAGAACTAAATATTCCAGCTAAAAGCAAAGATTTTCAGCCCACTTATACGCTGTTTAAAAAAGACACACATACAGCATAAATATACTAAAATGTTAATATTAAAAAGATTCATCGGGGCCAGCCCGGTGGCGCAAGCGGTTAAGTGTGCGCAGTCCGCTGCGGCAGCCCGGGGTTCGCCCGTTCGGATCCTGGGCGCACACCACGCACTGCTTGGCAAGCCATGCTGTGGCGGCGTCCCATATAAAGTGGAGGAAGATGGGCACGGATGTTAGCCCAGGGCTGTCTTCCTCAGCAAAATAAAAGGAGGATTGGCAGATGTTAGCACAGGGTTGATCTCCTCACAAAAAAACAGAAAACAAAAACAAAACAAAAAAAAAGATTCAAAATCCAAAATTTTAACAGGCAAATACAAACCAAAAAAAAAATTACGTAACTATAATAATACCAAACATGACAGACTTTAAACTAAATTCATTAGTTTAATCAAGTGACCACCAAATATTTTTTCAAAAATTTCAATTTAACAAAAAGTTATAACAAATCAAAACATGTATGACTCATTAACATAGCATCATATTATGTATCACCTAAAGAAAAAATTGATAGAATTATGGGGAGAAATAGCTAAGTCACCAACATGGT
This sequence comes from Diceros bicornis minor, assembly GCF_020826845.1. NCBI lineage: Eukaryota > Metazoa > Chordata > Mammalia > Perissodactyla > Rhinocerotidae > Diceros > Diceros bicornis. The sequence continues at coordinate 8,600,919 of NC_080753.1, forward strand.
GCGAGACTAACATACTTTCTTGGTAAGTAGCAGATTAAATGAAGAAAAATTAGTAAAAATTTAGAATTGTACAACACAATAAAAGCTTGATATAATGAACATAATGTAAAATTCCATGCAAGATGTTTTTTCACAAAGCATTTTCAAAAGCATACAAAATATTAAGAAAAGTCATTTTTTAAAATTACAAAATATGATTATTTGAAATAAGTATAAAAGACAATATTTAGCCATAATTGGAAAGTATATGCATATAACTGTAAGAATGTATAGTAGTATAATCTCAGTTTTTATGACATTAGTACCTCTCATTGATCGTCTCTCTCTCAAGAGTGGAAAAGTATGATGTAAACTATATTCTGAGAATGTAAAGCTTACTAACAATGAACCAACTAGGAATTTGTAAAAATCTGGATAAATCAACAGCCATAGAAGACGTTGAAAAAATTATTAAGGAATCTCCTCCTAAAATGGCTCTGGGGTAGATATTTTTAAGCTTAAATTATTTAAAACTTTCTAGAAATAGAAAGTTCACGTTATGATACTTTTGGTAAAACACCAAATGAGGGAATGTTATGCAATTTGGTGTTAAAACTGACAATGAGGACATAAAAAACAAAAATGATAGATTAATGACAGCAAGTTCCAGGCCTCATTCCAACTCTGGTTCAGTAGTATTAGCTGCTGACAAGTACTATGTAAATAATGAATCATTATCCTCATTTCTCTCCACCAATTATGATATCTGCCATGGAAACATGTGACAGCATTTCCCATTCTTGCTATAAAAAACTATTTTGAAACAACATAGATACAAATTCCCATATAACATCATCAGAATCAATTTCCAGACTATAGTAGAAAAAAGTCAGCTACTATGATTCAGATGTGTTCACCCCAGGAAGCAAAGGATGGTATTATCTTGGGAAATCCATTAATATAATTTATCATATCAATAGATCCCAAAAGGAAAACATGTAAGTCTCTCAAATGATGGTGTAAATTTAACAAATATTCCTGATAAAGGCCTCTTAAAGTTAGTAATGGCAGAAACTTTCCTTAATATGATAAAAATTCTGTCATAAACTCATAGTCAACATCATATTTAATGGTTAAACTCTGCTGGTGTTACCTCTACCAGTATAGTATTTTATTTGTAGGTGTTTTGTTCCGTTTTAGAAGTTCTATCCAATGCAATGGACATAAAATTGAATTAAGTGGTTTAACTTTTAGAATTAAAGAACGAACAAAATTATTATCAATTAGAAGTTATAACGCAAAAGTGATTATTTTTGCAAGAGGAATTAAAACATGAAATAGCTAAAAATACCCGTAACTATACATGTTTAGACTTCTCCTTCCACTTAGGATGTAGAAGGGTGTGAAAGACATTTGCCTCATGCTAACAAGAAAAATATGAGCAAATAATAACTATACTCTTTTATGTGGCTAGCAAAGAGCAGTAGACACAAGAAAACCTTGAAGAACTTAATTCCAGAGAAAAATAATTTCTTACTCATTTCTTAATGAGTAACAGGGGCTACAACTTCCCTACCTGGGGTGGGCATTTGGGCTGGGATGAGTAAATTGAGGAGTGGCTTCTCCACAGAGAATTTTTGCAGGGATACAGAGAAATCAGCTGAGTCTTAGATGAAGTGTGGGCAGGCGGAATGGAATAAAATCAGGAAGAGCTCAAATGCAAAAGCAAATCAAATGGCCAAACACTTCTTCCCCTACATACATGCTCAGACTTTACCAAGTAAGTACCATGGAAAGCAGAGAGAAATTGCATAGTCCCACACGTTCTCAGAGTGCTTAATTCCAGGGCTCAGACAGAACTGAAATGTAACATGAACAAAAAATATCTCAAACTGCTGTCCCAGCACGGTCCAGCTGGACTACCGGTAAGACCAACACCGTATCCTGACCAGTGGTGGAAGTTCGGGCTTGGGCACAGGTGAACTCGCTCCAGGCTCAGCTCAATTTGACTCGAGGAAGAACCAGATGATCAGCTGTCACCTGAACTAACTGACAGAGGAAAGGGCTCGCATTATTCAGAAAATAAAATAAACAAAAACTTTACTCCAAAATATTGCCGCATTGCAAACTACCTCTCAACTTCATGGCTTTAAACACCAACAATTTTATTACATTTCACACTGTATTAATATGAAGTTTTACATGAACTGGGATCTCCAAAAATGTCTTGTGACAGATAAATGTTTAAAAAAAAAAAAAAAGGTATTTGCAAAAAAAAATTCTAGGTTTATGCACCAAGACACAATGGTGATTTTGCTTTTGCAAAATCTTTCAAAATTCCTAACTGGAATATTAAAAATCTATTACCAGTTTAAATTAGGAATCTCAACTTGAAGAAAAAAATTGTGTTTTATTTTTCTGTGAACTGCTACAGCTGAGCTCTCTATAATTGTCCCTTTCTTGTGTTTGGCATGTCCCTTAATGATATCTTAGCCTGAGTCCATAAAATTTTAGTTATTTTAGTTACTAAAAGAGTCTCACATCAGTTATTAAAACTTGGTCTTGTTCATTGAAATGCTTCAATTTCACATTCGATTCAAAGCCCATCAGAAATAAGTACAAGTTAGAGCCTGTGAATATGAGAGCACCCCTATGGTTTACAAGCTGAAGGGACAGACCTGCTGTGAAATCACTCCTGGTGGACTCGGAAGGGAACACACCACCAGGGCCAAGCAGGAGAGACTGGAGTCCAGGAGAGCGTCTCGCAAATCATTGGAAGGTAACTGTGAGAGACGGAAAACCAAAGTACCTTACAAATTAACAAGTAAACACAGAGATTCAAGGCAGATCCTATAAAGTTTAGGAAATACCCAGCAGATATAGAGGAAACAAATTGCAGAGTTCCACCTACAAAGAAGAGCTAAATATTGCATCGTCATGATGGGCTAGAACACGTGATCTCTCTCTTGATTGGCCTAACAAAGCTAGTATACCAACAAAGTTTGAAAATGTTACATTGTAAAGCTTTGGAGTTATAAATTGTAGAACAGTAAATAAATTGAATTGTATTTTTGAAAAAAGGAGTCAAAACACTCCTTGTCCCCGTTCCCAGTGATGTTAGGCTGAGAGCTCCAGGTGTGGGAGTTGGAGAAGACAAGGATCTGTTTTTGCACACTGCAGTCTTCCTCTTGTCTCGGGACAGGTGAGAGGGCAAAGGCATTTCCTCAGGTGCTTGTCCTTGTTGGACGGGACAACGTGAGTAGCCCCATACCTCACGCATCAAGGATGGTGAGGGTACTGTGGCACTGCTAGTTGTCATTGTTTCTCTTAATACTCACTAATACTGACTGGCTCTTTGTTCCTTCTGTATTTCGTGTGTCCTAATGCCATCTCACTCCTGGAGATGCATTTGTTGGTTCATCAAAGGACTGGATCCCACCCCAAACGACCACCTGGAAAGCCACTTGAACTGCAGCCTCTTCTTCTCTCTCTCACTCGAAGCTTTGCCACAGGCCATCTACCTCACAGCCTTGTGCGGTTGGGGTCCTCTTCCAGGAAGTGGCCCTCTTGGAGGTACTGGCAAGAATACTCAAGCTGCTGTAAGCATGCAAAGCGTCCATTGGACCCATGGGAGGGCACTTACCTTTGCTATGTTAAGTGGAGGGGATCTAGGCTCTAATTTCAGCACTGCCTCCTCTCTTCTGCCCCTTCTGTGTCCTAGGAGCAGAAGAAACTGAACTGTCTTAGTGTCTCAGCCATTTCCTGATAAGAGGGCATTGTTTAGTGGAGATTAGGAAAACCATGTTTCAGGCACTTTCTAGTGAAGAAGCTGGAAGGAAAAGAGACAGGATGGTTATTACTGAACAACTACATTTTAGAAGGACCACATTTTCTCACTCCTGGTTTACTTATTGTATCTCTTGATAGTTCACCAAAAGAGTTTAATCTCCCTTCTTATACCAGGGAGCATAAGAATTTTATATGAAGATCCAGGTATTCTTCTGACTCCACAGCATTTAGCAGCTTTTCTCTATCTTCACTTTAGTTACTACATTTGAGTTAGCCACCCTCTTGCACCCACCGAAAATATAGATTTCAATCAGTACCTAATGAGCATTTCTATAAGTGCACCTCTGGGTTGGAGATCTATGAAAATAGGGGTAAGTTATCGATGGGATTTTTGATCCTCTGTGATGATCTATAAACACAAAATGTATGCAAAGTTGTCTCTTATATTTTATACTATCAGGAATGATATGGGGACATTGTACCCAAAGAGATGGATGGCTAATATTCCTTTTGGGCCATTTTCAGTTGCATAGTTGACATTTCAGCATAAATAAAATATTCAAAGTAGCGTGAAAGGTGCAAATTAGGATTGGTAATAGCTCTGGCATCAGGTATATTAATATCATTTTCTGAAGTTATTATCTCATACAAAATTCTCTTGAGAAAGGCAAAGAGTGAGCTATATAATTACACAAAATATAGGCATCTTACAATTGCTTCCTGTGATGGCTCTTAAAATGATTGCTCTTCATGTGAATATTTTAGTAGTTGTAACGATCTAATTAGAAATACTTAGGTATAGTAAATTAAAAAGTTTATTCCATCTACTGTAACTCTTGAAAAAAATCACATCAGCAGTTAGGCAAAGGAAAGGTATTCAAAAGTTTAAATCAAAGTGAAGGAAAACATACCATTTTTGGTTTTGTAGTACTCTCTGAACTTCTCAGATTGATAGATTGTCATCGCCACACCTATGCCTCTGAGGAACATGGCTGGTTTTCTCATTGTCACAGAGCAGAAAAGTATTTCTGGTAGCAACACTAGCATTTCTGCCATCTCTTAACACCAAATTTGACACAAATGGAAAACAACATCCTATAAATTTCCAAAAAGTGGCACCAGAGATGTGACACCATCTTAAATTACTGTCAGCTCTATTCCCTGAACTGATGGCTTACTGCTGAGAGAGACAAAGCTGGAGATGAAATTCTCTCATGATGACTGCATGGAATCTTTGTCAACACTTGGAATTCTGGGAGTTTTCAACAATTCTCTGGTTATCACTATATGCAAAAAAAAAAAGAGACATTTGAGTATTAGAGAAACTTTATATTTCTCTTCTTAGAAAGGAAAATCTATAATCATAATATATACTATATTATTATCAATCACATCCTTATGATTATAACAAACAGGTAGCTAAAACTCTTTTGCAATGAGATTATTTTATTTATAAGTTGAATCCTACTATAGCAAACCTTATCTTTGTCTAATATAAAACTAATTACAGAGCACATTGTCACAACACATTCCATCCCCTAAATAACCTGGTGAGGCAAATGGTCTTCCCATTTTATAAAGAAGGAATTGAGACACACAAATGTTATTCACCTTATTTCAGATTACATACCTAGTAACTCAGGTATGGAACTTAAAATTAGGTCCACTTCAAGATCAATACATCTTCTTATACACCACAGTTGTCTTTGCAGCAGGGAAGGGACAAGGCGTGAAGTGGTGGGAGGACATATCTCTCAAGGTTTCAACCAAACTCAGATATAGGAGTTGCATTTTGGAAGTATGTAATATATTGGCCAACTTTTGAACAAACGTTTGTGAGATCATCAAAAATCATGTGCTGATTTCATTAAGGAAGAATCTATATAAACTACTTACCATCAAAAACATAAAGTCAGAAAGGTAGATGCTGAAGATACTTTTATAATCCATCGCACAGAACAGGAACTGATTCTGAAACAGTCTCAAGTCAGGTTTCAGATGTGCAGTCGTCTCTTTTAGGACAAATCTTGATTTCTGCCTTATCATTGCTACTTGTGGCCTATAGCATCTGGTTACAATGTCTCAGAAAAAAAGTCAAGAGAAAATACAACCTGCTTGCAGAGTCTTAAGTTCTTTCTTTGATTTAATAAGGAATTCAAAGGATATACAGAACTCCAAAAACCAGGCTCTTAGAAGTAACAGACAGTCTAAGCTGGCAGATCAGAAAAGGGTGCTATCATTTGATTTCCTATTTTATTGGCACTCCCAGCACGGCGCTAATTAATGAGGAGGCAAAAATAGGAATCAAGAAACTCAAGACACAGGAAGATGATTCTGGTTTAGAGCGCAATTACCAAATATCAAACTGAGAGCGTGGCTTTGGTGTCAGTGGGCAATGGCTATCTGCTGTCTCACCAAAGAGGGTGGATATCAAGTTTGTGATCTCAAGAGTCACAGCTACCTCTTAATTTCCTCTTTCTTATTTATACTGTGAGACCAGAATAGAAGACAGAGTCTTTTAAGTCAATAAAATATAAGCAATCATGTCAGAGAGGACATTGGCAGCTACTTAGCCATTTCCTTTCAGCCTTGCTTTTTTTTAAGGATATTTTCCAATTATAGTATAAAACCTCACTTTGACAATAAAGTCATATGATCCTTCTGAAAATAGTTCACCAGTGGCTCTGGATACGATAATCAGCACCAAATGCTAGTGAAATCCTGCACTAATGATGTCCTGGGAGGTAGTCAATATTCTGACAGTAAACAAATGCATCCACTTGACTCTGCTTTACACAGCCAATCAGAAGCCCAACAGGCAGAGGCAAGAACCAATGACAAAAGAAAGTACACTTTGAGTAAATGATAACTAGGGTTGAGTAAATAACAACAGTAGGGAGCCAGGACTGGTGTGTGTAGCGACTCGAGACGAGAAAGCTCAATTTGAGCTAAATCATCCAGCCACTCATGAGGCCTATTATGAGTCAACCTCTGAAGTTCAAACCATGTTAGTCACTTCCATCATTAGGCAGCATCTCTGTGCACAAGTACACCATTGAGTAGACAGGGAAGAGTGTAAGGCTTGTAAAATACTTAGCAATAGTGACAGTCCTTGGATTATTAAATGTGTGTTCCAGTCAATAAGGAGCTATTTGGATGTAGTCCTGAACCTTTGAAATTACAAATGGACTACCATTACCATATTTGAACTTAAGGTCATTTTTAAGGGCTAGGGCTTTGTGTGAACATTGAATCAGAGGGAACATAATCAGCAGTAACACCCTGTCTTAATGGAGGGTCAAGAGACCCTAAGAGCCATATAGTATACTGTGATTGTAGCCTATGCTCAATACGCTCATTTTTTGTGATGTGTTGCCTGACCCATGAGATAGCCACATTTACTTAATAATGCTCTCTATTTTATTGATGTTGTGTTTTATTTAGATAATTACAGGTTTAGTTCTTCTCGTTATAATTTGTGTGAAAATAGTCCTATCAAAGTATTCTAAACACTCTGGTAATAGATGGTATGCCAATGAACAAAGCAACAATCAAATAAATGTATTTAATTAGCCTAGTTACAGGATGGGCCCATAGAGTAGTAGGTGTTTGGGAAAACAATCAATTGGATTGGCCAAAAATGCTCTTGTCAATTAACTTGAAGAGAGAATGATAATAATGCATTTTGCTTGCAGACATGTACTCAAGAATAACATTTCCGTATATATTTAGGATGTGGAGGCTTCTATAATGAAGGTAGGAAGCTTCATTTTCACCTATGTGATATGGGAACAAAGTGAATATGTTCTTTTTTTTTTTTTTATAATTTTATTTATTTTTCCCCCAAAGCCCCACTAGATAGTTGTATGTCACTGTTGCACATCCTTCTAGTTGCTGTACGTGGGACGCGGCCTCAGCATGGCCAAAGAAGTGGTGCGTCAGTGCGCATCAGGGATCTGAACCTGGGCCGCTGGCAGCGGAGCATGCGCACTTAACCACTAAGCCACGGGGCCGGCCCAAATATGTTCTTTTTTAACCATGTAGAGTTAGTTGAAAACCTCTCAACTGATGCTATTGGTTACGGTAAAATATTATTGCATTATTTTACTTGTTGTAACGTTTCTAACTAGTGGTGTAGCCAACTCTTTCAACAAAACCAAACTTGCAGTCAGAAAACCTCATGCATAAAATAGAGATAATAATAATACACACCTCCAAGTGTAGTGAAGAGTAAATAAAATAACACACATTAAAATATTTTAAAATTATAAGTATTATTTGTAGAAGTAAAACTTTCTATTGACCTCACAATGTTTCTAAGGTCATTCAGCCCTGAATTTAACTTCCTTTTTTGTCGGGTTATAGCTGAAATTTATTAAAGTATAGTTTGCATATAACAAAATACACAGATTTTAAATGTACAGTACTATGAGTTTTAAAAATGTATACCATTTACACCATCAAAATCAATATAAAGGAAGTTATCATTATATAATAAATTTCCTTTGTGCCTATTTGCAGACAATCTCCACCCACCTCCCTCTCTCAGAGACTACTGATGTTCTTATTTATATTACCAGAGTTTAGTTTTGCTATTCTAGAACTTTATATAAATTTAATTATACAGTATGCCTGGCTTCTTTTGCTCAGCATAATTTCTCCTTGTTACCAGCATAATGTGGGACGAAAGCCGACATATTCACTTTTTGAAATTCCATAGAGTTACAAACCACCCAGATGACTCCCTGGATTATGGTCGAATAGGATTGCATTTACTTTTCATTTTTGTAACATTTTTTACCTATGGCATAGCCAACTCTATACAGTGAGCTCATCCTGAAGTCAAGATCATTTAGTTTTTGTCATTTAATAGTTAAATGATATCAGGCAGTAATTTAAATGATCTACAGCTCAGATCCTTCTGTATAAAATGGAGATGATAATAGCACACAAGATTCAGTGCTTTAGTAAAGACTAAATAACAATGTTTATCAAAATGCAAGACTTCTGGTTTCTGCTTAGTGTATAGAAAACAGATAATCTAAAAAAATCTCAGCTTTTCTTCAAAACACCAGAGAGGTCATGTCATAGGGAAACTAACCAGTCTGCAACCCAAAGAAAGGCAGGCACTTTCAAGTAGAAGTAGGGTGCCAGTGCTGACTTGTGTAGGGCAGACTATAGGAGGAAGACGAAGCTGTCACACAGGTGGGGAAAAAAATTCAGCTAAAACTTTCAGTGAATACTAAAGGCTCTATGTGGTCTAGTGTGAAAGTTTAGAGGCCCTAGAGCTGCAGACACAGGAAAGTTTGCACTCATTCAATGACTCTTCTAACAGAACTTCGCTGAATGCTCATGAAAAAAGTGAGTAAGGAGATTGACACAAGAAATCACCTCGATTTTCCAGGTTTAGAGGAGAAGAGTGCTTGCCACCTTGGGAAAGTCAGGAAACCCCACTTGGATCCTTATTTCCTACAGCACAAATGCCTTCATCCTTTTGGGAAAGGGCAGAAACACTGTTGGCCCTCCGAGACACTTGTAAAGACCCACTGTGGCTGAAGGAGGGGAATAGGAAAAATCCTTCTATCCTTAGGAGAGGGAGAGAAAGCGGTCGTGAGCCCAGACCATTAGAAGTTTTGTAGAGCTGGAAAGTAGACAGTATTGTTTCAAAAGTCACACCACAAAGACACATGGACACAGGGTCTGCTTAAGACCGAGACTGGATCAGGACAACAAAGCGGTTCCCCTGTTTGCACCACCAGGCTGGCAAGCACCAAGAAACTAGTGTCAGCTGTCTAGCGCTGAGGAGGAGCAAAAGCCTGGAGAGAGGTCGTGAGGCAGTGAGGATGGAATACGAAGACAGAGCAACAGTTCCTGGCAACCAAGTCTTCACTCTAACTCCAAGGTAAGGGAAGAGGAATTTGAAGCTGGAAGTGCACTGAGAGTAACTATAGCAACAGCAAAATCCCAACCCACCTCCACATGCGACTGGATTGACTCTATCCCTCACACTTAGTGCCAGTCAGAAAAAGAGGTATGCCTATTTCCAGATCAGACAACGATTCACCTCTTCACTATTGTCATACGTACGATGTCCAAAATTCAACAAGAAATATGACACACAAAATGCAAAAATAAACAACCCACTGTAAAAATACGAAGTAATGAATGAAATCAGATTGAGAGATGACCCAAGATGTTGGAACCATCAGAGAAAAAATTTAAAATAACTATGATTAACGTGTTAAAGTATCTGGTAGAAAACGTATAGAACATGCAAGAGAAGATGGGTAATGTCAGGAGAGATGGAAGTTACAAGAAAAAGTCCATTTGAAATGGCAGAAAAAGTATGGTAACAGACATGAACAATGCCCTCAATAGGCTCATTAGTATATATGACACAGACTTGGACAGAAACAGTGAACTTGTAGTAAGGTCAATAGAAATTAGCTAACCTGAAACACAAAAGGAAGAGAAAGAGAGATTGAGAAAGAACAGAGTATACAAATCTGTAAGACAATATCAAGTGGTCTAACATATGTATAATTAGAATCCCAGAAGGAGAAGAGAGAAAGTAGAGAAGAAGAAATATTTGAAGTGATAATGGTCAATTCTTGAAGTACACAAAAATAATGGAAGATGCCAAGACTACAGATCTAACTTTAGAGGATGCCAAATAGGATGAGGCCTCCAAAAAAAGAGGCCAATGAGCTGTATTTCTGGGTTTTTATGGAGGATTTATTATGTAGTCATTGGCACACACACGCACACACACATGCCATTATATTCAAACAACAGAAAACCAAAGGTAAAGACAAAATCTTGAATGCACCTGGAGAAAAAAGACACGTTACATACAGAGAAACAAAGATAAAAATGTAGCAAACATTGTGTCAGAAACTATATAAGCAGGAAGACAGTAGAGTGGCATCTTTTAAAGTACAGAAAGAAAAACAATTTTCAATACAGAATTGTATTCCAGGGAAAATATCTTTCAAATATAATGGAGAAAAAGATTTTTTCAAAAAATAAAAAACTGAGAGAATTCGTTACCAGCAGACCTGCATTACAAGAACTATTAATGGATGTTCTGCAGGTAGAAGAAATATGATATGAGACAGAAACTTGAGTCTGCATAAATGAACATCTATAGAGATTATCTAGAATAAAGGCCTCTTGAGACTCAATAATAATATTTTTTAAACCTAATTTGAAAAATAGACAAAAGGTTTGAACAGACATTCAGAAGAATGGATGGCAAATAAGTATATGAAAAGATGTTCAAGATTCATTAGTCATTAGGGTAATGAAAATTAATTAAAGCCACAATGAGCTATCACTATGCACTAATTAAAATCACTAAAATTAAAAAGACTGACAATATCAAGTGTTGGCAAGGAGGTATAGCAAGTTCCAATATTTGGAACTCTCAAATATAGCTGATGTGAAGGTTTTCCTCTTTAAAAACATTTGGACATTTCTTATAAAGTTAAAATCACACATTCCATATAATCCCAAATTTTACTCTAGGGAAATGAAAACATATGCTTACACAAAGATTTGTACATGAATATTCATACCAGTTTTATTCGTAAAAGTCTCCAACTGGAAACAACCCAAATGTTCACCAACAAATAAATGGCTAAAAAAATTATTCGTACATTTGTACAATGGAATAATACTCAAAACAAAAGGAATGAATACTGATACATGCCTTAATGAAGTCCAAAATTATTATGCAGAATGAAAGAAATGAGACATAAGAATTCATATGGTATCTACCCAAATACATAAAACTATAGGGAAAAAAAATTTAATCTATAGTGAAAGAAGATCAACAGTTTCCTGGTGCTAGGGATGGGGTGATAATTATTTGGGAAGTAGCACAAAAAAAGTTATATAGTGATGGAAATGTTCTATATTTTGACTGCCATGCTGCTTACATTGGTGTATAACGTTAAAAATCATCAAAAAGTATACCTCATATAATGCATTGCATTGTATTTAAATTAGGCTTCATGAAATTGACTTTAAGAAAAGAATGCCAATTTGGGAAGAATTCAGTTTAAGGGAGAAAGTTGATCTGACAGTGAAGGTTATAGAAACCTGGGAGTCCCATGGAAAAATGTGCTTAGATAGGACAATTATATTATTAGCTCCATTTTACAGACTGGAAAAGTTCCTAAATTTTTTAAACCTTAATTTTTCTAAGGTCACACAGCAGGTGGAGCAGAAGCAATTAGTCGAGAATTTAGGGGTTACTAGAAACAATTGTAAGGAACCAATTGAAGATGTGAGAGAATAATGTTTTTTAGAATTTTGTTTAGTTATTTTGGGGTATCTAGCTCAATTAATTTATTGCTATTTTTTAAAGTCTTATTAATCACTTACATCTAAGAAAACATTTCAACAGCAATTGAATCTTCAAATAAATAAAGTATTTGATTAATCAAAGCACTATCATATCTGGTATTTTGTTACTTGATATCTTGTGAACAAACTACAGCTCAAGACCAAATCCAGCCTATTGCCTGTCTTGTAAATAAACTTTTATTGGAACACAGACACACCCATTCATTTATATAGTGTTGATGCCTACTTTGCATTACAACAGTAGAATTTAATATTTGCAACAGAGATTATGTGATCTACAAAACATAAAATATTTACTATCTAGCTCTTTACAGGAAAATTTTGTCAATTTCAACTATAGAGGAATCATTCTATATATCACTTCTCTGTCATAGAGCATATTTTGTGATATTTTATAATACATGTAATGATGATTTAAGAGACAGTATTGTGTGATGATTGACAGTGGAACCAGATAGCCTAGTTTTCCATCCTAGCTCTGCCCATAGGAGCTGTGCGAACTTGGGCAGATTGCTTAACCTCTGTGTCTTTCAGGTTCCCTCTCTATAAATGGTTAATATAATAGCACTGCAAAGAGGTTCCTGGACCGATTTCCAACGTATGTGTGTGGAGGCTTCCCCACACCAACAAGCAGTTCTCCGACACCAACACTGTGTCCAAGAATTCAACTCAATTCTGACTCTGTCTACCCTGAGATAGACACAGATTCCACAGGTAAAGAGCTCAGTCCCAGAGGACCACTTTCTACTTTAGATGCCAGTTGCAAGCCCAGGTTGTTACCTGTGCTTCTGACCAACTGGCTATAAATCAGAGGTTCCCATGACCCCCTCCTTGGTTTTGATTAATTTGCTAGAATGGCTCACAGAACTCAAGAAAACCCGTTTACTCACTAGATTACTGATTTATTACAAAGGGTATTAATGGACACGAATCAACAGCCAGATGAAGAGATACATAAGATGAGGTCTGCACAAAGTAGCTTCCGTCCTCGTGGAGCTGGGGGCCCAGCACAGTAGCATGTGGAAGCATTCTGGTTCCCCAGTGTGAGAGTTTTCCAAAGAACGAGGCCAAGCTGTCTCTCGGGGTTTTTATGGAGGATTTATTACGTGGTCATGATTGATTAAGTCATTGGTCATTGGCAATTGATTCAACCTCAAGCACCCTGCTCCCCTCTTCAGCAACTGGGAGGTAGGACTGAAAGTTCCAATCTTCTGATCATATGGCTAGTTCTCCTGCCAACCAGCCCCCACCCTTGAGTGAGGTCCAAAAGTCACCTTCATTAACACAAACAAAAAATTCCAAATGTTTTGGGAGCTGTGAGCCAAGAATTGTGGATGAAGACCAAAAATACCGAGAAATATATTTCGGTCATCCGAATGTCCAAATATATATATTTGCTATAAGTTGCAAGCAAGCACCCAACTCTTAGAGATACTGTGAAGATTTAGTGAATTAATATATATTAGCTGCTTAGAGCAGTGACTGGCACATAATGTCCAATAACTAATATTAGCTAATATAATCATCATCATCACCACCACCACCATCATCATCATCATCAGGAATATGATATTGTCAAGAACATGTCAAATAAAAGTTCAAAAATTAAAGGTCTATTAATGTGTATTATAGTGATGATGATGACGAGAAGAAAGGCATAAAATTGGGATTTTTTTATCATCAATTTAAATTTTCTGTTTTATTATAGTTACTTTTGTATATGCCTATTATTTCCTATTAGATTTTATGTTCCTTGATTACTGGAAAGTTTTTTAACTCCCAAAGTTTTGAGCAGTTCTATGCATATAGTGATTATTCAATATTTATTGGCTGATCAACAAATGAATGAATAAAGTAATTGTCACTATTTATAGCACAGAACATTGAAAATGAAGCATCATTCATGTTTAACAGAAAGTTAATTGGAATAACTAGTTGTTTTTGATTAAGTATCTTTCTCAGTTATTTAAATCTTTTGGAAGTATTGAATTTGGCTGTGATATAAAGGGATTTCTTGTGTTGGGGACATGAATTAAGATACATTTGTTCGTGTTTAATTAGATGAGGACCTTTACCAACAGTAATTTCACTGAATTCAAATTACAGGCTTGTTAGAAAGTGAATGTTGAGTTCCCTTCTTAGAAAGCTATTAAACAATGATCATCTCATTGTACCTCTTAAGTTGAAAGGTATTTTCTTATCAGTATAGTTTCTTATTTTGCCACTAATTTTATAAGGCAAATAGAGAAAACTCAATAAATTTCCAAAAAGGGATTTAAAACATTTTGTTAAAAATTTCTCTAAATGATAAGAAAGATTCATTTTCTTCCTTTTCTAGTGAAATAAAATGGATGTCTTTCCATTCTTCATTTTCATAATTTATGCTCAAAGTTCATGGAAGCAGTATTTCCATAAAATATTCAGCATTAGTAGACAGTAACCAGTTGATTCATATACTAATTCAAAGAGGGCTGCTCATCACATGAAATTAATCTTCCACAGTGAAGATTCATGCTGGAATTGTTACTCATATAGGAGTATTATGTGTCTTTTCTCTATATTCCTGCTTGGATAGTAAGAGTATATTCATATTGATTTGCAACAGTCAATATCATGGTAACATATGAATGTTCACTCTTTCGTGTTAAAACAATTACACTTTGAAATAATCTTTTGAGAAAACTGGAAGGCATTGAAGTGGATGTATCTTTGAGTGTAATGTTCTGTGCTAATGAAAAAAGTAGGTGACTGATGCTTACAGTTTCAAAAATATTCTGTGTAGTAAAATTAGAAACATTTCAATATTCTGATATTGGCTTACTGAAAAAAAAAGGTAGTGTATATTTCTGAAGCAGACACTGAGAGTGTATGGAAATAACTGCTGTAAAGGTCAAAATGGGTTAGGTTGTAACAGATGAGAATTCATTATTTGAAAGTAAAAAGTAATTTGTGTGTGTGAAAGAGAAACCTGAGAAAGGACTCTGAAAAATTTAAAACTATAAAAATGAACTAATTAATAGATATGAACAGAAGAAGCAGAAAATTAACAAGCTAATTTAAGAATGTGTCCGTTAGAGCCTATTAGTCATGAGCATTGAGATACTTTGTATTTTTTTGTTTTATAAGAGGATATGAAAAATATTTCAATAAAATACATTTAATAGGAAAATATCTGTAAATCTTTGCCATGTTTTATTAATTAGAATAAAGGATTGAAGGAGCAATCATTAGTGAGATTGCTATTAGAAATATAAGCTAAAAATCTATCATTAATTATCTTTCCAAACTTTTAGCTTCCTACTAATTTAGGATAATAAATATCCTCATGTATATAGTGCATTTTGCATATATACTCTCTATATATATATGGAGAGAGATAGAGTGAATATATACATATATATATACACACACACACGTATGAGTCTAGGTGTGTATATATGCATTACTTTGAGAAAGGTGAGGCTCTGTAAGCTGTAAAGTATAATTTTACGTTATTAATTCTGAAATGTTTACTCCACTTGGATATCAGGTCTAGCTACACCTATGCCTATGGATGTTAGAATTGTTCTACTTCTAATATCTTCTATTCTCAAATTCTCCAAAAATAATCCCCATACTTCTACTTCTTGACAAATGGCCTATCTGTTCTTTGACCAGCTGTAAGCAGCTTTACCCATCCCTGTCGTTCTAATCCCTGCGTCTCTTCCTGACTTCTCCTGTCCCTAGAACCTAGATTTCTCCACCATTGTCTTCTTCTTCCTCTGATCTTGAGCTCCCAAGCACTCCTGAGATCACCATGAAATAATCTCCGACTTGAGGAGAACCTGCTGTTTTCTTAACAATCTTTACATTGATCTCAACTTGACTTATTACATTGTTCACACTGTCTTCACAATCTTCTAAATAATAAAAATAATAATAGAAAGCAGTTTCATAGTGCCCACAATGTGCCAGACATAGTTGTAAGCACTTTGCATATGTTAACTCATTTAATCCTCATAGAAACCTTCAGAGCCGTGGGTGGGAGAATTTCCAGGAAAAGGATTAGCCATTACAAATGCAGAAAAAGAAAGTAATTATGGCTTTTAACTTGACTTTCTGACCCACTTTTTCAATGAGATTCTTCTATAACGTCAATTTTCTTCTCTCATTAACCCAATTCTAGTTTTAAGCATATCATTTCTGAGCACACTGTGAAATGTAATATTTGACGAGATTTCCTTCTGACATTCTTTACTTTTTTTGATTCTCTAATATTGCTTTGATTTAGTTGTTTTCTTTCCTTCATACTATTTAAGCTCTTCCCATTTTCTAATTATTCTCCTTCTCTTGCACCCTAAATAAGGGCATTCTAAAGGTTATGCTTTGACCCAAGGGATTGAAGCAGATGCCCTCAGCTCACCTCTGACTCAAACGTGCATCCTGGTAGACAGTTCAGAGCAGCCTCTGACTCATCTTGGCCATCAGTGTCCCACCTCAAGTGCATAAAGTCTTTCTGCATTCTGCCGCAGGGCATCCTCTGAACTGGGTAGTTAACTCAAGGAGCAGCCCAGAAATTCAGCAAGAATTAACCTGGGGGCAGTGGGTAATTCTCTACCAACAGGTTATGGGAATTGGCGGCTGAATGCCCTGGCCTCTGGCGTTTAGGTGGACAATTCTAGGAGATAATTTTTACTCTTCTTGCAAGTCCTCGTGGAACTGAGCCCTATTATTTACAGCAGCCACCTTGATAATGCGTCTTTATATTGGCTTTTCCTTCTTCCCTGTCCAGCATTTCCTGATCCCTCTCTCCTGCTTCCCGGGGTCATCTTCCAAATAAGTGACTCACATTAGTTGTTGTCTCAGGTTCTGCTTTAGGAGAATGCAAACTAAGATAAGCACATATATGTTTTGTGAGGCCTGGCACTGATAGAATTAGGAAGGGGGTTCTTTTTAAAGAAAAGAATAAAAAATATTTGTTGAAAAAATTTTACAAAAACATATGACCATGTGAAGATATTCCTAGGGACACTCCCATGGCCTTGGAAGGGGCCCTGCAAGTGACAGGCCAGAAGCTTCAGTATCATTAACTTCTTGGCATGTGTGGGTACTCTGTTCACTACTTTTTTCTCTTGACACTTTCTTCTTTAGCAGCGTTAGCTATTATTTCTATGTGTATTTTATCTCATTCTGAGCTACAAATTTAGGTAAACAATACCACATTGGACACACAGTCTTAGGTATCATCTCAGGACTTCAAACATAATGTGCCCAAACTAAGTCCATTTTCTTTCTTAGGTTCTTTTGTCCCAAATCTTGATACATATTTGGTCCCTCATTCTTTACATGCAATTATTTTTACAATATTCTTTAAATGACTCATCCCATTCCCAATCCCATCCTGTTGCATCAAGAATAAGTTCCTAATACCTCTTGTGTGGATTTCTAAATATTCTTAAGACTATATCCTAATTGAGGTTACCAGCTACAATGTTCAACCCACCAAGGCAGCCAGCACACTGCTTGCAGGTTAATGTTTCTTCTGTGTGATTCTAATCATATTATTCATTTGCTTTTATATCTTTAGGTCTTCCCACTGCCTAAATTTAAGTATCAATCTCCAACTCTATCTATCTATCACCCATCTATCTATCTATTTGTCTATCTATCTATCCATGTAAAGCTGACCTGGCAGAAAAAGAAGAAAAACAATTCTGAGGCCAGAACAACAGGAAAGGGTAAAACTGGAATAGTTAAGTATTTGCCCCAACATTATATGATTGGTAAATTGAAGATTTAGGGTTCAACTCAACCAATCTGGCCCCAGAGGAGTCCCTTTCACTCTCATGCAATTCTGCTTTCATTAAACACCATTGAAAAAAAATTAGTTATCTGGAGGTTGTATCTGAAGAAATTATACAGAACATAGGATATTGAGACAAAGGGACAAACATATGAAAGAGATAATCAAGAGTTTCACCATGAGGTGTCTAACTATGTATTTCTTTTTACTTTTACTGATTGATTTTTTGTTGGGTTTCCTGAATCTGAGAAGAGGTACCTTTCGTTGGTTCTGTTCAGAGGTTTAATACACGTTTGGTGAAGTTAGTGGGGCCACATGTACTAGTGTTTGATTCCCATCCGGGGACTGATGGTAAGGACAGGATGATTTGGTTGACCACTTGAGTAAGGGAGTAAAGGAGAGTTATTGCTGCATTGGAATTGGTCTGGAAATTGTCCAGGCAAAATACCAGAGAGTTTTCCATGGATTGGAGTGAGTGATGCAGGGAGTAAAGATGAAACGAGGCCAGATTAAATCCTCTAAGAAGGTTTCCAGAGGAGGAATGGGAACCCAAGAAAGAATAGAGTAAAATTATTAAAAAGAAGGATCCAAGGAAAATGCATGTCCCATGTTCCATTAAGTGCAGTCAAATATCACCAGTGGGGGTCCCTGAAGAACCTTTGAAAGTATCCATGAGATAAAAAGATCATCTTTAAATATATGCCAGCCCCAGAGAACACAAATCCATCTTAGAAATTTATCAGTCTGTCTAGGAATGTTCCTTCCCACTTCACTCCCTCTTCTGGATTGGAGCTGATTTGATACCACAGTTAGCAGGTTTAGAGAGAGAAAGAGAAGTAGGATGTCACCTCTCCATCCCACTTCAAGTGGCCAGCAGAGGAATAAGGGGGAAAGGAGTAAATTTATCATGAAATCTAAATCAGAGGTTTGATTATCATCCAGACTGTATGCTTTCAATAATTGCTTCGAGACTTCATTGAGTCTTAAATAACTATAGGGTTTTCTATTGCCTAACATTGATTAGAAAAGTCATAGTATCCAAGTAAAGGGATACTGAGAAGTAAAACAAAATTCCTTTTACAAATCAATCCTATGAGTTTTCTTATTTAACATTCCAGTTACCTATAAGCAATTGATTTTCAACTTATGTTTAACCTTGATATTAAAACAGACTCATTTATCCTACATATACAAGATATTCACATCTTGCAGAAGATAAATTTCTTTGTTCCTCTGGAATTGTCTTTTTCTCTAGTATGATTGGACCAAAGTTTGTCATGTGTTCACCTTTGGGCCAATACCATGAATCAGGAAAATGCCAACTACTGATTTGCGTTAAATTGGAGTTCTGTACCTGGCAAGGAAGAAAGTGTTAACATGATTGATTATGACTAACCAGTATAAGTCCTAAGAGTGAAAATGAAGCCAGCTTCCAGAGAGTCAGATGGACTAGCTGAGGAAGAGCTAAATATATAAATCAAAGCAGCATTGCAACATCAGGAGGACTGGTGAAATGGATGCTATGAACTATCAAGAGGACTCACCTTACTCTTTTCCCCTATATTTCGAATCCATTAAAATTCTGCCCACTTCTCCTCCAATATCTATCTCTAATCTAAGCACTTCTTCTCACTCTATCCACCATTAATCTATTAGTCTAAGCCACCACCAGCTCTTGCCTTTCCTTAACTATAGTTCGTTGCCTTTTACCTCAAGCTGCTCTCCTCTACTTTCTTGTTGTTGTTGTTAAATTTATTTGTTGTTGTTGTTGTTGCAGCTGTAGGATCCATTCTATATGGAAAATATGTTGTGTGTTGTTACATGAAAACTAAGGAGAATTATATTATCTAAATTATTGCTCTTTCTCCTCAGATTTACTATATTCTTCACCCTAATTGTGTTGATTTCCCATTTTCTGTCTCTTTGCACATATCCGTACATAAATACCATGGTAGTTCCTTCCTTATTATTACCCGTCTGTGACTCAAGCCAGCCACTTGCTGAATAATAGTGTGGGAATGGTGTGGAGGGAGGATATCTGGGGACAGGTACAACTTTAGTCCAGGATTCTTGTCTGGAAGACTGAGTCTCTTATGTCCGTCAGCCTTCAAGACACAGCCCCCCTCGGTTGTTTACATTCAGCTGGTTCATGTGGCACCTAATAAAGTCCCCTAACTGTTGGGGTCTTTATGTTATGCTAACTGTTTTTCTTCCCTCCTTTGCTGCAATTCATTTTGGCAATCTCCTTTGGTAAAAACCTGACTCAAATTGAAAACATTGGTGGTGATTATAGTGTCTCTCCTTCTAATTTTCCCTGCATTTATAATGTGCTAAACTGAGGCAAAACCCGTATTTTTTCTATGACCACCCATCTCTATATTTTAGAGAATCACTGGATACATCTTTTAGGAGCCTGATTGATACCTTTAGGGACACCTGAACCTTCCCTCACTCCCTCTTTTATCTAAAGAGGTACATGTGAGCTCTTCATATCTGTCTATATTTTGGTTCAAATTTCATAGTACTTGACAGTTTTTCTACATAATTTATGCATTAAAGTTATGATCTCATTTCTGCTTCATTAAAGAAATGTTTCTTAGTGTATATTTTGTTCATTTTATTTTATTTGATAGGAGTCAGTGGACGTAAAGAAAGTTAAAATATCCTTATGTCGTCAAGTTTAGACTTGCATTTATAATTTCTTATTAGTGCTAGATATTAAGAATCATTTTTAGGGCCAGCCCAGTGGCATAGCGGTTAAGTGCGTGCACTTCGCTTTGGCTGCCCGGATTTTGCAGGTTCGGATCCTGGGCGCTCACTGCCGCACCGCTTGTCAGGCTATGTTGTGGCGGCGTCCCATATAAAGTGGAGGAAGATGGGCATGGATGTTAGCCCAGCGCCAGTCTTCCTCAGCAAAAAGAGGAGGATTGGCATCGGATGTTAGCTCAAGGCTAATCTTCCTCACATACACACAAAAAGAATCATTTTTATTTTTATTTTTTTTAGTAATGGGTTTTTAATACACTGCAACCATCTCTCCAGGGCAATAAATGTGAATATTCTTCAGCATCATTTTGTGTCAGTGCTGCCATTCGGGTAGACCATCATTCATTAAATCCAGCTCTCATTTTGCCCTCTGGGTTGATTTCACATTGTTGCTTTCAGACGCAGCCCAGCAACCGGCATCCCTGTGTGCATGTCTTTTACCACGTGGCTGTTGGCTAGGACTGATTTTAAACCAGTGTGGACAGAACAGAGAGGGAAGGTGGTGATAATATCAGCTGAGTTTCTGGTGACAGAAGGATAAGGCCTCCTCTTGCCTCAAGGGGTATTTCATTGGCGCGGTTCTCTGTGATCCACCCTCTCTGAGAAAAGTCTCCGTGAATGTACCAGAAATACGCTACACTGAGTCAGCGCCACGGTCAGGGTGACTGTATCACCAAGCCAACATCTGGCCTGGGGGGGGCCAGACAGGCAGAGGGCGGGCTTCTCATGTCACCCTTGACCACCTAGCAATGAAGCCAGTAGGGCCTGGGTTTGAAGCCTGGGATTGCCACTTGTCAGCTGTATGTCTCTGGTGAAGTGACTTAACCTGAGTTTTGATCTTCTCATCTGTAAGGTGGACACAATAGCAGCACTCCCCTCCTGGGGTTGTCATGACGATTACCGGAGGTACTGAGATGATGCTCATGGCGAGCTTTGTGAAGTGCTCAGCAGGGGCCAAGAGTTCATACGGGTTGGTGTGTTGTTATTATACAAATCCATACACGGCACTTACTATGTGCCACCTGTGATCCTAAACATCTCCTTATTCTAACTCATAGCATTTTAGATGGTGTAGGTGGATTGTTCTAGAAAATTTGTCAGGAGCTAAGACAGTAGGCCCTTGGGTCCTGAGCTTATTTTGTTTTTGCTTTTGTTTTCTCCTTTATTTATTTATTTTTTAAATTTTTTGTTTATTGCAGTAACATTGGTTTATAACATTGTATAAATTTCAGGTGTACATCATTATACTTCTGTTTCTGCACAGATTACATCATATTCACCACCCAAATACTAATTACAACCCATCACCACACACGTGTGCCGAATTATCCCTTTCACCCTCCTCCCTCCCCCCTTCCCCTCTGGTAACCACCAATCCAATCTCTGTCTCTATGTGTTTGTTTGTTATTATCTACCAATTAATGAGGGAGATCATAGGGTATTTGACCTTCTCGCTCTGACTTATTTCACTTTGCATAATACCCTCAATGCCCATCCATGTTGTCACAAATGGCTGGATTTCATCGTTTCTTATGGCTGAGTAGTATTCCATTGTGTATATATACCACATCTTCTTTATCCATTCGTCCCTTGATGGGGACTTGGGTTGCTTCCAAATCTTGGCTATTGTGAATAATGCTGCAATGAACACAGGGGTGCATGTATCTTTATACATTGGTGTTTTCAAGTTCTTTGGATAAATACCCAGCAGTGGAATAGCTGGATCATATGGTAGTTCTATCCTTAATTTTTTGAGGAATCTCCATACTGCTTTCCATAGAGGCTGCACCAGTTTGCACTCCCACCAGCAGTGTATGAGAGTTCCCTTCTCTCCACATCCTCTCCAACACATGATGTTTCCTGGCTTGTTAATTATAACCATTCTGAAGGGCGTGAGGTGATATCTCATTATAGTTTTGATTTGCATTTCCGTGATAGTTAATGATTTTGAGCATCTTTTCATGTGTCTGTTGGCCATCTGTATATCTTCTTTGGAGAAATGTCCGTTCAGGTCTTTTGCCCATTTTTTAATAGGGTTGGTAGTTTTTTTTGTTGTTGAGATGCATGAGTTCTTTATATATTTTGGAGATTAACCTCTAATCAGATGTATGGTTTGCAAATATCTTCTCCCAATTACTAGGTTGTCTTTTAGTTTTGTTGATGGTTTCCTTTGTTGTGCAGAAGCTTTTTAGTTTGATGTTAGTCCCATTTGTTCATTTTTTCTATTGTTTCTCATGCCCGGTCAGACATGATGCTTGAAAATATGTTGCTAAGACCAGTGTCAAAGAGCATATTGCCTATGTTTTCTTCTAGAAGTTTCATAGTTTCAGGTCTTACATTCAAGTCTTGAATCCATTTTGAGTTAATTTTTGTGTATGGTATAAGGTAAGGGTCTACTTTCGTTTTTTTGCATGTGGCTATCCAGTTTTCCCAACATCATTTGTTGAAGAGACTTTCTTTTCTCCATTGCGTGTTCTTGGCTCCCTTGTCGAAGATTAGCTGTCCATAGATGTGTGGGTTTATTTCTGGGCTTTCGATTCTATGCCATTGATCTGTGTGTCTGTTTTTGTGCCAGTACCATGCTGTTTTGGTTACTATAGCTTTGTACTATATTTTGAAATCAGGGAGTGTGATACCTCCAGCTTTGTTCTTTTTTCTCAGGATTCCTTTAGCTATTCGGGGTCTTTTGTTGTTCCATATAAGTTTTAGGATTCTTTGTTCTATTTCTGTGAAAAATGTTGTTGGAACTTTGATAGGGATTGCAGTGAATCATAGATTGCTTTAGGAAGTATGGACATCTTAACTATGTTAATTCTTCCAATCCAAGAGCACAGAATATCTTTCCATTTCTTTGTGTCTTCTTCAATTTCTTTCAGCAATATTTTATAGTTTTCAGTGTACAGATCTTTCACCTCTTTGGTTAAGTTTATTCCTAGGTATTTTATTCTTTTTGTTGCAATTGTAAATGGGATTGTATTCTCAATTTCTCTTTCTGCTACTTCGTTGTTAGTGTATAGAAATGCAACTGATTTTTGTATGTTGATTTTGTATCCTGCAACTTTACTGTATTAGTTTATTACTTCTAAAAGTTTTCTGGTGGATTCTTTAGGATTTTCTATATATAAAATCACGTCATCTGCAAATAGTGAGAGTTTCACTTCTTCCTTTCCAATTTGGATCCCTTTTATTTCTTTTTCTTGCCTGATTGCTCTGGCTAGGACTTCCAGTACTATGTTAAATAGGAGTGGTGACAGTGGGCATCCTTGTCTGGTTCCTGTTCTTAGAGGGATAGCTTTCAGTTTTTCACCATTGAGGATGATATTAGCTGTGGGTTTCTCATATATGGCCTTTATTATGTTGAGGTACTTTCCTTCTAGCCCCATTTTATTCAGAGTTTTTATCATAAATGGATGCTATATCTTGTCAAATGCTTTCTCTGCACCTATTGAGATGATCCTGTGATTTTTATTTTTCATTTTATTAATGTGGTGTATTACTTTGATTGATTTGTGAATGTTGAACCATCCCTGCATACCTGGAATAAATCCCACTTGATCACGGTGTATAATCTTTTTAACTTATTGTTCTATGCGATTTGTTAGTATTTTGTTGAGGATTTTTGCATCGATGTTCATCAGTGATATTGGCCTGTAATTTTCTTTTTTTGTGTGTTTTCCTTGTCTGGTTTTGGTATCAGGGTAATGTCGGCTTTGTAGAATGAGTTAGGGAGCTTCCCCCTCTCCTCAATTTTTTGGAAGAGTTTGAGAAGGATAGGTATTAAGTCTTCTTTGAATGTTTGGTAGAATTCACCAGGTAAGCCGTCTGGTCCTGGACTTTTATTTTTGGGGAAGTCTTTGATTATTGTTTTGATCTCCTTACTGGTGATTGGCCTATTCAAATTCTCTATTTCTTCTTGATCCAGTTTTGGAAGGTTGTATGATTTTAAGAATTTATCCATTTCTTCCAGATTGTCGAATTGGTTGGCATATAGCTTTTCATAGTATTCTCTTATAATCTTTTGTATTTTTGAGGTGTCTGTTGTAATTTCTCCTCTTTCATTTCTGATTTTACTTATTTGTGCCTTCTCTCTTTTTTTCTTAGTGTGTTTAGCTAAAGGTTTGTCAATTTTGTTTATCTTTTTAAAGAACCAGCTCTTGGTTTTATTAATTTTTTTCTATTGTTTTTTTAGTCTCTATTTGATTTATTTCTGCTCTGATTTTTATTATTTCCCTTCTTCTACTGATGTTGGGCTTTGTTCTTCTTTTTCCAGTTCCTTTAGGTGCATTGTTAGATTGTTTATTTGAGATTTTTCTTGTTTGTTGAGATAGGCCTGTATTACTATAAACTTCCCTCTTAGAACCGCTTTTGCTGTATCCCATAAATTCTGGCATGTTGTATTTTCATTTTCATTTGTCTCCAGGTATTTATTGATTTCTCCTTTGATTTTCGTTGACACAATTGTTGTTCAGTAGCATTTTGTTTAATCTCCATGTATTTGTGGCTTTTCTGATTTTCTTCCTACAGTTGATTTCTAGTTTCATACCCTTGTTGTCAGAAAAGATGCTTGGTATTATTTCAATCTTCTTAAATTGATGGAGACTTGTTTTGTCGCCTAATATGTGATCAACCCTGGGGAATGTTCCATGTGCGTTTGAAAAGAACGTGTATTCTTCGGTTTTTGGATGGAATGCTCTGTATATATCTACTAGGTCCATCTGTTCTAGTGTGTCGTTTAAGGCCAATGTTTCCTTATTGATCTTCTGTTTGGATGATCTATCCGTTGGTGTAAGTGGAGTGTTCAAGTCCCCTACTATTATTGTGTTACTGTCTATTTCTATTTTTATGTCTGTTAATAATTGCTTTATATATTTAGGTGCACCTACATTGGGTACATAGATATTTATATTTACAAGTTTTATATCCTCTTGTTGGATTGTTCCCTTGATCATTATGTAATGCCCTTCTTTGTCTCTTTTTACAGTTTTTGTTATAAAGTCTATTTTGTCTGATATGGGTACTGCTACCCCAGCTTTCTTTTCATTGCCATTTGTGTGGAGTATCTTTTTCCATCCCTTCACTTTCAGTTTGTGAGTGTATTTAGGTCTGAAGTGTGTCTCTTGTATGCAGCATATATATGGGTCTTGTTGTTTTATCCAATCAGCCACTCTATGCCTTTTAATTGGAGCATTTAGTACATTGACATTTAAAGTAGCTATTGATAAGTATGTACTTACTGCCATTTTTTAACTTTTGTTTTTCTCAGTGTTTTAGTAGTGCTTCTCTGTTCCTTTCTTCTTCTATACAGAATTGGTGGTCTCTTTAGTTTGACCTCTGTCTGAAAGCTCTACTCTTTAACTCCCCTCCTCCCTCATTTTATGTTTTTGATATCATATCTAAGCTCTTTTATGTGCATTTGTATCCATTACCCTCTTATCATGGAAATAGATAATTTTTCCTATTTGTGGTCTTCTTTTTTTCCCCCTTAAATCAGTCCCTTTAACATTTCTTGTAGCACTGGTTTCTTGGTGACAAACTCTTTTAATTTTTGCTTGTCTGGGAAATTTTAGATCTCTCCTTCCATTTTGCATGATAACTTTGTTGAGTAGAGTATTCTTGGCTGTAAGTTTTTTCCTTTTAGCACTTTAAATATATTGTGCCACTCTCTTCTAGCCTGTAAGGTTTCTGCTGAGAAGTCAGCTGATAGCCTTATGGGGTTTCCTTTGTATGTAACTTGTCTTTCTCTTGCAGCTTTTAGGATTCTCTCTTTATCTTTAATTCTGGACATTTTGATTATGATGTGTCTTGGTGTGGGCCTCTTTGGGTTTATCTTGTTTGGGGCTCTCTGTGTTTCCTGTACCTAGGTGTCTGTTTCCTTCCTTAGGTTAGGGAAGTTTTCATCTATTATTTCTTGAAATAGATTCTCTGCCCCTTTGTCTTGCTCTTCTCCTTCTAGGACACCTATAACACGGATGTTAGTGCGCTCGATGTTGTCCCAGAGGTCCCTTAGACTGTCTTCACTCTTTTTAATTCTTATCTCTTTTACCTGTTCAGCTTGGGTAATTTCTTCTAGTTTTTCGTCCAGCTCGCAGATCCGTTCTTCTGTATCCTCTACTCTGCTTTTGAGTCCCTCTAGTGAATTTTTCATTTCCAGTATTGTATTCTTCATTTCTGATTGGTTCTTTTTTATATCTTCCAGTGCTTTGTTGACATTCTCACTGAGTTCATCTATTCTTCTCCCCAGATCAGTGAGCATCCTTAACACTCTTAGCTTGAACTCTCTGTTGGGAAGGTTGCTCATTTCTGTTTCACTTAGTTCCTTTTCTGGAGTTTTGTCCTGTTCCCTTACTTGGAATGTATTCCTTTACCTCCTCATTTTGCCTCTTTCCGTATGCTTGTGTCTACGTATTAAGTAGGTCATCTACGTCTCCTGCTCTTGGATAGGTGACCTTATATAAGTGATGCCTTAGGAGGCCTGCAGTGTGCTTCCCTCAGTTCTCAATGTTCCAGGGGTGACCCCTATGTGCGCTACGTGTGTCCTTCTGTTGTGGCCTGTTTGCTCTCCCTGTAGGTGCCCAGGGAGGCCGAGTTATGCTCTTAGCCAGCTGTTGTAATGCTCTGCTGCTTGTAGTTGTTGTGAGTCCTTCAGTCTCTTCATCAGGTGTGGGGAGCCCCTCCACAGTTGGCTGCAAGTTCTAATACCACATTTGTGTTGCAGTATTTCTTTTAAGTGGGTAGGCCCCTAGTGTGGCAGGTTATTAGGCTCAGGGGCCTACAATCGCTATAATCCTCCAGGCTTTAGGTCTCTTGTCAGCTCTCTGAGGATTGCAGCTGAGTGGCACTGGCCTCAGGCATGGGAGCACCCAATTGTTTCAGGCTTTGGAAGGTGGGACAAACCCCCTATGTGGGTCTTTGAGAAGCACAAGTCTTCTGCAGCTGACAAGCCCTGCCACCCACAGGTCCACACACACAGTCAACACAGTCCTGCCCTGTGTGCATGCCCTGACCTCCTGAAGTGGAACCAGTCTCTCCACAGCGGGAGCCCCACACACTCCACCACCACCCCATGGTTTCCCCCCGCTCCTTGTGCATGCCCTGCCCCACTGAAGTGGGCTCAGTTGCCAGGCTGCAGAGAATCCAGTCACCAATCTATGCAGGCCCACAAGTTGCCAGAGGGTTTGTTGTTGGGCGGGGCCAGTCTCTAGGGTGGGCTGCCTGCCCTGGCTGAGCTGGATTAAATCGGTGCTCTAGTGGGTGGGGCAGACCCCGGGCTAGCAGGCCTCAGGGAGAACTCCAGTGGCGTCTGTGTCAGCACCCCCACACCGGGCCACAACAATGGCCGCTGCCAATGTCCCAGTCCCCAGAGAGGTCTCACCTCTCACTGCAATGCACTCAGAGCCTATCAGGTGAGTCTCTTTTCTCCAAAGCACTGTGCACCTTTCTTTCTGGTGATTTTAGGTTGCTTTCTGAAACGGGTGAGTTTGCGCGTGGGCCCTTTAAGAGCTGGTTTTAATTTCTTTGTGCAGCAGCTTTTCTGTGGGTACTCCCCAATGTTTTAGTAGCAGGCACAGTCAGATATTATGCCACTCGTCTCGGTTGTGCTGGGTCCACAAAATGCCCCCAGTGGGGGCGCTCTCGGCCCAGGGTCCCGTTTCTCCAGGGAGGGCCGCGTGCCTTTGGGCTGCTCCTGGGCGGCTGTGATGCTGGCAGCTTGTGAAGGTGGCGTTTTTTCTTTCAAAAAGGGATTTTCTGCCTCTTCCACCTCAATTAGGATTGTCCTTTGTTGCAGGAGTTCCTCTTCTCCAGTTTTCAGTTCTGTCTCAGGGGTAATTTTTCCACGCGTCGTTGTAAATTGGCTGCCTCCACAGGAGCAGGTGAGTTCAGAGTCTGCTTAGACTGCCATCTTGACTTCTCTCTATTCATTTTTATTCATTTATTTTTTTGTGAGAAAGATCAGCCCTGAGCTAACATCTGTCACCAATCCTCCCCTTTTTTGCTGAGGAAGATTGGCCTTGGGCTAACATCCGTGCCCATCTTCCTCCACTTTATATGGGACGCTGCCACAGCATGGCTTGACAAGCGATGCGTTGGTGTGCACCTGGGATCTGAACCCGCGAACCCTGGGCCACAGAAGCGGAGCGCGTGCACTTAACTGCTGCGCCACCAGGCCAGCCCCAAAAGAATCATTTTTATAGTACTGAATTTCTTAAGCTAATATGATTATAACCATATACAATATTTAGGCTTTTACAAAATTTCTTTTATCCTGTTGGAAATAGTTATGGACCTAATTGTTTTCAATCTCAATTCGTAAAAATGCTCATTTTCAGAGCAATTTTCCATCTTACTGATAGTATGGCAAAATTTCTCAAACAAAATACTATCTAGGGAGTTGTACTTCAAGTTTGGCTTCAAAATCCCATTTTTTTCTTCTTTAAAGGTCTTTCCTTGAAGATGTATTTACTTGGCTAAAATATGACTTGAGATTTACAACTAATTCATGCAGGAAAATGTGTAGTTCAGCTTTATAAATATTCAAGACAGTAATAATGAGAAGAAATATAGAGAATACCCTATAACTTAGTGGTCAGTTGTTCTTTTTACATTATGCTATAGATTAAAACACTTACAGTAGACGTGGAAATGAAGAAAGTATTTTCCTTCTCAGAAACAAAATGAATCCTAGTGTTTCCATTTCTACATCTTTATATTTTCCTTATGTTCTCAGGATTTATATCGAGAAAATGATGTGTTCTATTTTTGACGTGCAGGACTTATTTAAATATTTTGAATCTCCAAGTTCCATCTGAAAAGCTATCACTTATAGTATTTTTTGTACATCCTCAATTTCTAAATGTAGATTACCAAACACAATTCTTTGCCATTTAACTTAGATGGTATATATTAGAGCCTTGTTCTAGTATGCTTTATTATTGTTTTTGATATAACTATATTTTTCTCAAATGGAATTCAAGAGAGATAAATTACTGAATTACCAAAATAATTTCATTAAAAGATAGTCCTGATACATGGATTCTAAAGGTATAGGAGGCTCCACTGTGATTCTTTTTTAACGACGGTGCTGTTGTTGCTGATATCCGTTAAAATATTGTAACTGATAAGGCTGCATTCCTTTCTGTAAGAGAGGAAGTATGCTTGTTTCACGTTTACAGGCTTGATCCTGCTTATAGCTCAGATTCTTCCCTTTACAAGAACCATCCCACCTCAGATTACTAACATGCCAGCCTGGTCTGCCTGTTGCTATGGTTTCCCAGCAGTCATTGGCTATGCCCTGTTGCTTGAAATTATGCTTAGGCATGTCCTCATAGAATTTCATCTTTCTACTGTGATTTTGGTTGTTTTCAGTTTCGCATAGAGCAGTAATCCATTTTTTGTGATCCATTTTTACACTGAGTTTATTTGACTGCAGCAGAATTGAATATCTCAAAGATTTGGTTGGCTCAGGCTTTATGGATGCTTGTCTTGTTAATGGCCGACCCTAGACGTATAATATACCTGCTGCTCATGGAGTCGAACAAATGGCCTGATCCCTGAATCTGTTTTAACGCCCTCATGAATCTGCAACCTACTATTTACGTAAGACGAGTTTCAATGGTGACACAGCTGTTGGTTTCTTCTGAAAGCTTACCTTTTGTTCATTGTAACATGGTGGAAGTACAGACATTTAGCAGCATCTGTGAAAATCTAGGCCTCACAGTCAAATTACAAATTACATACCACCACCATTCTATGGGCTATTAGCTTGGGTAGGAGCATTTTGCTCTGTTGGTGTCATATTTTGTCAGCTAGTCTTTCTGGGAACATGCTGGCTTTCTTTATTTTGTTCTCTATTTCCTAACGTCATGCTGTTTAATGATATTTTCCCAAAATAATAAAATTCAATAATCAATTTTTTATTTTTCCATCTCCAATAAAGGTCTTATGCTCTTAGACTATGATGCAGTCTCCCACTTAGATGGACTTCAGACTCATTATCATTATTAACATTATTGAATAACAATTACTAAACATTCATAAAGTAAGATCCTTTTAAAGAAAACTGCAGAATCAAAGGAAAGAGGAGAACCTTGATTTTTATTTTTGGATCAGATTATTTAACTTTTTTTATTATTTTTTCTACCCAAAGTTAATTTTTATATGATACTCTTGGCAATGGTAGAGAATAAAGAGAAAAAACAGTGAGGACATAGGGGAAATAAATGCAGGCTAAGCAATGCTATGATTCATCTGGACAGAATAATTCAATACTATATGAAGTTATACACTCACATACTTTGCACATATATATTCATATTAAAGTCTTAAAAATGATCTAAGATATTTCTATTACTCTCAAATACATCTGTCTCCAGTTCGTGCTCAGCCATTCCCCAGGAGTATCTTAGAATTAAATTTACAAGACCAGCTTTAGATGTGGAGAGACAAAATTACAATCCCTATGTTTTTTAATTTGGCCGTGACTGGGAAGTATAACTTCATTATTGGTTAATAAAAAACCTTAAAAGAATGGTAGACTTTGACATAGGTAATTTGAGAGGACAACCCATGAGCTAGACAGTTTATTCTGTTGAAGAGCAGTTAAGAAAGAAGTTAGCAAATATTCACATATTACCTTAAAATTTAAGTTAAATTTAAATGTATTCTGTATCTTGGCATCATAAATTTGAGTTTCCATCTAAGTCCATTTGTTAACCAGGGCAAAGAGTTTTCCTGGAATGTTAAAAAAATTGGTATTAATATTGTCAAGGATTATTGGTTTGTAACCTCTAGATTTTAACCTCTAGAGGATGTTAGGTTAGAAGAAATCACATTTATTGGGATATTTGTTATGCAAAACTATATTTACTCACCTAAGGTTTTAAACCATGTTTCTATAAAATGTGCATTTTCACCACGACCTTGGTGACCAATTAGCCCAATTTAGCTGTAACAAAACTAATCTGTATAAAAAGACAGTAGAGAATTTCTTTCAGGTAGGAATATGTCTCAAGTTCTATTTCTCCTCCTAGAATATAATTACTAGTGAAAAAAAGATGGCCTTGAAAATGATACTGATTCTCAATTTGTGATCACATAGGGTTTTGGGGATATTCAACTGCACAAGGGCGCTAACAGAGGGCTGTCTCCTAGATGCAACGTCTAAGCGCTGGTGCTGATGTTGTTGATGAACTCCTGTCAATCATGATGCTTTCACGATGTTCAGCGTTTTGTATCGTTTTATACACGCTTCCCTGCCCTTGCTATTTGAGTCTCTGTGGTGTATTACACAAAACTTGGAGTTGGAAGTACTGGGTTGTAGCCTCATTCTACCTCCTGCTTTCTCTGTGACCTCAAATATGTCACTTCAATCTTCTGATTCTCTGTTACCTGTAAAATGAAGAGGCATTTTGTGAAAATCAAATAGGAGAAAATTTTGAAGAAAATTTTAAACTACAAAATCATAACATGACTGTTAATTATTAATTTAACAGTTGTGGTGGCTTATCTCATGGGTTTCTGAGATGTGTGTATTCTAAAGTTGAAACTGTTTTCTGCAAGAACACAAGACCATATTTATTTTACTCTAGATATGAAAAATATTCTCTTTGTCACAATAAAAAATGTAGAAATTGAGACGAATGAATATAACCATTTTAAGAGAAAAATACATTTTTTTCCTTCAAAAATTTTCCTTTCTCCATTTGCAAGCTATTTTCTGCTTCTACTTCCAGGCTTTCAACATAACTCAGTAGTTTTGGAATTTTTATTGTTTTAGCTTAAACACATTTCTTTTCATCAGGGTAATTCATAGTCATTATAATGACTTTAAATAAATAATGACATTAAATAAAATATAAGCAAATGTAAATAAACTGAAAAACAATCTATTATATTGGAAAGAGTACAGACTAGAGAATCCAACAGATTTGAGCTCAAATTCCAACACTTTTATATTCTTACTCTGAACTTTGGGAAAATTTATTAGATTATTTTGTGCCTCAATTTGCTAGTTATATGATAAGGACAATGATATCCATGTTTCCAAGATATTCTGTGTG
The DNA here is from genome assembly GCF_020826845.1 of Diceros bicornis minor. NCBI lineage: Eukaryota > Metazoa > Chordata > Mammalia > Perissodactyla > Rhinocerotidae > Diceros > Diceros bicornis. The sequence continues at coordinate 8,633,661 of NC_080753.1, forward strand.
GGTAATATGAGATAATACAAGTAAACCATCTTCCATAATTCATAACACATAAGTGCTTAATAAATGACAGCTTTTATCATTGCAAGACTCCTATTCCCATGGAACTATTGTTAATATTCTTATTTCTTTGCTTAACATTTTTTTCTTGCTGAGGAAGATTCACGCTGAGCTAACATCCAATGTCAATCGTCCTCTTTTTGCTTAAGGAAGATTGTCCCTGAGCTAACATCCGTTCCAGCCTTCCTCTACTTTGTATGTGGGTCACTGCGACAGCATGGCTTGATGACGGGTGTAGGTCCGCACCCGGGATCCAAACTGGTGAACCCTGGCCTGCTGAAGCAGAGCATGCCGAGCTTAACCACTACGTCACTGAGCTAGCCCTATACTTATTCTTAATAAACGTTATCTGCCTTGTTTTAGTTCATTATTCTAGCCATCGAATATTTTAACAATCCTTCCTGCTTTGTAACATTGACTGAATGCTTTATATAGCTTTAGAAATATTTGACTCTAAAAAAAGTTAAATAGAATAAAGCCCAAATATAATCCTTTTTTTTGTGTGTGAGGAAGACCAGCCCTGAGCTAACATCTGCCAGTCCTCTTTTTGCTGAGGAAGACTGGCCCTGGGCTGACATCCGTGCCATCTTCCTCCACTTTATATGGGACGCCGCCACAGCATGGCTTGACAAGCGGTGCATCGGTGCGCGCCTGGGATCCGAACTGACGAACCCCCGGGCCGCTGCAGCAGAGTGTGTGCACCTAACCGTTTGCGCCACCGGGCTGGCCCCCCAAATATAATTCTATGATATACTCCTAGAGCAATTTCTCCAGGTTGACAATATTTAATTAATAAATACCATTTTTTGAGAGAATTGCTCAAATAGCCATGAATCCACACGCTTATGATATGATCTAGAGTCCATTTCCCCACCCTCTCCATAATGCTATGAATGTAAACTAAAATGAAAACATGCTATTTATAGAGCAGTCACTTCATCCATTGGTCTAAAGACCCAATCAGAATATAGTAAGTAAATTTAATTTTTACATGATGTCTTTTAGCAAGGACAGTAGTTATCAATATTACTTTTGTATTCCTTAACAAATCATTTATTTAATAATTCAGCGTGGAATTTTTATCTAGATATCAAATATTGGTTTGATATGATAGATTCTAGATTCCATTATTTTTTCTATTAAAGAGTCATTTTTATTTAATTTATTTTTATTGCCCCAAATACAATATTATTATTTTTATTTTATAAAACTGTGCTAAGTCCGGGGATGATGCAATGTTGAACTGGATAAACAAGTTCCTTTTCCCCATGAAATTTATATTACAGGGAGTTACATAGACAATAAAAGCATCACACAACACACAAATAAAGGAAACCTAGAAGGAAGTAGTATTGGAAAGGAAAAGAATAGACTGCTATGATAGAGAATAACAGAGGCAGTTTTTCATAGATAAATGGTTAGGCAACGATTATCAAAGGGAGACATATTTTAGGTTAAAAGAAGTCGTCTAAGTGAAGAACCAAGAAAATAAAATTTCAGACAGAGAGAACAATGCAATGACCTTGGACAGAAAATATTTTATTTTTTCTGGAGTAGGATAGAGATCCAGGTGACTAAAGTGTGGTAAAGAGGGAAAGAGCAGCATGAGATGAAGTTGGAGATGTAGCCAGGAGTTGGAACTCCAAGGGACTTGAAGGCTCCTTACAAGGAGGTTAGATTTTACTGTGTAAATGGGAACTCGATTAATAGACTCTAAATGGGCAGTGATAGGATCATCAAAGCTTTTCAAAGTGATTATTCTGGCTGCTTTGAACAGAGAGGATTCATAGAATGCACAAGAACAAGAGGAGAAGGGAGACTAGTTAGGAAGATTTGTAATATTCCAGTGAAGATATAATGAATGAATGATTACGGTTCAATTTGCCCAAGAGAAAACATGCATCAATTACAAAATGACCGAAGCTTTAAAAATAATTCATAAATATGCTGAATGATCAATATGCTGAATGGTCAGTTTGCCAGATTTACCAATTTACTGGAAAATGTTATTTACTCATAAAGTTTAGAGATATTTTGATTGAAATGGATGGTTTTAGTAAACCTTGAAGATTTCTGAGATGTTTTAGTCAAGCAATTTAATTTTTAACTTCTTATTTTTATATTCAGTTTATTTTCTATTTGTTGTGAGCCATTTCACTCTGGCAAGCCAAAATCTAGCATATTCCCGATTGTTTTACTCTTCCCTGGCTTGGGAATGAGAATGTCTTCTGCATTTTCAGTGTCAAGTCTTGGGCATATGTCCAATATTGGGACTTGAAAATGAAAGAGTTAGCTTCCACCTTCTAATAAATTTACAGTCACAAATCCATCAATAAGCTCAGTGAAGTTAATATGTGAGAATTTCTTAAGGACTGAAATATGAATCACTCAAAATAGACATTTAAATAAACTTCAACAAATTCACTGCAAAACAATTGAAGTAAGATTTGGCAGTATTAAAACTACTGTGAATCAATTCATCTAACAGACAATTAAAAAATCCTCAAACTCTTTTGACACCATCCATGTACCACGATATGCTGGAAACTATATAAATGTTTAATATAAATGTGTCTGAGTGAATTTGCATTTTTTCATGGGATTTTTATGAATTGGCTTCTAGGCAATTGATTTTATGCCAATTTGTTTATTTAAAAAGTAAGTTTTAGTAAATTGATTATTTGGTTCGAACTCTGATAGCAGCAAAGTAAATTGAGGGGAGTGGATATGATACTTTGGTTGAAGAGACGACAAGATTTGATGCTGGGCTGAATTTGAAGGATTAGAAGAAAGAAAAGGTCAATGGTTACTTCTATAGTTTGAGGTTTAAAGACGTGGTGAGTGCTAGCTCTATTCACTGAGATAGGGAAATTTGAGGCAGAATCATGTTTGCTGGAAAGGGGAAGGAATATTTCCAAATTGATATTTTTAATATACTTAGGATGCTAGTATAATTAGCATGTGAAGATGTCAAGTAGACAGTAGGATATACCAGCCTGGATCTAACAGGAGAGGACCTGTATGGAGATGAAAACTTAGGAGTCATCAGTCTATGGATGGCAATTAAAACCAAGACCAGGAGGTGAAGGAAGAGGCACCAAGATTCACCCCTGAGGTTCTCCAACATTTAGATTGTGTGTAGAAGTAATATAGCTGAGAAAGGAGTAGCCAGTACAATGTGCTGCTGCTAAAAATAAGAAAAAAATTTTCAAGAAGGGTAGAGATGTCAAGTATATCCTATAAAATAGCACAGTTTTATCCATGCCATCCCATTTGACTCGCAACTTCCCTTTTGTTTGAGGTTTCCACTTCACTTTATTACTCACACTTTCTGTGCTTTGTTTTATAAATACATACATACATACACACATACGTGCATGCATGCATACACACACACAGTGTATGTGTGTGAGTATGTCTATAGTCTACTTCATTCTTAATCATGAACTCATTAAGGGCAGGCACGCTGTCCTTCATCTTCCTATGCCCAGCACAGTATCTGGAAAACGCGAAGTACTCAGAAATATTTGTTGAATTGCATATTATTTCTACCAATAACTGCATTTCAGTCACCATCAAGATACAAATATAAATATGGATGAAACATGTAAGCGCACCTTGCATATTCAAGCCAAAACCAAGGGTATATTTCAATCTTTATTGGACATTTTAATCTTCACCTGAAAACCAAATATAACTTTTTTGGTCAAACCCACATTATTTCTTTTTTGTTTATCTCTCAAGTTCTTTCTTTGACTTTTTATGAACATCTCTTGAAATCACACAGTTAAATCACAAATGCTTAACTCAGAGCAGAAAATTTGCAAAAAGCAGTGTCTACTAGCTCACCAGCTACTGATCTGAAACTGCGACCTGCACCTGTAGTGCTAAAATTGATGTTACTCGTCTTGCATATGTCATCAAGTTCAGCATGCATTTTGAACCATTGCTTAAAACTTTGTTATAAAATGTTGGAGTTGCAGTCTGTGAGAATGATTAGTTTTCTGAAAAGCTTCTCTGCTCATTTGCACATAGACAAAGGCCACGGGTAAGCTCCTCAACAAAGCTATAAACTTGGCATTATGCCATTACAGGAGCAAAAACCTAGAGATTTGTTTATTCCTGAGATTGGAATATTCACTGAAACAATGTAAATGGGAACGAGTTCCATTTTGTGAGGTAACGTAATAAAATAATAGAAGAGCGTAGCCTAGTACATATGAGACAAATTAAAAAAAAAAAATGCAAATGAGTCTTCAAAATCAGGCAGCATAATCCAAAGGATATATGTTTAAATTGGCCTTAAACAAAAATCGACACGCAATAGGTTGTCTAGTATTTCAACCTCATTTTTCAGGATTATATTATCAGAAAACCACAAAATATCAGCATTAAGATTAATTGTAGAGGTTCTATCTGACTCAAAGGAGGAAGACCATAGAGTGTGAGGCAACATTGGGGGAAGGAGTAGGGAAAGCTTTGTTCATATATCAACTTACATTGTTTTTCTGCCAAACCACATGCTTCTCAAAGAAGAGATGAAGACTTTACCCCAATCTAGTTCAGTGCCTTGAAGTTTCCCAATAAATAATAATACGATTGCTAGATGATAACTGCTTTAAATCATACTTGAAATCCAGGTAACAACAACAAAAAAATCCCTTTTTATATGGCTTTGTCATGTGTTGTATGACTAATAACAGCGGCATATCAATCTAATATTAAAACTGGTCTTCACTGCCTAACTACACACTGAGAGAAATCAGAAAGGAGAGTCAGGGGCATATAGTTGAGAATTCAAAAGTTAACATTTGAAATTGATCAACCACAAAAAGCACCATTTCACATGTACTTATATTTGAAATATTTGAATTGTTGATGTTTATTTCTCACCTTTTCCTATGGATTTTGCAAAAAAAAAGGCAAGATTCATTCAAAATGGACAAAATAGAAATAAACTTTTTGCTTATTATCTTTAAAATATGAATCACCTATAATAACTCCCATTAGCACTAATGGAAAATTGCATGTAATAAATCCTTTTGGTGGCTGGAGAATATACCACAGCTTTTTTAAATTGTCTGGTGCTCTTACCCCTGGGTCTCTCAGGAGTGATGAGCCATCAGATACAGTGTTCCTGGAAAGGAATAGGAAGATAATTAGAGTATCTCTAATTTTCTGTCTTTGCATATAACTGTTATTTTTTTTTTCAGAAGTACATGCATGCATATCTTAATACTCTCACACAACTACACTTCAAAGGAGCTCGGGAAAAAATATACTGGATCACGTGATGGGGACTATGGTTATTACTTATGAGAATCTTATAAGAATTTTCTATAAACATAACTACAATTGGGTATACAAGGAGTTAGAGAAGGTTATTTATACCTTTAAATACATAATGTCTGTTTAACTCTAAAATGACCACTTTGCTTGATTAAATTAAAAATGGAAAAAAATCTACCAAGATAAAAGTTATATTTTAGTGCATCCATTTTTTATTTTATGGGAAAATTAAATATAATTTACTTTTTACTCACAAGTTAGATTTGGCTCTACATACAAAAATGGCTTTGGTTGATTTGTCAAGTGAGTAACAAAAAACTGACTCATAGGAATGAATTTGATATGGCAAGAAGTGTTTTGAGGTTGACAATTTTGAATTCCTTCACTTATGACACACTACATTTGTTTCCCAATTTTTTTATTGTAATACAATACACATAACATAAAATTTACCATTTTAATCATCTTTAAGTATACAGTTCAGTGGTATTAAGTACATTTGTATTGTTATGCAACCATCACTACCATCCATATCAAAAACTTTTTTCATCTTACAAAACTAAAAACTCTATACCCATTAAACAATAACTCCCAATTCCCACCACCCCCAGCCCCTAACAATCACCATTTTACTTCCTGTTTCTATGAATTCAATTACTCTAGGTACCTCATATCAGTGGAATAATATAGTATTTGTATTTCTGTGACTGGTTTATTTCACTTACCATAAGGTCTTCAAGGTTCATCCATGTTGTGTCATGTATCAGAATTTCCTTCCTTTTTAAGGCTGAATAATATTCCACTGTATGTGTACATCATATTTCGTATATCCATTTGTTCCTTGATGGACATTTGTCTTGCTTCCATATTTAGCTACAATGATGATATCAACATGGTATCAAATATTTCTTTGAGACCCTGCTTTCAATTATTTGGATGTATGCCCAGAAGTGCAATTGCTGGGTCATATGGTAATTATATTTTTTAATTTCTGTCAGAACTGCCATACTGTTTTCCACAGCAGTTGCAACATTTTACATTCCTGTTGACAGTGCACAAGGATTCTAATTTCTCAAGATCCTTGCCAACACTTGTTATTTTCTGGTTTTTTGATAGTAGCCATCCTAATCGGGACGAGGTGGTATCTCGCTGTGTTTTTGATTTGTATTTCTGTAATTATTAGTCATGTTGAGCATCTTTTCACGAGGACCCACTAGATTTTTTAAGCTCCTATTATTTTCCCCCCAAATTTTTCTTCTTCTAGGGAGCTCCCCCTGGCCTACATGTTGACTTCAGCTCTGTGTTTAATTTTTCATCTCAGTCATGGGTACTATACCCTCTTCTTACTTCTGCCTGGTTTATATTGAGCTCTATCATTTCAGAGTTTGCTGTAGTCCATAGTTAATTTTTTTCAGCTTTTCCCAATGTCTAGAAGTTTTATTCCGTGATAAATTAAGTAAAATGGTAATATTGTGAGTGCAATAATATCAGGATATTTGTTTTTATTGATAGTGTTTTTTTCCTAATGACTATAAAGCACATTTATTCATAAACTTAATGAATCTAAACTTGAACTTCTGATCTTTCATAATAAGCCTGTCCCTCCTACAATCTTCCTCAATGTGGCATCTCAATTCCTCCAATAAAGATCTATTAAGTAACATGAGTAAAGAATGTCAGATATGAGTCAGGGCTTTGAAATTAGAGTGATTTGTTTACAATCCTTGGTTCATAGCGTAATAAAACCAGGGCTTAAGTTTCCTCAGGTATAAATGGAGACAGCATTAGAACCCGTCGAGCCCTAACTCTGAACAAATCGGTGGCACTGAGTAAGTACTGACTAAAAGTTGGACGTATTTTTCAAATATTTAAAGACAGTCCTCATATCAGTTATTCTGTTGCTGTCTGTATAAAAATATTGACATATTTCAAATTTTCTAACATTTCAGAATATGTATTTCCTCCTCGAGAGAGGATTTCAAATGTTGAGGAAATACAAGGATAATTTACCAGTTTCCATATTCCAAGATTGTATCAGAAAATATAGCATCATATTTTTAATCAAGACAGTGTTACACATGAGAGACTAATGAGGAAAAGAGAATGGAAATGAAGATATGAGTTAAGAAGTTGTAACAATATTTCACTTGAGAATTAATGAGGCCTAAACCAAGGAAATCAAATGGAAAAGTAGGTGTATATCTGAAAACGAGGAGTACATTCCACAGGATTTGTAGGTGATTTTACTTGGGAAACAATGGAAAGGAGGATTCACTGGGAGTGTTTGCCATTATGTCCGAGTGTGCCTCTCACTTGCGGTGCTTTTACCAAAACAGGACAGAGAGGAGCATTAGCAAATTTGGGAGGAATGGAAATGCACTAGTTTTGCCCTTCCTGACTTTGAAGTGCTGAAAGAATGGAGTGCAAGACCTAGAATTTGGGGCAGAGGAGGGGCCGGAAAATAGATCGACAGGCATGAGAGTCGAAGCCATGAATGTGCATGAAAGATACGAAAAATAAATACAAAAGAAGCGAAAGATAAGCCAAGCAGATATGCCTGTGACGAATTTAGATGATGAAGAGAAACTGGAAACAAGAAAAACAGTTGACAGAGAGGTCGAAGAGGCATCAGGGGGAAGCCCTGTCATGCAAGACAAGAAAGAAGAGAGTTTCAAGACAGAAGTGGGAACAAAATGTAATGGTATAAAATACTGAAAGACACGAACTGAAGACTAATCAAAGATCTTTGAAATCAGTAAACAAAATTCTGCAAAGAAGTTCAGCGGGGACAGAAGCCAGAGCTCATGGGATTTAAACGTGTCTCAGTTTTTATGTACCCCACTTATATCAACCTTTATTGTTGCTTTTGGGATATTCTGAATAATCCATGCCCTAGGTAACGTTAGATACATTTCAAAAGTACATTTCTTCAAGAAACTGAAATAATCCTTCAGATTGCTAATGTTTTGTTTGAGAATACTATGACCCTATGAATATTTTACATACGTATAGTCTATTTTCCATGAGTAGGGAAAAATGTCTGTTAATCACTTAATTGATTTAACCAAAAATGATGCCCACATTATTACGGTATAAGAAATTTTATTGGGAATTTTTCTACTTATTAAGAAACATAAGAATATTTAATAATATGTGTAATATACACATACAAACACAATTGCTATATTCCTTTTGCATCTTGGGCTCTTCTTTTTCCAAAATAGCCAATTAGAATAAAAGTACAGAAAGAAAGCTTGGCATAATATCAGATACTATTGGGCATAGAGAGAAGATGGTGGTGCCTTGGGTAAAAAGAAGAGTGATGGGCAGGTGCTTTAAGGATGAATAGCTGAAAAGTCCTGGACTTTTAGGAACACATGGAAGGCAAGATCATTCTGGATTCCTACATGCAGATTCAATGCAACCTTGAGAGTTTTAGGAAACAAGTGTCAGCTGTTATATAACCAGCACAGAGCAGACTGGAACTCTCAGATCATCTTTAGTCCTTGTCACATTATCTGGGACAATGATGACCTCGAATGAACCACACTTGGGGCTCTATTTTAGGCCTGACCTGCACTTTAGCTTGTGTTTTAAGAAACAATTGATGAGGTGGCATTGGATCTAATCAGTTCTGAAGTAAGGATTTACTAGTTTCTATAAAATAACGGACTTTTGTAGGCCCAACTTCTTCACTAAAAACTTTCCAAAAAATCCTAAAATCAGAGATAAAGGTGTAAAAATTGTGCTTATATTTTAAGTAACAATATCCATGGCTAATTAATCATAAAACAAAAAATTGTGGAATTGTCTCAGTGCGCTCGAGCTGCCATAACAAAGTACCACATACTGCTGGGCTCAAACAACACACACTTTTTTTCTTGCAATTCTGAAAATCTTGAAGTCCAAGATCAAGGTGCCAGCAGGGTTAGTTTCTGGTGAGATCTCTCTTCCTGGCTTGCAGACAGCTGCCTTCTCACTGGGTCCTCACATGGGGATAGAGAGATCTCTGGTATCTCTTCCTCTTCTTTTAAGGACGCCAGTCCTATGGGATTAGGGCCCCATCCTTTTGACCTCATTTAACCTTAATTACCTCCTTAGAGGCCCTATTTCCAAATACAGTTGCATTGGGGGTTAGGGTTTCTACATATGAATTTTGGAGGACACAGTTCAGTCCACAACAGATGAGATCTGTCTGATATAGAACCCCTTTCTGACAAAAATGGAAAGTTTCAAAGATTAGTAAACTCTCTTATACATGACTTGTTAAGTAAAACTCTGGATAAAAGAAAAGCTAACTATCAACTAAAATATATTTATAAAACTATTCTATTGCCTTAGGCAGACTGTCACCGTGTCCTAATTCATCTTTAGTCAAAACGTACAAAATTATTGATTTGTATTGATTCTGACACACATGGTAGTAGATAACAGCAATGATAGATTGTATACATTTAAGTAGTAATTATGTGCTAAGTAGGGATAGTGGTAGTTAACTTTCAATTATTTATAATTGAATCTCTAGCTAAACAAGCAGTCAAATAAGAAAAGTCCATGACATGGAGTCATACTTCCCTAATATAAATAAAGCATTCTCCTCATATTCAAGATTAGTGTTAACTATATTCCCTTTAAAAGCATCATGCACAGGAAAATTCCCCTATATTAACGTGTCAGTTCAAATCCATCTGTAATTTTGCGTGGATATTTTAACATTTACTTTCTAATTAAGCTATTTATTCCCAATAAACCAGATAATTAAAGAGCTTAAAAATAAACAAGCTAGAAAATATTTGTTTTAAATGGCATTCCATGTACATGTGTACTTCTAAGTATGTTTAATAACAATAAAATGATACTTAAATGCACTAGTAAAGCTTGCTAACCAATCTTTTTGTAGAAAAGTCAATATTCAAAGTGAGTAGTCTAGAGTATCTGGTTTGCAATTTCAGTGTCCATGGCATTATATTTTTTAAATAATATTTAATACAATAAAAATATGTACACACAAAGTCCATAAAGGGAAACAACAGAATTATCCAGAGGCCCATCACCCATAGAAATCCATATTGATTTGTTAAAATGAAAGTAGAAAGTCCATATAATTAGAAAATTTAACAAATAAATAAAACGCTCCCTATCCCAAACCTGCACCCATTTTCTCTTTCAATCATAGCCACTTTAAGAATTTATGTTATCTTACATTTTATTATACATAGGAGTATATTAATTAGAAACATACATAATTGCTAATTGTTGACCAGCAATTTTATGTGACTCAAACTAATACATGTGATCCTCTATCTTGTTTTTTTATTTGATAATATATTTTAGAGTTCTTTCTATATTAGAAAATATAATACAGTATTTAGATTAAAAATTATTATGCAGATACAATAGATTTAATTTGATGCTCTTTTCATGAAAATTTATGGTTCTTTTTGCTATTGCAACCTTTACAGATGTATCTTTATATATGTTTACATATAGATTTATAGTTAAACACCTAATGGTGAAACTGTTGTATCAAAATGATGCACATTTTAAACTTTTATAGATACACTTAAATTACTCCTCAAAATTGTTGTAGTAGTTTACACTACCACAAACCCACAAAAATGCTCCCCCATTGCACACACACATACATTTGCCAGAACCAGATATTATTTATGATTGATAAATATTAGTATCCTCTTTCTTTAATTATGAGTGAGATTGAACATTTTTTCATATGTATTCATTTATCATTTGTGTTTCTATTTCTCTTTTAGTATATTGCCTACTCATACTTTGCTCCTTTTTATATTTTTATTGATTTGTATAACATTGATTTTCCTAACTCCTTGCCAGGCAACTGGTGCCATGTTTCTCATACATCTTATAATTTTTCTGATTTTGTTTTCTGCCACTCTAAAGTCACAAATAAATTTATCCAGACTTGCTTTTAGAAACCTTGGGTTCATTCTTACATTCAAATCTTTGATCCATCTGGAATTTATTTTGATATAGAGGTGAAGTTGACAATTAGCTTTATATTTCTTGCCAGTTAGTCTGTTGTCACTACTGTAAATGACCCATCATTCTTGTTAGGACATACCTCACCAAATTCTCTCATTGTTTTACACAGACTTTTTTAACCTGATAATCTTGGGTTTTCCAAGTAAACAAGTATATCACAAATGATGGTAATTTTGGCAGATGAAACACTGACAGCATAGACAAAGAAGTTTGAGAGTAAAAAAAAATTGTATTAATTCCATGATAATGATTGAATTCTCTATGGTAGAAAGTTTATAAAATGTATAGGTCTAAAGATTAACCTTTCGAGAATACTAAGTACCAGTTTACATCTACTATTAAACAAGGTAAGAAAAACAATTAAGGTAAAAGTTTCTCTCATAGGGGTAGGAAGGAACCCATGAGACTATATTGTTGCATGAGTCAGAGAACTTGAGAAAGTGAAAATTGAGACAAATACACTAAAACTGGCAAGAAAAGCAATTTGGATTCAGTTACATGCACAAAATTAACCTTAGAGAAGATCATGGAGGGAATGGTATGAGTAAAGGATGTCTGAGTCTGTAGATTATTCTTTCTAGAAGTTTGAGATGAAAAGGAAAGAGAGAAACAGTATAAACTGTTTTTGAGTCAAGCAGAGAAGTCTTAAATCTGGATCGAGACGTGCAATTTTAAAGGTGAAAGAGAAGCCAGAGGAGGGGCAGTGGGTGAAGGAGAAAGTCTGAGAGCGAGGAGAGTGACAGAACAGTCCTTGAGATGTCAGCAAGGAGTAAAAGCCATGGTATCACTATGATTTTGAGGAAAAGATGAGCCAGCAAAGGACAGAATGCCAAGCTAAACTGTGCTCTTCTATTCCACAGGGTGAGGCTTGGCGTTTGGGAGACTCTGAAACAACTAATGCAGAAATTAGCTGAAATACATCTAAACTGATTCAAGTATGAAAGTAAATAAATATTATAACAAAGTCCAAAAAATAGTAATGTTACCTAGTAGTTATCCATAACTTTCAGGGGAAAAATAACACAAAGTTAAAAGAAAATATTTGAAGTATTGCCAATGGGGTTTTAGGCAAAATACAGGGCAAAATTTAAACATATGGATGCCATAGTAACACAGAGAGTGTTTAGGTCAAATAACCAAAATCTATGCATACGAAATTCTTACTCAGAAATCAGATTTTTAAAACACCAAATTATAAAGATTAAGAGCATTGAGTTTGTTATCTGTTAGGTACCTGCCATACATTTATAGGCTGATAAATCACATCCTTTTATCAGTAAATATATATTCAGGTACTTATACTTGTCAGGACAGTTTTTTATTCTTTATGGGCACTAACGGGCTTTATTCCTTTCATATATACTATATGAAAGAAATAATATTAATGAGGAAGGTAAGAAAATCAGTTAAAGAAGTTTCTTATATATCATATTTATATATCAGCAAATAAAAATCCATCGTGAATATATCCCAAAAAGGTCTTTTGCAAAATGCATTTTCCAAAATAGTACAGCACTCATCTTTTATCCAGAGTAAACTTAAACATTAATGGTGGCTTTCAGGTAATCATGGCAAAGCAATTTTAAATAAATGTTTCTCTCTTTTTTTGCGATTTTTGGATACATAATTTAAATTTCCTGATATCCTGTATTAGGTGATATTTATTTTACTTTGACTGGAATGAAAAATGATTTTATTGCTCTATTTCCTGATCATTTCAAAGTAATTTTCAGAGTCTAACTGAACAAACATATCTTATTGGTCTTTCCTTGAGCTGTAATAATTTAAGCAATTCTATTTGTACTTAAATACAAAGGAAAATTCAATCTAAAAGAGAAATGTAGCAAGACAAAAGGTCACTGTATTTTAAGAATTATTTTTCCCGAAATCTGACTGGCATTTAATTAGATAAAGAAGAGAGCCAGACAATGAGAAACTTGGTAGCATTATCCCTTACATTTGACAATACTTGCTGTAAATTGAAGCTGTTTCCTGAATGAAAATTGCTGTAGCTTTTGATTTTCTATAGATCAATATAAATTCTCCATTTGGGAGACCACTTGGTCTTGTTATAGTTTATGAATCCCTTGAAAGAGACCATGAGGAGACAGAGAATATTGACATATCCAGTGTATGAACCCTCCATCTTTTTATAATTTTATAATTGAAAATCAAATGTACTACATGTATTCGTGAGTGTGTCTTTATATCAAGTTCTTGAACGTAAGATAACTCTACTTTTGGTCTTCTATAATTTTCGTGACGTTGGAGTTTTAAAATGTAGTGGGATGTCCCCCCTTCTCTGGAGGCTGCCGCTTTCATGAGGACAGACAGGTATGTTGCAGACCTACTAGAGTCAGCCTTGACTTCTGGAGCTCTCAAGAACCTTTCCATTCAGAAACTATACTTCTCAAAATAATGCAGCATTTATCTTTTATCCAAAGCAAACTTCGATATTAATGGTGGCTTTCAGATAATGATGACAAAGCAGTTGAGCCTTATTTTTTAGAGGCTTAAGAGAGTTCTGTTGATTTTTTAAGAAATGCTGCAAACACATGGCTCTGATTAATAATCTCCATGGTCCCCCTAGGAACTTGATATGCAAGTTCAGGTTTTCATTGCCAAGGGAGTTCCCACTTTTCATTTTATTTTTTATTTATTTTATTTATTTATTTATTTTATTTTTTATTTTTTTTTTATTTTAAACGTAATTAATTATTTCCATGTACATGATGTTAATATTACGACATTTTGTGTTTTCTACTGAAGAGACACTTCAATGGTGGGCTTTTCCATAGCTGCCTTTGATCTTTATCTTAAAGAGCTCCTTGTAGCAGAAGCTTAATAATTTAGAGCCACAGCCTTGACAAAAATCAGGAAGAAAAATAAAATTAGGAGAAAAGATAAGAGGGCGAAAATAAGTAAATGTAGAGTTATATACTCTTAAATAATAAGCTCTGAGGAGTTGTAGGTTGAAGAGATTATGCTGGGAGTATTAGGAGAATTGTAGATGATATTCCTGCAGCTTATAAACGTCACAGGAAGCAGAGACAGCCTACTTCAGAACTGGACCACAGGTGCCAATGTGTGGATGTGGGAAGCACAGACAATGAGCACTAGGAAGAGGGGGAAATACTACATTTCAGGAGTGCTGAACTGTTCAGATTCTTTCTGACAGCTCCTATTCACCCATATCCCAACAGAAATCCCAGATGCTCTTATCTACAAGGCACAAATGGGGGATATAGGCAGTAAGGAGACATTGTATCATTAATAATGGATACAATAGGAAAAAATAGATAAAATGAAAATAGAAAAGGAAATAGGATTATATGGTATACTCAGGAAACATCCTTGCAATGAATTATTCAGTAATGTGATTCTTTTTCATATAATTTCTTATATTTAGCAACAAACGAAGCTAATAATTTTCATTTATTAAAATATTTTGTACATTATTCCCTTGGATAGTTTGTGTTTCGAAAAATCTAGCAACTAGAGTAAATTATTTCTCTATGATACTTTCAGCTTTTTGAGTTAGCCTAAATTTTATATTCAAATTCATACTGGCAACTCACATTCTTTCAATAAGGTATTCAAGTTAATATATTCATATTTTCCAGGAATCAATCCTTATTCCTGAAAATATGAAGAGATTAAAAGTTAATTCATGACATCATGAAGTTAGTTCTATCATGCACTGAAAAGAGAATAAAGAGCTGGGGCAGGAGATGAAATTCCTTAAAATTATATCCTTCTATCGACAAATAATCTTTAAGCACTGATTTTATGCCAGGCAGTTTGTTAAGTTCTATGAAATATAAAAAATGCAGCTCCTACTTATTAAAGAATATTGCCAATGACCTCATTCTGATTCCTCTCTTTTCTCACCTTGACTGTTACAATAATTATCTCACTGTTCTTTCTTGGTCCAGCCCTTTCTCCTTTAAAGCCACCTGAGTTCTCATGTCATGCCCTGCTCAAAATTATTCTGTTTCCTCCTTGCCTTAAACTGCTTAGCATGGAATCCAAGATTTTCCAATATGTGATTCCAGCTGGCCTCTCTACCTTTACCTTTACCAACATCCCTCCCATGTACACCCCACACCCACATCACCAAAATAATCATTCTACAAGAATTTTGTGATTTTGTAGCTATTCCCTTGACCTGATATGCCTTTATCCATTTATAAAAGTCTTCCTGTCCATCAAATTCAAATTCAAATTCTACCTCTTCTAAGAAGTCTTCCCTCATCACTTGCTATCTGGAAGGATATATTTTCTGTTCTGTGTTCCAACACCTCATATATTATGGAACTATTTCATTCTCCTCTTGCTTAGTGTTAAGTTGCTTGCTTGTCTCCCCCCTTGCCTTGAAACTATTTCAGTTGTTACATATTATTTGTTTTTTTGGTACAGATTTCTTCCATGAGGACCACTTCAAATCCTTTTTTCAAGAATAAACATATTATGTCAATGAATAAACATCTTTCCCTTTAGGTTGGACATTACATAAAGGCGCGACCACATCATAGTTACCTTTGCCTTAATCAATAAATATATACTAATAGAATTGAAGGTAATATAAGTTGAATTGTTTTCAACACCAATTAAATGGAAAATGCTTCAGAAAGAATTTTTATAAAGAAAGAAGGAAACATGAGGTTTCCTATGCAAATTAGTACTAAAAGTAAAAACTCTTTGAGTAATAAGTCACTTTGTAAGTTTCATGTTTTGTTGGACACAATTTATGTTTCATATTACGGAAGGATTGAAAGTTGTAAGAGCAAGAATAATTAATGGTACAATAAAACATTATCAAAACAAATGTTTATTTTATAAAGAATGAAGGGATTATTTAATCCTAGATACTTTTGTTTGAATACCACTGGTTCTGGCTAACGAATGAGAAATTAGTAGAGAGAAAATAAAGGAGCACAAATGTACACCAGAATTAAGTACCAGAATAAGAAAGATGATGGTTTATCTAATTAAATGTTCCAAACACACTTGACAACAAGGACATTTGCCTGGAGGACAATGTTCTCCATGAAAATAATATTTATTTATATGTATGTTACTATATTCATTTCTTATAAGTCATTCATCTATGTAGTTTTCAAATATTCCTTGAATCTATTAATATTTTCAACTTGTATCACAGTTTTAACAGATTCCACATACTGATTCAAGTCAATCAAATCCAAATAATATTTACCAAGTCTCTAGGATAGACTAGCCTCGATTCTCAGCAACGTTATACAAAGACATAACAGCGGCCTCTGTTTTAAGAAAATTGGCTAACATAAACAGTGTTATAAAAGAGCGTGATGAAACAGTGGTAATTTTACACAAAAATTATTATAGGAGCCCTGAAGAGGAGCACTTAACCTGTGCTCACAGAGCTTTCAGGCAGAACTGAAGACTGTAAGAAAACTTGAGGAAAGCTAGGCAGTTAGAGGAGAGGGAAGAGGGAGGAAGAAATGGAAATTCCAAGCAGAGGAGAAAGTGTGATTACAAGCAGAGACATGTGAATCAGTGGTGCTGGAAACTACTGACAGCTCAGGGCTGCTGAAAGATAAGCCACTCTCAAACTGGCATCAAAGGAATGACCAGTATTTCTAATGTCTTAGAATTTGGTGAATAAAACTATTGCTCACTTTTTCTTTTCAGTTAGACATCTTAAAAAACAAATCTGACCTTTTAGAACAATAGTCATAATAAGTATAATGATAATGACATATCATATAAGTATACTATAATATAATAACATACACTATATAATTATTATATGATTTTACAGAATGAAGCAGTAAAAATAAAGAAATAAACTTACTTGTCCAAGTTCTTATTGTTACTAAGTATTGGAATCTAGATCATTTTAGGTGCGTTGGCTGAAAACTTGAAGTTTCTCTGTATCATTTTGAGGTAATAATTAACCTTTCACTAATGGCATTTTCAACCAAAGAACTTTTTAAGTGATGAGTTTTCAGTTCTAAGGAATTGCCTGTCATTTCTCTGCTCTCCAGAATGATGTGGAATTTTCTATGGAAAAAATAACCCCACTTGTCACTGATTTTCTTTGAGAAATAATCATTTTTACTCCCCAAAGCTTTTTAACTCGCTACCCCTCTTTTTATCACTTTCTAAATTACCATTATCCATTCAGTCATTCAGGTTAGATCACAGTTATTAAATTTTTTAATCTGTTCTCTCTTTCTTCTTTGAACTGGCAGTTTCTCTCCAAAAATGGATGTACTTTTTCTGCTTTCTGAAGGAGATGATGTACCTAGTACTAAGACGTCAATACTGTGACTTCTTAACCTCGATTAAATTAACTTTCTATCATGAAATTACCCTATATCATACTTTTCCCTTGAGCTCAGACAAAATTAGTATTAATTTGTATTGTTCTTAACTTGTTTTCCTACCTTTAGAATTTTCAAATTATATTTCTGTCATTTAAAGAGAGAACTATGTCAACATCTTACACACTTCCCTTTGATGTGTTATAATTAAATCCTACCCACTCCCACCCAGAATTCCTTCCTTTTTATCCTTGATCCTTTCTTCAATAAATCAAAAATATTTATTATGAGCCAGCCCTGGTGGCCTAGTGGTTAAGTTCGGCAGCCCAGGCTTGGTTCCAGGGCGTGGAGATACACCACTTGCCTGTCAGTGGCCATGCTGTGGTAGTGGCTCACATACAAAAAATTGAGGAAGATTGGCAACAGATGTTAGGTCAGGGCTAATCTTCCTCAGCAAAAAAAAAAAAAAAAAAATTATTGTGTATGAGGCCTTTACCAAATGTTGTAGTTTTGTATTATTTCATAGGGTATTTTGGTTTTGAGACTTGAAAGAAATTTATTTCTATTATGAACAAATGTATAATTTTCTTTAAATGTTTGGTGCAAATCACGGCATCATGCTGTAAAAATGAAATCCTAATGTTGCATAGAAATATCCTATTCTCCATCTATCTCTAACCCAAATCTTAATGTACTATATCATTAACCTGAATTACCTACTCCTTTTGACCTGGGGCTCTCAAATGTTAGTGCAAAAAATAATCACTTGAAGAACTCATTAAAATGAAAATTATCTGGCTCCAACCTAGGAAGCTAGGGTGGGGCGCAAGAACCTTTATCTCTAACAAAGCTTAATCACATAATTCTAGTGGGGAGGGGTCCTCAGGCCACACTTAGGAATCACTGCAGAAGACTACTGCAAAATCCTCACTTTCACACAGCTAGAATTTTGCTACGGCAGCTCCTTGACACATTTTCCTTGGAAACTCACATGGCATTTATTTTTAAATAGTTTTATTGAGGTAAACATTCACAGACTGTAAAATGCATTCACTGTAAGAATACAATTCAATGATTTTTAGTAAATTTATTGAATTATGTAGTCGTTATCACAATCCAATTTTAGGATATGTCCATTATCCCAAAAAGTCTCCTTATGCCCTTTCACAGTCTGCTGTTAGCTTTCTGTCTCTATATATCTGCCTTTTCTGGGCGTTTCCTATAAATGAAATCATTCACCGTGTGGTCTTTTTCGTCTGGCTCCTTTCGTTTAGCATAAGGATTTGAGATCTATCTATGTTATAGTGTGTATCAGTGGTTCATTTCTTTTTATTGATGACTAGTATTCCATTGTGTGGATTTACCATATTTTAAAAATATCTGTTTACCAGGAGACAGACGTTTGAATTATTTCAAGTTTTTGGCTAATATGAATAATACTATGATGACTTATGTATGAGTCTATGGGGACATTATGTTTTTATTTTTCTTGGATACCTTCACGTAGTTGATTTTTAAAACTAGCTGTCTAATATTCAAATATTTTATTTCTATAATCAAAATTATATTAAAAATAATTTTTCTCAAAAAACTTATTTACATATATTGCTTATGTTATATTAGGTGTACAGCTTATGAATCATGTGCCATAAATCAGTAGTTGTCTAATCCAAATTTCATGCTTCCTTTCTTCTTAAGGAACAGAATTTTAATTTTTTCCTGGGTACACTGTCATGGACTCAAAAGACTTCCCAAATTCCGTTGCAGTTAAATGTGGCCGTGTAATTAAGTCCCACCCAAAGAGTTGTAACTAGATATGTTGTTTTGAATTTCTGGGAAGGCTGCTTAGAGCATGTTTACTAAGCTTGGAGGGGGCAGCTACATGCAATTATCCCTTTTATGCTTCTTTCAGTCTTCAATGATGATAGAATATCTGGGATCCCAGCAACCATCTTGGGCCATTAAGAAATCTATAAGATAAAAGCAATATGCTTGGGTGGAACAAAAAAATAGAAGTCAAGTCCCTGCCCAGTTAGAGGAAACAGTCCACAAGTACACCCTTATTTCTGACACCAATTGGGAATTCAGGAGTCTCCAAGATCACCTTTAGGTTTGATAATTTGATAGAAGGACTCACAGATCTCACTGAAAGCTCATGGTTATTGTATATTACAGTTAAAGGATACAGATTAAAATCACCAAAGGGAAGAGGCACATAGGACAGAGCCCAGGAAAGTTCAAGCACAAAGCATCTAGCTTCCAGCTTCCGATTTTTTATCCTCTCCTGATGGAGTGGTAAACAAAGTTAGTTTCCCAGCAATGATGTGTGACAATATGCACAGAGTATTGCCAACCAGGGAATTCACCAGACCCTTGGTGTCCAGAGTCTATAGGGACTCGATCACGTAAACCTTGCTGAACTCCCATGTGGCTGCTTTCAGTCTCCAGCTCCTCTGGAAGCCCCTGATGCCATGTGACCCAAAGCCTCCATCCTAAATCACTTTGTACCTGTCTGATCTGGCCCAAGGCCCCCAGCCTAAATCACCTTCTTGCTGTGGCACAAAGCTCTCACCCTACATCTCATTGTTACGTATGACTGGCCCAAGACCCCGAGGTGAACAAAGACATTTTTATCAGACAGAATATTCTAAGGGCTTAGAAATTACCTCCTAGGAGCCAAAGAAAAAGGCCAGACTTCTTTTTGGGCAGGGTTAAATTCTTCACTACAGAGACTGTCAACTGTAGAGACTTCACTGCAGTCTCTGATGACGACGTGAAGCCGCAGTAACGTACTTGGGCTGCTTATTAAATCTGGGCTTTCTTAACATGAGAGATTTCCATCTTATTTATGCCACTTTTGTGGAACAGATTTTTTTTTTTTTTGCTGTATTCAGCCAAACATCGTCCTAAACAACCAACTTGGAAATATGTAACATTAGGTAACACAGGGAATAGAATACACACTATAACTTCTTCCTAATAATATATAAAATACTTGAGAAAAAAGAACGATTAATATATAAAAAACTATGTTTTATCAGAAGATATGCAAAAGTTGTGATCACATGAAATTATATATTTATAGGATAGCTATCCAAATGTAAGAATGTTATATAAAGAAATAACTAAAGAAACAATGGATAATGATAACATTATAGAATGGAGACATAAAATGCAGCCATATACACCAATAAGTAAACACTGTTAAGATGTAAGTGGTAATTTCAAAAAATTTCTCCATGTGAAATGAAATCATCCTTTAACCAAGAGAGAGCATTGAAATGGTGCTGGTGGTGTGTATGGGTGCTCGAGGAGGATTGTCACTATAGTTCTCTGATCACCAACCGCAATGAAAGATGCTGCAACACCTTTCCCCACCTTTTGGATGATCAAGAGATTTCAACATCCAAATGGGCTATAAAGGCCGGCGCCGTGGCTTAGCGGTTAGGTGCGTGCGCTCCGCTACTGGCGGCCCGGGTTCGGATCCCGGGCGCGCACTGACGCACCGCTTCTCCAGCCATGCTGAGGCCGCGTCCCACGTACAGCAACTAGAAGGATGTGCAACTATGACATACAACTATCTACTGGGGCTTTGGGGGAAAAAAAGAAGAGGATTAGCAATAGATGTTAGCTCAGAGCTGGTCTTCCTCAGCAAAAAGAGGAGGATTAGCCTGGATGTTAGCTCAGGGCTGATCTTCCTCACAAAAAAACAAAAAACAAAAAACAAATGGGCTATAATTTCAATCTAAGAATGAGCAAACAGATCTAGAATAAATTTCTGGCACAGAAGATAGTATAGAGAATGACAGAATATACATACAACAAAACTTAACAATAGTTTTGACAAAACAGTGGTTTATATTTATCCATTCTAAGAAATCTGCAAGTAGATTTTGCAGAAGTGATTAAACTACTGAAGTAAATAAGCAAGGATTCTGATTTATTCAAGCTTCTTGTTCTGCTTTCCCAGACATGTGCACTTTCTCCCAGTGGTTTCAAGATGATTGATCTACCTCCAGGACTTGGTTCTGCATACCAGGCAGGATGGAAAGGGAAAAGTGCAAAGAGCAAAAGATATACACTAGCTAAGACTTTCCTCTTTATTAGAGAAACTGTGTGTTCTTAGAAGCCCCTTCTCAGTAGGCATCTGTTTACATCTTGATGTACACAGCTAAGTCTCATCTCCACCCCTAAATGCAAGGGAGTCTAGAGATGTAAGCATTTTCATTAGACATATTGCCCTAAACAAAACCAGCAGACAAAAGATATTAATTAGAGAGCAAGTAAGGTCTGTCACAAGAAAGGACAGGGGTGGAATCTGGTCGTAGTAAATTTAGAAGACAGCCAAATAGAAATGATTTTTCATGGTGTCATTTATTTCAATGCTATTTCTACATATTTTTAGTAATGTTATGAGTCAAATGTGAAATGAACTGAGCTAGGTAAATACTATTTTTAAGAAAAATTTATTTTTCTTACCGTCTCATGAAGATATAAAATTAAAAAAAAAAGGTTTCAAACCATATTTTTAGTTTCTTTGTGGACCATAATGTTTTGCCAATGCATGTTGAAATATCAATGATGTAAATGTAGAGACTATTATTTTATTAAATTTTCTGTTTTTCTTACTTTATTTCAAATAATCTGCTTTTTATATCAAGATAGATATTTATTTCTAATATTTTGTAACCAAAATTTAACATAAATATGTCAAAAGATTAGGTTTGTTTATAGATCATTTTTGTATTATTATGAATAATATAACAGAATTTATGTGATCATTCAAAAAACTTCAATTTAGAACTTCTTTTCTAGAGTGAATTGAGATGAAATGAGAGGGGAAAAGTCATAATATATATTGTATCGTATTCTTCTCCCAGATTTTAATGTCTTTAGAATTTTTCTCCTAAAAGTTGAGGAAATGTGATTCAGTTAATGTCAAATTTGGTTTTTATGTGAAGGTCTTTCTCTCTGTGTGCATAATGTAACTTTCATGATTATTAAATTACTAGTGTTTTTCTTATTAAATAAAAATATTTTAACCACTGAAATTTTTTCAAAATACTTATGTCAGAAATACTTCTTAGATGTATGATATATTGTCGTGACTTAGTAAATAGTGAATGTAAGTCAATATTTTCTCTTTTTAAAGCAAATTTTTATTTGGGGATAATTTTAGACTTACAGAAAAGTTGCAAAAATAGTTCCCATATATCTCTCATCCTGTACTCCCCATTGTAACATCTTACAGTACTCTGGTACATTTGTCAGAACTAAGAAACAATATTAGCACCTCATTCTTAAATAAACTGCAGACTTTATTTGGAGTTTATTCACCAGTCTTTCCATTAATGTCCTCTTTCTTTTTCGGGATGCAATCAAGGTACCACACTGCATTTGATTGTTACGTCTCCCCATCCTCCTCTGGTCTGTGATGTTTTCTCAGTCTTACCTTGGTTTTCAAGGCTTTGGCAGTTTTGAGGAGTCCTGTCCACGTGTCCTGTAGAATGTCCCCCAATCTGGGTTTGCCTGATGTTTTTCTTGCGCTCAGCCTGGCATTGTAGGCTTTGGGGGAAGAATAACACAGACGTGAAGAGCTTTTCTTGTCACATCACATAGAGGGTACGTGTTATACACATGACATCGTTAGTGATGCTCAGCTTCAGCACTTGGCTAAGGTTTGTTTGCTGGTTTCTCCCCTGTAAAGCTCCTGTTTTTTCCTTTCCCTACTCAGCTCTGTGAAAGCAAGTCATTAAGTTCAGCCCACCCTCCTGGAGGGGGGTGTATTTATACACAGGATTTGGAATTCTTCTGTAAGGAAGATTAGTATCATATAATATGATAACTTTAGAATATTACGTGATGTATTGCTCAGGGTTCTCCAGGGAAACAGAACCAATAGGATATACATATACATACACATACACACACACATACACATGCACATACACATACACATACACATACACATACACATACATCTACATGTACATATACATAATGAGAGAGTGTTAGTTCAAGGAATTGGCTCATGTGATTATGAGGGTTGGCAAGTCTGAAATAGGACAAGCCAGTAGGATGGAAGCTCTTGGGCAGGAGTTGATGCTATAGTCTTGAGGAAGAATTTCATCATTGGAAAAACCTTAGTTGTTGGTTTTAAAGACTTCCAACTGATGGGATGTGGCCCACCCACATTATCAAGGATAATCAAGAGGTCAGCTGATTGTTGATGTTAACCACTTTTACAAAATACCTTCATAGCAACACCTAGATTAGTGTTTTATTGTATAACTGGATACTTTACCAAGATGACACATAAAACTAACCATCACACATGGACTATGGTTAAGTTTGTGTTCATACAAAGAAAGACACTGGTGCCAGTTTTTGGGTTTTTCTCTTCTAAAGTAAACTCAAATCAACTTTATTTCCCATCATTTGCCTTTTTTAAGCAAACAAACAAATAACCCAATCAAATAAAATACGTAGAGCTGTACAACCACCTGGGCAAACAAATTTCTATCATTTTCTGAAAAAGAAAAAGAATAAAAAAGAAAAAGCATTATATCAAAGGCAGAAACAACTGCTCTGTCTTAGCCCAGGTTCCCCCAAAGCAAACCTGAGACAGCAGCTTGTGTGTGGTTGATTAGGAATGTCAGGAGTGGTTGACAAGGATGCAAGAGTGAGGGACAGGCTAGTAAAAGGAATAAGGAGTAAGAACACAGCGTGTGTCTCCTGAGGTGGCCTACGCTGTGAGTGATGGGTACTCAATCCCATAAGACCTTCTGAAGAGTCTTATACAATGTGTCTCAGAATGAACTCCCATTGCGGGTTGGTCTAGGGTAGCCACCTGGCCAACACCCCCGTGAGTGCCAAGTGGGTTTCTAAGGGACCGGGGCAGGAAGTGAGAGGACCCAGGCAGGCTCGGGTGAGGTGCTGTTGGGTTGAGCCTGCCAGAAGCTAGTCCAGCCTGTGGGGAGCTGGCATCTGGAGTGGTGGCTGGAGTGAGAGGTGGGGTGGACAGGTTATGAAGAGGGGCACCAGAGATGTCCAGACACGCTCCTAGCTTGTGTGAGCATGTTCAATAAATCATCCTCCCTGTCTATCTACTTCATTGTCAAAAGAAAACCTGTATCATTAAAAAATATTCACTTTAATTTCTCACAAGCAAACACATCCGTTTCCTTATTAGCTTTGGTAGACTCTTAGGGCCAAAATCGACACTGAACAGCTGGAGAGATATATTTTTCAAATGTTAAAAAAATGAAGTAACTTTCTCCTAGACATTTGAGGATTCATTATTTCAGCCCAGAGTACAGCTTCCTGATTGAGGCTCCTGACTGCAGGGTTTCTCCCATCCAATTCCTACTGCATTCTTCTATCGGACACATCTGTTTATTCCATTCCTTTTGAACAAATTGATGCATATTACTGCAGTGTTTTTGGTAACATGAGAACTAATTTTGAGCCTTAGAACACTGCTTTCAGCATTTGGATAATTCCCAGAACTTATTTGTCTACTTGTAGTGTTCCTCTCTCTGAGACATAAACTATTAATTTTATTTTCCTGATATCCTTGTTGGTAATTCCCATGGTCCATTGAATCACAGTACCTCAATATGATAAAATTTCAAAACCATTTGCTTTAAAAATTGATCCTCTTTCTTTGGCTTGCTATTTTACCCAGGAGCTGTTGGTCACTTGCATACATTTTTACTTTTTAATTCAAGAGATTTAGAATTTCACCAAGCATTTCAACAAATAATTTCTCTGAATTTCAACAAACATTTTCTCCGACAAATAATATTATAAGTGAAAGGACTCTACACATAAAATACCAGGCAATGGTAATTAGAATGAAGAGCCTTGAGTCAGTTTTGGTCATTACTGCAAGAGCATCAACTGAAGCATGTACCTTTCTTATTTGTCCATTTCTTGTCAAGCTGGAAATTTTTTCTTTGATATATTTTTAATTATGTTTTCTGGATTCCTCTAGATCTCATCAAAATGACTCTGCAAATGTTTCAGAGAGTTGTTAGCATTTCAGATAATTGTCTGATTAATAACAGTAAAATCCATTGTGTACCTATCATGTGCTAAACATTGTGCCAAGTTCTTCACACACCTTACTTCAGTCAGTCCCCACAAAGACCCAATCCACAGATGAGGACACTGAGGCTTGAACAGTGACCTGGCTTGTCTAGGGCCACAGAGTCGATAATCAGAGTAAAATACAGGTTTGTCTGTCTCCATAATCAATGTGACAAAGCTAATTTTGGAGATCCTCCAGAAGCTGGCACCACCCTAACACTATTTTTCATTTTGGCCTGATACCCATCATCTTCTTCACTCTCATTCTTTGTGCATTTCTCACATCCGGGCTTCTAAACGTTACAACTTTGACAAGAGTTTCTATAACTTTCTCACAACCTCGATGTCTCTCTTAATTTAAACACACACAGTCTTCTTTCTTTTTACTGCAGTGGAAAAATGTGTCTTCCCTTCCTATCACTGGTAAATGTTACCGCCACTGCCACCTCACCATTTCCTTATTGCTTCTCTCTCCTCTAACACACTTTGTTTTGAATCCTTCTCTTTCTTTCCTATAAGCTTAATTGCTTTCTTTTCTTGTTCCTTCTCTTCTACATAAAAACACGCTCAAGTGTCTCCTATTCTTTTTTTAATGCTATTTTGAAATTGATGGTATTCCTTTAAAAACCTTTTGACTCTTTTTAGGACTGGATTGGTGCTGAGCCTTTAGATTAAGATACCGGTGGTCCCCGCAGTGCAGAACTGATAAGGGCTGAAGCTGGGGAAGGACTGAACTGGCAAAAGCCATGAAAACAAAGTGGGGTTTAGAGTAACAGAGGACACGAGAGGAGTGTTCCAGACTGACGAGATAGAATGGGCAAAGGAGGACTCGTGCTGGCAAATCCCGCAGATGGTAAGGAGATTAAACTTTATTAGCAGAGAGAAAGAGACCCTGGGCTTAGTCCACAAGAGCGCTTCAGATTCTATCCAAGGGGGTGGATTTAAATTCCAACACCTGGAAGAGATAGGCTGGGTCCTTGATGAGGGGGAAGGAAATGAAACGGCATTTCCAAACGATGTTTCAGGTGAGAGTGAGAAGAGACTGCAGTGGAGAAAATCTGCAGATAGAAACACCGGCTGAAATATGTAGTAATCCAAGTGATATCCCAGCCCAGGCTGGTAATTGTTGAAATAAAGTGAAAAATGATTCTGAAAATGTTGTAGTGGAAACATCAGGAAAACAACTGGATGGAGAGGTGTACAGGCAGCATGTGATAAAATATAATAAAAAATAATTCCAGAATTTCAAGGATGATGGACCTGGAGATTGATAGCCCTTATGGAATGGTATAATTTTGTGGGAGAAGGTCAAAGAAAAGTACTTACAGTCACATTCCTGAAAGCTAGAAAATTTCCCCAGTTCTCACAAAAAAGAAAGATTTGGTATTCAAAGATCAGTTTCATAATAGTTTATTTTTTAAATTAAAATTCTAGGGGTATACACATTAAAATGTAGATATTATTTCAGGTTGTGATGCATTTAAATGCACTTAATCTGTGTAAATCACTTGCGTATTCAAATAGTTCACCTTTTGTGACTAGATCAATAGTCTCAAGGTGATCTTCAAATATCAGGCTCATTTTCCAGATATCAACATTTAGCGTTCCAATCACCTTAATTTTATTTTAATTCTTAGAAAATTAATCTAAGAAAATGAAGACCTGTTGTTTTGATCTCTGCTGCTTACATATTTCTTTTTTCCTGAACTCGTGTTTGGATACTGACCCCAATGTCTCGCCTTGACCTGTGCATACAGATAGAATCTAACATTTACATATCTGATTAATAGATGAAAATATCAACACAAGCCATAGATGCACTCACTAGCAGACTCACCAGGAATTTTTCTCCTGTCTCTGATCAGGAACTCTGTACAGATTTTACTTCTTATCATTCGCCATCATTAGTGTAGTATTTATTGAGGACCTGAAAAGTGCTGGCACTGTTAATCCAGCAGTAACGCAGCATTTAGGGAGATTAAATTCTAGTGGGTAGAAACTGACAATAAGTAAGTAAGCAAATAAATGAATGAATGAATGAATGAACGAAGAAAATGGTGTAATTTCTGACTGTGGAAGCTGCAATTAAGGAAATAATTATGGTACTGTGATAGAGAAATATGTGGAGAGGAAAGTCAATATTGGATAGAGTGGTCAGCAAAGACCTTTCTGAAGACATGATTTTTGAGATAAGACTTTTATTATGGAAAAATAAAAGAGCTAACCACTCTAAGAGCCAAATGAAGAGTATCCCATGCAGAGGGAAAAATTGAAAGCTAAACTATAAAGCTCTTAGAAAAAAAATAGGGATAAATTTGCATGACTTTGGATTTGGCAAAGGATTCCTAGACATAACATCACAAACACAAGCAACAAATGAAAAAAAATACTTAGATCAGACTTCTTCAAAATGAAAACTTTCGTACTTCAAAGGGCACCATCAAGAATGTCAAAATACAGCATACAGAGTGGGAGAAAATATTTGCAAATTCATATATCTGATAAGGGACTTGTGTATGGAATATATAAAGAACTCTAACAACTCAATAATGAAAAAACAAGCAAAGTAATTAAAAATGGACAAAGGATCTGAATAGGCGTTTCTCCAAATATGATATGCAAATGGTAAATAAGAACATGCAAAGATGCTTGATATCATTAGTCATCAAGGAAGTGTAAATCAAACCACAATGAGATGCCACTTCACATCCAGCAGGACGGCTATAATCAAAAAAGCCAGATAATAACAATTGTGGAGAGATTGGAACACTCACACACTGCTCACAGGAATGCAAAACAGTGTAGCCACTTTGGAAAACAGATTGACAGTTCCTCAAACAATTAAACATATGGTTACCATATGATCCAGCAATTCCATACCTAGGTGTGTGCCCAAGAGAAATGAAAATATGTCTACACAAAAACTTGTACACGAATGTTCATAGCAGCATCACTCATAACAGCCAAAAGGTAGAAACAACCCAAATATCCATTAACTGATAAATATGTAAACAAAATGTGGTATATCCATACGATAGAATATTACTTGGCCATCAAAAGGGATGAAGTACTGATACAAGCTACAACATAGATAAAACTTGAAAACATTATGGTGAAGGAAGCCAGCCACAAAAGACAGCATATGATTTCATTCATATGGAAATCCAGAATAAGAAAATATATGGAGACAGAAAGTGGATTAGTAGTTGCTTCAGGCTGGGGATAGGGGACGGGAGGATAGTGGAGTGATAGCGAAAGGGGACAGGGTTTTTTTGAGGTGATGAAAATATCTAAAATTGACTGTGGTTATGATTTCACATATCTGAATATACTAAAAACCATGGAATTATACACTTTAAATGAGTGAATTATGTGGTGTGTGAATTATATCTCAACAAAGCTGTTTTTTTTTTTTTTTGAAGAAATAAAAGCCCCTGGGAAGAAACAGAAGGAAAGCCTGCCTGGCTGAATTAGAGTGATGTAAATTGCAGTTGGAGGGGGAGGCAAGGCCAGATCTCGGAAGATCCAGTAGGACCACTGGAAGTTAACCTGTGGCCTTTCCCTCCCTTCCCATGGTCTCTCACCTTAGTAGCCACCTGCCTGACAGCTGGGCTTACCAGCAGGCTCTGAATAGCTGTTGGAATTTACCTTCACAGCCATCTCATGACGTGTGACTTTTCTCTATTGGCAACACCAAATCTCAACTATCCGAGGAAAATGAAGGGTAAAGATCAGAGTCCCACATCTCGGGCTTAATGTGGCTGTTTCCTTATAATTTAAGAAGTTTCCCACATACACACCTTGGGACCTGGTCTTCATCACCCCTGCTCACTTTTTAACCCCCTCCCTCTTATTCTCTTTCTACTTTTCAGGGGAAAGCAGATTAGTGTCTGGGGGATTCGAAAAAAAAAGGTAGAGGTTCCCCTATGGGTCCGCACTTGCAGTTTTTAATTGATGTAAAAACGGCCTTTGTACTTGGACATGTAGCATTTTCATTATAGCGTGCCTAACGCAAAAAGGGCAAGTACCTCCATGTGGGCTGAAGCCCACTCATCGTTCGTGTTTCCATCTCCTCCATTGTGACACGGAAGAATAATGAATGAGAAATGAAAATTATATAACCATAATTTTTTCGGGCATAGTGAATACATTGTTTATAAGAAAGAGGCAATGACCGTTGATTGACAGTCTCTTACTTACAAGACCCAATACTTAAAACACTCTATATCTAATTTAAGCCTCTGAAAATTCCTATCCCATCAGTATTACAGGTCTAATTTTATACCTAAAGAAACTGAGGCTCATGTATTGTTACCTATTAAAATAGCCATACACATGTATGTGGGGCCTCTCATGTTTAGGACAGAGCTGGGAGGTGGCAAGAACATGCCCTGGGGTGCAGTGTAGAGGGGGTAATGCTCCCTACACTGCCAACAATAAATTCTGAAATGTCCAAGAATTTTAAACTTGAATGTGGACTTCTAGGGTGTTAAGAAGGGAGGAGGATAGGACACATTTAACAATGTTAGTGTCTCTTATAAATGCATATTTAGGCATTGGTATGTGGCCTCTCTTTGTCCTCTTGCTCCAGACCCTCCAGTGCTAAGTGCAGGCTCATGTCTGTGTATGTGAGTATGCAGGGGTTGCGTTGGAGGCACGAGAAGTGTCAGTTAGGGAACTGAACATGGTACATAAGACTAGAGGTTAAAGTATTAGGCACAGAGTCTGGGAGAAACCATTCTGCTCTGTGGAGGATGCTTCTCCAAGTTCCTCTCTAGAAAGGAAGAAGGAATAGATTTGCTCTCCAGTCCAAAGATCAGAGCCTGTATGAAGCTCCCTCTGATCAGGAGACAGGGGAGCGGTTGACAGGGTGCTTGCTGCTGACCAGAAGAAGGGCCTCCACAGTGTCATCCCAGTCCTTTCCTTCTGAAACATTTCTCAACAGAGCAAGACTTTGGCTAACTTCCATTATGTTTTTATAAGTAGATAGGAATTCCTGCGGGAATAGGAAAACCAACGCAACCCTACTCCAGATTGAAACTGGATAGAGAATGGTCCTTGCTTGGGAACATACAGAAGACTTGTGAGTGCTCATTTCCACTTTGAGAGTGTCAGGATGAACCCAGGGAAGCAGGAGCTTTCGTATTATTTCCACAGGCCCAAGGGTGTGCAATTGAAAGTTGTGTAGGGGGAGGTGCAGGAAGGGTGTTCCCTGTTATAATGGTAGGTACAAAATCCACTGGGAATAAGGTAACCTCATCAATTTTGTGTTGGTTAGGAAGATATTTCTCTTCCTTTTAATGTGTTTAGACCAACGGTCCCAAAGCAGCAATTCACAGACTGAATTCAGCCTGGTGATACTGCTTTCCGAGCACAGTGCGTTTGAATTTGATGTATTTAGATAAGCATACATTCTCCAGTTCTCCACATCCTAAAATTTTACATGTTATCTCTTTTATTCTATATTTACATTATCCACCTGGCCCTGGCATCATTTGAATTTGTGGCCCCTGGCTTAGAATGTGTTGCCTCCGGAAATTAATATTTCTTCTTGAGAGATGTGAATTTGTGTGTGTGTGTGTGTGTGTGTGTATGTGTAACAGATACAGAGAAGACAGAGTTTGAAAAAGGTAAAGAGAGAGGCAGACATGGAAAGAGAGACACAGAGTGACAGAGACAGGGAGACAGTGTCAGAAGGCAGGCACTGAGCAGGAAAAAAACAAACCTGTGCAACCATTAGCTGTAGCATCCACTGACATGGAGGCCTCACAGTGGCCCTGAGATACAGTCCCCGCTCTCCTGAGAGTCTCTAGGAGACTGGGACCCATGTTAAAACAGAATAGGACACATCATGAGAAACATACTGCTATGGACTGTGTCCTCCCTACTCCAATTCATAGGCTGAAGCCCTAACCCCAATGTGACTGTATCTGGAAATAGAGCATTTAGAAGGTAGTTGATACTACATGAGGTCATAAAGTTCAGGTACTAATCTGATGGTATTGGTGGCCTTATAAGATGAGAGAGAGAGAGAGAGAGAGAGAGAGAAATCTTCATGTCCACATGCTGAGGAGAAGCCATGTAACGACCCAGCAAGAAGGTAGCTGTCTGCAAGCCAGGAAAGAGCCTTCGCCAGAACCCAACAATCCGGGCACCCTGATCTTGGACTTCAAGCATCCAGAACTGTGAGAAAATAAATTTATGTTGTTTAAACCACTCAATCTATGGTATTTTGTTATGGCAGCCTAAACTAACTAAGACACATAGTAAAAAGAAAGAGGGATGGATTTCACAGCAAGGTCACGCTTATGATAATAGATAAAATTTCCTCCCAAAGTGATCAAAAAAAGGAAGTGCTGGAGAGTCGCATCTTGAGAACAGGGTAGCAGGAACAGGAAATGGGACGTCCGTATGGAGTTTAACTTTGGGTGCTTTCTCTTGTGCTCTGGAGAAGTCGTGTTTAGAGCAGCGTTGGAAATTGCTTTATCCTCCCTTCAATGACATTTTCTGTAGTAACTTTGTCTCTTAGGTGAAATCTTATAGACTCCTTTGGTGGTGTTTGTTGACATGGAGAATAAAGGGTGGAATATGTCCCACAAGCTTTCATTGAGAAGGAGAAGTGGGCTATTAAGAAGGAAAAAAAGAAGGAGAGAGCAAGAGAGGAAGAGAGGGACAGAGAGAGAGAAGCAGATGGTGAGCACTGACTCCTTGACTCAACTTGGGGTGGAGGAGAGAGCGTACATTGTTGAGGAGCAACTGCCTGGTGGGTGAGAGGAAGGGAACGTGAGACAGCCTTCCTCTTTCCCAAGGTGGGAGAGAGAGAGATAATCTCAACAGGATCTCAAGAGTTTGGGAAGGCTGAAATTTGGGTAACATAATATTATGGGAGCTAACTAGACTCAGACAAAATTACCTTGCAATTTTAACTCTTCATCTCCTAATTCCAAAAGAGAGATGATACACAGGCATACCTAGAGTGAATTTTCTTCTGCCGTATATTTGTGGACCAACATTGGTCATCCCAGGAGACTAGAAGGGATCCAAAGGCAAATCATCATAGTCACGTCTGCAGTGGCTGGCCCTGGGGGGGGGGAGGGCGAGGTGGTGATGGGGATGGGTTGGGGTTTTTTAAAGGTACATTTGTTAGCTCTCTGCCCCAACACTGGAGATTCTGGCATACATCTTACGTCCAAAGGATAGCTCAGCATATGGCTTCACAGATTTACTGCATTGCCAGTCTCCTATTATCAATATACATGATGCATAGTATTAGGAGTAGAAATAAATGTAATGGAAACTTTTGTAGGTAAAAGATCTGCATTAATTTTTGTGGGGCAAGTACTGAGAATATGGATGATGTAATATTAAATCAACATTAGCTACAAAGTGATGATGGGGTTTCGACGAGAAAAGAAATAATACTAATGCCTTGCATTTGGATTACACTTCATAGATTACCACGTGCCATCACATAACTGAGTTCATTTAGTCTTTACAACAGCCCCGTAATCTAGGCAAAATAGCTATTACACTATTTTAACAGTTTTGCAAGTCAAGATAATTCATGTGTCAAAATTTACTAAGTAAATAAGCAAGAACTTATTGAGTACACATCCAGTGCTCTGTCCATCGTAGGTCATACCAGGAGACTGGTATGGTCTCCTGGTGTGCTCCTGCCTAATGGTGTGGTTTCCTGCCTGCTCCAGTCCTGCAGCAGGCAGCCCAGGAATTGGGAAGATGTGTGCCATATCCATTACTGGGCTAGCAAGAGCCCCATACCCTCACTACAGCTGGCATTTTCTGTTTCCATATCTTAGGGTTTTATTTAGGCAATAATCTAAAGAAGAATGCCCCAGTGCAACCCTCAGAGGGGCCAAATAAATAATCAGAATCTTATCAAGACAACGGAATTCCCTAATGCTTTGTTTAACTTTTTAAAGTCCACAGATATAGTCATCTTTAAACTACAAGAACAGAGTCCTAATGCCAAAATCCAGCATTGATATTAGGCTTTCTGCAACTTAAAAAGACTGGGATTATGGGACTGTCAGTGATATATTGAAGTTTAGGGATAGCTTCATAAGGTTGTCTTCAAGTAATTAGTTAATTAGTGGGTGTGTGGTTTTTTAACCTTTGTTGCTCTTTCACAGTTGACTATAAATAAGTGAAAATTTCAGCACTCAACTGTAAGCTTCATTAAAAATTAGCCTATAATCAATAAGTAGATGACAATCTATAGGTGCTATAGTAATTTCTAAATTTGTTCTTGAAGGAGTAAACTAAATTAATTAAATTTCTATAATTTATCAGTATAGGTCTTTTTTCTTTGCCTACAAATATAATTGTAACAAAAAATATAAATTTATTGTTTTCACTGGGTCATTAGCTAATATAAATTAAAATTTTATTTTAGCACTATATTTTAGGATTGGCTAAATA
Organism: Diceros bicornis minor; assembly: GCF_020826845.1. Lineage (NCBI taxonomy): Eukaryota > Metazoa > Chordata > Mammalia > Perissodactyla > Rhinocerotidae > Diceros > Diceros bicornis. Next base: position 8,667,863 of record NC_080753.1, read on the forward strand.
TTTATTACTGAAACCAAGATCTCTTAGAGGCATTTAGAAGGCCATGTGCAAATTAGATTGTTAATTCCTTAAAAGTAGAATGCTTGTCTTTGATATATTTGTAGTCTCAGCACTGAACACATGCCTGGCACATAGGAAGCATTGAATAAACGTTTAGTAAATTGAATTACCACATTCAAAAGATTAGAGGTATGATTTTAGATTACAATGGTCCAACTAAAATTACATCCAGAAACAAAATCAGAGAATAAGTTATCATTAATGGTTAGCAAGATATAGCTATATATCTGTGCAAATCTTTTCCTTTCCTTTCAAGTCATAATTTGAAAATCACTTTGTAAATGGTAAAATCCTATTGAAAAGCTAAGTTTCATTCAACTTCCATTATGTGTTGTTTTCCCCCGTGGACGGTGTGTTTGCTAATACTGAGAACTGTGATTGATCTGTGGGTGCAATTAGGCTTCTCTGGACTATTCTCCTGTGGCAAAATTGACTTCCCTCCACGGTTTACTCTACAGAATAAATGCACATATGAATTGTGCATTAGACTACAATTCCAAGAAGTCAGGGATTGAGATTTGTTCGTCACTATTGTATACCCCACCTTGTATACAGCTGCCACATGATAGGCACTCAATAAATATTTGTAGAATATCAAAAATTATAAAAATATTAACACAGATAATTTTGAAATTTATACTATCTCCTATAATCATATGTATCAGAGGTAAATCACTATATTATAACATTTATTGAGCCATCATGTCTGTATAGAAAATTGAATCATACCCTTGGAGACAAAATAAAAGAAATATTTTTACAATGAAGGTAAAATAAAGCATATGGAATTGCTTAAGAGTCTTATTCAACCAGATGTGTTGGCATTTGCTAAACATAATATAAACAGTTTATTTTTCTTTTACTCAGTTTCAATAGAACTAGCTAGGAAAAAAATTTAAAAGACCCAAATCAATCATTTTTGGATTCCAGGGCTGTCTGTGTTTATACCCAGCCACCTGCTGTGATTCACTCCATCACCCCTGGGGCATTCTTCAGTCAGAATCTGGAAACACTTCTCCTCGTTCTTTTGATTCCTTTTTTCCTTCCCTTCAAATCTCAAGACAAGCAAACAGTATGCATAGGAAAAGCTGACATTGGGGCACAGGGTTTCACTTTTCGAAAGTGGACTAAGCAAAAGACTGGCAATGGTTAGTCATGTCTCCCCTGGTGTGGTTCAGCCTGTGGTTGAAGCTGGACCGGAGCCTCAGGTCTCTGTAGCCCGTGACGAGTCATTATGTGGGTGACGACCCCCCCTCAGGCACATCAACAAGTCCAAGGAAGAGTTGACCCCATGCTACCCTTGGAGTAAACACCTCACTTTGGGGCTAGAAAGACAATCAAATTTTTATTTAGAAATAGAAAAAGAAAGTTGTGATTGTCAACACGCCAACGTGTCACACAAATGCTCCCTGGAGTTGTACAGGACGAAAGTAACAAATTTATTGACCATAAGGAAAACTGTTAACCAAGACTGTTTAATATCTCAAGCAGGTACCAATGGGATTTGTAAAATCTCTGTTTTTGGTAAATTTGATTTAAAAATAGCTATGTAGAAATACAAGGTCTCAAAATGTTCTGACTTTTCTTGTGTCTTTTTTGATTTTAAGGGTTTCAGCCTCATATTACTGCCTTGCCTCTCACCCAAGTCACCAGGATAGTTTGCAGTGGTCTCCATGTTGCTAATTTCTCAATTACAAAGTGTCCTGAATATAGCTTCTAGAATAATTTTCTTCAACATCTAATTGAAGGAACTACTGTTCCAGTGGCTACTTCCGGGGTAGTGGACTAGATGGAGAGAGGGGCTGGATGCACCACCGGCCAGCCTGACGTCCTGAGGAAACACCCTTGGGATCAGACAAAGAGCAATCCTTAGTCCTGGACAGCTAAAATGTAGAAATGCATCCTGTTTTCAGAGAGTGAGGAAGTGATCTGGGAGCTCATTCCTAAAAAGAAGAGTGAAGAATAGGAAACAGAAAAAAATGGAAAATTCCACTGTGCCCAGGAGTCTATTTGAGTTGATGGATTAAGAATTATAATATGGACTAAAGAATCCCCTTGGAAAAGATTCATCTTAAGAAAGGAAGTTCTAACTATAGCATAGTGACTGTCATGTGAATTATTTTCCAGTCTAACTCCTTAGGATTTGTTCTGAGTGTCAGGGTGGAGTAAGCAAATCCTGAAAGAATTGTCTCACGGACACAGCATCCTCAGGTACAGAGAAAAAAGGTGTCCTCAATTCCTTCAAATGCTTTGTGCAAACACTGTCACACACAAGCAGGTGGCTGGGTTTTTAAGAGAAAAATGAGTTATGAGTGAAGAAACTAAAGCAGTTGCAGCAGTCAAGGGTGGCACCACTCCAGGGAATCCAAGAGGCTTGGCTTCTGAAACCTGTGCGAGAAGTCCAGTTGAGAAGGCAGCCTCAGGGCCGGTTGAGGTGTGGTGATTCCTTCATTCCTGAAACTATCATTTATTCTGTGAGGGGTTTTCTTCCCTCCCAAGACTTCAGCCTGTCTGTGCAATTCTAGGATTTATATTTCTATCCCTGATGTGTAAAATGCGTTTTCAGCTGCATAATATCTGCTCTACCTGTATGACCTACTTGTACCTTGAAATCAGCGTGAACAAACCCAAATTTATTACTTCGGCTCCAAAGGCAGCAACTCCTGGTGACTTGCATGTTTTGATTAATAGCACATACAGTCTCCGACTTACCCAGAACGAAACCTCTGAGACATCTTGGACTCTTTCCTACACCTGCTTGATAAGTTGGAAAATCCTCAGTTACCTCCAAAAGGCCCTTTCCTTCCATATTCTGCTTTCTATTCTCACTTCAACTACCATCTTTTGGTTAATGCTACTGATGACAACAATAGCTTTGACTATTCAGTGAGCGCTTATTTACTCCTAGGGGCCAAGAGTGCACTAAGAGCCTCTCGTGACTTGTCTTATGGAATCCTCACAACAAACCCCAAAAGCAGGTAGCATTCTACTTTTTGTCTTCCAGACAAGGAAAATGATCCTCAAGGAGATTTAATTATTTGCTTAGTCACCAAACTAATAAACTAATAAACAGGGGTTGAGCCCAAAATCTTACATGTGTGCTCACCTGCCTTCCACGGAGATGTGTCACATTCTAAAAGAATGATCTAAATAGACTCTTGCCTGAATCCTGTCCTCCAACACCATTGCTCTCAGCACTAATTTATCCTAAATATTGCTGTCAGAAGGATTTTGTGACAATGTGAAACTCCGATTACGTCAGCCTCACATAAAACCTTCAACGGCTGTCCATTGCCTTCACAATTAGGTAAAACTCTCCTCTCTGCAATTCCAGAACTTACATGTTTTAGCCATAATCTATAGTTTTCACCTTATTACTTTCTCTTTTTCCTGCATAACAATTCCTAAGCAGTCTCTGTAATTTTCCTGATATCACGGCTCAGTGCCTGTAGTTCCTTCTACCCTGATTGACACTCTATTGACTTCCTACACAGTCTTTAAAGATATTTTGAAATAAAGTCCTAGTGATTCATATGTCCCTGAGATAATCTTTATGGGGGACATTATGTCTCTTGTGCCCCCGTTGTACTCGGTCTATAAGTCACTAAAAACCCTTAACTTACTTCCACTGTAATCATTTTGTGTGGGTACTGTTCAGTGTATCAGAAAGTAAATTCCCTAACATTGGAACTTGGCCTCACTAGTCATTTCCATTTTTATTTTACACATTGATTAATTAGTTAGCTAATTAATTATATACTGAATTGAACGGAGCTGACAGAAGGGTAAAGGAAAAGTGTTCAATGTGGGAAATAACTCCAGACCAGGAAGGGGTAGGTCGGAGTGCAGCCCTATCCTGGGCGAGTCGTGGGTAACGTCAACTGTAGGCTGCAGGACCAGGGAAATTAACGGGAGAAGCTACCAGGATGTTCTGTGACAGTGCAAAGTGTGAAGACACAGATGTTTTGAGGGAAAAACTGAAAAATGTGAGACTCACTCTGGATGGCTCAGTTTTATAAATAAATTGCCAACAAAGCCATCTTCTTGGATTAAAGAAGAAAGAGCAAGCTGATGACTGAAGAGAAGGGAAAAAGTTTACAGTATGTCCTATGGGGAAGGAGGAAAGAATCCAGCAAAAAGTGGATGAAAATATTGACCTGCAGCAATGAGAGCTAGCTGAAGGAAGGCACAACACATTCCAGTGAACCGTGTGAACATGATTTCCTTACTTTTCTTCACAATGCTTATGTGTTAGAACAATTAGGAAACATTAAGCTATCATATAATACTACAAAAAATTGCATAGAAACAGTTAATGTTGAATATACACTTTAAATAATGTGTGTGTGTGTGTGTGTGTGTACATATACACAGAGTCAATTTTGGCACTATATAGTTGTTAATTCCATGAAATACTGTATTTTATAGAGGTAGGGTACATATATGTATAGATACATCAATTAAATATATAATATAATTAAATTATATATTTTAATTAAACATAATATATGCATATACATATATTAATGAAATGCTAAATTACAGATGAGAGCAGTAAGTAACCAATAAAATGACATTTTTTCTAAAAAAGCATTATGTTAATATTCAAATGCAGCTGCTTGTAATGAAAATAAGTAGATTTGACTAGGAAAATGAAGATTCAAATAGCTCAAAATGTTATAATTTTTCTAGAACGAAAAGCTATCTTACAATGATGACAACTTCCACCTGACTATGGATCTTTTGTTCATTTTCTATCTTTTAAAGTCTTTCCCCTCTTTCAAGTTATGATATTTATGTACTTTGCTTTGCATAAAACCATTTTTCTATATTATATGGTTACATTTTTTTTTCCTAAATAATACCCACCACGCATATAACAAACACTGATCGGAAGGTGCCATTAACCACTTCTCTTCACCGTCAAATAAAAAAGATCTTTATACTATAACACTTATAAGCGGTCATTTATATTTGAAATGAACTTCCAGGCTCTGGGCCCTTGTCCTCCTTTATCATGGCTCTAATTGCGTACAGCACTGCCTTGCCCATCCTATTTTTAAGTAGACAAATTAAGTGTTTTAGTTTTGAAGATCAGCCTAAAATCAACCATGTATTAATCCTACTCTGACTTTGGACCCAAATTCTACTAACTGAACATCTGTCCTATTGCTTGTGACTAGTTCCTTGCCTTTTATTAATTTTTTCAATCTGTCCTTTATATTTATTGATACATACCCTATGACAGTCACAGAACTAAGCCCTCAGGAAACAAAGATATATGAGATTCCCTGTCATGAGGACCAAATAGGGGAGACTATCTTCTAGCTTTTTCAGGGAGGGCGCAATACCTATCTTCATGTTACAAACTTACTTGCCCCATTTCCTCCTCAAACCAAGGCCTGGAATTTTGACAGTTCTGAAGTTCACAGTGGAGATCCCACAGTGCACCCATCACATAACCCCTCCACAAGTCTGCCTCAATGTGCTTACACAGCGTCCTCTGACAGTCCTCACTGGAGTCCTCACCCCAGATATGCACCCTTGACCACCAACTGATGTCGTTGTTTTGCCCTCTCTGTCCAAATGGGACCAGAACCCCAGCACTTTTCCAAAAATCCTACAAAAATATCCAATAATCCTAGCAATTTTTGTAGACTCATCTCTCCAGGTCTGATTTGCTGGCACATCCTTTCCATCCTTTTACTTTTAAACTATTTATTTCTTTGAATGTAAAAGGTGTTACTTGTAGAGAGCATAAAGTTGGGTCTTTATTTTTTTTCACTTTTTATCCAATCTGACATTCTCTGCCTTTTGATCAGAATGCTTAATCTATTCACCTTTAACGTTATAGATAAGTTTGGATTTACATCTGCCATTTTGTGTTATATTTACTGTGTGTCTCCTGACTTTTGTCCCTCTGATCCTCCTTTTTTGCTTTATTTTGTATAAAGTGGGTATTTTTCGTGGTACATTTTAATTCCTTTTATGACTTTTCAGATGTATTTTTTAGATGCTTACAATACACATCTTAACTTCCCAGAATGTTCTTCAGATTTATACTTGGTTGTAGTGAGATACAGAAACTTTGAGCCTGCATAACTCCTGTTCTTCCTCATCATTTTGTGTTATTAATTTTATACAAATGGTCTGTATATGTTACAAATTCAACCATACGTGGTTTCAATGATTACTTTATGTAATCTTAATGTGTTTTAAAGATGTTGAAAAAATAAAAGAGAGTAAGAGTGTATTTATAAAGTTTGTTATATTAACAAACTTATTTATCAGGTCCCATATTCTAATATTTATTTCACATATAGAAAAATGATTTTCAAATGTCTTATTATTGTTAATAGCAAACACATTCAGAGACTTAATATGAAGAGGAAATACACCCAGAGCTTCTCTTGGATTCCTGAAACGTTACTTCATCGTTGCTCACCTTCTATCTCTTGTTATTCTCTATCAGGCTCTGAAGACATTTTGGCCTCCAAAAAGAAGAGTTCATTATATAAATAATAATTTTCCTATTAATGTTATGTCATAACTAAAGAAACTATCTGGACTATCATATTCTTCTAGAACTTCTTTTAAAGCATTTATCATCTAGTTTTACCAAATTATTTTGCCTACAAATAGAACCTGGTTACAACGCTTATTCTTGAGTTCATATAATGAGAATTATTTAATTAAAAGCTGTCTGTCATGATATTTTTACTGACTTCCTATCCTACCTATACTTCTCTACAATCTTTAGGTCTGCTGGTGATAAAATATTTAAATGTTTTTGTTTGTTTCCTTGTCTGTTTCTTGTTTGTTTTACTCTGAAAATATCTGAATTTTACCTTCACTTATGTTGACAATATTCGCTAAATAATGTAATAATAGATTGAAAGGTTTTTCTCCTCCAATACTTTTAAGATGTCATACCATGATTTTTGGCATCCATAATTTCTTTTGTTCCTTATTTGAAATCCTGAGTCTTTTTCCTCTAGCTGCTTTTAAGATTTTGCTGTCATCTTTGACTTTCAGCAATGTGAACGTAATGTGTCTAGGTGTGTGTGAGGAGGTGTGTCTTTTAACCTGATGTGGTTTTGTGGAACATCTTGAATCCGTGAGTTGATATCTTTCTTCCTTCAGATTCGGACACTTTTACCATAATTCTTCAAATATGGCTTCCACCCCATTCCTTTACACTTTTCCTTTGGGGATTTCAATTATATATATCTAGATCCTATGAGTATGCCCCAAATGTCTCATGAACATGTCCCTTGTGTCTTTTATACTTTGCTCTATTTCTTTTCTATACATTTTTTTTCTCTGTGCTTCATTCTGGTGTTTTTCTATTGCTCTCTCTTCATGTTCATTAACCTGTCTTCTGCTGTATCAAGTCTGCAGTTTATTCCATCCTATGATTTCCTTATTTCTGACATTGTATTTTTAGTTCTAGAATTTCTATTTTATTTTTATTATTAAACTCTGTTGAACTTTTCCATCTCATATATTTTGTCTCTATTTTCCTCAATTGTTCCTTTATTTCTTCTATTTGTAACATACATAGTGACTTTGAAAGTGTTGTTTGCTAAATACAAATCTGGATCATCTTTGGGTCTATTTTATCTCTTCACAATTGGACATTTTTTCCTATTTCTTCACATACCTTGTGGTTTTTATTATATGATGGATATTTTAGAAAATACCTTGAAGAGTCTTGGGGTTATTTTAATATTCTCTAAATAATATTGTTTTTTTTTTTTTCTGGAGTGTAGTTATATTATCATCAGATCACACTAATTCAGTCAAGGATTACTTTTAAGCTTTATTAGAGAGGAAGAGTTTGGTTTGCACATACCTCGGAGCATGATCTCTACTCTAATGGTATAGTCTTTATTTGGTATGGTATGGCCTTTCTTCCACTTCAACTGAAAGCCTGGGGTGTTTATCAAGATCTGTGCATTCCAGAAGGGCCTAAGCTCCAATTTGTATCTCGTCACCATTTTGCAGCCTCAGAATCTCTTCTTTCCAGTCTTTGGTGGCTGTTTTCTGTAGTTTTTCCGGACCCACCTGTGTACTCACAGCTTAGATGTTATCCAAAAGCAAAATCTCTGTGGAAATTTTACATAGATTTTTAGGGCTAACATTCTGAGGACTCTGGTACCTGCCCCAACTCTCTTGGCATCCCTGAGCCACATCTCTGTCTTCTCCATCCAGAGAATGTTGCTGTTTTCTTGGGTTCTATTTCCTTTAGCTGCAGTTTGTAAAAAATCCTCACAAAGAAATCTGGGAGGTATGCACTGTTAAACTTGTGTGCTTCTTTACTCTCAGGATTAGAACATTTCATTGGTAAATGGATAACTCTTTTAAACATTTGCTATACACATGTAAAATATGTAGTTTGAATAGTTATTTGGCATAGGAGGGTTTCAATACCATCTAACTGTCATGGCTATAAGTGGAAGTGGATCCTCATTATTTCTGGGATTATGTCTTATTCATTTATTCCATTCCCCACAAGGATTTAGCCCCTATACTCCATACCAGGTACTGAGGCAGCCTCTGCCTAATACATATGTCTGAATCACTGTCTATTGCCTACTGCCAGACCCACTGATGTTGTACATTATCTACATTTTTTTTCCAGTAAGTGCACAAGTCTTGTCTTGATCTCCACTTTTTCCACTGTTTTGTTCTTATCACATTATCATTCCCCATCCTATCCAGGGTATCTGTCTGAACATCAGATCTGAATCTCTAAAATATATTATTAATTAAGTACTTTCCATGATATCTACTTTACAGTGAAAACTTTTTGATATTTTAGAATGTAACTTCCTAGAAAGCATTAACTTGCCTTACTTGAAATTGAAGCTAATAACAAAGTACATAACCAATGTTTCCATGGCATAAATTAGATCCAACATATATTTGAACTTAACTGATAAGTGCCACTTAAGTGAAAAGGAGGAAGTAGAAGTCAGCTTGCTAGGGAATGAAAAATAAGTGGGAAATGAAAAGAACTCAGTACAAATAATTCTTTGTAGATGTTGGTCTGTGAAGCATAGGCAGGAGATAGGTCAATAGCGTTCAGGCCCTAAATGATTAATTTATGATTTCTCCATTCTTTAATTCAATTAATATTTATTGAGTACCTACTACATATCAGGCACTGAAAAATTGTGATGAAAAAGAAATGGACAAAAAGACTTGCCCTCGTGGAACTTATTTTGAATGAAAGGAGAGAGAAAATTAACAAATAAATAAGGAAAACGTGAGATGCTCATAAGTGCCATGGAGAAAAATAAAGTCAGAGAGAGAGATAGGAAGTAGGGATGCGTGGTGCAATATTCAATGGCGTGATCAGGGAAGTCCTTACTGATAAAGGGACTTTTAAGCAAAGACCTAAAGAAAGGGAGGGCAGGAGTCATATTGAAACCTGTGGGAAGCATGTTTACAGCTGAACAAATATTCAAAGATGTCTAAAAGTTGATAAGAAAGAGCCAGTGCCAAGGGAGAAATGGAACAACCAGGAAAAGCAAGATAATTGATAGAGCGAGAGCGAGGTCCTCAGTGAGATGTAAATGGATGGGGAGCAATAGCACAGATCAAATGAACTGATTGGCCTTAGAGACGAGAAGGGATAGACTACTTATATTTGATTTCATAACACTTATAGATTGCTTCCTATATACCAACACTACTCTAAGCTTTTTAATTCATTGACTCAGTTATTCCTCACAAAATTGCCCTAAGGTAGGAGTTATTTTTCACGCCTTACAGATGAGGAAACTGAGATCCAAAGAGGAACTTGTCCAAGGTCACAAGCTAATAAGTGGTGGAATCAGATGACGACCCAGACATTCCAGAAATGATTAAACTTTTGAGGGAATGCAATACAAAGATGAGAGTAATATTGTGAGGGATGAAATTTTAGTGAAGAAGAAACTACAATGGGAAGAGATGACAAGAAGCTGGGTCCTGTAAGTGCGCATCAAATTTTATCATCGTCGTTCACCAAGTTATCTGTTCCCTTCTAAACACAGCAAACGACTTCTACAGTTGTAGACTGATTTAGATAAATGAAGCGTCATTTGAACAATATTTCTGTGTATTTATTTGGGATACTAAAAATGGCTCAAATATATTCTCCGCAACCAAGATTTTAAAATGTTAAGATACTATATAAAGTGTTTCATTGTGCACGTAAAATAAAAATTGGATTAGAAATGAATTAATTGATCATTCACTAGGCAATAAAGTGAATTAAGTATTGATCCTGAATACTTTAAGGATAAACTAGCTCACATATGAATTTGATACGAAGTATGCCCTACATAAAAAGCAGTCTTTTATTAAGAGAAATAATATACCGATTAATAGAAGTAATTCTTTGTTTAATTCTTTGTTAATGAGTGTTAAAGAGGCATCAATTGGTTGAGACAAGAAGCTAGTTTAGCACTGTGGAGAAAAGGTAACATAGTAACAACTGACCAAAAGATTGATGATATTTAAAGGATTAGGAGATCAAGAGTTGTCAGGAGAAATTTATGAAAAACAACCAGTTTTACATTTTGTATTTTATTATGACTTCCTCTGACTTAAGACTGTAACAACCATAGAAGCCAGAAATGGATCATCTTGAAATCCACATTGAAAAGCTTGCACAACTGGAAGATATAAAGGTAGAAAATGGTGTGATCAGACATGAATTAAAAAGAAAAAAGCAAACCCATTATCTCTAAAGGATGGATGGACTGAAGAGAAGGGACTAAAACTGGGAGGCCAGGAAAGTATTTACGAGGTTATGGCAAAGTGCAAGGGAAAATGGTGACAACATTAATTAAAATGGTGGCAGTAGTAAGTTGGAGAGGAAGCAATAAACATGTAACATATTAAAAAGTAAAATCAACAGAATCAATGGCCAATTAGAATGAGATGAGGGACATGAGAGAATCAAACACAATTACCATGGTTTATACAACTGCATGGATAGAGGAATGCCAAATAGTATGTGTGCTGGCATTTCCTTTGCAACTCCACCTTTCTCTGTGCCCTAAGAAGCTGACCTATGGAAACTGTTCCATGCTATCCCCTGCCCTTTGTCTTCTGGTTTAGCCTGTAGGCAGACGAAAGGAAGGATGGAAGAGAATGAGGTCAGTATATTTCCCTGGTCCCTCCCCTCAGAGTCGCTTCAGGTCATGTGTCCACTCAAGAAAGCCTTCTCAACTTGATCCTCTCTTTCAGGTTCTAGTAACAACTTTTAACCTAATCCCAAAGGGACTAGGGTTAGTAATAGCTCTGGTGCTACTAGCCTAGGATTGTTATACTGTTTATTGTGGCCTTCCTATATGCCACCAAACCTCTGCAAATAATCCCTTCGAATAAACATTCTCTAAATTTTTCTAATTTGTTTGCCATCCACTTCTTTAGGACCCTGGCTGAAATGGATACGTTTAGTTTTTTATTTTAAAATTTTAATTGTAGAATTCTGCTTTCCATCAAGATGGAGAAACAGGGACTAGGTTTATCCTCCTGCTGAAACAATAAAAAATAGTGGACATCAGTTAATAATGGACAATGATCCCTGAGAGATAGGAAACAAAAAAGGTGAGCTCTGTGATTACTCCATCAATTTGACTGCTGTGAGGGAGATTCTAAGCCAAGGTACAGGGAGAACCCCCAGCTGAACATGGAGGTGACAGTGCAGAGAGATCAAGGAAACTACAATTCACGAGACAAAGAGCCATAGAGGAGAGAGCTGCACACAGAGAGAACTCCAGATATCTGCCAAGGATCCTCATCAAGTATTCAACAAAAGACTGATTAGCCCACAGGTGTGAGGAAACTACCTAGAGTCTGGGGAAAGAACTATTTGGAAGTACTAAAGGGAACAGTGCCCAGCATCCAGGAGAGCCAAGAATAGCGCCTGTTCCAACCAACCAGACTGAAAAAAGACCCTCATAATTTATAGGATATAAGGTAGAGTACTCAGGAAATCTCACTCCAGTAATGGAGAATAAGAATAAATAGACAATTCCATAATTTCAACTCTCTTCTATCAACAACTGATAGAAGAAATAGAAAGAATATCAGTTAAGTATCTTAGAAGTATATATATAGCAATCATATTTTTTCTTCATATTTATCTATTTATCATATATATCCATTTATTACATCTATCTAATATATATGTTTATTTATCCATTCTGTTCTTGAGGACATTTGGGGAGTTCAGCTTGGGGCTGTTAAAAATAGTTCTTCTGTGACCATTCTTTTGCTTGTCTTTTGGTGAGTGTATGTATATATTTCTGAAAAGTCCCTGTAACTGGGCTCCAGCCATTCCAGCCACAGTCTGCAAACAGTCCTACTGGCACAGGGACCACGCAGAAGACACTCCAGTCTGCACCCCTGGAGATCCTGAAAGGGTCCTATACTTGACTCCAGCCCCCTCACAGCTGCAGTCTGCCAGCAGTTCTGCAGGTCCAGGAACCCAATGGTAGACACTCCAGTTCACACCATGGAGATGCTGAAAGGGCCCTATCCTAGGCTCCAGCCCCTCCCAGCTGCAGTCCATGACAGTCCTGCTGACACAGGGACCAGGCAGGAGACACTCCTGACTGCACCCTAGAGATCCTGAAAGGCCCTATATTCGGCTCTCGCTTCCTCACAGCCTAAGTCCACAGGCAGTACTGCCGGCACAGAGACCCAGTGAAAGACACATTTGCGCCTCAGGAGATCCTGGAAAAGCTTTAAGCTTGTTGCTCTAATTGGTCAGTAGTCAGCTGAAAAGTCTTCATTTAGAGTTAAAAATGATTTGGAGGAGTGACGTCAGCATCGTGGTGGAGTGAGCTTTCCCCTAAACTCTTCCCGATAAGATACAACAAAAGGAACAGTCACAGACCAACAACAGTCTCCTAGACAGCGAAAGGAAAGACCAGAAAGATCCAAACTGCCACACATCTGAGAGTGGAATGTGCTGGGCCCCTGGAGGAAGTGGGGAGAGGTAAGGAGAACTCCTCTCCCTCCCCATCAGATCAGCGATCCCCATCTGTGTGGCTCCCAGAGAGGGGGGAGGGGTGGCCCTCTGCGGGGAAACTGTAGCTCTTCAGGCTCTCTCAGCCAGTGGGAAACTCCCACAAAGAGGACTCAGAACTGCTACAGAGGTACCATCAACATCTGAGCACCCCAGGAGAGCGGATAATGAGGGGCGAGCAAGAAGACCCCCATGTCAGGGACCCAGCAGGCAAAAGAGAGAGCCCCCTTCCCCGCATGCCAGACACTGCAGCTCAGCCTACCAGACCAGACCAAGCTGCCAGCGAATCACAGCAAACAGCCGGGGCAGAGTGCAGGGGGCTCAGATTACACAGCCCTTAACCCCCACATGGTGGTGGAGGGTGGAAATTGCAACCAGATATTTCCAGGATGAGGAAAAACAAAGCCAATACAGGAACCACAATGCAAAGGTACATGAAATCACCAGACCAGAATGAAAATGACAAGCACCCAGAAACCAACCCTGAAGACACAGAAATCCATAACCTAAACGACAGAGATTTCAAAATAGCTATCATAAAAAAACTCGATGAAATACAAGATAACACAGACAAACAATTCAATGAGATTAGGAGTTTCTTCACAAAAGAGATTGAAATCATGAAGAAAACCAATCAGTACTGATGGAGATGAAGAACACAATGGAGGAGATAAAGGAGAATCTGGAATCTTTGGAGAACAGAGCCGACAATATGGAGGAAAGAATTAGCATTATAGAGGATAGGAATACAGATATGCTCCAGATAGAAGAAGAGAGAGAACTAAGACTAAAAAGAAATAAAGAAAGTCTCTGAGAAATACCTAACTCTATTAGGAAATGTAACATAAGAATTATAGATATTCCTGAGGGAGAAGAGAGAGAAAGAGGAACAGAGAACTTATTCAAGGAAATAATAGCTGAGAACTTCCCAAATCTGGGGAAGGAGCAGGAAATACCAGTAAGTGAAGCCAATAGGTCACCTAAATACGTCAACAGGCAAAGGCCCACTCCACGACATGTAGTGGTAAGGCTGGCTAAAGTCAATGACAAAGCAACAATATTAAGGACAGCTAGGCAAAAACAAAAAATAGCATATAAAGGAACTCCCATCAGGATCTCAGCGGATTTCTCAACAGAAACTTTACAGGCTAGGAGAGACTGGAATGATATATTCAAAATACTGAAAGACAAAATCTTTCAGCCAAGAATACTCTATCCAACAAAAATATCCTTCAAATATAATGGAGAAATAGTAACTTTCCAAGATAAACAAAATCTAAGGGAGTTCATGGCCATGAGACCCCCACTACAAGAAATACTCAAGAAGGCCCTCAGGCCTGAAAAAAAGAAAAGAAAGGGAATACAAAGTGTGGAGCAAGGAGAAAAATAGGTAGACAAAATCAGAAAAATAGTAGATCTTTACCTGAATAGTTTAGCAACCACTTAAATACCAAAATCAAAGATCAAAGGAAGGAATTCACCAAAAATAAATATAACCTCATCACTGTAAACACACAGCCACAACACAAGATAGAATAAGGTATAACAAGAACAACTTAGAAGGAAAAGAGGAAAGTGATTGAATTGACTTAGTATAAGGAAATAGGAGGCCATCAGATAATGGACTATCTCATACACAAGATTTTTTATACAAATCTCAACATAACCACTAAATAAATAATCAAAACAAAATCACATATGATAAACAAAGAGAAAACTAGAAGAGTCATAAGACAGAACAACAAAACTGAGTTGGCTCTCTAAAACAAATGGGACAAGAAACAAAGGAAATGCAAAAGAACCAGAAAATGAGTGACAAAACAGCAACATTACACCCTGATATATCAATAATTACCCTAAATGTAAATGGATTGAACTCTCCAATCAAAAGATACAGAGTGGCAGGATGGATTAAAAAGCAAGACCTAATAATATGCTGCCTCCAGGAAACACATCTCAGCTCTAAAGATAAGCACAGGCTCAGAGTGAAAAGATGAAAGACAATATTCCAAGCTAATGGCAAACAAAAGAAAGCACGTGTTGCCATACTCATATCAGACAAAGTAGACTTCAAGATAAAACAAGTTAAGAGAGACAAAGAAGGGAAATATATAATGATAGAAGTGACACTCCACCAAGAAGACATATCACTTATAAATATATATGCACCCAACATAGGAGCACCAAAGTACATAAAGCAACTATTAACAAACTTAAAAGGAGACATTAAAACAACACAATAATAGTAGGGGACTTAATACCCCACTTACATCAATGGATAGATCATCCAGACAAAAAGTCAATAAATAATGGACTTAAATGAAAAACTGGATGAGATGGACCTAGTAGACGTATGCAGAGCACTCCATCCAAAAACAGCTGACTGCACATTCTTCTCAAGCATGCATGGAACATTCTCAAAGATAGACCATATGTTGGGAAACAAAGGAAGCCTCAATAAATTTAAGAAGATTGAAATCATAACAAGCATCTTTTCAGACCATAATGCTGTGAAACTGGAAATCAACTACGAAAAAAAAACTGGGAAAGTGACAAAAATGTGGAGATTAAACAACAGGCTACTGAACAACCAATGGATCATTGATGAAATTAAAGGGGAAATCAAAAACTATCTGGAAACAAACGAAAATGAAAATATGCCATACTAAATCATATGGGATGCAGCAAAAGCGGTCCTGAGAGGGAAACTCATAGCGATACAAGCCCACCTTAACAAACAAGAAAAAGCCCCAATAAACAACCTTAAATTACACCTAACAGAACTAGAAAAAGAAGAACAAACAAAGCCCAAAGTCAGCAGAAGGAGAGAAATAATAAAAATCAGAGTAGAAATAAATGAAATTGAAACCAAAAAAACAATAAAAGGATTAATGAAACAAAGAGTTGGTTCTTTGAGAAGATAAATAAAATTGACAAACCCTTAGCCAGACTTACTAAGGAAAAAAAGAGAAAAGTCTCAAGTAAATAAAATTAGAAATGAAAGAGGAGAAATTACAATGGATACTACGGAAATACAAAGGATTATAAGAGAATACTATGAGAAATTATATGCCAACAAATTGGACAATCTAGAAGAAATGGATAAATTCTTAGACTCATACAACCTCCCAAAACTGAACCAAGAAGAAATGGAGAATCTGAACAGAGCAATCACAAATAAAGAGATTGAAATAGTAATCAAAAACCTCCCAAAAAATAAAAGTCCAGGACCAGATGGCTTCTCCAGTGAATTTTACCAAACATTCAAAGAAGATTTAATACCTATCCTTCTCAAACTCTTCCCAAAAATAGAGGAAGATGGAACACTTCCTAACCCATTCTATGATGCCAATATCACCCTGATACCAAAGCCAGACAAAGACAATACAAAGAAGGAAAATTACAGGCCAATATCACTGATGAACATAGTTGCAAAAATCCTCAACAAAATATTGGCAAACAGAATACAGCAATACATTAAAAAGATCATACACAATGATCAAGTAGGATTTATACCAGGGATGCAGGAATGGTTCAACATCCGTAAATCAATCACCGTGATACACCACATCAACAAAACAAAAAATAAAAACCACATGGTCATCTCAATAGACGCAGAGAAGGCATTTGACAAGATACAACATCCATTTACAATAAAAAACCCTCAAAGAAATGGGTATAGAAGGAAAGTACCTCAACATAATAAAGGCTATTTATGACAAACCCACAGCCAACATGATACTCAACGGGGAAAGACTGAAAGCCATTCCTCTGAGAACAGGAACGAGGCAGGGCTGCCCACTCTCACCACTCCTATTCAACATAGTACTGGAGGTTTTGGCCAGAGCAATTAGGCAAGAGAAAGGAATAAAAGGAATCCAAATAGGCAACGAAGAAGTGAAACTCTCACTATTTGCAGATGATATGATTTTATATATAGAAAACCCTAAAGAATACATTGGAAAACTGTTAGAAATAATCAACAACTACAGCAAAGTCACAGGGTACAAAATCAATCTACAAAAATCAGTTGTATTTCTGTATGCTAATAACGAACTAACAGAAAGCGAGCTCAAAAAGGTAATACCATTTACAATTGCATCAAAAAGAATAAAATATCTAGGAATAAATCTTACCAAGGAGGTAAAAGACCTATATAATGAAAACTACAAGACATTATTGAAAGAAATTGATGATGACATAAAGAAATGGAAAGACATCCCATGCACACGGATTGGAAGAATAAACAAAGTTAAAATGTCTATATTACCTAAAGCAATCTACAGATTCAATGCAATCCCAATCAGAATCCCAATGACATTCTTCACGGAAATAGAAGAAAGAATACTAAAATTCATATGGGGCAAAAAAAGACCCCAGATAGCTAAAGCAATCCTAAGGAAAAAGAACAAAGCTGGAGGCATCACAATCCCTGACTTCAAAACATACTACAAAGCAATTCAAAATAGCATGGTACTCGTACAAAAACAGACACACAGATCAATGGAACAGAACTGAAAGCCCAGAAACAAAACCACACATATACAGACAGCTAATTTTCAACAAAGGAGCTAAGAACATACAATGGAGAAAGGAAATCTCTTCAATAAATGGTGTTGGGAAAACTGGACAGCCACAGGCAAAAGAATGAAAGTGGACCATCTGCTATCTCCATTCACAAAAATTAACTCAAAATGGTCAAAGACCTGATGGTGAGATTTGAAACTATAAAACTCATAGAAGAACATATAGGCAACACACTATTTGACATTGGTCATAAAGGAATCTTTTCAGATGACATGCCTACCCAGACTAGGGAAACTAAAGAAAAAATAAGCAAGTGGGACTTTATCAGATTAAAGAGCTTCTACAAGACAAACGAAATCAGAATCAAGATGAACAGACAACACACCAGCTGGGAGAAAATATTTGCAAAACATATGCCTGACAAGGGGTTAATCTCCATAATATATAAAGAACTCACACAATTGAACAACAGAAAAACAAACAACCCGATCAAAAAATGGGCAGAGGAAATGAACAGACACTTCTCCAAGGAAGATATACAGATGGCCAATAGGCACATGAAAAGATGCTCAACATCACTAATCATCAGGGAAACGCAAATCAAAACAACACTAAGATACCACCTCACGCCCGTTAGAATGGCTATAATCACCAAGACAAAAAACAACAAATGTTGGAGAGGATGTGGAGAAACAGGAACCCTCATACACAGCTGGTGGGAATGCAAATTGGTGCAGCCTCTGTGGAAAACGGTATGGAGATTCCTCAAAGAATTAAAAATAGAGATGCCCTATGATCCAGCCATCCCACTACTGGGAATCTATCCAATAAACCTGAAATCAACAATCCAAAGAGGCTTATGCACCCCTATGTTCATTGCAGCATTATTCACCATAGCCAAGAAGTGGAAGCAACCTAAGTGTCCCTCGACTGACGATTGGATTAAGAAAATGTGGTATATATATATATACAATGGAATACTACTTAGCCATAAAAAAAGATAAATTGTCCTATTTGCAACAACATGGATGGGCCTGGAGGGTATTATGTTAAGTGAAATAAGCCAGAAAGAGAAAGACAAATAGTGTATGATCTCACTCATATGTGGAATATAAACCAACACATTGACAGAGAAAACTGTATTGTGGTTACCAGGGGCAATGGGGGTAGGGGGTGGGCACAAGGCTTGAAGGGAGACATATATATGGTGATGGACAAGCAAAAATGTACAACCCAAAATTTCACAATGTTATAAACTATTAAAACATCAATAAAAACAAATGATTCGGTTGTCACTATATAATGTTCAAATATGCCAGCTGAGTGCAAATTGAAGACCTCTTATAAAGATACATAATTTATTTGTATACTAAATTATTGTTTATTCCTCTCACACAACCATTAGCAGTGAACTATATACCAACTTAAGTTCATGAGCAGGGAAGCTTGTTTTTGTTGCCTTAGAAATATAGCCTACACATAATGACAGCCTTCCCTTGAGTACAGTTATTTGTATATATACATGTTACTTTCACTGAGATGTGAAATCCTTGAGGTAAGAAACTATTAATTCTTCTTTTGTAACCACTCATCACTTCATGCAAATCCTTTTATATAATGAGTTCCCAATGACTGTAAGCACAATATAGTTTGTGTTTTTGTGTAACTTCTTTACATTTGAATCTAATACTTAGCACAAGCCATTTGCATGATGGTTTACACTATACAGATAGTGAAATAACCGAACTCTAGGACATTGAGCAATGTACATACTAAAATAAGAGCAGGGCATTTTAAAAAGAAGGAATCTAGGGGAAAGAACTCTCTATATCTCTAAATTATTATTTTTCCTATAAAAATGTATTCCCGCCTTCTCCCAAGGATGCATTGTAATTTCTCCTGGCTAGAACTGGCAGTGCCCTTTTATTTACTCCTCTTACTTCCCATTTAAATATCAAGCACTAACCTATCATTTCTGATTTTACTACTTTTTACTGCCTATGGGCTTTTTTTCAACTCATTTAAAAGGCATTATGCTTTGATAATGGACTGTCTAAAGATGGAACTAAATTATAATTTTTTTAAACTTCAATTTAATCCATGCCAGAGGCTACATACAGATATACGGTTTCTTATGAAAAGTTCTACTCTAGTTGAACTCTTTATATATTGTTCTTTATTGCAAAATTTTCAGAGTCTATACACATGAATATGTGTGGATAAATATGTAAATATATTTGCAAAAGTAATTTTCATCATTATAAGTAATTAGTATTAAGATAGTATCTTGGAATTTGTTTGGCTTTATTTATAGGAAGAACATACAAGAAAGAAGGAATCTTTAGCAGTAAGAACGCAGGCCTTGGGATTTGGCCGATCTAGCTTTGAATTTTTGTTCTGCTTTTTTCTAGCTCTGTAACCTTGGTGACATTACTTAACTTCTCTGAGTTACCCATCTGGAAAATAATGATGACAAGCCCTATGACTAAGGTCCAAATTAGATAACATTGTAAATCACTAGCCTTCAAAAACATTAGTATTCCCCTTAGTGAAAAATGAGAGAAGCTACTGGTCTAAATATAGGTCCTATTCAGGGTTTCTGTTTTTTCCTCTCTGGAATGCATAGCAACCAAAAGAAAATGGCATGTTTGCACAGCAACTTAATCTACTTATGAGTAACGTAGAAAAACCCCACAAAACTCAGGTTCAGTGAGAATTTCTAAACTGGCTATAGATCTTCTAGTAAAATTATAATTAACTACCAATTTTATAATGAATTTAGCAAATGCATTCATTTCTAAAGGTATACTTATATTGCTTGATGGATTTAGCACAGATTTAAAACAAATACGAAGGAAGAACTTAGTATTTATGAAATATATCCAAAGTGGAATCTTTATTTCCCCTTAAATCTGTGCCTTCTCAATTCCTGTCCATTCAGAAATGATGCCACCATCTACCAAATGGTTGCTCAAGCCACTTATTGTGGATTAATTTTTGATATTTCTATTTCCCTCACCTACCGTATCCGATCTATTGTTAAGTTCCTTGTTTTCTACCTCCAAAATATGTCTCGGATATGTCCTTTTCCCTCCATATCCACTGCCATTATAGTACCAGCCACTGTCACCTCTCATTTGAACAATTACATCAAGTGTCTTGTGTTAGGTATTGGCTGTGATAACAGAAACACCCAAAGTAATCATTGCTGTAAAAAGTTAGCTGTTTCCTCTCTAGGATAAAAGGAATGTAGAGTTAAGTAATCCAAAGCTGGCATGATGGTTCTACAGAGCTATCAGAGAACTAAATTCCTTCCTGCTCCCCATGTAGGTGTGATTCTCAACCTCATGGTCATGATGACTGCAAGGGCTCCAACCATTATAAGCAGCAGTATGAAGGAATGAGGGCAGAAGGGTGTGTTCCCTCCCTTTAAAGGGACTACCTAAAAGTACATGTGACACTTCAATGTGAATTGAAATTAATCCCATGGTCCACTAGTTACAAGGGGCCTGGAAAATATCTTTAAGTCAGTGTAACCAGCTAACAGGGTCTATCTAGTTCTTGTCTACCTCTCTATGTGAAGCTGCATATGTTCCATTGTGCCTGCAGTTACCTAAGTGTATACTAAAGTATCTCCCACTTCATCGTCTTAACAGAACTGTGTTCTCTGCCTAGAGGATGCTAACTCCATTCTCCCACTGGATAACTCCTTATCTTTCAGGTTTTACTTTAATGTCACTTCTATCGAAAGATCTTCCCTGATAATCCAATCAAAATTGCTTCCTTCCACGAACCCCGTTTCTCCCTCTCAGAGGACCCAATTTTTTCCTTCCTTTGGTAACACTCATTACCAATGACATTTATTTATCTGTTTGTTCTTTTTCTTGCTTGACTTCCATCTGTCTCCCTTATTCCCCAGTCTAAGAGGTCTGTGAGAGTAGGGGCCACATTTCTTTTTTCTCAGTGTACAATGCCTGACACACAGTAGATGCTCAATATGTATTAGAAAGCAAAAAAAGAAAGGAAGGAAAGAAGGGAGGGATCAAGGAAAGAAGAGAGAAAATATAAATTCTTTTGAAAACCCAGGGATGCTAGTATCTTTATGGCATGATTGATGGTTTGGCTTTCATCTTCCTGTCAGTTATTTTTCCATTCTTCTTGTCTCATAGTTATAGCTCAGAAAAAATACGTTTAATTCAACAAATATTCATTGAGTGAATAATTTGATCTTAAATGTGGAAACAACCAGAATTGATCTTAAAATGTTCTGTTTTGAAATAATGTTTTGAAATCCATATCCACTGAATTCAACTCTCCAGGTGAAAATGGAACAGGGTGAATCCAAACGTTTTAACTCATGTCTGGACACTGCCTCCCGAGAAAATACTCTGAATGGCTTTAGAATCGTGTTTATGGATAAAGACTGAGAGACCTCTCTTCAAGTCCAGGCACAAAAATATAGGGATTAAATTTGTGAATGCCTTATAAAATACCCTGTCTGCTGCTGTAATTGTTTCTAAGGAAGTAAAAATACATTAAAAGGCCTTCTGCCCGTACAGCAATGAGCATAAAAACATTCTACCAAATGTAAAATTATTTATTTTCCCTAGAAATCAATCCAATTGGATTAAGAGTCCCTGATACCCCATGAAAGTGTATCAGTCCTAAACATCTCTCTCAAACTTGCTTTGTGTTCAACTGTCAATAGTAATATCTTGTTTTGCCTTTCCCTGAATGACATTTTTACCTTCTGCAATGAATATAAACAACGAATTGAAACCAATCTTCATCTTGAATAACATTAGATTATTCTCAGTGCTCTTACCTATTCCAGTCTGTACTTTGATTAGTTTTATTTAAAGATTTTTCTGTTATGTGATATTGGTGTACCATTTGGATTTTTCTCTAGTTTTTTTTTTTCATCATTGATCTGGTTTCACGTGTTCTTTTGGTTTGCCTTGTGGGAAATTTAAATTTCCCTTCATTTTACTTTCCATAAGCCATCTTTGAGACTTTAGTACATTTTTTTTTAACTCATGCCAAAGAACACTTCGTAAACATTGGTGAAACAGTGTGCTGCCAATACTTTCAGCTGAGCTATATTTGATTTTTAATGAAAGGATGTATTAGTATTCATGGGAGCATATTATATATTTTGAGCTCAGTCACATTTCCATTTGGCTGCTTTGTAGAAATAATTTTTCTTTTTATGGAGGATTTATCAGAGAATTTTAAGAAAGGAAAAAGCTTTTGAAAGCCATTATCCTGCCATGAGCAAGTGAATACATTTTTGATGTAATGGTCATCATCATTCGTGAAAATTATTTTCACCTAAATAGAAGACAATTCTTCATTGACTAGTATAATTACAAGAATGCATACTTAGTAATTCATTTGCCTAAAAATATGGATGCTGTAGTAGGCACAATAATGGCTTCCCATAGATGTCCACGTCCTATTCCCAGGACCCTATGAACACATTAGGGTTGCACTGTATTAGTTTCCTATGGTTGGTGTAATAAAATACCACAAACTTAGTAGCTCAAAAAAATACAGTTTTGTTGAGGTCACACTGGTTTATAACATTATGTAAACTTCAGGTGTACATCATTATATTTCGGCTTCTGTATGTTCACCACCAGAAGTCTAGTTTCCATCTGTCACCATACATACGTGCCCCTTTACCCCTTTCACCATCGCTCCACTCCCTTTCCATTTGGTAACCACCAATCTGTATAGCAACTACTATGAGATTCAATGAATTTGATAGTTTTCAGACATATTTAACTAGAAGTTCAAAATCTTTGAATTGGCATAAACAATCCCAGGCAATCAGAGAAAATTTCTGCTTCTATAGTTCAAAAATAAATAGTTAAAATTAGTTAAAGCAATAGTCTGTAAGCCATAGGGTACATATCTTGATTTTATATGCTACATTTTGAATATTCTCCTTATATTGTGCACTTTATATGGTATTTGACTAACACTAGCACTTAACAAGAAGTCCTGTGAAGATGGATGACATGTTTTATCTTGAAGATATGTTACCCACAAGAGATGGCCTTTAAAGCAGCACTGTTTATAGGTAATGTAAGAACTGTTTGCATTTTCCACAAGTACTGGGAATTCTGTGTATGACATCATCAGTAGCCACATTAAATTATGTAATTCTTAACATGTGGTTCTCAGGTACATAGACTCTTGGGCCCAACTACCTGTGTTTGAATATTAATTCTGCTACATGTTAGCTTTGAGACTTTGGGCAACTTAAATTTCTCAAGTCTCAATTTTCCTCATTGTAGAAGGGAAGGATGGTAATAAGCACCCTCTTCAAAGTGAATTAAGCGGGTTGTGGCAACCAGCCTCCAAGATGGCCCCCTATGATCGATCTCTGCCTCCTGGTATGTACACCTTTGTGTGGTCCCAGAAACCAGCTGCCGTGTTGTGAACAGCTCTGTGGAGGGCTCCATATCACGACAAACCGAGGCCTCTGACCAACAGCTATGTTGGATGAGTCCTACATCTTAGTCAAGCCTTCAGATGACTGCAGCATTAGCCAAAACTTTGACTGTAACCTCATGAGAGATCTTAAGCTAGAACCACCCAGCTAAGTTGATCCCAGATTCCTGAGCCTCAGAAACTGTGTAATATAATAACTGCTTATTACAAGTGGCTAAAATCTGTGATGGTTTATTGCAAAATACATAACTAATACAAAAAATGATAAAAGACTGGCATATAGTCAGAATTATATAAATGACTGGTATTGATATTCTTCTCTTGAGGGTAAATGAATAGATATGTGTCTTATCTCATCTACTCATCCTTAAGGGAATTCCTAAAATCAGAAAAGAAGAGATGAACAGTCAAACTTAGTTACTCTGCATGGTGGGCCTCCCTGCTCACAGGCTAGTTAGTGTCTCTGGTATTTCGTTAGGGCTCTGCTCATGTCTGCTCCTTAGGAGTGCCAGGACTACACCTCTGCCTGCAGAGTTACATGATGAGCATCTAGGTTTAGCCTGCCAGAAAGTGGACAGATAAGGCCAACAGAAAGCTGCATGGGGAAACTTCACAGTTAATAAGTGAGAAGGATACTGTGTGTGTGTGTGTGTGTGTGTGTGTGTGAATATGGTGAGTGAATGCATTAAGGATTCAACATTTTCTGAAGTATTGTATTACTTAATTGGCACTCAGGGCAAAAGAATTTGAGAATCTATTAGTTAAATAGGAAAACAAGTTTAGGTCCAAACAAAAGTTACAGAGCGTGAAATTGTGGCGAAATCTACCTCAAAAATTCTTGTTTGTTGATTTGCTGAATAAGTAACTTTGAGCTAGGTTTCTAAGAAACTCATATTTAATAAATATTATGGGCCTAAAGTATTTGTCTATTCTCAATTTAGAGTAAATCAGGATTAAATTTCAAAGTGTTGATAGCCTTATTTGTTTCATTTCTTTTTCACTTAAATAATGGAGCTCCTAAAAGTCTTAAGTTATCTAGTACAAGAGGAGCATGAGATTGATTTCATTCCTTTAAAATTCCCAACTCCTTGGTTAGTTTGACCAGCTGATGCTGCCATCCTGCTAGTTTTTCCAACTAGTCAAAAACTCAACTAGTTGACATTTTCCAACCCATCTCATATAATTAGCCAGCATAGCTTGATATCATGAGTGGATAAGTTAAGCTCTTTATTCCCCGTGTGTGTGTATAAACGAGTTTGTATGCTCACACACAAGCATAAATCCCTTTCAAGCAAGTAAAACTCCAATTGTGCTGTATCATTACTTAGTCACTTGGAGAAAAGAATTGAATGAAAGACAGAGAACAGTGGCTTAACCAGATAAAAACTGAACAATGTGGGGGACTTGTTAGCCCTAGAATCTCTTTCAGTAAGTGGAATAAAAATGCATTCTATGTACTTCCAAGCTTGAAGTCCTACAGCAGCATTTTCTGCTCCTAAATGTTAAAAAAAAAAAATCACTCCATTTTTAAATTTTATTTAGGTGAAATTCACATAACATAAAATTAACTCTTTTAAAGTGAACAACTCAGTGACATTTAGTAGATTCACAACATTGTGTAACCAGCACTTGTATTTAGCTCCAAAACATTTTTCTTACTCCAAAAGGAAACCCATTCCCATTAAGTAGTCACTCCCCATGCCCACCTTTCCGTAAGTCTGGGCACCTCCCCCAAGTCTGCATTCTGTCTCTATGGATTTATCTGTTTTGGCTTTTTCATATAAATGGATTCACACAACATATGATTTTTTTGCATCTCTCTTTTTTTATGTAGTGTAATGTTTTCGTCATTCATCTGCATGGTAGCATGTATCAGTACCTTATTCCTTTTTATGGCTGAATAACATTCTATTCTATGAATATATCACATTTTGTTTATCCATCTTAATGATTATATGAAATTGAGCGTCTTTTCATGTGCTTGTTGGCCACTTGTGTATCTTCTTTGGAGAAATGTCTATTCAAGTCCTTTGCCAATTTTTAAAATTGGGTTGCCTTTTTCTTGTTGAGTTATGAGAGTTCCTTATTTATTCTGGATACAGGCCTTTATCAGATATTTGACTTGCAAATATTTCTTCCCATTCTATAAGTTGTCTTTTAATTTTCTTGACAACATCCATTGATGCCCCCCAAATTTTTAATTTCGATGAAGTCCAATTCATCTATTTTTTATTTTGTTGCATGTGTTTTTGGTGTTATATCAAAGAATCCATTGCCAATCCAAGGTCATGAAGATTTACCCCTATGTTTTCTTCTAAGAGTTTTATGGCTTTAGATATTTAGATCAAATGGTGATCTATTTTGAGGTAATTTTGTATATAGTGTGAGACAGGGGTCCAACTTCATTCTTTTGAATTTAGATATACAGTTGTCTCAGCACCATTTGTTGAAGAGACTATTCTTTCCCTTTTGAATGGCCTTGGCACTCTTTTCAAAAATCTATTGGCCATTGATATATAGGCTTCCTTCTGGACCTGCAATTCTATTCCATTATCTACGTGTCTATGCTTATCCCAGTACCACTCTTTTTTCATTACTGTAGTTGTAGTAAGTTTTGAAATCAAGAAGTGTGAGTCCTCCAAATCTGTTCTTCTTTTTCAATATTGTTTTGGATATTTGGGGGTCCTTTGCAATTCCATGTGAATTTGAGGATTTACTTTTACATTTTTGCAAAACTGCTATAGAATATTAACAGAAATTACATTGATTCTGTAGTTTGCTTTGGGTAGTACTGCTGTCTTAACAATATTAAAAGTCTTCCAATCCATGAACATAGGATGTCTTTCCATGCATTTAGGTCATCTTTAATTTCTTTCAGTAATATTTTGTAGTTTTCAGTGTACAAGTCTTTCATCTCCTTGGTTAAATTTATTCCTAGGTATTTTATTCTTTTGGCTGCTAATGTAAATGGAATTTTTTCCTTAATTAAGATTGTTCATTTCTTGTGTATAGAAACACAACTGATTTTTGTGCATTGATCTTAAAATTGAAAATCTGCTGAATTTTTTTATTAGTGCTAGTTTTTTGTGTGTGCATTCTTTGGGATTTTTTACATATAGGATCATGTTATCCATGATTAAATATAGATTTACTTCTTCCTTTCATATTTGGATGCCTTTTATTTCATTTTCTTGCCTAATTTCTCTGGCTAGAACTTCCAATACTAGGTGGAATTGAAGTGGTAAAAGCGAATAGCCTTGTCTTTTTCCTGATCTTAGTGGGGAGGTTTTCAGTCTTTTACACTTGAGTATGACGTTAGCTGTGGTTTTTTCATGAATGCCTTTTATCATGTTGAGAAAGTTCTCTTCAATTCCTAGTTTTTTGAATGTTTTTGTGATGACAGGGTGACTGCTCCCAAACTTTTTCCACAGTAAGATGGCAGCATTTACTGCTCCCAAACTTTTTCCACAATGGTAAACTTTTGTCACAATAATACAGTAGTAACTTTTGTCCCTGTGTCCCGTTACTTTCATCCCTCCCCTTAGTTTTTCAACCAGCCAACCACATTTATTCATGGGCATGCAGAGAACATTTACCCACGGTGTTCAATAAACTGGATAAAAGTATTTGGAAGACATAGCGTAAAACCAGAAATGCAAGGATATTGTGACACGCTCACAACCCAAGATCAGACACAAGAAGCATGAAAACTAACAGTTTCTTCTCATTTTTATACCTATCATTAAAATAGAACTACAGTTATTTCCAGTATGTATTCAAAATAGGAGTATTTTTATGCCTGTAGTTCATTTGAAGCAATTCTTTAGGAACCCTCATACTCTGCTGGTGGGAATGCAAGCTAGTGCAGCCCCTATGGAAAACAGTATGGAGATATCTCAAAAAATTAAGAATAGAAATACCATATGATCTGGCCATTCCACTTCTGGGTATCTATCCAAAGAACATGAAAACACTAATTCAAAAGGATATATGTACCCCTGTGTTCATTACAGCGTTATTCACAATAGCCAAGACTTGGAAGCAACCTAAGTGCCCATCAGTGGATGAATGGATAAAGAAGATGTGGTGTATATACACAATGGAATACTACTCAGCCATAAAAAGAGACAAAATTGCTGTTTTGCAACAACATGGATGGACCTTGAGGGCATTATGCTAAGTGAAATAAATCAGACAGAGAAAGACAAACACCATATGATTTCACTCATATGTGGAAGATAACGAACAAAGATACAGATACGGAGAACATATTGGTGGTTACTGGAGGGAAAGCGGGTGGGGAGAGGGCAAAAGGGGTAAAGGGGCACATATGTATGGTGATGGATGGAGACTAGACTTCTGGTGGTGAACATGATGTAGTCTATACAGAAGCTGAAATATGATGATGTACACCTGAAATTTACATAATGTCATAAACCAATGTGACCTCAATAAAATTAAAAAAAATAAAGCAATCTTTCAAAAATGGCTAATTGTGTAGTAAATTGCTGCAACTGTTAAGTTTAAAATGAATAACTGAGCCGACATAATTGTATTATTTTTTTATTTGGAAAGAAGAGATAAGTAGGTAATTCACGCATATGTGTTTGATATTGTTAGTGAGATTTGTAAAGTTATTAAAAATTATTTGGTAATTTGTGGCGAAATTCATGAATTCAATGCACGCTATAACAAAAGCTACACGATGAAAGAATGGGTTTGTGCTCTCTGTGGCTAGTTAGTAAACTGAGGTTTGGATAAGATACTTTGAGGTTATTTAGTTGTGAAAATACTAGAGAAAATTCCAATATACCTTTCATCCAATTTCTCCAAATGTTAATATTTTACCGCATTTGCCGTATCATTTTCTCTGTCTCTATCTCTGTCTCTGTTTCTCCCTCTTTCTCTGTATATACATGTATGTACACATATTTTTTCTTAATTATTTGAAAGTAAGTTGCAGACATGATGCCCCTTTACCCTTTAAATACTTTATTATCTGTTTTCAAAACTACAGACCTTCTCTCATATAATCACAGTACTGTTAGCTAAATCAGTAAACTAAAACTATAGACCTTATTCACATTTCATCAATTATCCCATCACTGTCTTTCATAGTAAAAAATAAAAATAAAATAAAAACAAAGCCTGGTCCAGGATCTAATGTACGATGATACTTTATGTTTAGATGTTATGTATTGAGATAATTTTCTTGATACTTATTCACTCTTTGCTGGTTGGATGGTCATGATAGTCTCTCCTCCAACATCTTGCACAATGTTTATGTCTTTGATTTTTTATTTTGTTCTCTCTCCTCTGTTGGGCTGATAAAATCTTGGCTCTGGGACTGTGTTTTCTAATTTCATTACTATTCTCTTCAAATGGCTTGTACCTACTTTGTAAGAACTATTTTATACTGTAGGATTTCACACTGATTATTTCCTGCATGGCAATATCATTTAAAGTAAGAGAACAGAATGATAAAAAATTTATATCAAACAAGTATCTCCTATATTTTAAAATCTTGAATGGGTTGATATTCTCTTAAAATACTATTTCAATATTAAATAATTCTTTCCATGAGTGTTTTTAAAAAAATGGTCCCTCCAACTGAAATTTAATCTACTCTTTCTTCCCTTGTTTTAGTCACGATATAAAACAATTGCTTATACTTCTGCCTCTGTGGCAAAAGTTTTAGTGTGCTTGAAGATTGTTTTTATTAAATCATCTCTTAGCCTTCATCTATTTATTTGATACTGAATACAACAGAGATCAGATCTTCATTTGCTATGTATAAAAAATATTATATTTTACCATTGTGATTTTTTACCTTAATATATTGATCTCCAGAAATAATCAATACGTGAGCTACAATTCAACTTCTGAAGGATTTAATTTTAAGAAGATGGTCAATAACTTTTGCCTTGGAACAACAACTTCATTCCTCTTTCCCATAATGTGGTAACAGCTCCTCAGCTGCTATCAATGCCAACCAAAATGTGTCTGTGCAGCGATTGTCCACAGATATATAACAAGATGAAGTCTGTCAGTTTTCCAAACAGAGATGATTTCAACATCAGAAGTGGTTTGTTTGAGTTGTTAGGCCACTTAGAACTAAGAACAGCTTCTTTCTTGGCCTTCCCGCCTGACGTTTGTGAGGATTCACAATAGCAGTATTCCAAACACCACAGTAGGCTCTGGACAAATATCAGTTCCTTTCTCTCTGTCCCTCTTCTGCTGTCCTTTCATTATACGTTTGTATCAGCTTAAATTCAGTATGCTAATTTTAATGTTTTCCAATCAGAAAACAATTTTTTCCTCTGTGTATATATATGTATATATATAGGCCAGCTTTATATGATGAATATTCATTTTGTGCTGTGGCATGTTACCACTTAGCATAAATGGTGGCTCTGAACCTGTTGCATATGAGAGATTTCTCACTGCACGTTGCCATTGGTTGTCAGCAGAGCCAAGTTCCCTCTTCCTTCTTCCTTCTTGAAATTCTAAAATATATCATGGAAGTTATAAAAGAACCTAGAACTGATTTCACTTGTCTAGTTAGTGAAACTAAAATAAATAGAAACATAAAAACAGTGCGTCCTACATAATGGGCTCTGCCAGGCTTTTCAGTAGATGAAAATAAGTCAGTCAATATTTCGGTCCTTTGTTATACTCTGTCCTAGGCACCAAGGCATTAGAAAGCTTAGTAAATATTAGCACTTTAAGGCTCCATTATCATTACATAAATGATTGGGCTGCCATAACTTTACTAACCTGTGGTTCTTATTGTGAGTAGGTTCTACTGAATCCTTGGAGTAAGTAGTCAGGGTAGTGAGGTATCTCTAAAGTTGACGAGAACTCTGAAATAGAAACTGTGTGTTTTATTTAATAATACAGTTGGGTATTTTTTATTACTGTGCAAAGATAAGCCTGATTAAATGCCGTTTATCCTGGCTTTTCTTCTAAGGGTTTGTGAAAGTATTGAATACACAGTATGTGCATTAACTACAGGACATACTCTACAGTGCATTCCTTATTCCCCCTTCAAAACCAAATTTTGTTGGTGCAAAATTTTCCATAATATCCCGTTATTAAAATAATAGTGCAGTAAATGGAACATCATTAAAAAAACTTTGAGGACTAGAATTCATGTTAAAATGAGATAAATCTTTATTAACATATACAAATCAATTCAGTGTAGATTTTGGTTAAGTTATTTATACTATTATAAGAAGAGGTGGGCTTACCAGTAGTTATAATTTATTCATGTATAGGCACATAATAATCTCTATTCAACAATCATGTATAGAAGGCTCTTAATTTGTTTACATTTTTTGATGTTTATAAAATGTTTGCATTAATAAAGCGTCTCTGAGAATATCCACTAAATAATTATGGTACCTATAAAATATTTACATGTGTAATAAACGGAGAACACACAATGACATAGAGTCATCTATTGAAAACACATGGATCTGAGGCTGGCTAAGTGTATGTGTAGGGCACTTGGAGAGATTGGCTTTATTCAGCCATATCCTGTTTGGAAATAGACAATATTTTGTGAGTCAATTCTGAAGCATATTGATTATTAAGGGTCAATGTAGCTTATATATTTTTATTTTATAATATCCACCATGTGCTAAATATACAAAGTATCCTAAAGGTTAAGTTAGTATTCATTTTCTTTTAATTTTTTAAAGCTACATAAATACACTTTTTTCTTTAGAATGCATTTTAGGCATTTACTGAGAGTTTACCTGAGAATATAAAATTATAACTACTTTTTGATAATAACTAGGAAAAGTAAAAGTTAACTAGCTTTCCATAATTATAATGACCTGGATATCCAGAGACATATAATAAAGTCAGCCCTTGGACAGCTCTCTGTGGTACCTTCTTAGTGTACTTTAATCACGGAAAAGGATTGTGAATGAGTAATGTGATTTCTGTTGCTGGACATGACAAAAGTTACTGCTTCTTTTTGATTCATGAAACTGGGTTTGTGCATGTCCTCATCAGCACCACATGCTTTTAATCTCTGGGCGTGCTGCAAAGCAAAATGTGATTGCAATTATTGTGCAATAATTTTTCTAATTTATATTCGTTCCAAACATTTACAGTTTACTAGCTGTAGTTTGCATCTTATCCAGCCTCCCGCTATAGCGGCTCCTGACCATCTCTCTGAAGACTGGTAGCATGTTTCCCCTCATATCTCTGTTGCAAACCAGATGCCAAATGCCTGACCCTTCAACTGCTAACCATCCTGCCCACACTCAACTAAAATAGCAAGCACTCTTTGCACTTATCCTCAATTCTAAATTATAACGTCTTTGAAAGTAAGATAAGAGCCAGAAGAGATTGTTTGAGAAGCACTCCAGAGTGATGACAATCCTTTATGGTCCCATTAACACAGGGAATGAAATTCAACTTATTTTCCACCCACCAATCCTTAGGCAGTTTGTCCCCATCCATCCCTACCCTTATTTCTCCCGTTTCTTCCAGATCACTGCAGTCACATTGACCCCAGTCAGTTCCAGGAATAGGCCAAGCTCTTTCTGGTCAAATGGCTTCTGCATGGGCAAATTCACCTCCCTGGAATGCCTTTCTCTGTTCATTTTACGCAGACAGTGCCTTCTTTCCCATCAGGTTTTGCTTTAAATGCCAACTCCTTAGCAAGCCTGCATGTCTATCCTGGCAAAAAAATGGGTTCCCTTGTATTCTCTTTCTTAACTCCTTGCTTGGTTCCCTCCTGGTCTTTTTTGCAGTCAGCAACTACCAGTTCTCTGGTGTATTTTGTTTTGTCTTTCCCCATTAGAAAATCATCTCTATGATGATGGAATGAATGTGTGTATCTCATTCACCAATGTTTCTCCAACTTCTAGCACAGTCTCTAGGCTCTTTTCAATATTCACTAAACATTATTGAATGCATATATGTATAAATAAATTAACTATTTAATATACAAAAAGGTAGGCTAAAGCAGTACAATCTGGAGCTAAATGGTACTAAATAGACTTGAATTTTAATCTCAATTTTAGCATTAACTAGCTATGAGATTTAAAAAAGAATTTTATTTTCTTGTGATGAGAATTTTTAAGATCTACTCTGTTAGCAACTTTTAAATATACAATAGAGTATTATTAACTATAGTCACCAGGCTGTACATTACATCCCCAGGATTATTTTATAACTGGAAGTTTGTATCTTTTGACACCCTTCACCCATTTTGCCCACACCTCTGTCACGAGATACTTTTATAGGCCTAGAGTAACAACACTACAGAGAACACAGATCATTTTAAAGTGTTAGATTTTTACATGGAAAAGCTGATTAAGAAAAAAATGCCTTAAGAAATGTGATTTTCTTTCCTATTGTCAAAAACCAATATTATCAGTGAGTCATGGTTCTCACCGCTTATTTCAAGAACTTTTAACAGTCCTATCAGAATTGTTAGCCACATATCCCCTCACCTTTGGCCCCACGGTGGCATATGCTCAGCTCCCGGATGGCATGAACATGGCTGATGCCAAACGATGTCATATTTGTCACTTCCAGGTCACTGAACTTCTCTGCCTCTGTCTTAGTTTCCACACCTATAAAACAGAGAAAGCAATACTTGCACCATGTTTTCTGGAGTGCTTCTATGAGGAAAAATCGGGATAATGGATGTGAAGGCACATTAAATTAAAAGATAATTTCCCAACCTTATTTTGAAAAACAAATAAGGAAAAGATTTGAATACAGTAAGACAACTTGGAAAAGTTTTAGCACGCTTTATTTGTAGGAAAGTTAGCCCCCCATTCTTCCACACCAAAAATGGTGGGGAAGAGGTGAACTGGAAGATGATCGTTTATGAAAAGAGACTATGGAAGATTGTTTTGTGACATTTGGAGCAGCCAAGCTGCATTTCCAGGCCCCATCCGTAAGAGAAGGACGGGCACTGTCTCCAGCGTCGGTGATAGCTGGAGGGTTTAGCTCTCCTTTAAATAGAGGTGGGATAGGTGCCAAGTAGCGCAGTAACGGCACCCGGTGAAAGGGACTGTCACATCTGAAACAAGGAGAAAGGGGAAATTAGGGCAACCGTGGTTACCTATTGTCTAGTCTCTTCCTTCTTCCACATGCCTTCCCAATTCCTTCACAAACTGTGGCTAATTGATTATGTTGCTTTCCAGTTTTAAAATTCAGTCCCCTCCCGGAAGCCCACCCATAGATGGGGATTGGGGGAGGAGGGATGGATGGAGGGAAACCAGAACTCAGTCGATACCCCAATGATTGTACACTGGAAGCGCGTTGCCGTACAACAATATCGCCCCGGAGCCGCTTTATTTGTTTATCAATGAACATCTTACTGCGTCCCCGAGATGTAGGTCAGGCTCGTTGGAAACACCAGCCGCCGACCACACGCAGTCTTCATTATATTTCCAGACCCGGTGCGCTGCTGATTCCTGCACACTGGAGTGCGTCTGAGCTGCAGGGAGGAGAGGAGACACCTGTGCCTTTGGGACGCCGGTGAAGTCTAGTCTACCTGCCTGAGACTTTCCCTAGTGCTTTCCCATCCCCTCAGCTGCTCACTCCTCATCCCCATCCCCCTGACACCTTGAAGCCGATCGTCCCTGTTTAATGGGTGCTTTTCCCGCTCTCTCCCCGCTCCGCACCTCCGCTGAAGACACAGAGGGCTCCACACAACTGGGCATGCCTAATAACCAGAGAAGGCTTGGGCTGCAAGAAGAAAGCATTTGCACCTTCTGCGCTCCCCTCCCCTCTGCAGCTGCCTCCTGCCAGTCAGGCGATCCGACGTGAGGCGCGGCCCAATGAGGGCCCGCGGCCTGCGCGGGGGCCCCGCCTCCCCTGGCAGCACCACCAATGAGCGGTTGGCGAGGGTGGGACGCGCGCCGTCCCCGCCTCTCCAGTTAAGGCCGCTGGTGTGAGCCCCGGCTCGGCGCGAGCGAGGGACGACGGAACGGACGGGCAGGTGTGGGCGCGGGGCCGCGCGGCCGGCCGGCGGGAGTGGCGGTCGCCCGGTGCGTGGGCCAGTGAGGGCGCGCGGAGAGCCCCCGGCCGCGGCGGAGGCGGAGCGGCGCGGCAGCCAGGCGCTGCCCGCGACCCTGCGTCCGAGCGAGCGGACCCTGCGCTTCGCCCGGGGACGGTCCGAAGTCCGCGCTATGGAAGAGGAGAAATATTTGCCTGAGCTGATGGCAGAGAAAGATAGCCTGGATCCATCTTTTGTGCATGCCTCGCGCCTTTTGGCGGAAGGTAGGACTGGCCCCCACGGATGGGCACGAACGGCCGGCCGCCCGCTCCCCCGCGGCTGGGTTAGGGGAGTGAAGTTGGGGAGGGACGCCTGTCTCCTTCTTCGCGGGAACTGTCCCCCTGAACATGCTCGCTTCAGAGCCCGGGCGGACAGAGCCCGTGCTGGGCGCGGGCGGCGATGCTCCTTCTCCTCTACGTCTCAATTTGGGGAAGACCAGAGCTACGAGGTCTGATGGCAGTGGTGATGTGACCTGTTAGGATCGCTGATAGAGAAACCATCAAGTGTAACGCGGTCTACGGGAATATTTTCACTTCGCAGAGGGGAGGGAAGTCTGTTTGGAAGTAAATAATGGTCAAATTCTAAGACCTTCTTAGCTACAAATCAGCAATTTTATTTTGCTGCATTTGGGAAGTGATTTTGATATCCTTTAGTCTCATTACAGTCTTTCCTATGGAAAGTCTGAGAATAACCTAGGTTAAACTATGCGTGTTCGGCTGTGTCAGTGTGGCAGAGGCTAAAGTGCTTATCAATTTATTTGAAGTGTGGTGATTGGGTACTCTGCAAGATACCGGTCCCTGGGAACACTCCACAATTGATCAACTGTTTTACCAAGTGTGCATTTTCTTTTGTGTACCTGTAATGCTCAAGAAGATTTTATTCCCAGAGGAACGTATATATCTTGTCTTCTGCGTAGCTTTGAAAGGTTGTTTAAACACACATACACACACAAACTTCTGTATGATAGAAATATTAACCAAATTACTCCTTTTATCTTGAAATAATACCGTCTACCTGCTAAAGATATATCTTTAGTAAGCTACACATGCCTTTTTAAAAACAACTCCAGATCTCTTTTGATGAATGCATCATTAATAATGAATCGCTTCATCATCAGACAGACTATAGTGCAGTTTTGTAGCATAGGTTGTTATGGACTCAACTACAGCAAAACTCAAAGTGACAACTTCAGCCCTTCAGAAATGTTTTTTGAGACTTAGTTATACATGGAAGGAAAAATTCTAATCCTCTGTGTATGGTTCAAATAGGCATTAGGTTTATTTAAATATTTTAACGATAGATTATTACGTATGGCAACAATAAAGTGTAACGTGTTTTTTCATTTTTACATACTAAGCAATTAAGAAAAGATTTATAATCAAAATATTGAATGTGTGAAACTACTAAACTGTTTTTCAAGGAACAAGTTGGTTTTGTAGAGGATCTGGGAAGGTAAAATGCAATTATGTTTACTACTTTCTTGGTTACTGAATGAAAAAACCAGAAATTAAAGTTCAACAGTAAAGTCAATTAAAAAAATTAAACCCTCCCTCTACTTTATTAAAAAATAAAGATAACTACATAAAAATAATAAGAATATTGAAAACTAATGAGTTAATAAATGCTTAAGATTGTTCAGAATGATTAAAAATGCAATTAAGCCTGCTCAAATTCTTCACTTCAATATATTTTCCAGAAGTGTCTTCATTTAGCAGATAATGTCTTTAAAATGAAAAAAATGTTACAAATCGATTATTTTCTCTAACCTGCTAATTGGAGTTCTCTTTGGGACAGCAGGCTCAATGATTAATTCATCAGTCATTAATGAGAGTTAGTGTACTTTTGAAAACTGCCAAACTAAAGAAACTCTTAATAGAGTCATGAGTATTTCTGCAGCTGCTAAAACAGTCAGAGAAGGCTATGCACTGGTTCCTTAACATTTTATCTTTTCCAGGAACTTGATTTCTTGATACTGAGGAACAAGTTCCGACGTTCCTTGTAATTTAGTTTTTTCCCAGTAGGGGGAAGCATGTCCTGCTTTTGTAAGGAATTAGCAGGAATAAGCTCCTAAATGGAGAGAAAAGCATCTAAGTAAGAAACAAAGAGATGTCCAAATTTCAGAGAAATCATAATCAGGAAAAGAGAATGGAGAAGGTGATGATGATAATCTTGGAGTATATAAGGAGATATGCAAAAAGATGTATAGGGTTTAAATTAATGCTCTAATTGTTCCTGAGGCTCTTTAAATGTGCTCATTAAAGAGTACAAGGTGAGTGTCCTTTGGACTCTCTAATAAATCTTCATGTACATTTTACGTTATAGATCGTTCCTTATCTTATCAAAGGCCGTTTGCGAAGATTTCCAGGTTTTGTTTCAGATTCTCTATAGGAGAGTATTGTTGAGATTTCTC
This sequence comes from Diceros bicornis minor, assembly GCF_020826845.1. Taxonomy (NCBI): domain Eukaryota; kingdom Metazoa; phylum Chordata; class Mammalia; order Perissodactyla; family Rhinocerotidae; genus Diceros; species Diceros bicornis. Next base: position 8,705,384 of record NC_080753.1, read on the forward strand.
ATACCTGGAAATGCACTGATTGAAGACAGTGGCTATAAATAAACCTGACATAGATATTCATTTGGAAAGAAAGTGCACACTGAAGTGCATTTTAGTCAGTGCTGTGCAGACAATCTCAAGACCGAGTGAGTAATAAAAGTGATCCAGATGAGTCAGTTCTTCAGAATGATTTTCCGGAAGCTAATATATATAAGGGCAGTGATGTAAACCAATGAGCTTTCACAATGATTTATTTTGCTTTTTTGATTGGTGATAGATGCAAATCTGTGCTCAATTGCAACTACTACTTCATTTAGAAATGAAGGCCATGGGGTTAAATGTACTAGTTTTTTGGTTGTTTTGTTATTTTGTTGTAGTTTGTTTTATTTCACTAGTTTCTGCTGTGTTTTCAGTAGGAATGAGTCTGAGAAAGCTAATGGAAGAGGCCAAACCTTTTATGTATTCTACTGTTACTTAGAAAAGATCTTGAATAAGATCTTGAATAATATGGTTTGAAGAGTGTTTATAATATATTTGATTAATTAAAATAATTTTTCTCTTGTGATTATAATATTGTTTAATTATCCATTTGTTATGGAAGGTGCTTTTAAATATGATAAAACAGCAAATTCAGCATGCTTCTTAAAGTTCCACTCAGCCTCTGAATTTGCTTGCCAGATGAAATTAGATGAGGTTATTTATATCTATGCTACTTCTGGGAAGTGCACTGACCTGTGAATCCAAATACTTGGATTTTAATTCCACTTTTGCCTAAACTGAATCTTGGCAAACTTCCCTTCCCCAGGCCCAATTGCCTTGTCCCTCAAATTAAGGAGTTGGACTAGATGATCTATATGTTTCTTTGTAATTCTAATTAAGTCCCTGGGACTACTGCTGATGCAAAGGAGTGGTGTTTATGTATTCAGAATACCAAAATCAATGGTCGAACATTTTTGAAACTTTTTTCATTACTTCCTAGTTTAACCATTAATAATACATTTATTGCACTGTAATGTAATTTGAGGCATATACATTATTTTGGGCACTGGGGACGGATTTACATTCTTAAGTCTATTGAACCATTATCAATGCTTGGGGCTAAAAATGTATATACATAGAAATATTCTTGTTTGCAGTCAAGTGTGCCTATCTGCTGACAGATGTAGATCTGTTTAAATTTATAGACTCACTTATGGTGATTCCCTACCTTTAGGAGGATTAATAAATTCTTGTCCACTTGGGAGTGTTTTGGGTCATCTGGTTGGCAAGACTTCCTACCCTGAATTCTTCACAAATTTTAGTAGATTCATCATTATTTTGGTTGACTCATGATGAAGTCAAATATTGCCAAATATCCCAACAGGTTTGGGTTTTTTAAAATCTCTTATGATTTTTTTTAAATGGTTTAAAAACTCTAGATGCTATTTTCAACTTTTGGTGGAAAGCCTCGCCTTCTGTCTAGGATTGGCCTTCATGTTTGCAGATGTAGATGAGCTTCTAAAACCATGAGAGAAACAGGGATGAATATTTATCACAAATTGTGACTTGTAGTGACAACTACATTTAGATTCTCAATAAGGATCATTTTTTAATTTAGATCATGTTCCTTAAAACATTTTCTGTAAATCATGGTGAGTTCTTAAGTTAAGGAAAGATACAGGTTTAATGTCTAAAAGCAACTTCTGGTAAAAAATAGTATTCATGTGACTTTTCCTTTGATTAATGTAATCTGTTTTTTTCTCCCAATTATTTTGGAATAATTTTATTTATGTTTCTGAAATAAAAAACAAAAATTGGCCAAAAAAACTAAATTCAAGATATTTTTGATCTGCAATTAAAGCATGTTTATGATATAGTGGAAAAATTCTGCTTTAGCAAGCAAAACACTTGGGATAGAGTGTTGACACTTCTGCCTATTGTGAAATAGAGGATATGTCATTTATTTCTTCTCTGATTCTCAGTTTCTTCATCTGTAAAACAGGAAAAGTAATATCTACCAGGCATGGTTCTTTTAAGGTTAAAAAAATGCTGTTGTGACAATATAGGCAGTATTTTATACAAATAGATTATTTATACAAACCTAATGAAAACATAAGCAGAAATTATACAAATATAAGATGATGCTTTTAAGATTTTCCCTAACATTTTAATGGCGTTGTGGACTTGACTTCAACTTGAAGCTTTTTTATAAGAAAAAAGCACTGCCTTACTCTGTGACTCACTGCTAAGTGAAATTTGAGCTCATAAACCAAGTTATGAAATAAATTGTCTTATGAAAAATGACTCCAGTGAATCATTTAAAAAAAAATATCGTGTTGCCTTAGTCCACAGTCATGTGTCAGGGTTTTACTTGGGCTTGATTAGGGCTGGTGCTGTGTCTTTTAAGGGTCATCCCAGACCTCCTTAGGCCTCCTCATAAACGCACATATCCTTTGCTCTTGACAGCTGATTTCATCCTCTGTTTCATTGGGGAAAATAGACATGTCCCTGATGGTGTTCTTCAACCTTCTACCACCTAAAAACTTCCATACTCCTCCTCACAGACTTTCATTCCCAGAAGATGAAATGTTTCTTTGTTGTTCAAGGCTGACTTGGTCTACCTGTATCCTTAACCCTAATGCTCATCATCTCCTCCAGAATCCTGGTTATATCTTTTCTTCTGTATCTCCAACTTCTTCCTCCCTCTCCACTCTTTCCTTGTAGCAGCTTGTAAACATGATCCAATGTGAATAACTTAAAAAAATACAATACTTGTTTCACTTGCCCAAAGTAATAAAAATAATCTCTCTTGACACTTATCCTCCTTTATTTCCTTCAAGTTTCAAATAATATTAGTCTATTCTAGCTACCTCACTTTCTCAATTTACCTCTACAGAACTCTACAGAATTCTTCAGTCTGGTCTCTGTCCTCATCATTGTCCTAAAACCAGTGGCCCTACTGACAGAATCATCTCCTCGTTGCCAAATCCAATCAAAATTTTCTGGCCTCTCATCAGGTCTCTTGGCTGCACTTTCCACTGTTCATCTTTGTCTAACTTTTTGGCTTCTTCTTTGGCTTCCAAGCACTACACACTATTGGTTTTACTCTTCTCTATTTCTCACCCTCACCATCCTCCATCCTTCTCCTCCCCACCCCAACACACACCATGCTGTCCGAGTGATGCATTCAAAATCAAAGCCTGACCATGCCGTACTTTTTAATACAGTCACGCACTGCATAACAACGTTTCAGTCAATGACAGACCACATGTATGACAGTGGTCCCATGAGATTAGTACCAGACAGCCTAGGTGAGTAGTAGGCAATACCATCTAGGTTTGTGTAAGTATACTCTGTGGTGTTTGAACAGCAGTGAAATTGCCTAAAGATGCATTTTTCAGAATGTATCCCCACCATTAAGCGATACTTGACTGCAGTACTCTATTTTAACAGGCTTCCTCTGACAGCATTCCAGCAGCGGGAGAGAGGGCACCACCTTGATACTTCCAGGTGGAGGTAGAAGTTCAGACTACTCCCTAGGTATCCACTGACACCACTCTGGCCAGGACGGGGAGGAGCCCCTTGTTACTACTCCCTGTGTGGCCTCTAGTGAACCAAGACGGGTAGGGAGGCCTCATGCCTGCTGGAGCATGGTGAAAGTTACAGCAGGAATGAGACCTCCTCTGACACCACTGTGGCGTGGAGGGAGAAGGGTGCCTCGTTACTGTTCATGGGGGTAGAAGTCCATGTGGCCTCTATTGCCACTGTGGGAGGCCTCCTTACTGTGAGTGGAAATGAAGTCCCTGTTCCCCATTCGGTCTTCTCTGATTCCACCCAGAGGGGAAAGGGTGCCTCTTTACAGCTGGGTGAGATTGGAAGTCTAGACCCCCTACTTAACCTTTCTTGACAGGGGTGAGCACGAGACACTGTTTTTTTGTGTTGTTTGGCTGGAGAAGGATGTCTGTTGTGTGAAAGTTTTCTTGGCTTGCTAGATTGCAGTGTTTCTAGTCCTGTGGCTAGAGAGAGTAGGCTTTTCTTGAGGCTTTTTTTCTTTTTGTTTGTTTCTGTTGAAAGTTCTGGATTGCCAGCTTTTCCAGTACCCACTTTCACATATCTGAGGCACAATAAGAACTAGGGAAACCACTGCGATGTCATTCCTGGGTCTTGTGGTACCCAGCCAGCCTGCTTTCTTCTTTCCACCTTTTGCGAGGTATTCTATGTTTATTTTATAAATAATAGCCAGTCCCCATTCACTTGTGTGTTTTAATTTATTTCTTTATAAAATTTTCTTGTGAATACATGTTAGGCCTTGTGCATGAATATTTCATTAACTAGTTATATGAGAATAAGCATGACCAGGATAAATCCATTTGGATAATGGGCTCAATATTTTTTCTCTTTATTTGTCTTATTTCAGAGACTTTGTGACACGGTGTGTGAGAGTGGGAACAAAGTGAGGTTGATCATTATTCTTGGTTTTTAAGTATACAATCTAGATTGAAGCTCTTTGTTCCCACAGCAGCTTTGGAAGGGAAGGAAGTTGTAGAGGCAGTTTTTAGAAATCCTTGAAAATAATTCTGTAATGTCGCCAGCTTTTCTTGTGCCCTTGTTTGTTTGAACACATGATTTGATCTCCTTTTTTTTCGCTGAATATATATAAGAAATGAATCTTAATTGGAATTATATTCTGGCACTGTTTTAAAGCTAAAAACAGTATAAGATTTAATATATGCATAGATTAAAATATGACCCCTTTTCTCACAAAAATGGTAAATTTCAATAAAATAAGCATGATATGGAAATCGATTTTTTTTTAAATGATGAAGTACTGGTTAATAGCTGACCTCTCAAATTAATGTTAGCAAATACACATCTTATATGACTTCTTCATTTTCTCAAGTGGAAAGTTCTGAAATGATTGCATGTTTTATTTGTCAAAAACTTGAGAAGTCATAGACAAGCGTCCTGTTGCTCAATCCTTATCCACTGTTTTGGAAAACAAGTCATTTGTAGCATATCCTCCATTGCTTATTTTTGCCTCGTGAACACTACTTCCAAGAAGATTTTGTAGTAGAGAGAGAGAATAAACATTCAAGAACATCTGAATGACACATTTTTAGGCCATTTATTATAGACACCTGTACAGTTTAGCTACAGCTTGGGGGCTGAATCCCTAGAGCTAGGATTCTACTGCTTTTGACTGTATAATCACACATGCCCTTGAATGTGTGTCAGTAAACCTGTCTGCAATATGTGCTATTGGTATATGAAGAGGTATCAGATGTTTATTAGTTTTTAAATAATCTGTGGGGGATTCAACAGTATGCATAAAGTATAAATGACAGTGCATGGGAAGATCTGCTGGGTTTTACAGACCGATGATATCATAGGAATTCAGGGGAGGTCACTACTCTTGTGGTCATGGTCATCATAGATTCTTCTTCATCATCAGCATCGTCATCATTGCTGTCAGCCTTTGTTGGGAGATTACTCTTTGTCAGGTACTGTACTAGATGCTTTGCATGCATTACCACAATTAGTGCACCCACCAAACCTATGAGATAGTTATTAGCGTTATCCTTGTCTTACAAATGAGAAAAATTAAGAATTAGAGAAGTTAATTTATCTCAGGTCACGTAGCAAATGACTTGTAAAGCAGAAACCCAGGCTTTTTCACCCAGAGATCATGTGTAACCATTATACCATACTGCCTCCTGTGGAAGAGACACAATTTTAGTCAAGCTTTGAAGGAAGGTCAGATATTAGTACCCAAATTAGGTCTAGGAGATCAACGTGATTGTTGTCATTAAATTCTGAAATATGTTCCTGAATACGAGTATTGGATGAATTATTCCACAATATTGTTAAATAAGTATAGTATATAAAAGACAAGTGAGTTTATTACCTAAGTACAGAATTGGGTTAAGGATTATCGAGACATCCTAAATTTTCTGAATGTCTTATATTGACTGTAGTTTCTGAGGGAATTTGATGATGAGGTGGCAAGGAACAGGGGAAGATTCCAGGCTTTTTTTTGATCCAGAAAGGGATTGGAGAACTTTGTGTGCTTTGCTGAGGCATTGTTTTCCCCATGTTTTTTAGAGAATTGCTTACTTTAGCTGAATTCTTCTAGGAAGGGAGAGCAACTAACTATAGGTCCTCTCTGGAGGCAATGTTGGTTTTGTTTAAAATTTGGAGATGAGCAGATTTCACATGTGGTCAGGAACAGATAACTCAGCCATATGGCTTGATTTAAATGTTGTCTATAGGTTCTGAGGTTTTAGGATTTAATGACTTTGAAACAGATTGGTTGGTGTTATTACACTGTTATCAGTAATGGCACAATTGATGTCCATTTCCTTTAAAACATTAAAGATTAGATTTTACCTTTCTGATAGAAAAGCAGAATGAATGTGTTTCCTCCAGAGTGTAGATATTTTTAGCAGGTTCATAGAATTGTATGTCAGAAAATGATGGGCCCTTGACTACAGCTCAGAAGAGGGAGCCTCTGTGACAGAAACTCAGCAAAGAGGCTGAAGGGGAAGAAATGTGTTAATTTTGAGAAGAAAGGGCTGGCTCAAGTAATAGCTACTTTTATTGAACACACATTCTGGCTCTGGTCCTTACATTATATCCAAAAAGACAGGTCATATTGTCCCTATTTTATGGGAAAAGATGAAGAGGCAGATTAGAGGGTAGCATAATCAATTTGGGCTTTTTAAGCAATATATCAGAGATTAGGTAAATGTCCAATTATAAAGTGAAAGAGCGTCGAAAAGCAATCAATAATTGAACAATATGAGGAATATTACTTGTTTAAGGAAATATCAAGGTCTTGCTTTGAAAAACTTTTAGAAAAGTTAAATACCTGTTACTATAGAATTTATTGTTTCTTTTAAAATAATTTTCTCCAGGAAATTTAAGGAATTTGACTTTTTGGAAATTTGATTTACTTGCAACAATACATTTATGGTATAAGACTATAAAATGCAAACAGTAGATGAATGAATACATAATAGAATACATTTCTTATTATATATTTAGGCAGGTAAATGTTATAAATGGGGAAATTTAAGTGAATGTTAAATTAAATTAAGGATCATCCGTATCTCCAGATAGTCTAAGTTTTTCCTTCTGGAAGGCAAAAACTAGAAGCTGCCTTTTTATCCATCCAAGCTCTGGTGGAAGAGGGGCACTTTAAGGAATTGTGTGAAGATGAAAGAATATTTTGTGTGCTGAGGCAGATGGTGTTTTATTGTACGATATTGTTTTGGAATGGACCTCAAGATGGTAGATGGCTATGCACTAAACTAGTATTCTGAAATTAGTGAGAGGTTGGAAATTATATCATATCCATATAAGGAAAATCTGGTAGAATAAAGCATAATGATAGTTAAAAGCTATGTAATGGAATTAGATGAAGTGATAAGTATTTGGAATGAGTTGCAATAAACCAAATGGTTTTTCTTTGAGTAAAATGAGTAGAAAATGTGTGTGTGTGTGTGTGTGTGTGTGTGTGTGTTAAGCATATACTAGACATAAGTAATCAATGAGAAATAGTGGAGACTCGGTCCAATTGGTTCTTATTATCTGTGCTCTGTATTACTGAGGCTTACGTTTAGGTTGAGGAGCGGACAAGAGTTACAGGCAATTAGATAAGCAATTTTCATAGGATCTGCAAAATGCAATGGTAAGGGAAATAGATGATGCTTTAGAAGTCCTGGGTAGGGCACCTAAAGAAGATCTACAGGAGATCTACAGAGATCATGGGAAACTTAAACAGGAAGGGGTATGTTAGTTGAGATCTAACGAATAAATAGGATATGGCCAGGATTCAGGGAAGAAGGGGCCATAATCTGAGAGTATTATACATGGATATAGCAAACAACATCTCCAAAGCCTGAAAAGAAACAGAACATTTAACTGAATCAGAGGAAGTTAAGTGTGATATAGTGATTTATAATAGGAAATATATGTCTGGTCTTCATCTCCATTTCTGGTACAGAGCTCCTAAAACCGTTGGAGTTTCCTAACTGATGAGAGCAATAAAAGCGTCTTTTGTTATGTTAATGAGGTGACTTTTGGACCCCACCTAAGGATGGGGGCTGGTTGCCAGTGGAGCCAACCCTGTGATTAGAGGGTTGGAACTTTCAGTCCCACCCCCTGACCTTTTGGAAGGGGAGAGGGGCTGGAGGTTGAATCAGTTGCCAGTGGCCCAGTGATTTAACCAATCATGCCTATATAATGAAGCCTCCATAAAAACCCAAAAGGACTGGATTCAGAGAGCTTTGAGTTGTTGCACACATGGAGTTTTGGGGAGAGTGGTGAGCTCAGAGAGAGCATGGAAATTCCATGCCCCTTCCGCGTACCTTGCCCTATGCATCGCTTCCATCTGGCTGTTCCTGACTTATATCCTTTGTGATGAACTGGTAATCTAATAAGTAAGACATTTCTGTGAGTTCTATTAGCTGCTCTAGCAAATTAATTGAACCCCGAGAGATCGTGGGAACCTCTGGTTTATAGCCAGTCTGTTAGAAGTACAGCTAACAGCCTGGGCTTGCAACTAGCGTCTGAAGTGGGAGGGCACTCTTGTAGGACTGAACCCTTAACCTGTGGAATCTGACATTATCTTTGGGTAGATAGCATCAGAACTGAGATGAATTCTCGTACATGCTGCTAGTGTCTGAGAATTGCATAGTGTTGTGTGGGAAGCCCCTCCCCACCCATAACTTTGTAATTGGGTCCTGGAACCCAAAGATTAAGTATGCTTGGAAAATACAGTAAGAGAGAAAGCATCAAGAAAAGTGGGTCTAAGAATGGTAGAGGCTTATCACACATATCTTGTAAACTCTAAGAAGTTTGGACTTTATGCCAAAAGCAATGGTAAATCATTTAAAGGTTTAAAAAGGGGCAATTGTGATATCAGAGTTTCATTTAGAGCATAATGTGGCTGCACTGTTGGAGAATGGATTCGACAGATATAAGACATGAGTGGGTCATCAGATAGAGCAGCAATCTGGGAGAGAAGTTATGGTAGCCTGAATTCAAATAATGAGAGTGCAGACAGGGAGAAGTGGACAGAGCTACTAGAAACTGTTCAAGTAATATGTAAAGGATCAGATTGGATACAGGAGATGAAAAATAAAGGGTAGTCAAGGCTGTTGTCAAGGTTACTCCTTGATAATTGGTTTAATGGTGGTGTCAGTTACTATGACAGGAATTTAAGGGATAGCATTTAAGGGAAAGACAAGAAAAGTAATCTCTAAAGTTAACTGAAAGGAGTTTCCTAGAATGTAGGTAGGAAAGATCAAGTAAGTTCAGGTAGAGTATTTGAAAAATGAAGAATTTGGTTAATATTTTCAAGTGCTGCAGATAGGCCAAGTAAGACAAAGATTCAAAATTTCTGGTGGATTTGACAGCAAAGAACAAGTTGAGAGAAGAGCTGAAGAAAATCCCAGATTTCTTCAGGTTGAGGAGTGAATAGTGAGACCATGTGAGAATGAGATTGAAAACGAACCTCCACGAACCTCCAAGAACTTGGACTTCATAGAGGAGGAGAGGTAGGAGTAGTTAATTTATGAAATCAATCATGTTTAATCATTTTGACCTACCCAAACAGCAGTTTTGTATGGTTTAGCCTATGGAAGGGAACAGTAGAAATAAGAGAGGCATTTAATTGTAGTGATTAACAGCATAGATGCTGGAACTGAACTCCCTAGGTTCCAATTTTGTTCCTATATTTAAAGATCTGTATTATTTTGGGTGAGTTACTTTAACTTCTATATTCCTCTTTTCCTCATGTGTAAAATGAGGACACTATTAGTTCTAAACTAACAAGGTAATGACACCCATGTATTATCATTTCTTTTGCTCACTTTAAATTCAATGCAACTCCTAGACTGTGCCATCATCTCTGCTCTCCATGCCCTCTGCTTCTACCTTGCTAACTTTCCTAGTGTAACATGGAATATCCTTAAACAAAACTACATCTCATATAAAATTATAAAGCTAATTCCTACTCCTTTTCTAAAATTGTCTTTGAACTTGAGTCTTGCGTTCTCCCTAATCCATTGCATGCACCTACTTTTTTGTTTGATAGTTCTTGTTGACTTGTTGGCACATGTGACTGGTGACCACTGCCACCTTCTTGATACATTTTCCCCTTGAGTTTGTGATTCTACAGTCAGTATAGACATGTACTGCCTCCTTTCTAATCCGTGAAGCTATGATCCACAGTGAGCATGAGATGGGCGCCTGAATCTGCTGTATTCTTAGATCCTTAAAGCTTGTAGTATGAGTATTTCTCCACACTGAGTGACATTATGGTGTGAAAAGATATACTGTATGTATTATCTTTAATAGCTTCGTTTCAGGACTGGAGGAAATATTGACTATGTTGGACCTGAAAGAAGTCGTGCTTTTGTAAAATTTTAATTATATATTTTAAGGTTAAACATTATATTATGAAACATTTATTAGTATGTGTGTGTGGTATTTCTTTATCTGGAAGGTGGTAAAAAATGTTTGAGAGCTACTGTTAGAGTAGAAAGAACGTGGTAGAAGTCAAAATACTAGTGTTTGAATCCCAGGTATGCTACTTGGTTGCTTTGTGACTAGGGGAAAATTTCTAAATCTCTTTGAGCCTTTGTTTCCTCATCTATGAGATAGACTCTTGTCAGCTATATCATAGATCAACCAATCATCTCATGAATCCTGTGCAAGTGTTTGTGCAGAATTTACTCGATGGCAGAAATCAATAAACTTCTTTTCTTTACTCTGGTTTTCTTCCTTTAAAAAAAATGAGGCAAATTTTATGAACAGTGAAATGCAGTTTTTAGGTAGACAATTTGATGAGTTTTGCTAATTGTATAATCTGGTGTAAACAAGACTATTGGCCAGATAGAGAACATTTTTGTCTGCCCAGGAAGTTTTCTTATACTCCCTTCGTATTAATCTGCGTTTCCTTTTGTAACTACTTTCATCATAGATCACTTTGACTGTTCTTCAACTTTGTATAAAATGGAATAAGTATATAAATAAGTAAATAAATAAAATGGAAGAGTATATACTCTTCCTTCTGCTTAAGTTCAATATATTTTTGCAAGTCATCCATGTTGTTGTGTGTATCAATAGTTTATTTCTTTTTCTTGCTGAGTAGTGTTCCATTGTATAAATATGTCACAATTTGTTTATCCAGTCTGTTGTGGATGGACATCTGGGCTGTGTTTAGTGTTAGCTTATTCTGAATAAGCTGCTATGAACGTTCATGTACGAGATTTTTGTGGACATATGTTCTCTTTACTTGGAGTGTAATTGCTATGTCTTAGAGTGTATATATGGTTAACCTTGTATTATATGGAATTGCCTAGTACTTTTCTAAAGTGGTTGTACTATTTTATTTTCCCACCAATGATGTATGAAAACTCTGGTTGTCCAACTTCCCTGCCAACATTTGAAGTTCTCAGTTTTTTTAACAACGACTATTCTAGTGGTTTCAAGTGGTAACTTAACTGTGGTTTTAATTTGCATTTCCTTGGTGATTAATAATGTTGAGCGTGTTTTCATGTGCTTTTTGGCCATTTGTGTCTATTTTCTTATTTGAAATGATTGGTTAGAATGTTGACAAATTTTTAATTAGATTTTTGGTCTTTTTATTGTTGTAGAAGTTATTTGTATGTTCTGGATTTGCATTCTTTGTTAAATATGTGTACTGGAAATATTTTCTCCCAATATGTGGCTTATCTTTTCATTTTCTTAAGTGTCTTTTGAAGAGCATAAGTTATTAGTTTTTTCTGAAGTCTAATTTATCATTTTTTTCTTTATACTTAGTGTTGTTTGTGACCACTCTGGGATATCTTTGCCTATCTCAAGGTCACAAAGGTCTTCTCAATATTTTCTTCTAAAGACTTTATGGCTTTAGCTTTTAGGTATAGGTTTATGACTCATCTAGAACTAATTTTTGTGTATGGTGTCAAGATAGGGTCAGAGTTCTTTTATTTTTAGATTTGAGTATCCAGTTGTTCCAACATCATTTGCTGAAAAGATTTTCCTTTGCTCATTGTTATGTTTAAAGTGTTCAAAGATATAGTGTAAACATGATGAATGTAGTGTTTAATAAAATATAGAAAAATAAAGATCATAGTGTTTAAGTATATGTGAACTGCCTTAAAATATTGACCTTCCATATGTCTGTTCCAATAGAAAATGTAACAATGACTGTCTTAGGATTATGAAGCATGAAATGTGTTTATACTGTGCTTTAAAATTCTATATAGCTATATGATTTTTTCCCTTTTCCTCAGAATTTAGAACATAATTCTTGAAAAAAATATGAATATACTTTTCTTATTGTAACTGAGGAGAAAACTAACCATCCTAGAGGCCTTGGTATTTGCCAAATCTGACAAGTACAGCTTTCTACCAATAAAGAAGTGTAAGGTTTCTGCTGCTAATGAGCAGTAGTGATATCTAGTAAAATCCAAGCCATTGCACTGTCCTGAGTAGCAAAGTAGGTTCTCCTATCACAAAACAGTAGGTAATAGTATATATGTTGAACATTTCATTAACAAAGGCCATATAATTTTAGAAAATAGGTTATATGCTTTTTCTATTTTTGCAAGAAAAAGTATATCATACAGAAGCAATATATTGTACAGCATTGACAACCCTACCCTGGGTAAAACAGATATACCTGTAGACAAACAACTGGGACTGACATCTACATCCACAGGGATGGCCCATTTATATCTCTTGATCTTCAATCGCATATTAACAGCCAGCATTGCTATTACCCCGAAATGTGATAAAGTTTTTAAAATTGCCCAAGGGCATAAGTGACTGGTGACTGTACATTAATCCCTAAAGCACGGGTACCAAACCACTATCATTTAGTAAACATGTAGGTACTCATCATGTCAACACTAATAACCAAAAAGAAGATTTAACAATGATCCAGACTGACAGAATACATCAGGCAGGACTGGCATCTGACGAGGTAATTCTTGGAGGACTGTGTTCATACGGGCAGCGAGGCTACACATTCTGAAGGAAGATGATCGTGTTGTGGGATGTAGAACTAGGGATGCGGTGGACAATTTCTGTTTGCATCTGGACTGGAAGAAAAATGGATTTAGATGCCATCGAGTGATATAGCGTTGGGAAGTACTAAAATGTATTCCCACGGGGGTATTTAGAACCTCCTATAGAAAGTTCTGAGAAAAGGAAAAATAACTCTTTTGTTTTCCTTAAAAGATATATATTGATACTTCCTTGGAAATGAAAGTTTTGATTAGATGACCTATGAATGTCCATTTTCTCTTATATTTTAAAAATTCCATGGTATTGGACAGTAATTCCTCATGTTACCATAAAGGAACACTGCTTTTGAAATTTATCTGAACGTGAAATGTTAGAATGTATGATTTATATTAAAGAGTAGTCCATAGAGATATTTAAATCTCTGCAAGTAAACGTCTTTTTAGGTATGTATCAAACTTGTACCATATCGGTCAGTTTGAGATCCACATTGGGTGCAGAGGAGAGAATAAAGTCTCCGATGCATGTAATGTTCACCATAAGTCGCTCATCTTGACCACTCCCAATTAGAAGTGAAAAATCAGTACGACTTTCTCAGATGCAATTCACTTTCTAGTCCCTAATAACTGATAGTATGTAATGGATGTTTTAGAGGATTCTGGAAGTTTGTTTTGACCTCTGTTCTCTCAGACGCCCAGTCCTCTTCCTAGAGTGCTGTATCACTGACCCCTGTTTACCTGGCTGCAGCCAGACGGTCAGAGCGGGCACTGATCCTTTCCTGTGAGCAACTGGCCTTAAAGCCAGGAAGAAGCTGACCAGTTTGGGCTGGTCGCTAATTCAGAGGAAGTGTCAACTCTGGGGTTGTGGGCTGAGTGTGGGCCGGGTGAGGCTGACGTGAGAGAGAATTTCCTGAGTTGCCTGTGGCCTTCCAAGGAGGTCTTTCAAGGGGCTCAGCTGACCTTGGTTCCTTGAGAAACACCAGAATTTTTCCAAGATATGCACTTATCTGATAAGTATTTAAGATCGCTCCAACGGGTTTATGTTATTTGCAGCCAGAACAACTTCGGTTAAGAGAACAGAACTAGGTGTAGGACAACGGCAGTCTCCTGTGATGTTTTCGTTTGGGTTCCCCTAAACGCAGACCCTGAGAGGAGGATTTGAATGTGGACACTCGCTTGTATTGGCACTAATTGGCAGCACTGAAACAAACTACAGTGCCAACGTGACTTTATTAATCTCTAACGAGTTAGCGTTTTTCTTTATGTGCGTGCTTGTGAGCCTAATTATAATTATCTATAAATTAAAAATGCCTATATAATATACACCATTATTTAAAACGTTGCCTTTTCAAATTCAGTTAATCCTGGAGATGGAAGTAAGAAGGACAAAGAATATAGCCGTTAGATTGTCCTATTCTTTGTTGACATCCTCATTGCCGATGGTATGCTAGGATAGATATGTATTTCAGATGTGCGTCTATTCATTTTGGGTGAAGTTAAGTCCAAATTTATTCAGCAAGAGGTGCATAATGTTTTACAGTTTTCTCCAGAAGTAGACCTTGAAACAAATATTGGAGTACAAGTAATTTATTTTGGAGGTGATCTCAGGAAATGGGGAAGTTACACACCAAGGAAAGGCATCCAACAAAGGGTTTTTTTTTTATTTCTTTATCAAGCAAGTTACTAGTATAGGCAACTGATGCTTAATCGCTTTGGGAAATTTGGGGAACCAGTGTAAAATATATACAAGCTGAGGGAGCTAGGGTATTTGTACCAAATCCTATTAGCTGTTGGTTGAGAGCGGCTCCTAGCAAGCATTAATTCCCTGACATGTCATGCTCGTCACTTGGGGGCTAAGCAGCAGGCTCTGACAGCCAGTGACAGCCCTGGAGCAAGAAATCTATAGGCCCTGGCTGCTGGAAGTCGGGCAGGTGTGTGCCCTGGAGTTGAAAGGATGAAGAGAGAGAGGCAGGCACAGACACTGCGATGCATAGGATGCTATCATGTAAGATTGCTTTCATCCACTTTTTGGCCGTGCAGGACAGACATTACATGCTCGAGTCCCTTGTGAGTCAGGAAAGAGTCAACTTATTAGAGAGGAAGATGGTTTGTCTACCCAACCTCCTCCTGCCCCTCAAACAACATATGGAGAAACGTGAACTAGGTTTGGAGAGTCCCTCGCCTTAAATGTTTCTCTCTGAATGAACTTTAGAATAATGCTGCTCTTTACTGAACGGAGACAAAATATTGTAGCTGCCTGATAGCAGCCTGCCACGTTACAAATCACCACTTGCAAGGTTACACAAGGTGCCTTTAGAAAAAGCTAAATGAATTACTTCAAATAGTATGTTTGTATTCAAAAGGGAAATAGCTGGCAGTTTAGGAGTGACAGTCTTTTCTTTTGGTTTCAAAAGGCCCATTGCTATGCTTTGCCTTTCCATTTGCGCTGGGAGCTGAAAGCCCGCAGCGAGCAGGTGAATAGAAGATATTTCTAGTTGTGAAAGAGAATAAGAAAAGAATTTTTGCGCAAGTCACAAGGACTTTAGTTTTACTATTGTAATATTTATTGACTTTCGGGTCGGTTAAACTAAATGTAATTGAAAATATAACATTTAGCTAATTCATTTTCTTAATCCTTCCTCAATTAACTTTCTTATTTTTTTAAAAAATATCTTGTACTTTTTGGGGCTGGCCTGGTGGCATAGTGGTTAAGTTCGCATGCTCCACTTCAGCGGCCCTGGGTTCGCAGGTTTGGACCCCAGGTGCGGACCTACACACCGCTTATCGAGCCATGCTGTGGCAGGAGTCCCATATATAAAGTGGAGGAAGATGGGCATGGATGTTAGCCCAGGGCCAATCTTCCTCAGCAAAAAGAGGAGGCTTGGCAACAGGTGTTAGCTCAGGGCTAATCTTCCTCACCAAAAAAAAAAAAAAATGTGTGTGTGTGTGTGTGTGTGTGTATATATATATATATATCCTGTAATTTTTAATCCTTTTTTATGTGTCAAATCCGGGAGAGTGTTTAACTATTAATGATATGTCTCAAAAAATACACATATACAAACACATATACATACATGCATACATGACATATAGGGGAAACACACACACACACACACACACACACACACACACAAACACACTTGTTACAGTAATCTTGTCATTTCTGCCCATCAAAGTGGAAGCTCATTAATTAGCAAAATTGGTTTGTAGTGGAGAGGAGCTAGCTGCTCCTTTGGCAAGGGTGGCATGCCGGAGACAGTTCTGTTTTGTCCTTACCTCTTATCATTTAATGACTTATTGTATGGGCAAGATCATATAAGTTCAGTTTCTGTCTAAATAATGTTTTAGGGTATATTGCACCACAAATACTCCCAGGGATCCCTATTGTCTCTCTTAGTTTACTTAACAATGTTTTAAGTACAACTTTCAGCTTACTAGTTTGCCGATAGTCTGTGAACCTCAGCTCATTAAAAAATATCCTTCTTTTTACTAATATTAGCTAAAGTACCAATTTTCTGTTATTATTCCTATGGATCCATTGTGTTTTAGAATTTGTTTTCATGTTAGCTAGTTGTAATTGTTGGATCTGATGAGTCTTAGTGGGTAGGAGTAGGGACTTGAAACACTTGCTTTTTAATTATTAGTCATGAGAAATTATGTTTGTGGGGTTTCTGGAAAGAAAGTACAACCTTGAATACCACTTTGGCCTCCTTTTCAACTTTTAGGTTCAATGGTTCTAATACAGAATAGGAAAAAGATAGGCTCAATAAATTGGATGATAAAGGAAATAATGAATTAAAAAGGTAGATTTCAAAAAAAAAAGGAAAAGGCAAGATGATGAATCAGTGAAGTTGGAATTATGTAGTTATAAGCCTCTACTATAACTCTCTCAGTAATTGCAAAGCCAATCCACGTCACATTTCACAATGAGAATAAGACAACTTGAAAGTGTGTTCTGTGTGGGTTCTTGCAGAATGAGAGGTTGGTAGGAATAGGAGAGGATGGAGGCTCTAGTAAAGGGAGAGGGGATAGCAACCTATACTCTTTTGTGTTATCAGCACCCTAAGTGTAGCTTCAGAAAGCCGCAAAATTGAATTTGAAAATCACTATGCAAACAAACTGTCTTTCTACTGCAATGAGTATAACAGCTATCTTAGAGTGCATAGAATCAAAAAGAGTTATAGATTTAGTTCTTTGGGTTTTAGAGTTTTTGATGAAGGGAATGAGTAATAAGCATTTTGATATATGTCCCTACAAGAGAGCCCTTTGGCTGGTCCCTGAAACACTGATATTATTAGTTTTAAAACTGGCATTAAAATATGGGGCATAAAGGAAGCAGTAAAGTTACCAGCTAGTATTTTTTCAAAAAATGACATGACTCAATCAATTCTTATGTTCACTGATTTTTTACCACCTGATTTTAGGTGATTCTAAAGAATATATATTGTTAACATCTTTCCATTTCTTCGACTGGCTACCCAATTTAGTTGTCATATTAAGTCTGATTTACTTTAAATGAGAAATAATATCTTGTTGTTATCTGCATTATGTATGTAATTATGTATCTGACTGTACTTTTTGAGAAAAAAGCTTCCCTTGGTGCTTTTATTTGGTGATTGGAAGGACGGTGATATTTTAGGGTTTTCATCCTGAGGGTTCAGATTATATCTCTGAAATTAAAGCAATTTCCAACTTGCACAATTGTGAACTCATCTTAGTGCATAAATTAATTGTAAATGTTACTCTGTGAGCATGGTTATAAAACCAATGAGTAAAGGCCATTTCACCTCAAAGCTTAGTGCATGTTTTTTTAAATTATTGAATATGAAGCAGTAATTAAGAGAACTGAATAGATAGATATTATTATTTAAAGAAACCCAATGTCATAAGTAAAAGAAAGCATTAGTTATATACACTTGTAGAGAAATTCTCAAATTTTCATGTTATAGAGTATGGTTGAGAATAATATGTGTATTTGCAGTGGTTTGAGAGAGGCAGTAATACTTTAAAATGGTAAAATATGAAAACAATTGGTATTATTCTAGTTGGAATTAAGATATTATCAGTCTGCTAAACAAAAATAACACCATGTTGTTTTCATTGCCATGGACCTTAATCATGCATGAGTAATATTTGGTGGAGACAAAATGCAGCAACTGTTGTTTTTTAAAATATTTTAAAAAATATAGTTGATAATTTGTGTAATGGAAAAAAACGAGTTGATGTTACGTAGGCTGCTAGATCCTAAAAGTATCTAAAAGAGATGCTGGGTTTTTAAACATGAAAAACATTCCACGTCTTGTGCTAAATTATACATTTATAAGAAATAATTTATAAAATTACTCCAGAAAGTAAGTGGAATTTTTTCCTATGGACATGTCATAGCACTGAATGTGCTTTTTAAACTTAGATTGAACAAAATATACTTACTACAAGTGGTATAGAAAATGTAAATATAAAATTCTAAGTTACTAATGAGCCCTTTCGTTAAATTTACTCAGAGAATGCAGTGTATGGCAGTATATGAATATCAGCTTTGTTTCATATAATTTTTATGTTTATACTCATAGGCAAACTTTAATCTCTTGCTTTTTGCTTGCTTGCTGCAACTGTGAAATGCAGGCATGATGGAATGTCAGGGTGACACAGGTATAAAGCTGACCAAGGTGCTCGTTTTACGTATGTTTGATTTTAGAACATTTTCTCTCTAAAGAAAATTTTAGCATATATTTTCTATATATTTGTAGCTTATTTTTTACTAAGGTTAGTTCATTTTAACAGGTATGTGCATTATTATAGATTTGTATATTAAACATATCTATTAGTTCAACTTAGGAGATATGTATTGGCTATAACTATGATTCAAGAACTGTACGAGATGCTGATAAACAAAGATGATAAAGCAATACTTGCTAAAAACAAGTACCTTAGCCTGCATGAAGTCAGAATTTCAGAATTTCGCGTAGTATTAGGTTAGATGCCAGTTGAGGTTTCATGAATTTTAATGAATCTGTGTTAAAACCTGTATTTCAAATTTTTGAGATATCTTTTTTAGTTTTTAACTTTATTTCTACTTTTATTATTTAAATATGTAGATTAACGTAAGAATACTTGATTTTACTGACAGTGATAGAAATGATTAACACAGTGACATAACCTCAAATGATATGGTTAACAGATGTGTTTTCATGTAATTTCACTTGAAGGTAATTTCAACTGATTATATACAAAATTGGAATTCTTTTTATAAGGTGATTGATGAGGATTGAGTGCTGGAAATGCACAGTGGACCCCTGAATCCCCATTTCTGATATCCTGTACTAAAAGAGTATTGTATTTCCAGAGTTATTCAGATATTTGAGTCTAAATATTGGGGTATGCCTCCTGCCACTTCTTGATAGAATAAATAAAATAAATGTAGAGAAGTTCAAATTTTTCAATTTTTCAATGAATATATCAAAGCCTCAAATGGAAAACAGTAGTATGTACCCATGCCTTTCAACAACTGATGTTTATGGTGACTTGGGATGGAGAAAAATCTCATTGGTACATAAGTGTTTTCAGAATTATTATCCAATTTATGGGCTCATTAGTACCCCAGATACAAGATAGTGATAATGGCTTAGAATTACTATTTATTGGATTAAAATGAATAAACTCCAAAAATTCCATATCTAATCAGCCAATTGCTGTGGAACAGATGAAAAATATATTATTTTAGAAATTATTTCCGGGGCCAGCCCCATGGTGTAGCGGCTAAGTGCGCGTGCTCCGTTGCTGGTGGCAGGGGTTCAGTTCCTGGGGGCGCACCCATGCACCGCTCGTCAGGCCATGCTGTGGTGGCCTCCCATATAAAGTGGAGGAAGATGGGCACAGTTGTTAGCCCAGGGCCAGTCTTCCTCAGCAAAAAGAGGAGGATTGGCATGGATGTTAGCCCAGGGCTGATCTTCCTCACAAAAAAAAAAAAAAAAAGTTATTTCTTATAGTCTAATTTGATTTACTTAAAATTGTAACAAAAGACATTGCTTGCTTTCTGCTTTAAGAACACTTGCTGGCTAACTCTGCCATTAATGGAAAATGGCTCATTTGTCTCTCATATTCAGAGATCTCCTCACTTTCATACTGCCGTTGTAGAATTGTGAAGAACAAACGTACATCTCTTTAGTTGTAAGTCACTGTGCTTATGATTTTTGGTATCATTTTATTGAGTAGTAGCACATTTCTCATATTGTAAAATGGGAGCTATCTAATTAGTTGCAATTCATTGAGACAGGTGGGCTTCTGTCAAAATAAAAACACTGCCAGTGATGCTGCTAATTCTGATCTTCTAGCTCAGAACTGGTTAGTAGTTCCACGGAGCTAGAGCATATAGACACATGTGGAACAATTGAGACTAGAGAAGTTGACAAGGGCAAAATCACAAAGCAACTTATGCCCTAATGAGTTGAGTTTTTATCCTTTTGGCAAAGAGAAGCAATTTTAGATCTTGAGTATAATTATTATATTTGCTTAAATCTACTTCAACACTGCTACTTACATAAACAACTCCAGCACATTCATTTAGAGTCTCTTCTATTTTTCACATGAAAAGCTATCATTATGGATTAATAAAAGCAAGTATATCTGTTTAGTAGCCTAGAGTTAGATGTATTGCCAGTGACTAGATTTCAGGAGGAGAGAATTCTGGCTGTGAGTAAAGAAATCCTTGAAATAGGATACTGGAAAACAAAGGCTACACTAACTCTGTTGTGAATTGTTACTAAATTGCTTTTTTCCTCATAAAAATAGTATTTCTTAATTTTGCGTGGTTCTTAAAAATTTATTTAGGTATTATGCTTACTTATTATAATTAAAATAAAGGTGATAAAGCAATAGAAATGGAAATGCTCAGACCTAAACATTGAGGAAAACAATTCCCATAATCAGTTTTGGTTAAACCCGCCACAGAGAGATTGACACTGTTATTAAAGTGATTTTCCCATAGAATATAGCTTCAAAGTTTGGTACGTTTATCTACAAGTTTCAGTCTTAAAAGGGGTCACTGGGCATTTTAGGTTAAAAGGCCAGATGGCTTTTCTTTGGACAGGAGAAGAGAAGTGGAGTTCAAGGACTGGGTGGATATCTACTTGAGAATAGTGTGGAATTTTTATTTTCTTTGGAGTGCTGTGGAGTGACACACAGGTGGTGTGATTTAAGAAGAGTCAAAAGGTGGCTGCTACTGTGTTCCATTCAATCTGAACATGTAGCTTAACTCAGACTTCTCTGACAGTTAGGTTTTGGTAACGGGATCAAGAACTACATTTGATGAGAAAGTCATTCTTTTCTTTCATCTAGAAGCACAACATAAATAAAAATCTGAGTTTTAATAAGAATAAGGTTCAGGGTGTTGGCCTGGTGGCATAGTGGTTAAGTTCGGCATGCTCTTCTTTGGCAGCCTGGGGTTCACAGGTTCGGATCCTGGGCACAGACCTACACCAGTCATCAAGCCATGCTGTGGCAGCATCCCACATAGAAAATAGAGGAAGATGGGCACAGATGTTAGCTCAGGGCTAATCTTCCTCACCAAAAAAAAAAAAAAAAAAAGAATAAGGTTCATATTACTTCGTTTGAGCCTCAAACAGAGCTCTTTGCATCTTATTGATAGTGCAGCCAAGTACACGCAGCTAGGGAGTGGCCAAGCTTGGCTTGAACCCCAGACCTTACTGACAGCGAAGCCTGTGTTCCACGTGCAACACTAAAAGGCCTTCCTGACAGCAGCTGAACAGCCTAATCATGTACCCACATCTACGAGTAACAAGTTATATCCTGTATAATGTTGACCACTGGAGCTGCCTTGAAAATTAGACTTCATATGCGATGTGATCCTGATGTAAATATTGGAATATGGATACCAGAAGTTCTTTGTGAATTCTGGAATTATCCATGATTATTTTCATTATATTTTTAGTAATTCTCCAATTTTTTACAATGACCATTTATTTCTTTTAGAATCAGAAAAATATTCTTAAAAGAAAACTGTATCGTGCTCTGAGTTGGTGCTTCTAATAGGCATAATTCTTTGTCTGTTGAAACAGATCCATGTTCCCTTCATGATTTATTAGAGCACAAGACTGGTTTCTCTCCTGGGCTGTGCTTTGGTGACTGGGACCTTGAGAAAGGACCCCTTTCCGCACTCCTCGTTTTCTCCTCTCTGGGATGAAGGCATTGCACCTCGTCACCTGAGATCCATTTCTGCACTAACACTGGGCACTCTCCAAATGCTGAGAGGGGACCCTGATGGGAACATGGGCAGCGCTGGAGCCGCCTGCCATGGGGCACTGGTAGAAACACTACTCATGTCCATGAATTGCCGACTAGTTAAGCCTGCTTCAGGCTCAAGGCCAAGCTGGGTCATCCCGGGGATGACAGGGCAGAAGAAGTTTCTTGTAATTAGGTAAAGACTGGGAAATGGAGGTAAGTTTATGCTTCTGGGGAACAAAGCAAGATGCTTACTCCATGGCTTTTGTGTTTCAGAAAAAAAACAAAACAAAACACTCGTTAGAGACCAGATTGAGTGAGAAGTTTGAAACTCTTGAAGTAGGTCAGGAAAAGAGGGAAGTAGGTGGCTGAAGGTAGCTGTTCAACTTGTAGGAAAGCCAGACGTGGACCTGCTCTTATTTAGTGGAGCAAGTAAGCCAAAGGTGGAGGGAGATAAACTGCCTGAAGGTGTTCTGGCTCTACCTTAATATTCACAGTGAGTTTTCAAAATGAATATGAGTTATTAAAGGACAAATAAGTATTAGTAATAAATGATTCAAATGTCTAGTGTAGGAGGGTTAATTGCCTCATGTTGATATGAAATTAATCTGCTTTCATATTTATTTCAAATATTCTCATCTTTGATAGTTTTAGTCAGTCCAAACAGATAATATACCACTTGCAGGACAGAGAAGGCAATTAGCCTGTGAAGCACTGGTTATGTGCTCGTCAATGCTCTCATGCTTTACATTTCCTTAAATCCATCTAACAACCCAATATTAGGGTTGATAATAGAGATGGCAATAATAATCATAACAAAGGCGTTTCATTGCTCACTGGATGTCCAGGAGATTGCTAGACTGAGTGGCTGAGATTGGGACTGAGGATCTAGACTTCCAGTGTTCAAATCCCAGTGACAGTACTTACGCTCTGTTACCTTGGAGACAGTTCTTATCATTCTCCACATCTCATTTTCTCTTCTGTAGAATGGAAATTATCTTTGACCTAACACTTGCAGTAGTTATGAGGATGGATCTGTGTGAATCACTGATAAAGTGCATGACGTATGGGAAGGCTTAGTGACATAGCTGCTGCTGCTTCTCTGCCCCACTACCTCATTATTGTCCCTCTGCACAAGAACCCCATGGGGTAGATAGTATTTTAGCCCCATCTGAGGAGACTGAGCACTAAAGAACATGGATAATTAGCCCAAAGTCGCACAGCTTGTGTGAATCCAAGATTTTCTGTCCCCATATTCCATCTTATTTCTCCTCTTGTGCATCCTGAATGCACAGAAATGACTACTTTGGTTTACTTCCCCTGACTCTTGGATTATCATTGCTGCCCCTCTGGCAGTTTTTGAGAGAAAAGTAACTTAAATTCTTCAAAAGTAGGTGCAGGTAAAAAACTAGGCAAAATAGTAACAGGTGACAAGTTTCCCTGGAATTACCTAGCCTGGAGTCAGATATCTGGACACAGGTTCCCCTGTAGCTGCTGCGTAAAGTCTAAAATTCCTTCTTAGCCCTGAGATGAAGATTTTTGTTTTTTCAGTTTGTTTCAGTGCAGAATTTTATTAGTTAAAGATTCAGTTTACCAACTTACATGTCGTGTAAGAGTGTGTAGTATGGTTTTAGCTGGGATAGTACAGTAGGATACCCTGTATTCTGAGATGGAGCATCAGGATATATGAATAAATTCCAAAAATGGCTTGATAAGGATTCACAGGCAAACAATGACTATTTCTACAGCTTTCTTTTTCTTTTTTAAAGCTTGAGGAATAAGAGTAAATATAATATTGCATGATTCTTAAGAGGGTTTAAAAGAAAGCAGGCTTGATTTTGACTTCCTGCTCTGCAATTATTGACTGCACAGGTTAGTTGCTAACCTGTGTTTCTTGGTGTTTCCTCTGTAAGATGGAGATACCAATCATATCTACTTCATGATGTTGCAACAGGCTTGTAGTAATCAGCGCTTAGAGTAACGTTGGTACTTGTTTAGCATCCAGTCAATGGTGGAGGTTGTTTATTTTCCTTTTATATAACATTATGGACCTCCGACTCCCAAACCAGAGCTGTAGATTAGTATTATTAACACATTATAGATTAAATAGAACTCTCTGGGCTACCTGGGAAAATAACTAACATTGATTGTTTGTATGAGAACACGTACTCTAGATTTCCAGTTAGGATGTATGAGAGGACTTTTAGAAGATGATCCATTTGTGTGTTGGAAACTGCCTGTTTATTTTTCTCATTTTATAAAGTGCCGCCATATGCAGTGATTGCGTTTGCATGGCCTGGAGTGGAGTGTGCCTTAGCTTGAGGCTCATGGTTAGATCAAGACTCACTATCCAGATTTTAGAATTCATGGGGAAAATAACAACAATAAATTTTTGTCACTAATGTTTATTGAGGACTTATGGTATACCATGTACTCTATTAACACTTTACGTGCATTATCAATTTAACAATAACTTTATGATAGTATTATTATTATCCTTTATAATCCCTCCATAATCCATTCCTTCAGCTGCTTTCAGAGGTTTCAGAGCACATTGTCAACCTTCTCCAAACTCTAACTGCCCAATGCAGTTAGACTGAAATGCAGTGTCTAAGTCATGGCCTACTCTCTTCTCCCTTACTGGTCTCCTCTACCTTGCTGATCTAATTTCACGCCACTTTCATTCCACGGCTCATTTTGTTCCAGCACTGGTTTCCTTTCTCTTCCTTGAGCAGCTGTGGGCTCTTTCCTGCGTTAGGGTCTTTATTCTGACTGTTCACTTTTCTGGGAAAACATCACCGCCAGAACTTCGCATGGCTGATTCCATCTCATTATTCTTGTGTCAGCTCAGGGTGGCCTTTTGCGGCCAGTCTAAATAAAATGATCTTCTTCCTCACTCTCCTTTGTTCCATTATCAACTTTTCTTTTATTGAAAACATTTGTCATTAACTTAAATTTATTAACTTATGTATATCCTTTTTGCCTGCCTCCTTTTACGCATTGTAAATTCTGTGACTGCAGAATCCTTTGTCCCTCTGGTTCACTGTACCTAGAAAATTAAGTGTTCAAATATTTGTTGAATGAATGATTGCATGCGGTTTAGAAAGGTTACAAGATGTGTCCATCATCTTGGAGCTAGTGAAGTGTCAGAAGTCAGTATATTTGAATCTAAGCCTACTGTTCTCTGAGGTAGGGCATATAAAATGCATGAGCAGCAACTAAAACAAAACTGTAAAATTTATGATGTAATAGCTTTTTGACATTTGTTTTATTTTGTCAACCTTTTTGCAAGGAAGAAATGCCGTGTTTGACTTCCTAGTGCACCTTTACTTCCCATATGTATGAGTTTCTGTCAGCAGCGATGTTGATGTTCTGGGCCAGTCATTGCAGTCTCTGTTAAAAGTCGGAATTCTTGCCTGCACTATTCTGCATGGCTGCTGACTCATGGGAGAATTCTCCAAATGAAAGAACAGTTTTGGCATGTGGTCTCAGGGCTGTGTGTGTAGAGGAAAAAAAAAAAATCCCCACAGTTATACCAGAAATAGCAAAGTTTTATTATTTCAGAAAAATAATGCTAATTGCAGTAATTTGTAAGTCCAACATTCAAGTCATTTAAAATCATTTAAGGAAAGGTAGGAAGGCATTTGGGTGTCAGGATGAAGTGAAAATATGGACTCCAGGGACACGAATTGTTGTTGTCATCATTATTATCATAATTATAAATTATTATAAAATATTTTTATTTGTAAGAATTACTACAAATATGTTATGGTGGTCACAGGATTATTTTTCTCTTCCTCCTCCTCTTCCTTCTTCTTCTGTGTGTCAACTTTATTTATACAGATTAGAGATAATATTTTTAGAGGAAATGGAACCTGAATGTCAAAGAGCTTTCAAGTTGTACATCTTGTACTTTTATTCGAGAGAGAAGGAAGCAGAGAGACAGAGAAGGGGAGAGAGAGAGGAGGGAGAAAGAGAGAGAGAGATTACTTTAATGATTTTTCTGATTTCCAAAGAAAAAATTCCCAGAGAAGGGTATCATTGACCCAGCTTTGGTTCAACCAGCTCTTTCCAGGGGAGGAGCAAGAGGAGAAGAAGGTAAATATCCCGCGGGTGTCCATAATGTTGTGTGAATGTACATAAATTATGTCTAATTCATATGTAAATATACATGAAGCAAAAAGCACGTGAAGACAATCTTGATACTTGAGAGCACTACTGTGTGCCAAACACAATCCTAGAAATGGCATTAGGGAAATAAAAGTAGAAGATACTCACTGGCCTCAAAAATCTCATAATGAAATTTGGGATACATAAAACAAACAAGAATTATAAAGCCAGAATGGTTTTTTTAAAAAGAGTGTAATGTTATATATGGTCTTTTCCGTATATGTATATATGGGGGTGGGACCATCATAGAATTTAAACAAGAGGAAAACCATCCAATATTCCACTCTGAGCCTATTACTGATATTGTGTTTACATATGCCATTCTAGTTGTGTTGTAGTATAATTTGTATTTTTTCATAGTTATGATCATATTTTATATACACTTTTTGGTGCATTGTTTTTATTTAACATTTTAAGTGCAAATCTATGATTCAGAGTCAAACTATCAACAGACCAATCAGGAGAAGCCAACGGGTATCTTGGAAATTTTATGAAGCTTTCCTTTGAACTGGATTTTTAAGAAATTGAACATTTTAACTAGAGAGGAGGAAGCACATTCATGCTATTTGTTCTCTTTTAAGTAATCAAAAGTACTGTCAAACACGGCTTAAAGTCACTTTAACCTTTTTAATGAAACTTTTGGCTAAATTAAAAATAAAATCTGTAAATAAATATTGAATTGATTCTTGCAGAGGCTATTAGGCATTATGATTTATGCAAAGATATCTAATATAGTCCTTGGTCTCAAGCTGGTTATAATCAGTTTGGTTGGAAATGATAGAACTGGTAAAACAAAAAAAAAAATCCAATTTTTACACTAAGATTTAAATAAGCTGTTCAATGTAATGAGAAAGGCATACTAGAAGTTGGTATTTATTGCTAAATGAATGAAAAAAATTGAGTCTGAAATAGTCAGGAAAAGTTTTATTCATAGAGGTGAGATAAAATTGTTTTCAACGGATGGGTAGAGAAGAGCGGTAATGTTATTCTTCCAGCGTGGTGGGGGAGGGAAAGCAGAGAGACCCTGGCACGAGGAAGCATTGCTGCAAACCCATCGACCATGAAATATTCTCCTGGAGTAATCTAGCCTCATAATATTGAGTGGTATCATCAAGCAATGAATATTATCTTTATTGTTTGTCAAAGCCTATTAAAAATATGAAAACCTAAGGGAAAGAACACATTTCTAAGAAATTTATTACACCTCTTCTCTTATGAATTCAGTCAATAAATATTATTATGTGAAGTGCTATGCCAAGAATGTTCTCCTCCTTAGTAATAGGTAAGCTATTCATTCATGTTCACAAATGTCCCACTTTGAGGTATTATAAATGGTAATGGAATTGGAGTTTAAATTACTTTGAACATTTAGTCTTCCATAGGATTCTTATTATTCTCACAACTTTAAATATTTATTCTCTTATCTATAAAACTACATTTACTATTTTCTTTCTTAGTAATTGTGAATTTGAAGTAAAAATGTGATGCCATGCATGGGTGCAGAAACATCATCTGTTTTTTGTTGGTTTTGAAAATGACTTCCATAGTGTGTGATTACATCAAATGTTAAGTGTTAGGTATATTTGTAGGTACGAGTTTTAGTACCTGGATTTGTTATTAAGTAGGCATCCTCTAACCCGTCTGTGGGGATAATTGTACTACTTCATTGTCATCGTCATTTACTAAAAACCCTGAGCTTCCTTGGCAATTTCTACCAACCTAATGTTCTGTTTATTTGATGACACACAGAATTGTCATAAGAGTAGGAACTTTGGACTCAGAGTCTGTAGGTTTGAGTCTTGGCTCTGTCAGTTATAAACTATATGATTTGGGACCAGTTGTAAAGCTCTCTGTGCCTTAGTTTCTTTATTTGTAAAAAGAGGGTACATATTTCAAAGGTGTGTCTTAAGAATTAAATGAGTGAATAGTTATAAGCTACTCATAGAGCACATGGTAAACACTTCATGTGTTTGTTAAATGAAAAATAAATGCACAAAGATACTAAGAGTGCCAATCCACCTGCTATGGCATTCTTTTAACATTTTATTTTAAAATCATTTCAAAGTTACAGGGAAGTGGTAAAAATGAAAATAGTACAAAGAATACCAGTATACTTTTTATCCAAATTCACTTATTTTTAACATACATCATGTCTCTTTCCCCCTAATAGCTTACTGGGTATTATCTAAGATTAGGAATATTCTATTCCGTAACTACAGTTCAATTGTCAACCTCAATAATTTAGCCTTGGTGCCGTACTTTTATGTAATCTACCGTTCTTAAGACACTTGTATCAGCCGACACAATAATGCCCTTTATAGCATCTCCCTCTCCAGTGCAGGGTCCAGCTTAGGATCAGGTATTCTGTTGAAGAGTTACGTCTTTAGCCTCCTTTATCTAGAACATTTCCTAGCCTGTCTTTGAGGACTGACATTTTTGAAGAATACAGTGTCACCGTCTCCCTTTTTTTTTTAAAAAGGGAACTTTCCTTATTTATTGTCTAATTAATATTTTTTCTCCCTTGCAAACAACAAGCAGGCTGTGATGAGACAGGTCAGGATACCTCACCTGAGGGATTTAGCATCTATTGATAATTCATGCCTGATGCAGTCTTTACCATGATGATTGAAAAATGATCATTTTCCAACTCCAGCACTCCCTCCACATATCCCAGCCAGCCTTCAGCACTCTCCTGAAAGCCAGAGCCCTCTTTTTTCCTTCCTCCCTCCCTCCTTTCCTTCATTCCTTTTTATATGAACTCTCTTTTTCCACTTGAAATTAAAGTATATACGTATATATTTTCTAAATTAGGTTATAGAATTCCTCATTAGAAGTTATCTATTTAAATAGAATTATAAGACACTTGCCTAATTACACTTAGATAAATCAAGGCGAGTTGTATTCTGAAGCTTGCCTTTTATGGTATTATTTACAGGGAATATCATCAAGAGAGGATATTATGTACATGTACAAACAAGTGTAAACATGCTTTATAATTACAACATTTCATCAACCATGGCTAATCTAGAGGAAGCGCTTTGTCCTCATCTATAACTCAACCTTGATTCATCTGACAGGAGAGTCAATGTGCAGTTTACATTCCCTGGGGTTGACTTTCAACGGATTTCTGGATGGCAGACCATTGCCCCCCGGAACTGTTTCCATTTATCATCTTAAATGATAAGAAAAGTACTTTCTTGTAATTTAATTCCAGTCCTCAGTGCAAGAACAGAGTGCTACAATTAATAAAAAGATAATTAAGGGACAACACGTGCGTAAAGTTGCTGCCTCAGTGGAACTTCAGAACATCAGAGGAAGCTGCCTCTTTAAATGTGAACTTTAATTAAATACATTTAGCATATTAGTTATTTGAGGCAAAGCTTTTTTATGGAAATGTGCAGCGTGGACTCAATCATTAGTAGAGAGTGGAAGAGCTAGTTCTTTTCATAAATATGAAAGCCACATTTCTGAATTATTCCACATGGAAAATAAGCCCTTTATTATGAACGTATGTAGTACACTGGTTTGCGTATGGACAGCAAGATGGTAGTTTTCAATTTGGGTTAAATGGTGGCATGCATCCCACAAACTCTAGGGGGGTGAAGTGAAAATTAAACATTTTCTTTGGTTTTATTTTATTTTATTATAGTATATATTTCCTACATTAGTAATTGTCATATACTCTTATTCTATAATATATTTATTTAGAAGTTGGGGGAAGAGAAAAATTAGATTAGTATTTTCCCAATATTGCATGGATTTTTTTGAAAAATTAGGGTAGCTGTTAACTATATAATTATCTAAATCAAATTTTGATACATTAATATGTGATTTATGACAATATCTTGTAGTGTTCAATACATTCCCTTAGAAACTGATATTTAAAAATAACTTTCAGGTTAAGGTCTGCTCTCAGAACTTTTTAAAATGTTCTTTTTGGTAAACTTCACAGCATCTACTGGGGGAGGCAAACAGGTTGAGACCTTGCTTAAGGATATATGGATTTTCTGTACTTTTGATCATTGTGACTACAAATAAGTGTGTAATGACTATAGATATATAAATAATTATGACAGTTAAGCAATAGTGGAACACTTTCACTGAGAAATTTTACACATTTAGCCTATCAATTACTTTAGAAAATTTATATAGAAATGAATGGACATGTTTAAAGTATCTTTTAAAGCAGATGTTTCAGCCCTGAGTTATAAAAGATTGATGAGACTCATTATTTTTCTACAAACATTTTTGCTAAATGTCCATGGTCAAAATATAAAGGATTATTTATCCAAAAATACTACGTTTAGGAATGATAGCATTTGTGCTAATTTTGTTCTGTCTTCTCTCTCTATCCCAAGTCCTTTAGTGTAAATGTCTGCATTCTCCTTTGGACGCAGTCTGTATGGATCTAATAGGTGTCGATTCTCCTGTGCTTGTTCTGTTTGCAGTTGCATCGGTACCGCATGCTTACTTTGTAATTATTTTCTAATATGTCTTTTGCCCTTTGGGGTTTTCCTCAAAGTAAAATCAGGCAATTCAATTGAGCTCTGCACCAGTCTTTTGAAGTTGGAGACAAATACCATCAACAAAAATGAGACTGAGTCAAACATCTTGCTGAGTCCAAGTTAAAAAAAATTCCCCTCTTTATTTACTCTATTAGTAATTTTCTCTACTTCTATTGTGTTAGTAACTACCTGTTTTTTTTTGAATCATAGAGATAATGGAAACTAACATAGATGCCACCATAATTTAGGGTAATTTGACTAAATTTATCTTGTAACTACAAACCAGCTATACAGTGGAGCTAACAGCTCTAAAGTAGACCAGTAACTGAGAATTATTAATTTATGTGTAATGTATTTCCCAATTAGCAATTCTATCTAAAAACAATTTAGAGACTGAGATTTGAAATGGTGTATTTGTTTCAGGATAGTATTCCATTAAAGAGAATAAAGAGGCAGGCACGTGTTGTAACACCATAGGAAACTCTTCTCCATCCCCACTGAAACTTGATTGGATTTGAAAAATGGTGCTATCTTCTATACAGTCCTTCAAATAGGAAATTAATACCTAGTTAGAGCCTCTTTATTGACAAGAGGACTGAGAGTATCAGTACCTTGGTATTCTAATTGCCTACAATTATTTAGTAGTATTAACTGAAAATTTTTAAGCATTGATTTTGTACCATTTACTGTGCAAATTGCTTATACTTTTTCTCTTTTCATAGTGACAATTGCTTTATGAAGTAGGAATTATCATTTGCTTTCTGTTACGGATGAGGGACCTGAGGCTTAGCGAACCTAAGCGGAAGAGTTAGTGAGTGGAAGACCAAGGTCTAGAATCCAGGTTTGCCAGACTAAAAAACCTACATCCTGAATGACTATGGTTATACATAATATAATATTTCTATTATACTAGAAATTTATTGTTTGTGTTAAGTGACTTCATGTGGAAGTATATGCTCTTTTTGGTATAATTTGTACTATAATATCTCTGGAAGTAGAACCTAAACTTCATGGTAGCGGTGTGGCCCTAGTGGGTAGATTTAAAAATGTGTGTACCAGAGATGCTGACCACAATACTGCTGCTTATCAGAGGAGTCAGAGCAGAGAGAGTTGCTATTTCCTCAGCTTTGAGGGGCAGTCTCTCCCTTCTCTCCCAGGAGGCAGTGTGTGTGTATGAGTGGGTTTGGGAATTGACCAGACAGCTTTCATCTCTATAATGAGTTGTTGGTGAGATTCTTTCAACCAAATCTTTTGGTCTAGGGCTCAGTGGTCTACAAATTTCCTCAGAATACCTTAAAATAATTCACCGCCAGGTAATTATTCGATGTTGCCGCTTGTCATGACTTGCCTAATAAATCCAGTTTCTTTTATTAAAAAAAAAAGAAAAATACTTTATTTTTGATTAGTATATTTGATTGACATTGTAATCAATTGAGGGCATGACAGTGTAATATTTTGCTTTACCAAATTAGGGAAAATATTTTAAAAATCAGAAATCACTAAGATATGTATAGATATATTTCCCAGAAAGCTTCATTAAAGATACATGAGGGTTCATTTTTCTTTCTCTACTTTGTCAGCATTTGAAAATGATTCTATATCTTGTTTCTGAAAGCTGACTTTGATTAAATGCCCTGTGTACTATGCACTGAAAAGTTTCTTACTCCTTTTATTTTGTAAAGCAGGATATTTAAAGTAGTATGCTGTAGATTGCAAAGAACAAGAATGGAATTCCTGTTATATATCCTTCCAGTCCAGCTAATAAGAAAATCGGGGAAACCATGCTTGAAAAGTGAACTGTTAGCAGTAGAAAAGAGAGGAGAGTGGAGGTT
Organism: Diceros bicornis minor; assembly: GCF_020826845.1. NCBI lineage: Eukaryota > Metazoa > Chordata > Mammalia > Perissodactyla > Rhinocerotidae > Diceros > Diceros bicornis. The sequence continues at coordinate 8,738,123 of NC_080753.1, forward strand.
TTGTGTATAGAGGTATCTCAGGTTTATCTTAGCTGAGAAAATATGTTTTCTAAGGTGCAAAATCATGTAACTCCAGCTAGCTTATATAACTTGCTGAATAATCAGAAAAGATCTTGTCCATTTCATGGACTCCTCAGCCTGGCTGTGATTCTTTGTCCCGGTTCTCGGGCTGTTATAACCTTCCTTGTCCTCTTGTGGACGCTGTTCATTTTAACAAGAGGGTTAGGGTTAGATTAGGGTTAGATTAGGGTTAGGGTTAGGATTAGGGTTAGGGTTAGGTTTAGGGTTAGATTAGAGTTAGAGGGTTATTTTACTTATTTTAGTATACATTCCTTTGCTTTGATGAAACTCTTCCATAGATGGGACAAGGTTAATATTAGTTGATGGGAGTAATTTTAACACTGATTTTTTATATGTCAAATAATTAATTGCATTAAAATTTGTGAATTCTCAATTAGAGCATATTATTTGGCACAAGTCCGTATATGTGTATATGTGTATATAAATGCTGTGGCTGTCATATTTCTAGAAATTTTCCTCAACAGATAGGTATTGGCATATAATTTCTATTTTGTGTTTAAAATACAGATTGACTCTTTTATTTTTTATTTTTATTTTTTGTGAAGAAGATCAGCCTTGAGCTAATATCCATGCCAATCTTCCTCTTTTTGCTGAGGAAGACTGGCCCTGGGCTACTATCTGTGCCTATCTTCCTCCACTTTATGTGGGACGCCGCCACAGCATGGCCTGACAAACTGCACTGGCGCGGGCCCGGGATCCGAACCCCGGCTGCCAGCAGCAGAGCGCGTGCGCTTAACCGGTACGCTATGGGGCCTGCCCCTTGACTCTTTTAAAGATATAAATAGGCATTGTTTGAGTTGATCCTTGCCGATAGTTATTTCAATAATCACATATATTTAGGTTATTATTTGTAATTATTTGATGCTGAGTTTTCGAAAGGTTTTAGCCACAATTTTGAATTCAGAGGAACTACATTTAAAACGATATTCCACAAAGTCTCTTTTAGAGTAGTGGAGCTAAGATTTTCTTTGTGTCCGGCAGAGGGGTAAAACATTGAAGTAGAATTTCCTTTTTAAGACATCCGTAAGTAACAGAGAGCATCTGTTGTGTCAAGCTCCTGGCTTGGCATTGGACATACCTCGTGACTCTCTCCTCCCAGCAGTTTGGCAAGGTCAGCAGTGATATCTTTAATTTGTATGTGAAGACCTAAAGGATTATGAACTGAGAGGTGGGATTTGAACCCACAGAGTCTGACTCCAAAGTCCAAGCTTTCCCATTGGTCCCTTATTAGAGCACTTCTGTTTTCTTGTAGTTAAAGTTTTTTCTTTCTCATTAGAATGAATTTTCTTAAGGTTTTTTTTCAGGTAGTTATTATGTCTTATTTTCAAGTCTGCTGAACATTGTGCTTTTCCTTCATACTTCAAAGTAAAGGTGAAGTATAAGAAACCCATCCTGGAGGGTGGGCATCTCAGTATAATCCCATGTCTGCAGTTGGTTCACAAGTCTGACTAGCAGTGTGATTGTTTTCGTTGTAGATTTCTACGTTGAGGCTGCTGCATCTTCGTGCGTCTGCTCTGTTGGAGTTATGTTTGCATTATGAATTTGAGATTGACCCGTAAGCACATATAACTGTATCATGTCAGTCTTGTTCAGGAGGCTCTGGGACCGTTGTAGAAGCACATAGAAACTGAATGTTTCCTGCCTTATAAAACACTCAAATTTTTACAACAAATATCCCATTAAGGATGTTTTGTGTATCTATTGTGTATTGCTAGAGCAACTTGTGCCATGCCCAAATAGATAGCACTGCGTCTGATATTTAGGCCACTGTGTCACTTCCCTTTAATTTCCGACTCAGAGAATAAACTGATGCAAAGCTCACAGGGTGGGAAGGCGTTTCTGAAAGAATGATCTGAGTACATACACTGTTTTTTCTGTACCTTTTGTCATTCTGTGAGGGCTATGGTCGTGGCACCTGACAAAGTATATAAGAGCAAAGAGGCATGTCCTGCAGGCGTAACACGCAAGCCAGCTTTGGATTGGATTTAAAATTGTGTCGATGCTGTAAGGGCAGATGTCTTTAAAGAAACAAAAGCATTGGCCCTGAGAGAGAGTACATTGTTCAGTTCTCTACTTGTGAGGGTGTAATTTTTAAAAGAGATGTATTTTTCTATTTTCTTCAGTGCTACTGAGGTTGACTTTGTTTTGGAATAGAATTTAGTCAGTTAACTCCTAGGAAAAACCCTCTTTTCAACTAAGACTTTTCTTCTTTGCTATATTATCAAAGGTTATCCAGTAAATACCATCCCTTTAAAGTTTTGGTTCTCAACTGGGGTGACCTCCTCCCCAGGGGACGTTGGCAATGTCTGGAGACTTTTTGTTGGTCACAACCGGGGGAATGCTACTGGCATCTCGTGGGTAGAGGCCAGGGATGCTGAGAAATATCCTACAATGCACGAGACAACCACCACAACAACCTGTCCCAAAATGTCAGTAGTTGAGAAACCATGCTCAAAAAATGTATCCTTATTTTATTTTCAGTAAGTGGAAGAAAAGGGGTCATCAAGTAAAACGAATAGCATGACTTTAAGATTTTGATAGTCAGATCTGTTTTATGTAGACGGGGCTAAAATGCTCAGAAAGTTAAAGCTAATGCCGCTGGTGGAGAATGGCTGATGGGTTTGAACCTGTTTATGTCGATCAACATTGTTTGGTCCTCTCTGTTGCTGATAGTCTTTCTCTTGGATCATCAGTTTCTGCCTAAATATCAGTAATGGAATGTTAAATATGTGTATTTGTGGTTTGAAGTGAAAAGAGTTTAAACTCATTTAATAAAGGCTTGAAGTAGATGTTTTCAGTTGTTGTGTCAAAATCTATAAGTTAGGACAGTCTGAACTCATTGATGTTGAAATACTGCAAGCTGATGTTTGGGAGATCCTTCCGGAAACTCTTCTGACATAATAACTCCGCTCCTGGGAAATAGAAGACCAATACAGCAAAGCATTATTTTCAGAGGCAGAATATATATATATCACACCCATTTGCTCTTCTGCTATACTTGGCTCGCGAATCTGAGATCCTGCATAATCATGGTAATGATTGCTGACATTTTTTAAGCAATAACTGTGTGCCGGACTGTAACAAGTGTTTTATCATCTCCATTTGCAGATAAAAATCAGGCATACGGTATTTCCTTGATTTATCTAAGGTTACACTCACAGTTAATGGTGGAACTGAGATTCAACCATCTGGTTCCAGAACTTGTGCTCCTGACCATGATGGCGTGCTGCCTCTGGTTCATTGCAGATACCTGCCTTCAACTCTCTTATTCAGGATAACTGAGCACTATTGGGAAAAAAAATTCACAGAACTATGAGGACTTGTACAGTTGTAAATATGTTTTCCACCCTCAGCTGGTTTACTTAGTAATCAGTGTATTTCATTGTTGCCTTCTCTGCTCAGATGAGCTATTTAGTGCACTTTCCTAAAGTTTATCCAGAGCTTCATACTTCAAATATATGACCTTATATCTTGTCAAAGAAAGAAAAAAGAAGAAAAAGACATTTATTTGGGTTTTCTGTTAATTCTTGATGAGCACGTTCTTCTACACCCTTATATGAACATCTAGTCTCATCATCATCTTTAGTTTTCCCTGATGAAGTTACCGTGAAGGTACTAAAAAGTTAATAAAGCTTAAATGTCGAGGTCTCTCTTTTATATGCTCTCTTAAAAGGCACTGGGAGGGCCCCTAGAAATCTGTTCCCATGGTTTTATGATTTTGTAAATTTGCCAAAATAAGATGATTTTACTTTGTTCTTTCAACAATTTTTTATTTTCAAATACTTCAAACTTACAGAAAGGACATAACAAGAAAAACACCTATATAGAGGAAAAAGGGTGCTGATCTAAGTGTCTTTGGAAATGAGTGAAGTCTGCAAGATCAAAGGCAAAAGGAATTGCACATAAGCGCTGTATTCTGTGGATAAAGTTGTGTCTTGTGGAGATAAGGGTTAATAGTTCTGAAACCACTGTATAGTATACTGGAACTGAGCAACGGGGCAAAGGTATGGTGGGTGGTGGCAACCGCGTTTCTCATTGTTGAAACGAGAGGCTGCAGACAAGCAGGGGGAGAAGGCTGGCATGATCTCTGTGGTAATGGATTCAACATGAAAACATATGGATGAACTCGTGTTTAGCATATTACATTATCTTATCTTATAATTATTATATTATATTAAGAGATTTATAGGTATTCTATATCTATATATACATGGTTATATGCGATTAACATACACACATATATTTCCTTGCTCTGTCTGCTGAAAGAGTCTAGAAGCAATGACACTGCAGGAGCAGCAAGCATACTCAGCACCGAGATCTTGTTTTTTAATAAACCTCTCCTTATTATAAAAGAAACCAGGGTCCTTGAAGAAATTGCTGATGGTAGGCATGGGGCAGGATATATACACGATGAGCCTGAGCTTCTTGTAGTGCTAGAAAGTAAGGAAGTTCTTAAAAGAAAAAAAAAAGCCCACAATGGCAGGAATATGTCAAAGGACACAGGAGCCCACTGAGAGAACTCCCCAAGACAAATTTGGAGCAATTTGAGTAAAAAATAAATCAAGAAGTATTGGATTATAACCCAAAATATAAAATAAATATCCATGAGTCCACACTGATCTAAATAAATAATTTATAAATATGTAAATGGGGAAAATACACAAATGTTCTGTGCAGGAGAATTCCGAATAATTTATGTAGATACTTCCCCCTCATGGAGGAATGAGTTGAAGCGTAACTCCCCTGCCCTTCAGCGCATAGTAACTTCCTTCCAAAGAGTGCAGTATGGAAGGGGAGGAAAGAGTGACTTTACAGTAAGAAACCTGACAGATGTTACCTCAGCTAGGTGATCAGGGTCAACGTCAATTGTTATAAGTTCTGTTGATGGTACATATCCTTGTTACAATGTGATGAGAATGTCATTTTAACTCTGAGGTCTTCCTCCCCAAAACACGTATTACTCCAGTCTAATCATGAGAAAAACATCAGGCGTATTCTACAAAATCCCTGACAAGTATTCCACAAAACTGTCACTGTCATCAGAAACAAAGAAAATCTGAGAAAATATCATAGCCAAGAGAAGCCAAGGAGATTGACAGTGAAATGGAATGTACAATCCTGGATAACATCACGAAACATAAAAAGGACATTATGCAAAAACTAAGGAAATCTGAGTAAAGCATAGACTTTAGTTAATAATAATGTATCAGTTTTGGTTCATTAATTGTGACAAACATACTATACTAATGTAAGATGTTAATAGGAGAAACTGAGTATGTGATATATGGAAACTATCTTTAATATCTTCACAACTTTTCTGTACTGAGTCTATTCTAAAATGAAATGTTTAAAAAGTTAAAAAAAAAACCATGCACCTGTCATCTGGATTTGCCACATTTGTGCTTTAAATGTGTGTATTAGAGTATGTGGGTGTGTGGTGTGTGTATAAACGTTTTTGTGAACTACTTGAAAGTAAGTTGCTGATCTCAAGACACTTCACCCCTACCCTGAACACTTCAGCATGTGCTCCTGAGGACAAGGACATTCTACATAACAATACCACTATCACACCCGAGAAATTCAACATTGATTCAATAATATTTAATTTAGATAGTCTATTTTAGAAAATATCAGGATCGAATCAAGGCTCACGCATTACATTTGGTTGAAATGTCTCTTTAGTCTCCTTTATTCTTTACGAGTTCCTTACCTTCTTTTTCTTTCATGATATTGAATTTTTTTCAAGAGTCCAGTTATCTTACTGTATGGATACCTTGTTTGGGTTGTTTGCTTACGATTAGATTCAGGTTGAACTTTTTTGGCAAAAATACTACATAGGAGATAGATGTGAATTTCCATGACATTACATTAGAAGGCACATGATTTCATTTTGTCCCATTGTTGTTTCAGCTAAGTTTGTTCAGTTGATTAAGGTGTTGCAGATATATCAATTTAAAATAATTTTTCCCACTGTCTTTAATAAGTAATCTATGGGGCTGTAGTTTTAGAAATAAAATTCAAGGTTTTGGGTATGTTTATTGTTACTGGGGTGGGTGTTGTTTCTTCTGGACTTTTAAGATATATAGCTATGAAACACGTATACATACATATGCGTGCGTATATACATATGTGAATGGATGCATACACACATGTGTGTGTATTTAAATAATCAGGAGATTATTTTCGTAGAGTTCCCCCGTTGCATATCTGTATCTGCCTTCTCCCATAGTGAAAATTCTGGTTCCCCAAAACATCCGTATATTTACTCCTTTGCTCTATACTTATGTGTATATGAACTAGTTGCAGAATTTCTACACTGATGTCACCATCGACTAATTTAAAAAGCCCTACTAATTAAAGTTAAAGTTGCTTGACAGCTCTTTTTATTCTTACAGTATATCTAATAAAGGCATGTGTTCTGAATACTGTATCTAAAGTAGCTTGAATTTTTTTGTGTGTATGTGGTTATGTTTATGTTATTAATTTGATATGTAATTAGGCATATTTGTTTCTCTTGTTATATTATTTTAGAATTTTCCTTATTTTATTTTATTTTGAACTATGTAAAACACTACTGCCTATAGTTCTGTGTTTTCCAGAATATCATCTGAATTGAATCATACACCATATAGCTTTTGGTTCTGACTTCTTTCACTTAGAAAAATGCATTTAAATTCCATCTGTGTTGTTGCATGAATTGGTAGTTTGTTCCTTTTATTGCTGTGTTGTATTCCATGAAATGGATGCCCAGAGCTTGTTTATTTATTCACCTGTTGAAGGGCGTTTAGGTTGGTTCCAGGTTTTGGCGATTATGAATACATCACTGTGGATAGTTTCTGATAGATGTTTGAGTGGACGCTTCACTTGGGTGAGTACCGTGGAGTGTGACTGCTGTGCTGGGTGGTATTTTTAACTGTATAAGAAACTCCCAAACTGTGTCCAGACAGGTTTTTTATAATTTAATCACCTTATTCATTTTGTTCCTTTCTTAGGTGGTGACCTAAAAACATTATGTTAATAAAATGCTTTTCTTTTCATCAAATGAAACTGTATTTTCTGAGGAAATATATAAGAACTAAAATTAAGGCAGAAGAAATGACTCATGTTTTGGGGAGTAGGTTGAAAATAACTCTACTGATATATTCGGTTGGGATTTATAACCAAAAAAAGGTGCGTTCTCTTTTTTCTAAAGACAAATCTGCGACATTTTTTATAAGTGAGAAATGACCAAAAAAATAAAAAATAAAACAAAATTAGAGAGAGAAAGAGATGCCATTCTGGTAATAGGAAATTCTAGCATTTCTACACGAAATTGTTTCATTAGATGCCGTGTTAGTGAGTGGTGGGAGAATTGGGCTGCATGGAAAAAGAGTCAGATTTGATAGCTGTGTGCCTTCATGGGGAATATCCATGCTTGTTTGGGTAAGACTTTCTTAGCTTATTAACCTTACCTGTTAACACAAACAGTCTCATTCTGAAAATATTTTAATTTGCTGCACCTCATTTTCTCATTTTTGTCTCATTTCCAAAAAGAGATTTACTTTTGGGATCATTGCCTAAAAGTGCAATGACAGTTCATTGTAAATGGAAATATAAATTTCCCCACAGTGGATGGCATAGGGGACAACAACAGCCAAACCAACATGAATTAAGCAGTATGATGAGCATTAATCCAGAGTAAACTGAATAGATGAGCTATGAGTCGGTCACTCTTGTCTGTGCACCTAAGGCCTCTTGTAGAATGAGTAACTGGCAGTACTAAATGAGATCCTGGTACATAAAGATGCATATTTTTCATTCATGGGTATTGCTAAACCAGTATGCAAAATAATGTATACTAGAATATATAGGTGCATGAATTACTGTATACCAAATGAAACTTACGTTTAAGAAACTTAGATAAATTTTAATATTTTCGTTTTATATGTGGATTTGAGTCTAATCCACCATTATCCTGAGTCTTTTTTCTCAAATTTAAGCATTAATGGTCAATGTGTGTAATTGCATAATTATTAATATTTTTAATCAGTTAATGACTAGTATGTAATATTTCCTAGATTTTGAGGGTAAAGTTAATACTTTAGCTATTTTTTTTGCTTTAATCAGGAAAAAAATTGGCACTTTGCAGAGTTTAACCTATGATATAATGATGTTTTGAAACCACGTTGGAACAATGAGTAATTCAGGGTAATGTAAGTTCTGTGTAATTCATTTAAGGGTTGACTGCACTGAGAAGTTAATAGAATGGTCTAGTTGAAGAACTTAACTGTATTTTTTTTTTAACAAAAGAAGAACTTAACTGTATTTTTTTCCCTTATGTAGTAGAACTCACTGCTTAGATTATATCCTATTTCAAAATGTAAGCATTAATATATATAAACTTTATATGTGTTAATATATATCCCTGAGAAATTTTACAGGGCTGGTGTTTACATGTTATAAAAATCCCAAACATTTTGAAACCACGTATGTGTCAATAGTGACAAGTGACTTTCTTTTTAGTATTTATATGACAAATCTAAAATCAAATACCGCTGGCTATTTGTTCATATGTTCTTTGGAAATCAGCTTTGAACTGAGGATATGATTTGTGACTCTCCTTTGTGTCTCCTCTTTCTAAAAAGTGTGTCATTTCCTTACAAAAAGATATTTTACTGGAAATGCATGATTTTAAAGCTCTTTTAGTTTATTTTTTGACAAAAGCATTAAATCCTTTAATCATACTCTTAAATTTTAATCATGATGAAACTGAGGTTCAGAGAGTTTTAATGACTTGTCCAAGACCATACAGTCGAATTTTGGTAGGACGGACAGAACTCGCTTTTCTTGAGGCCCATGACACTACTCGTTACGTTAGATTAGGCTGTGATTTAGTTCTCGGTGGTATTGTAACGATACGGGCCCTCAAATGTTCGTCAGCCGCAAGTATCAAGGGTGTTATAGTGGAAAGTATCAACAGTTTATTTACTTGTTTATTTATTTATTTTTTCTTGAGCACCAAAAGCAACACTTGCTTGTTTCAGGAAAGAAAAATAGTGTTAAGCAAAATAAGAAGTAAATTGGTATTGCAAAATTTAAGCCAAAATGTATATACATCCTTTGCTCTTGTAATTTTCCAATTTCAGGTAATATTTAAGCTTCTTAATAGTTAAAGAACATTTAAATATTTCTTTTCAGGTTCTACTACTACTGTTTTCTTTTCTTTCTCCTAGATTTTATGGGTACCATATCTGTAGGTCAAGTCCTTAGAAACCTCCGAGTTTCCATCTTTTTAGTATCACTCCCTTTTGTGTTTCTGGTCTTTATGAAGTTCTGGTTTAGATCTCTTTGCTCTTATCAAGATACTGTACCAGCACTCTTCTTGGTGTAAGAGCAATGATGGAACAATAGGCTCACCAGATAGGGTGAGCGTTTTCCTGCTACTGGCAACAGTTGGTATATTTTCTTACATTTTCTCACTCCCTTTCATCACCCTGTGCATTTTATGAGTGAAGTATTTTCATTGTCTTCTCCTTTATTGTTGAGGTACAGAGAGTGCTATACAATAAGCACTTCTTAAGGAACTCTAATGCATATATTATAGGGTATTTTTTATGGTATGTCAAAAATAATTAGTAATCAAGAATTCTTTTGAAAATGACTTAGTGGCATGTGCCAAGACAGTGAACAATTTTGATGATTACTTACAGTAGGCCAACTCCATTAACAAAAAGAGACTGTGGAAAAGCCTTAAAAATGATCCAATATTCTTCCTATGGAATAAAAAATGGTAGTCCAGATAGGTAATGTGATTTACCCAAGTTTATAATGCTTGTTTAAAAAATGCTAGGAATGGGGCCGGCCCCGTGGCGTAGTGGTTAAGTGCACACGCTCTGCTGCTGGCGGCCTGGGTTCGGATCCCGGGCGCGCACCGACACCCCGCTCTGGTGGCATCCCATATACAGTGGAGGAAGATAGACACACGTGTTAGCCCAGGGCCAGTCTTCCTCAGCAAAAAGAGGAGGATTGGCAGATGTTAGTTCAGGGCCGATCTTCCTCACAAAAAAAAAAAAATGCCAGGAAAATCAAAATGTTTTATCTGTCATTTCAGGTCCACAAATTATTTTCAAAGTAATATACGTGGTTTTCACCTTTTTAAGCCTGTAAGTTACACTGTGGAAGAGTTGTGGTATGTTGTTTGTTTGGGGGAAGTAGATGGTGGTGAGGGAAAGAAATGCTTCACCTAGCTTATCATTTATTTTGTTAAGTTTTAAATGGGTTCAGAATGTTTTTCTATTTTAATCTTTTAAATGAGTGTCACTTAAAATGTGTTATTGCATCAAGTTCTCAGGGGAAATTTTACATTTCCACTGCTTTCCTGGGAAAGTCATTGGGAATATTCAATGAGAAAACACAAGATAAGTGCACATAATATCTGATCCCAGAGGAAATAAATATAATTCTGGGGCCAGAAGACAAAATTAAAAAACAAACAAAATCCTCTGTAATAATTATCCTCAGAAAGATTTGAGAAGATAGTGTGACTTCTAGGTTCACGATTGCTAAAACAGAGGCAGAATGTAGGCTGGTAAATAGGTGGGTTAGGGACAAGTGGCAGGTTGTGGTACCAATTGACTGAATATTAAGATCCAAAAAGTATAAGAATATCAGGAAGCAATGGAGACGTGAATATAAAACGGAGATAGGAGGGGGGTGTGAGTTGGAAGGTAGAAAAAGAGCGATATTTCTTTGACTTTACCACCCAATGTATCAAGTCTGTGGTCCTCTTTAAACTGAGAACTTAAGATAGAAGCAGATCAGGTCAGCATCAGTACAATGTTTTGTTATTTTGAGCTGGCTCAAAAAACCTAAAGTCAATGGAAACACCCCCAGTTTATATCATAATAAGCATTTTATAATTTCATAGAACAGTTTGTGTTAAATCTTTTATTAGGTGTTCATCATTACCAATCAAACCACTTAAAAATGAGATATTCTAACATTTAAAAAATAATCATCTTATAGTTGAAATTTTTTATTTTAGTTGGGTTTTGGTGCAGAAGGAGAGCCTCATGGGGCTTTACTCTGATTCAGAAGCTTGGCTTTAATCTTTGTCAAATCTATTTTAGCCATTAGAGATGGTAATAGGTAATGATTTTGTGGCAGTATTGGAAGCTCTGTTGGATGATTTATTTTCAAGCACTCCTGTGAACTGGTCACCTCTCACTGCCCAAGTCAGTGAGTGAGGCTGTCAGTGCCAAAGGAGCGTTAAGGATTTTGATGACATTAGTGCCTATTCTTTCTATCAAACTTGTTCCCACTACTCTGTGGCTATTGAATTACACTTTTTTAAGCTAGCACTTTTCACTTTAACACAATATTTTTAAAACAGTATTTTATTTTTTAAGTTTCAGATTGAGATGTGGGGGAGCATTGGATATAATGTAATGACGCTTGTCTTGTTCGTTGTGTCCCCAGTACTTGGCATATAAAAAGTGCTAGGTAAATATTTGTCGACTGAATTAATAAATTATTTGATTCATTTGCATTGACCTTTACATATGCAAGTTACTTAATGTTTACAACAAAGTTGTGTAGTAGGAACCTACATTTCACACAGGGAGAGAGAGGGCCTAGTGGTGGTTAGATGACTTGCTCAAGGTCAGCTGACTGACATGTAGCAAACCTGGACTCAAACGCAGTCTGTGTCTAGAACTCTTCTCCAAACCATAGGTGCTGGTTTAGGAGGTTAGTGGCCTAGTGTTCTAGTCTTAATGTTGCTTTTTATTAGCCAAACTATTTTGAGCCAGGCGTTGAACTTAACTGCATTTTGTGCATTATTTCATATTCATAAAATTGGAAATTTGAAATACATACATAATTTCTTTAAAAACTTTATCTGCCTCCAAAAATTATATCATTATGTAACAGATAAACCCATCTTTAATTATGCTACAATGCTTATATGTATATCATCTGAGTCGTGATAAAATCCTCTGTTTAGTTCATTAACACGTACTCAGAATCCATGTTGAGTTCCTTATATATGACACTTATCTCCAACTTACTCTTTTATCCTGACGAATTTTTGCATAACAAAAGGTACCAACAGTAGAGAACAACTTTTCCCCACTCCTGTAATTTGCTTCCTGTCCTGGTAGTCTGTTGGTATCGCCCTGGACCTCTTGTGGATTCCACGCCGGGAAGTGGACTGAAATATCTGGTTCATAAATCTGTGAATGCTCGGTTTGGCGCCACCTGCCTCACCCTGGGAGACAAGAGCATCAGCAGAGAGCATGCGTCCAGATCTGCTTCCCCAGGGGGCACATCTCTTTGTGAAGCTGCATGTGGGTTCACAAGCACGTTTAGCGAAGAGACTCAAACCACATTCTTCAGCCTGGCCCCTATCAGCAATAAAGGTGATATTTTGACCTTCATTTATAGTTTTTATTTTATTTCTCATATTGATTGTAACTGAGCATGGAAGACAGGTGCTATTTTGAGGATCCCATAGAGATCCCAACAGGGCTTGATTTCATGATTCTTGCAGGCAACCTGCAACCTGGTTTTCAGGTCATATCTCACTTTTATTGGCTCGATTTTTGAAAACTATGCTATTCTTTAAGATATAACATATACTAAATTCTTTTTAAATGTTAAAGCTCCACAACTAACTGTATTGGTTGGATATGAAAAATTAAATCTTCAGTTTCTGTGATATTGATAGCTTTTGGAGAAAACGCCATTAAATTTCCATTTTGTACTTTCAAGAGTTCAGAAATATTGAGACGATAGTGGAGTGGAGGGACAAGGAAGGAGACTGTCGGATGTGTGTATTGCCTGCTTACATGTTATGTCTTCTTTCTTTCCAAAAGAAGGCAGGTTTTGCTCTGGAATCTGAGCCTCCTTCACACAGCTCTATGCTTTTGAGGAAACTGCCCCTCTCAGTAGCTTCAAGGGTGGATCCCAATTAATCTAAATCAATCATCATATGACATTTTCATATTAACTATGGGCAACTTAATATAGCCTAATAAAACTGAAAGGAAGGACTATGATCCTGGTTCCAAGAGGGATTTCTTTCTCTTCATGTAAGATGTGACAAGGAGCCATGACTGTTAAGTGCTTCTCTTTGGTTGGATGGCAGAGCAGGGAGAATCGAGTTCTCTGTGACCTAGTTCTGTGTTGTTGGTGGACTCTAGTTCTCTGGTGGCTTGCTTTAGTTCTAGGCTTCTTAATATGTCAAATAATCAATTTCCTTTTTGAAACCTATTTGTTTGTTTTCTATTACTAGCACCTAAAACCAACCTAACTGATTCTTGTAAGACATTTTGAGAGAAAAACTTTCAAAAAAGAAAATGATGAGCAAAGGAAGGTAGGAATCTATTAACCCGGCTCAGTCTATGGAAGTGTGTTTAAATAAAGTATTAAGCGCAGTACAGTCATTGGATTTCAGACGTGTGTGTGTTTCAGGTACATGTGCATGTTTTAAATAAGTGTGTTTTAGTTTCATATGCACGCCTATGCGTGTTTTCAGGTGTGTGTTTTGTTTCAGTGGAAAAGTGACTGCTACCTTTTGCTGTTTTGGACTTACTTTCCTTAGAGTAATTCCATGATTGGGCAACGGCTTGGTCAAAAGGACATAATTTCATTCAACACATATTGAGATTAAGATGAAAATCATTCTCAGTTACATGCAGAATATAATTAGACTGACATTTATTCAACAGCTATTTATTAAGTGTGGCAGTATTTACCAGGCACTATTTTGAGCACTGAAAATAGAGATCTTAGCAAGACAGACACAGTTCTTTTCTTCATGGAGCTTATAGACTGGATACACACAAATTCTCTGATATTATGGTGTTATAGTGTCTGTATTGTTCCTGTCAGTTTGAAACTTAAGTAAAAATCAAAATGTTCTCTCTCTTCTAAGAATAATCATTTGTCCCAATAACTTTTTTTTTTTGATGAGGAAAATTAGCCCTGAGCTAACATCTGTTGCCAGTCCTCCTCTTTTTCATGAGGAAGATTGGCCCTGGGCTAACATCCGTGCCCAGCTTCCTCTACTTTTTATGTGGGATGCCTGCCACAGCAAGGCTTGGTAAGTCCATGCCTGGGATCCGAACCTGTGAACCCCGGGCCACCAAAGTGGAGCGTGCAAACTTAACCACTATGCCGGCCCCCCAGTAACTTTTTTCATAACTAAAGATAATAGTGTAACCCAGATTCAATAGTGTAACTGCCCTCATAGAATACAGCAATTGAACACATTAGAAAGACAAATTATTTAAAAACATATTAATCTAGGAAACTCTATATCAATTCATTACTATGAAATATGATAAGTTAATGTTTATAAGAAATATTTTAACGGTGCCTTCTAAGAATTCATCAGGAGGCAATCAAGACAGATGAGTGTTGTGAGTAGTCCATCATGACTAGGTAGACCGTTTATTCCACCTTATCTCAAAGAAACACTGCGAGTAAATGCTTCCAGAGAAAGCAAATTGTTCAGAAACAAAAACAAAGGGAAAAATGAAAGATATTAAAGATGTTCTTTGGAAATTAACGTGTACTACAAACAATATTTTATAAATTTTGCCAATTAGTTTTCAGCTGCACCTAGATATGCATCCTTTCTTAGGCTTGATGCAAAGTACCGTTGATGATTTTATGTTCCTTACTGTTGAATATTCTTGGCCTGTTTGATATTGCTGGGGAAATTGTACATTTGTGTCTACATTTGGACTTCTCAAACAGTGACTGGACTACGACACATGACCGTATGAGGCATGGACTATTCTGTGACCTAGAATAGCATTTTGCCTTTGCTTTCATACAACTCCCAGTCAATCACAGTCATCACACATTTATATGAGCTGCTGATCATATGGTGATTAGGGTCTTAGGCTATTCAGGAAAAACAAAATAATGAAACCCATCAGGCCTTTAACATGTATAGATGTTAAATTCCTGATAGTAGCAGTATTGTCTGATTTAGTCAAGCTGAAACATTACAGATTGGATTTTTAATTGACCTCTGAATTCTGGATTCATCTTTCTTTCCTCTTACTTTCAAAGGTTTTGAGGGGTAGTGAATTGGGTAAATATATAATAATATTTGAATGTTAATTAAAATATATTTTAATGATTAGGAATTTCTTCTAAGTGCTAGGAACTATTCTAATCACTTTCCACCTATTAAATCCCCTTAACTTGCTCTAACATAACTTGCTCTAACATAGCAGAGCTAAGATTTGGTCACTAGCAGGCTGGCTCTGAATTCAGTGATAGCCACCACTGTGTTATATTCTCTGGTCTGTTCAAAACAGTCTTTTGTAAGAGGAAAGATAGTTGCCCTACTACAAACTGGAAATCCCAGCTGGATCTTGGAGTTTTAATTTTTTAACAGTTTATGTATATTTTAATTCTAACAACTTTCTATCATTTTAGAAAGTCTACGAGTCACTTAATTGTGGAAGAATACTGCAGATATTTCATTCTTGGGCTTCTTCTACCTGTCATTGTGCTTATCATTTAATCTCCTGCTAAATTTGCTTCAAAATTAACCAAAAACTATTTTGTGCCATTTTATGAAGCATTTTTTGCTTCAGTAATTTATAGACTTGCAAAAAATAAATAAAAACGGAGTTGAAATAAATGTAATATATGTAGATAAAGCAAACTCGCCTCTTTCAGGTCTGCGTATTGCATATTGAAGGACATAATGCATTCAGATCTTTTAGCAAGGAATGTGTTTGTACTCCACCGATGTGTCAATTTCAGAATCAGTGTCTCTAACATGGATGGACATTGAGGGTATAATGCAAAGTGAAATAAGTCAGAGGGAGAAGGTCAAATACCATATGATTTCCTTCATTAAGTAGTAGATAATAACAACAATAAACAAACACATAGGGACAGAGATTGGATTGGTGGTTACCAGAGGGGAAGGGGGGAAGGAGGAGAGTGAAAGGGATAATTCGGTACATGTGTGTGGTGATGGGTTGTAATTAGTATTTTGGTGGTGAACATGATGTAATCTATGCAGAAATAGAAGTACAATGATGTACACCTGAAATTTTTACAATGTTATAAACCAATGTTACTGCAATAAACAAAAAATTAAAAAATAATAAATAAATACTAATCCTGAAAATAAATAAATAAATAAATTAATTAATTAATTAATTAATTGTAAAAAAAAAAGAATCAGTGTCTCTAGACATACGTAAAGGGAATCTCCAGATTTCATGAATATCATTATGATTCTAATGCCAATGTGTAAAATACAAAATAATTTAAATATTTAAATCCCTAGTTAAATGAACACATCTCAATTGATACAGTAATTGTATTTCTTCTTATTATTAGATATATGATTAAAAGATTCATTCATGGAAATGTGAATTGTTCACTAAAATTATATTGAGTCTACAGATGATGAGATTTGAGTTTTGACTAATTTCAATTTTTAGTGCCTTAGTCTAAGGATGATCTCTGTCCAATCTAGAAAACAATACAAGGTTACTCTCACACAAAGATCGGAGGGAATACCCTCCTGGGTCAATCAGATGAGACCAAGGGTTCTCAATGTGGCACTATTACCTTTCGGGCTAGAGAATTCATTCTTGGAGGGACTGTTCTGTGTATTGTAGGATGGTTGGCAGTTTCCCTGGCTTCTACTCTCTAGATACTGGTAGCATTTCCCTCAGTTATAAAGAAAAAAAATATCTCTGGACAGTGCCAAGTGTCCTCTGGAGGTAAAATCACCCTCAGTTGAGAATTACTGAATTAGCTGGGGTTAGAGGGAACATCAAAACCAAGAATAGCCCAATTTGGGGTGATGGGCAAGCCACCAGGAATTGTGGGGTTTTTTTGATATATATAACTGATATATCAGATATGGGTATCTTTGAGCATGCAACTTTTCTTTCTATTGATGTTTGGACAGTGAGTTGTCTCATTATTTCATCCCATGATTGTATAACTCAGATAGTCACAAAGTGGCATATAAAGGATTTTTGCTTAGTAATTTTTGGACAGCAGCAGTGGAAACTTAAGGCATGCTTCCATTCCTAAACATTGCACTCTTAACCAATTTATAGAAAATTTCAGAGATGGATTGGACTGACACCCGTCTACATATTACATAGGGATAAATTCTACAGTCAGCATGTAAGGAGAAACGTGTGTGTGTGCAAATAACTACTGAAATCCATAGGATGGTGCCATGTTGCAAAATGATTCACTTGCATACTCACACCCTTCACACACACACACACACACACACAAAAGCGTGCACACTTATGCATACACCCTATATCCCACGCAGACTTGCAAAATACTAATGCTATGAGAAGTGGACCCAATCCATTTCTACTACCTCTCACACAATTTCAAATTTTTGCATTTTTTATTATTCAGTTTAATAATAACTGAATAACAGTTTAAATTTTCTAATTTCCATTGTGATATCTTTGGTCAATGGCTTATAAACTATGTTTCTTAATTTCCAAATATGCAGGAGTTTCTAGTTATTTTATTTTATTATTTTGTTACTTGTTTCTAAATTATTTGTATTATAGTAATAGACTGCAAACCATATGTTATTTCTATTTGTTAAAATTTGTAAAAATGAGTTTTTGGCCCAGTAAAGGGTCAGTTTTGTAAATTTGTGAGCTTTCATTGCGTGGGCTTGAATAGAATACTATTAACATCATCAATTAAAATTAATGGTCTATATATCCATAAATTTGTTTTTAATTATTTTGCTCAAAGTACTGATTCCCTTTTTTTCTGATTGATCTGTGAATTATTGAGAAAATCAAGTTTAACTCCAAGTGTGATGATGGATTTTTCAGTGTTCTCTTACGTGTAGCACTGTCAGTTTTTGCTTTGTATATGTTGAGACCATGCAATTAAGTGTTTATTAATTTAGAAGTTTTATATCTTCCTGATAAATTAAACCTTTCATCACAATGAAATGATCCTCTTTTAATCTAGTTTTTTTGTTGTGCCTTTTTGATATTAATATTGCCATTTCAGCTGTCTTTTCTTTTAGTGTATGCACAGTATATCTTTATACATCCCTTTATTTCCACTGTCCTGTTTCCTTAATTTATACGTTTTTTATAAACAATTAAATATTTCTTTCTAATCCCACAGTCTTTTTATTTAAATTGGAGCTTTAATTTCATTTCCATTCAAAATAATCCCTGATATATTCGCTTTTACATCCAGCATGGTCTAAGTGCTTTCTATGTCTTATTTATTTGATGTCACTATATTTTTTCTTGCATTCTTTTTTATTGATTATTTTATTATTCCATTTTTACTATTTTGTGAAGCTATATATTCTTATGCTATTTTTTTCATCCATTGCGCTAGAAATTACAATATATAATTTCCAGTGTTGGATGATAATAGTCTAATGTTAATTGCTAATTCCACTCCTCTCCTGATGAACGCAAGTGCTTTAGAGCATTTAAATTCCATTTATCCCTCTGGACTTATATGCCACTTTTATTGTATGATTTATTCATGTATGTGTGTGCATGTGTGTGCACATAAATATGTGTATGTGTATGTTTACATGTGTGTTTGTGTAAGTATGTATATATATATTGTGTTTACATATGTGTATGTTTGTTGTTAGGGCCGTTGCGTGGATTCCCACTCCTAGTGACCCTGTGGACAGCAGAGCAGAACCCTGCCCAGTCTTTGTGCGCCATCCTCCACCTTCTGCTGCTGTATCAGACGATGCTCTGCTGCTATTTATAGGGTTTTCATGGCCAATTTTTTCGAAAGTGGATGCCCAGGTCCTTCTTCCTACTCTGTCTTAGTCTGGAAACTCCACTGAACCCTGTCCACCATGGGAGACCCTCCTGATGTTTGAAATCCTGGTGGCAGAGCTTTCAGCATCACAGCAACATGCAGCTGCCACTGTATGACAACTGACAGATGGGTGGTGTGGTTCTCTGACTGGGAAATGAGCCTGGGCCATGGTGTTGCGAGGGCTGGATCTTAACCACTAGACAACCAGGGCTGGCTACATATGTGTATGTATGTCTCTATATATTTATATTTAGACATGCATAAAATCCCCAATAAAATCTTGTTATTGTTTTATAAGAGTGATAAGTCATTCAGATTTCCCCATGTAGCTATTATTTCTATTGCTCTACTTTCTCTTTTCATGTTTTCGCTTTCCTCTGAGATCATTTTTCTTCTGCTGAAGAACTCTTTTTAATATTTCAATTGCTTGAGTTTGTTGGTAGCAAATTCTCTCAGTTTGGTTTTGACCGATTGGTCTATATTTCACTTTCATTTTTGAAAGGTACTTTTATTTGGTGTAGAATTTTAGGTTGCTGATTATTTTCTTCACATATTTGAAGATGTTATTCAGCTGTCTTCTGCCTTGCAAATTGTTCTTATTGACAACTTGTCTATCAGTCTGTTCCATGTTCCCTTTCAGTAAATTTCTTCTTTCCTATAACTACTTATAATAAATTCTCTTTTTCTTTAATTTTTGCTATTTCATGTTGAAGTCATCAGACGTGAATTTGTTTTTATTTATCTTTCTTGGGATTGCTTGGAATATTGAACGTGTGGGTTGATGTCTTTCATCAGTTTTGGGAACTTCTTAGCTATTGTTTCCTCATTTTTTGCTTTTACTCCATTTCCTCTGTTCTCTCCTTTTGGCACTCCAATTAAATTAGTATTAGATCTTTCCTTCTGCATTCTATATCTCTTATACACTCATATATTTTTTTCTTCGTATTTCCTTCTATAGAACCTCCAAGTTCATTAATTCTTAATTTAGCTCTGCTCTATCTGCAGTTATGTCTGCCTGTTTAGTTTCTAATTTCTTTATTGAATGTTTATATTCGGAGTCTTCTTTTGCACGTCTTTAAATGTTACCAATTAGTGTCTGGATTTTTTAGTTTCAGATTTTATCTCCATAGATATTGGATGTCAGTCTATTTCTGATAATTTTCACTTCTGTACTTCTTGAGTCTGTGCCTGCTTTTTGTTGTTTGTGTTTTGTTGGTATTGTGTTTATCTTTATCTGTGTACATGATTTTCTTTGTTGCTGGACGTTGTGATTAAAAACTTACTTGAAGAAATAATTATTTTTCTAGGATGATGATATCTTAGTCCAAAGAAGATATTCTTTTGCTTTGTCAGGTGCCCAGTGTGCTAGAGATTTGAAAATCTCATTAGTGGTATTACAGACCTGAGATATTTCTGGACTACTCAGATGACTAGCAGGCTGGTTGCTGCGCTTTGGGGGCTGCTTTCTCTTGGCATGCCCTTATTCCTTTCACCCTTTACCCGCCTTGACGCTACACTTTGTCTCTGTAGCTCGAGAGGCAATCAGCGTGCTACATGGTCCCTTTGCTGTTTCTTCTATGTTGGCAGATGCCCCAAGGGCAAAAGCAAGCCCAGATGCTAGACTTACCTCTCCAGATTTCACTCGTCTCTTGGATGTTGGCCCAGTAATTCTTCTTTCTTTCGTTAGTCCTTTGTTGCTTTTAAGATTTTATAAGTATTGAACCCAATAGGAGGATTGGGTCAAATTATCCAATCTGCCATTTGTGAAAGCAGAATCTGTCTCCCCATGCCAATCAGTAATTAATTTTAAAACTTTATTTACGTATTAAACTTTCAGGATTCTACATTTTGATGCTTGTGGTTCTATGTTACTCTATTTTTTCTTTTGGCTTTTAAAAAATAAATCCTCTTGATTATGAAAAGCTAATTATTTTTCCATGTTACATATTTAAGAGAATTTGACACATTCTTTTAGAATAAAACTTGTCTAATGAAGACACCAATTGGTCACTCTTCTAGAAAATGTAGCCTAAATGGCGTTTTACTTATGAGCCTATCTCTGAGTAACTCTAGCTAATTTTTCGTTCTCTTTTCCCTTGGTACTTTGCTAATTCTTCTTATCACATTTACCACATTGTATTACCAATTATATGTTTAGAAACAGCTCTTCAATAATAAAGATTGAGTAGTATTAATATTTGTATCCACAGAGCCTACTACAGCATCTGGAATTTAGTAAGGTCACAATAAATGTTTAAATAAATTAAAAATATAACTTTTACTTCTAAGTCAGAAATGTTGATTGAGAATAATCAATGACATGACATTGAATATATACCTCTTGAATACGAAAACCACAAACCAGTTGTGAAGGGCGCCTTTCTTTTTTTAGGCTTTATTTTTTTCTGTTCCTTTGAATATGGAGTTGATTGATTAGAAAGAATCTCATGATTTTAGAGTATGATTTTAGGTTTATGAGAGAGACTCAGCTTTCTTTTGAAAAAGGCATAGAGACATTTCTCCTTCTGTATTATGTAAATATATGTATTATTCTCTTTGAATTGATTTGTTGTTCAGAATCAATAATAATCTAGTAGAGATGTGGAAGATAACAAGAACATACTCTCAAATTTTGTTCTTTGACACCTTAGTTTTTAATCAGATCATCTCTTTTTGAGGAGATATGAAGACCTTCAGGCCATACAATTTCTGTATTTTGTTAGTCCACCTGCTCTTGATGCCAACCCCTATACCCACTGTTACAGATTTTGGATCCCTGATTTCAATAATTATACTTGGCTCTCCAGAGACTGAAAATTAAAGATATGTGGAAGAATTTGTTCAGGAGCAAACTTCAGGCTCCTTATATCCCGCTAAGATTTAGGGATCCAGGCTTTAAGTCTACTCAGGTCTACTGTGTTCTGCTTGAAACGTGCTCTTCTTCCCCTGGGGGAGAAACTGCAATCTCTGAATAACAA